>NC_066585.1:202339297-202963573 GCF_024323335.1 Lathyrus oleraceus
TTTAATTAATTAAATAATTGGGTATGGGCTCAAATATGAGTGGATATCAGGATGATCCATTTAGAAATAATGGGAATCCTAATTGGCCATCACACTATATATAGGCTATGGTCTCCAATATGCCGTACACAAGAAAATTATCTCTTCTCCTCATATGAAGAAAATTTGAGGCATAAGGAGTACCGGTTGAGGAAGAACCACAAAAGCCATCAACTTCTGGGTTTTTTTAGGAGTACCGTCAAAGGCAATTTTCTCAATGGGTCTAGGTATTCTATAATCAATTTATCGATCCTATAATTTTATACATGCTTGTATGACTATTTTGATTACACATAAAATATATTTCATAACATGTTTTGCATGTATATTGAATTGATTTAATTATAACAGAGGGGATTAAGTGTCAAACAAAAACTTCCTATCCATATATTTTATCATCATAAAAAACAGAGAGATTTTGAAAAATATGTTCATCATCTATCTAAGTTTAGTTTTGATTAAGGCAAAATTTTATCAAATAACAAAAAGGTTAAAGTCTAGCTCAATCAAATTTAAAGATTGCAAAATACCTTTGATGTTGAATTAAAAGAAATTGGTCATGGAGAAAATGTATTCAATTATAATTCACATTATGTATATCCTTAGATGCTAAAAAAATCACACATATTTTAATCTTTAATGTTCCTAAGCATCCACGTGTTAATGTCACCTAAGCCAAGCAAGATTCAAACTCGTTTTTCAAATTTCAATATTAGGTTACACTGTATTTTAATCGGTTACATGCCCATTCTGCCAGAAATTTTAACCCTTTTCAAAGGTGGTAACAAGTTACATCATATGTGTAACCGATTACGCCATGCAAATTTTTGAAAAACATGAACCAATATCATTCCAAATCAATGCAAATCGTCAGGGAACCTCTACAATCTTTTGCAACATTTCATAGATATGTCTTAATATGTATTTAAGGCAAAATACATAATTTTTAAAATTACTTATTTCATTCAAATTTATATATAATTTAAATATATTTTAAGTGATTCATTCATCCAAAACCTTGAAATCTTTTCTGCATAAACTATCATATCTTTGCAAAAGGTTTCTAAGAAATTAAGGTTATTATCTTTGAATTGTACCTTGAAAGAGAAGATCAATTTTTTGTATTGGAATTGATTCAAAAAAATTTCATATATTCAAAATATGTTTCAAATTCGATTATGATCACTAAGTGTGTGGTGAAAATTGTTTGTAATAGAAAGTGATGTGTTTCTAAAAAGTATTTGCAATAGAAAGTGTTGTGCTTTCTAAATGTTGTAAACATAAAATATTGTACTTTTTGATTTATGTGAGAATCATCATAGTGTTGGATAATTTGGAAAAGGTCTTTTGAATTAGGCTAATTCAAAATCCACCATAGTGTTTGGTGTTTATGTTAGAAGATTGTAGGAGAGGTCTAGGGGTAAGACTTATACAAAGATCTAACATAATGGAAAATCCTTTAATGTGTGAAGGGGCTAGATGTATCATTGATTGATAAAGGAAATATTATAATTCCTTGTGTTATTTATATTCTATGTTCTTTAATTGTCTACATTTTATATTGCTAAGAACATATAATTTTCATATCCGAAGAAATTAAAAAACACAACGCTAAAATAATAGTGTGAATTTTTTTTTACTAAAATTGTTTGATTATTTTTGTTATTAACATTTTTATTTTCTATAAAGTGGATATTTTTAAATACTTTGGTATTTTATCAATATTACTATTTTTATCTCGTGTATTGCATGTGTTCTTTTTTGAATGAAGGATAATATATTAAAAAAGAGATTGATACACATAGAAGTGGGGGACTAGGCCAATACCCACTCAAAAGTATTTAAATCTATAAAAAGATAAACCTAGCCTATTTTTTACATAGTCATTTCTAATGTCAATAGGTATAAAGTTAAAAAGAGTGAAGGTTATAGACGTGCGACCTAAGTTAGCAAAAAATCCGCACAACTATTTCCTTTTTATGTAAATATGTGAATTGATGAATGATGTGTTTATAATAACCTTGATACAAGAAAACCACGTGTTTCTCAGTTTTCATGATACCAAATCCAAATTAGAATATGAGAATGCTTTAACCACTGTTATAGAATCAGATTCCACCCAAAATTCAAGTAACAAGGAGTTTAGCCAAGGGAGTGGTTCAACAAACGCCAAAGTGAAGAGGCCTGAGTTTAACCTAAAAATCCCCCCACAACCCTCAGATCCTAGATTAGAAGAGTAAGCTTCATCCACATTACATTTTATCCAATTTGAGGAGGAGGATTCCAAAAATATATATTTGATAATCGAGGCCCTAGTATGATGAATGGGGACATTAAAGGACTTAAGGACCACAAAATCAAACCAGTAGTGTTTGTAGGTAAGGTTCAATTTAGAGAAGGACATTTGCACATGAACTATGATGTGATTGCATATAGAATGAAATTGGAAAGGTTGACCATTGAACCTTGCAGAATTCCTTGTGCTCCGGATGGCGTTGACCAAGAAGATATAATATGATTGAATTGTAAAACAGCCCTGAGGGAAGCTATCCTTGGAACATGATTCCCAAATAGCAGAATAATATATATGAACATAAATATTTAAGACCTTACACAACCAGGTCCATAGGTTAGTAGCAAATGAACGGGAGAAGAACAAGTGGTTCATGGTTTCTTGATTTGTCTCACATAGAGAGCACATAAATATCGTGTTTATTCCTATGCACTGAAGTTTCTCATCAGTAGGACGTTTATAATTGAGCAGTCTCCAAGTAAGCAAAGAATGAAAAGGAAGGACATAAGTGCTCCATGTAGAAACTGTCCAAGGGATAACAAAGTGAGCTTGATGTATGTATTGATAAGCATCTTTTAGATAGACTTTTCCATTTTTGGAATCTTTCCATGACAGAAAATCACCATAATCAACACAAAGAGTTAAACCTTTGGTTCTTACCTCTAAAAAAGGGAATCAGTACAACCAAACTGTTGGGAAGGACCAACTACTATCAACTAAGAAATCTAAGACTTTGCTATTTAAATTTAAACTCAGTTTATTTTGAGAATTCAAGTATAACTAATTCAGTAGAGGCTCTCCATACCAATCATCTTTCCAGAAGTTAATCCTAGCACCATCACCCAAAGACCAACATGTGTATTCCATAATAGTGTAGTATTTTGATTTAATCCCATTCTAAATTGTAGAAGCAATATGATGATTAATTCTCCCATTAGGCATAAGCATTTTGTTTCAAAGGATAAAATCCCAATATTCATTAGAATTTATCATTTCCAAGCATAATTTGCTATTTGAAAAAGCATTAAGGAAGATTAAAGATCTATTGCCTAAGCCTCCAAAAACCTTAGGTTGACACACGTTTTTCCGGGAAACAATGACCATTTTCTTGTGATTCGAATTGCCACTATAGATAAAAAAAATTGCAGGCCCCCTCAATTTACTTTAGAAGAGATATAGGTCGATAGTACACTCCAATGGTATGAGTGATCATAGAATGAATAACCTGGCTGGACAAGCAGAGCTCTTGCATCAATAGAGAGTAATGAACATTTCCAAGCTTCGAGCTTTGTGATCATCTTGTCTGTAAAAGGTTGTAAAAAAATTGCTTTGACTTTACCCTTGAATATAGGAACTCCAATGTAATGAAAGGTAAGAGAGCATTTACTAAATCTAGTGATTTCTAGAAAATTATTGAGCCTATTGCTACTCATACTTCCAACATACAATGAAAATTTGACGGTGCTAAAAACCTTGCTAGAGGCCCTGGCATATTAATCAAAAAAGGAAGAGAATGCCATAATATTGGATTTAGTACCTTTGTAGAAGATGAGGATATCATCTGCATATAAAATGTGAAAGGGGGATGGCATGTTCCTGGTTCCCATTATAGATTTCAAGCTTCCATTAAGAACCATTTTTGTGATCCCTCTACTTAGAACTTCTTCAACTAAGCAGAAGAAGAGAGGAGATGGGGGGTCTCCTTGTCTAACCCTTCTAGCACACTTGAATTAACCATGAAGAGATCCGTTGACCATCACTGACATATGAGTTAAGGAAAGGATGGTAGAGACTCATGATATGAATTTGGAGCAGAATCCAAAACACTTTAAGACCTTGAGAAAAAAGTTCCAGTCCAAAGTATCAAAAGCCTTATTTACATCCACTTCGGTAGCTAGGTTTCCACCAAAATGTTTCTTGTCAAGAAGATTGAATGCCTAAAAGACCAGGAAGATGCAATGTATGATATTTCTTCCCCGATGAAACCTTTGTGTTCATTTGAAATAAGATGGGGCGTAAAGGAATTTAGCCTATCATCCAAGACCTTTGTAATAATTTGAAATTTGACAGAGCTATTGGTATAAACTTCTCCAAAGAAATAACCTAATATTTCTTAGGGATAAGAATAATAGTGTTAACATTAAAATTTGGAAGAATTCATTCTTGATTAAATAATTGCATCACAACTTTAGACACGTCTATCTGCACATTGCTCCAAGGGTTTGGTAAAAGAACCCACCAAACCTATCAGGTCCATGAGAACTATCCTTACAAAGGTTGAACACAACACTTTGAATTTCCTCCATTTAAGTACGTGAATAAATCAATGAGTTCATTTTCTTAGACATCAAGGAGGGAATGATATCATGTAAATTAGGGAAATCCTGACCTGCAGCTGCATTATCAAATAAGTAGTGAAATAATTGGTGGCATGAGTGGAAATGCTTTGAGAATCAAGCAAGATATTGTCTCCATATATTAAGTGGGTAATAATATTTATAGAATCCTTGATCTTGGTAATCCTATGGAAGAATGAGGTGTTTCTGTCTCCTTCATGATGCTAGGAAACTTTTGACCTCTCTTTCCATAAAATCTCATTAATATCAAGCATTTTTTCCAACTCAACTTGAGCATTTTTTCTTTCAAAATCAGATCTCCAGAGGCTTCATCATTTTGAATGAGAAGTTGATTTTGGACCAGCTTATCGGTACTATCTTTGACATTCTTGTACAAATTATCAAAAATTTCTATATTCCAAATATTGAGTCTAGCTTTTAACGGTTGAAGCTACTTAGTTAGAACGTACATGGGGAAACAAACTTGAGAAGTGTCCTAGTAGGACTGAATAAGGTTGAGGCAATTATCATTTAGAGTCCACATTTGGTAAAATTTAAACTGGGATCTAGTTCTAATAGCATTAAAATTAAAGTCAAACATGATTGGGAAATTATCAGATTTCAGTTTAGGTAAAGCAGCCACATTCCACTTAATATAATCAGTTACCCATGGTTGGTTACAGAGATTTTTGTCTAACCTCCTTTCAATAAGGTTAGAACCTATTATCCCATTACACAAGGTAAAAAAGGCCCCACGGGTTTCAAGATCTACCAGGTTATTTTGATCAATCCAGTTTTAAAAATCCAAGAAAGTGGATCTACTAGGAGAAACTCTTCAACTATGTTCATGATCCCCTAGGGTAGAGTTAAAATCCCCTAAGAAACCCCAAGGGAGGGGATTGGAATTATGAATCAAATCCAGGTCAACCCACACATATTTTATTTTCATGTGACGGGTGGGAGTATAGATCATAATAATACAAATACTGATGTAGCCTATGTACAATATAAAATAAACCATTTGGTCAGTAGACAAAAGGATTTAAGGGCTTATGGATTTATCACAAATACACCAAAGATTATGATCCATGTTTATTCTAGATTTTTGGGCAAAAGGTTCTTATAAACTTAGGTATCAAAGAAACTCTAAAGGAAGTTGGAGAAAGGCATCTGATGCTCAGATAAAAAGAAAAAGTTAGATTTTTGGGATTTTATAAAGGACTTTAGGACCAATCTTTTGGGGGTGTTGGCTAGGCCCCTGGCATTATAAAATACACACTTCATGGAGAAGGTCTATGATTATAAACTTTGGGTCTGGTTATAAAAAGTAATCTAGATCAATTTCTCAACTAGAATTTTTTTCTTTGAGGACTTTGACATAACAATTTGGAAAGAAGGTTGATTAGATTAAGGTTGACCAGCAAGGGTTGCCCAAGAGTTTGCCAAGAATTTCTTCTTCTTTTCTCTAACATTGTCTTCTTCGGAATTAGAGATAGATTCCTCCACCTCAATTGTGGCATAAAAAAATTAGAATCTATTAGACTTATAATCTTAGTATTGACCATCATAGGAGTGGTAATTTAGCTAGATCCTGGTAAGGAGAAGGGTTCAAATCCTTAGAGGGAGATTAGCTAGATCCTGGTAAGGAGAAAGGTTCAAATCCTTAGAACCTAGTTATTGATATTTATATATTGATCCCTAACCATAGCATCCAAATTAGGATGCCCTACAATATTGGATTCAGGGATCTCCAATGGTTATTTGCCTTTGACAATACCAAAAATGGACTCAGTTGTACTAATTCCCACATGGTATTACTCATTTAATACAAAAGTTCCAGTGTTGTTTAATTTAGGTTTTAGAACAAAAACTTTGGTAGGGCCAGGAATCTTATTAGAGAGGTTAGTTAGATTTGATTCAACTCTATTTTCTAATCTTCAAATATCTAAGGAGTGACTAGATTTTTTGCACAAAGTGCAAAAATGAGGTAGGTTTTCATATTCCAAGTTTGTAAAGAAGGCAAACCCCTATCTTTCTACAAGAATTCTGTAATGAATTTCACTAGATACATCCACATCTACTAACAACCTAACATAATGTCTGAATGTTCTATCAATTATGGGTTTAATGGGAGCGATATCATAGCATATAGGAGTTCATATACTACTTGCAATGGAAAAAAGAATCTTTGGACGCCAATATTCTTGTGCTAGCCCATAGAATCAAACCCAGACTTAGGCAATGTTGCTTTGTTGAATATTATGGGTAAAATATTTAGATCAAGGAAAGAGATTTAATAAACTTGGAAATAGATGCCACGCACCAAATGCACGAACTCGCCTCACATCTTCAAGGGAAGAAAAAGTGAACTCGAAAAAACATTTTACAAGAAGAATTACACCCCATTTTCCAAGAAAAATCACTCCCCATTTTCCAAGGTCCTTCCAGAGCAAAGAGAGTTTGATGCAAATCATTAAAGTATATCAAACAACATTGACTGCTTGAGCGAAGGTTTTAGTTTCTTTGATTGTTTTGTTATTTCTCGTTGAGACGTTGGTTTGATTTGGAATTGGGTTCAATGAGACATGCCAGGAAATTTTGAATGGTTCCATGTCATAAGAAGGAAGAAAACAAGCTTAAAATGTAGCATCAAAGGAGACTATGAACATTGTTAGGGTTATCCTCATATTGAATCGAAATCAATCAAAAATGGTATGTTCTTTTAAAATTAAGTGCAATATGAAGCTTATTTTCTCTACAATTCATTGTAAGTAATAAAATTGTAAAATATTAGTTTGAATATAAATATTATAATAGTTAATATAATAATTTTATAAAAGTCTTCAACAATTAATTAATAAATATTATTTATAAATATATTTTTATTGATATTAATTACATTCACATAAATTGTCCTTATAGCTCAGTGGTAGAGCGTCAGTCTTGTAAATTGAAGGTCCGTAGTTCAATCCTGTGTGAGGGCAATAAATGTTTTTTAAAAGAATACACCTGCGTGAGGGCAATAAAAGTTTTTTAAAAGAATACACCACGTTTGATAAAATATGGTTCATCTGACGAACAATAAAATTATTTTATTTTTTTAAAATAATACACCAAGTTTGATAAAACATGGTCCATCCAAAAATATTTATAGTTATTTTTCCAAACCTGAAAGTCAGTAATTCAATCCTATGCAAACAAAACTTTATTATTTTTATAAAAGAATACACCAACTTTGATAAAAGATGGTTCATCCGAGAAAACGTATAATTAGTTTTCTCAAACCTTTTAAAATTTTGGATGATATTGAAGACACAAACATTTATAGTTCAATCTTGTGTGAGGATAATAAAATTCAATTATTTTTCTAAAAGAATACATCAACTTTGATAAAATATGATTCATCCCTAAGAACTTATAATTAGTTTCTCCAGACTTTTTAAATATTATTCAAATACCCCTCATTCCTTTGGAGGATATTAAAGACAAACGGATTTGAAATTTAATTGACTCTGGGGAGATATCTCTTAAGATCGCTTAAACCTTCAAATACACTCCCTCCCAACCAGAGACGAAGTCAGAAATATAAGTTAGTGGGGACAAAATTATTTTATAAAAATATATTAATATAGAAAATACAATTATATATAATTTAGTGGGGACAAAATTAAATATACAATAAAATAAATATAAATCATATTCGGTGAATTTAAAATTGTTTAAGAAATTTTATGTCAAAACTTCACTATTTTAAATTCTGGTATCTAAAATGGTCAAATATATTTTTTTTGTTTCTACTACTATTTTAAAAAATATAATTAATTTAAGAGACATAATATTTAATTTTTAATAAAACTTTGTTAAGTGGGGGCACATGCCTAGTGGCGGAACTGAGGGGGGACGTGGGAAGGCCACGGCCACCCCTCAACTTTTTTTTTAATTCATATATATTAAATTACTAAAACATCCTTATTTTAAATTAAAATTAATTTTTCTTTTTTCTTTTTCATTCAAAGTTAGGTTAAAATACAAATAAGGTAAAAAGCTCCTACCTTTCCTTTCTTTCTCATATGGGTTTGCTACCGGCACCGGAATCGGAACAGATTAAAGTGATCGGCATCTAACAGGTAAAAAACTTTATTCATTCTTCTTTTATAAAAAATAACAAATTAAAGTGATTGCTTGATTTGTGTTTTTGAGATTTTTAGGGTTCTTCTTTCTTGATGTGTTAAAATAATCTATATGAGGTTTATTAAGTCAATTCATAACACTGTAATTTACAAATATAGTTATACACTGTAATAAGGTTTATTTAATCATTGTTGCTGCTAATTTTTAATAGTGAAGTTACCGGTATTTGAAAACGGGTTAAAGTTGATTAATTAAGTTTATTAATTTTTTTCTCTTTTAATTTTTATGTTCTCTAAATTGATTTTTGGATCTGATATGATATTATAGGAAGAGTAAAGATGAATAATAGGAAAATTGATTCTTTTTTCAAAAGGAAAGCATGTGAAATTGAAAGAGAAGAGAGAGAGATGAAGAAATTATAATCCTGACATCCGAATCTGAAACAGTTCTTGAGAATCCAACAATTGAAGAGCATCATGGTTTTGAAAATTCTTTGGAACACGATCCTGGAAAGCGTCCTCCGATTTGGCAATATCCACCAAATCAAGTGGATGCAATACGAAGAGCTTATCTAAAATGGGGTCCATATCAAATTCATTTAGAAAACTATCCTTTGTCCGGTAACGAGGATCATCTAAGAAGGTTTCAACATACTTGGTTTAGCATATTTCCATCATGGTTAGAATATTCACCATCTGAAGCATCTGAAGATGCCGCATATTGCTTACCATGTTACCTTTTTATCAAAAAACTAAGTGGACGTCCCAGATCACTTGTCTGTATTTCTATGGGTTTTAGAAATTGGAAGAAAGTTAGGAATGGAAAACATTGTTCCTTTCTTAAATACATAGGGAAGGATCCTTCCTCACCACACAACAATGCAATGAAAGCTTGTCAAAACTTGTTGAATCAAGATGGTCATATTAGAAATGTTATTCAAGTGCAAAGTTCAAGTCAAAGAATGAATAATCGATTACGACTCAAGACTTCAATTGACACTGTTCGTTGGTTAACACTACAAGCTTGTGCTTTTAGGGGTCACGACGAAAGTAGCAAATCAAGAAATCAAGGTAACTTTCTTGAGTTATTGAAACTTTTAGCATCCTACAATGATGAAGTTGCAAAAGTTGTGTTGGAAAATGCTCCACAAAATTGCAAGTATACTTCACATCAAATTCAAAAAGAGCTCTTGCAAATTCTTTCTAGTAGGGTGAAAAAGAGTATTCGTGAGGAAATTGGTGATTCCATTTTTTGTATCGTTGTTGATGAAGCTCGTGATGAGTCAAAAAAGGAACAAATGGCTCTTGTATTAAGATTTGTTGATAAAGTTGGTTTAATACAAGAGAGATTTTTTGATGTGGCACATGTTAAAAACACCACATCTTTAACTCTTAAGGAAGCAATATGTGATATACTTTCTCGACATAACCTTGATGTTTCTAACATTCGTGGCCAAGGGTATGATGGTGCTAGCAATATGAGAGGAGAACGGAATGGTTTACAATCCCTCTTTATGAAGGATTGTCCTTATGCATACTATGTTCATTGTTTTGCTCATCGATTGTAACTTGCATTAGCTACATCATCAAGAGAAGTCAAACCTGTTCATAAATTTTTTGAGAATATGATCTTTATTGTGAATGTTGTTTGTTCTTCTACAAAGCGTCATAATGAGTTACAAGCTGCCCAATTAGAAGAAATTGCTTATTTGTTAGAGATTGATGAGATTGTAACTGGTAAAGGTGCAAATCAAGTTGGTACATTTAAACAAGCTGGAGATGCTCGTTGGGGATCACATTACGATTCAATTTCTAGCTTGATAAACATGTATGAAGCAACTTGTTTAGTTTTTAAAAAAATTGCAAAAGATAGAGGGAGTTATGCTACACGTGGGGATGCAGATAGTTGTTACAATTACTTGAAGGCATTTGATTTTATATTTATTTTGCACTTGATGAAAGAAATCATGGGAATAACAGATATGCTTTGTCAAGCCTTACAAAAAAAATCAAGATGTAGTTAATGCTATGAACTTGGTTCGTTCAACAAAACACCTTATTCAAGGTTTGAGAGAAAATGGTTGGGATATATTGTTTACTAAAGTGGTATCTTTTTGTGAAAAGCATGGTATTGAGATTCCTGATCTTAATGATGTTCATTCAACAACAAGATTTGGACGCTCCCGTCTTGAAGAGAATCAAGTCACAATTCAACATTACTTTAAAGTTTAAATCTTTTTCACTACCATTGACAAACAGTTACAAGAGTTGAATAGCAGATTCAGTGAGCAGGCAATGGATTTGCTAACTCTTTCTTGTTCTTTATCTCCTAAGGATGGATATAAAGCTTTTAGCATTGATACTATTTGTTCTTTAGTTGAAAAATATTATCCTATGGGTTTTAGTGATCAAGAGAAGAATAATTTGCAATTTCAACTCCAACATTTTCTATTTGTTACTCGTCAAGCATCAAACTTGAATAATTTATCAACTATTCAAGAACTATGTTCATGTTTGGTTGCATCTGGACAGGCTGAAACTTACTTCTTGATTGATAGACTACTTCGTCTTATCATGACTCTTCCCGTTTCTACGGCCACAACTGAGAGGTCTTTTTCAGCAATGAAAATTATTAAGACTAAGTTGAGAAACAAGATGGATGATGAGTTTCTTAGAGATAGCATGACAGTATATATTGAAAGGGAGATTAGTGCAAGCATTAGTTCGGAGTCAATTATTGACGATTTCAAGTCACTCGGAACGCGTAAAGCATTACTTTAAGGTAGTTTTAAGTCATGTAATTTAAATTTTTAGTAATTAACTTTGTATTTATTTTACTTTACTGTTTTATTTAAAATATTATTTATAATCTTTATTTTACGTTAGCGGTCATCCCAAATTTTTTTATCTGGCACCGCCACTGCACATGCCTCTAGTGTCTTACACCCAGCTTTGTCTCTGCTCCCAACATGTGTTTTAGGACAAACTCATCTAGAATTCAACCATTCTTCCTTCTAAACCTCTCCTTTTGTGGAGATTAATTCACTACAAATTACTAACTGATGATAACTTGATAGCTCGTGGTATGAACTTGCCTTTAATGTAACTTGTGTTTTAAATATGTGGAAATTACTCACCGTATATGGTTTGATTGTCTTTATTTTGTGGTTATCTGTTCTTAGTTCTAACCTGGTGTCTCAAACATCACCAACTTTTTAGATAATTATTGGAACATTATTAATAGGTTCTGATCCCCTCAATGAAAAAATATGGTGCTGGCAAGAATTATCAACTTTGTGAATTTATTTGATCTACTAGAAACCAAGTTAGGTTCAATGGTATCAACACCCCTTGGAAGTCTAACATAGCTTAGGCCTTCATGTCCTTGATTTCACATGGTGGGACTCACTTCACATAGACATTAGCTTGGATTACTTCAGAAACAAGCAAGGCCTTCCTTGCAATAAATTTAGACTCTAATGGGGTTTTTGGACTCTCATGGTTAGTTGATTTCCTTTGATTTTTTTTGCTCTTAATATATTTTGGGACTCTCATTATCTAGAAGAAACTAAATAAGGTGATAATTCCAAAAAAAACATTTATTAGACAAATATTTACTTTTAATCTATTAGTTAAAAGATGGTCATTCACAACTAAATTAATTTTTATTTGAAACCTACAAATAATATTTGTCATTGACACATAAAATGAAGAGTGTTTTGATAAAAAAAAGTTGTAACTGATCTAAATAAGAAAAGATTATTTTCTCTTTATCTTGTACAAATAGGACATTTTCTATCTTGTCCTTAATTTTGGTTTTAAATGATTTGATAAAATAATAACAAAAGAAATAGAATTATTCGGAAGGAACTCAATAGTGTAATACTACCTCTGTTTCTAAATATAAGATTGTCTTGATTTTTTTTTCTTTTTTTATAAGATTCTCTTCAATTTTCAAAAAGAAAATTTTACTCATAAATCCCTCAAAATTTTGTATTTTTTTGTACAATTTGAACTAAACACTCTTATACAAATATTAAATGATATTTTCATAAAGAAAAGTTTTGTGAAACTATATTCACACAAAAATTGTAAAATTATATAAATGATTAACAAATGTATTACTTCAACCAACTTTTTTAATTTAGTAATTTTCCCTATGTAATCTTGTATTTAGAGATGGAGTTAGCAGTTCTAAGAGGTGAATTTTTAAATAGTTAATGTTTTTCTAAATAATACTTTAATTAATATTAAATAAAAATGGGTTATGTGATGATATTATTAATTATCTTTTATTATATAAATCATATACTAAATAAATGTTTGTCTTTAATTATTTAGTTAAAATATGGTCATTTAGTAGAGTAATATTATTTTACCAATAAATGTATTGGTTGGAAGAAAAAAAGAGAAATAAAGTGTTATTATTAAGTCAATGATTTTCTTATTTTGAGTATTTCAAAGGGGATATTCTTTCCACCTTTAATGGTGAAGAATCATATGTAAATCTAAAATTGTTCTTTATGAATTTGAAAGTATATTTTTGAACATCTATCATAACATTTTATAAGTGATTTACACTCTTATTTTGTCAAAAATAAATCTAAAAATATATTTTTAGAATAAATTCAAAAGTATACTTTTGTTTTCAAATGCATTACCTTTTGAGCATGTGTGTAGCTTTTGAGTATTTTTTTTATTTTGTGATCCCTTTGAAATCGCGTTCCTCTTTCAATGGCTCAAAATAACACATTTATATATGAGACGACAATCTCTATAATTAAAATTTAATTCAGTCAAATGAATTTTGTATAAGATAGTCCATGAAGTTTTCATGAATCATGATGAAGATGAATGAAAACAGAGAAAATAGATAGATTGAAGCAAAATTTCATTCATTCATTGATCAAGTTAGTTACCACCAGTGATTATATAGAAGCTCAGAATCTAACAACATCTAACTAAGTGTAACAAACTTTAGCTTTGGTGGAATATAATATGGCAAGACTACACTAAGATATGGTGTTCAACTTCTCTATGTAGCTTATGAAAGTATTTTCTCGATGCAACTTTTGAATGCATCTTCTAAAGGCTTCAACTTCTAAGAGCTTGTGCAGCTTCTGAAAGGTTCAGCCTCTTAAAGATTGTGCAGCTTCTGAAAGCTTTAGCCTCTGAAAACTTCTGAAGGTAATGGAAACACATGAAGGGGGTTTGAATTGGGTTTCAAGAATAAAAAATTTTGCAACCCAAAATGACAATGAGAAAACTAAGAACAAAAATAATAAACATAACTATTTTTATCCTGGTTCGTTGTTAACAAAGCTACCTCCAGTCCACCCGCCAAGGTGATTTCGCCTTATCACAAGGACTTGATCCACTATAACCAAACTTGATTACAACCATAAAGACTAATTATCAATGTCTTCTTGAGTAATTCTGACTAAACCCTAGTCAGTCAAGGAAATACAATCACAAAGATTGAGATACAAAGTGTGTTACAAAATGCTTCTAAGATAGTAGAATACACAAATAAATTACAAAGTATTTCATACAAAATATTTTCTATGAAGAGTATGAACAAAAGTTTCTTGTGTGTTTGTTTCTCTTTCTCAAAAATATACATAGTATGCAATGTTCACGTAAATGATATTCTCTTGGTGTTGGCATTGTTCCATTCTTCCAAGACTCCTTTATATAGGCAATGAAAAGATTCGTTGGAGGCTAGAAATGGAATACATAAATGTAGTTGTGTCCTTGCAAAACGGTCTGTGAAAATGGGAGACACAATGGTACAATATTTGATCAGTGTAGTGGAAAGAATATTTGATCTTGTATTGTGTAATATTCTCTCGCATAAACCTTTTTGATCATATCTTCAAATATTCAGGGCTTCAGAGTTTATGAAGCATGCATAAAATAAGAATCAGAGTCTGTCTGAGAGAGTCTTCAGAAACTTGGTCTTCAGAGTCTTGATCCAGTTCTTCAAAACCTGGTCTTCAAACTCTGGTGACACGGTTTATCATATTTTTGTGAGCGCAAGACTTCAAAGCTTGACAACATCAGAGGTTTTGCTTGTCAAAGTCATTAAGCTTTGGATGAGAAATCTTCAGAAGCATTTAGTATAGTAGTCTAGAACGTAATTATCTTGTAGAAAACACATCTTACAGTCAGAGTGCACTAGGTTCAAAGTTTGATGATGTCACACGTCATTCGTTCAGAGTCATAACTTATAACTAGTATCTGCACACTAAACAAAACAATTATGGTACAAATTTGTTATTTATGAATCTATGTATTGTTATCATGAAAACATAAGGCCAGATGCAGAACCAAATCTTGTTCTTACAAGCTCCCCCTTTTTGATGATGACAGAACCATGTGTTTTGATGAATAATTTTTACTTGGTTTAATCACATAAAAACATCAGAGTGAGGTTTGTAACCTCCCCTGGGTTTTATACTATTAAAAATATTTCTCAACTTAAAACTTCAGAGTTAGGTTTACAAGTTACCCCTGAGTTTAAGACTCAAAATAATTTTAATATTTAAAACGTTTCAATCGGCATGAAATTAATAACTTCCCTATACAAGAAGGCCTGGTTGAAATTTCTTCTGATTTGAGATTCTTTGAATTCATGTATCAAAGTGTGTTGTATCAGAAAGTCTGGTTATTAAGAATATGTATTATATCAGAATGTTGGTTAGAAATTCTTGATTCCTTGAGTCAGAGCCTGATTAGAAGTTGGCTTGTATCAGAGCTTGGTTTAAAAACCATATCTTAGTTTCTTATTTCTGGATAGCCTGGTTAATTATGAAGCTTAAATTTGGATGGCTTTGTTAGCTAAACTTTTGAATATCCTGATTAACTAAAGAGGATCTTCTTAGTAACACTAGTGAACTTTATCAAAGTTTCCAAAATTTAGTAATCAGAGTCAGATGTTAGAAATAAATATCAGAGTCATAAATGTTTTGGATTAGAAGGGAAATAAATATATCAAAATTGTATCTACGATTCTCCCCCTTTGTCATCAATCAGAAAGATAAAGATATAGATAAAAGACAAAGTAAATTTCATTTAACTTAAAAGATAAAGATACATAGCTAGAAAAGAAATCAAAATAAAGGAAAGCAACATTTAAAAAAATATGGTTTCTATGTTGGGGGTGGAAGTCTTAACAAGATCACTTGAAGTAACCCTTCAATCTTCGTGTTGGTCTGAGCCTGTTCCTTGAACATGTCTTCTTGCTTGTCCAAGGGAGACCTAAAAACTTCATTTTCTTTCTTAAGTTCTTCCAAGGTCTTCAGCACAAGAGGAATGGGTTTATATTCTACCAAGAGCTTCGTTCTAGAAACAGTTCCAATCTCAGTTTCTGGAGAAGGAGTGACTTATGTCTCTATTTCAGCTTCTGGTGTAGGTGGAAGTTTTTGAGTGAACATCTCCAGAAGTGGCTATATGATTCCAGAATGATTGTCATGAAATCTCTTTTGAGCAGCTTTGTAATAGAGTTCTCTCAGTTCCTAGGGACATGAATTTATCCATCTTCTGAATTCATCCTAGATAACATCACTCTCAGTAGGATTTACATAATTTATGCAATCTTGCGTCAAAGAGTGGAGACGCTAATTTGCTTCAGATTCAAACTATCTAACTAAATCATCAACCTCCTCAGGGTCAATTTCAGGTTCAGGTTTAGGTTCTTTTTCAATGTCAGATGAAATATTAATGGTTTGATTTGAGGAATCAGTGGTTGAGGGTTTACTGTTTCTGATGTGTTC
The DNA here is from genome assembly GCF_024323335.1 of Lathyrus oleraceus. NCBI lineage: Eukaryota > Viridiplantae > Streptophyta > Magnoliopsida > Fabales > Fabaceae > Lathyrus > Lathyrus oleraceus. The sequence continues at coordinate 202,355,871 of NC_066585.1, forward strand.
CATAAAGGTGTCAATAAAATGTTCATCTATATTAGGTTGAGTTGGTGGTGTTGGTGGTATTGGTGTTTCTTATGTAAAGGCATGAGCTTCAGGAATAACGATATTAAAGGATACATGAATGGAATGGATAATTTCAGAAGGGGGATTTTATGGTTGATTTGGCTGAGGTTGAGGTTCTTAGGGGACTGTTTCAGAAACTTATGGTTGTGTAGGTTTAGATGGTTTTTTTGTGGTTGTAATAGTGGGATGGTCAGATGGTGTATCACGTGTTGGGATTGGATTTGTGAGATAAGTGTTTTTAGGATTCGTGGTGGTTTAGATACAATGGAGTTGACCAAGAAGATATAATAGGATTGAATTGTAAAACAGCCTTGAGGGAAGCTAGCCTTTGAAAATGATTCCCAAATAGCAGAAGAAGATATACGAACATCAATATTTAAGAGCTTACACAACCAGATCCATAGGTTAGTGGCAAATGAATAGGAGAATAACAAGTGGTATATGGTTTCTTGATTTTTCTTGCATAGAGAGCACCTAGATACCGTGTTTATGCCTATGCACTGAAGCTACTCATTAGTAGGAAGTTTATAATTGAATAGTCTCCAAGCAAGCAAATAATGAGAATGAGGGACATAAGTGTTCCATATAGAAACCGCCCAAGGGATAACAAAGTGATCTTGATGTTTGAATTAATATGCATATTTTAGAGAGAGATTTCCATTTTTGGAATCTTTCCATGACAGAAAATCACCACGATCAACAGAAAGAGTTAAGTCTTTGGTGTTTACCTCTAAAAAAGGGAACATGTACAACCAAGTTGTTGGGAAGGACCGGCTGCTACCAACTAAGAAATCTGAGACTTTGCTATTTAAATTTAAACTCATTTGATTTTGAGTATTCAAGTCTAACTAGTTCAGTAGAGGCTCTCCATACCAAGCATCTTTCTAGAAGTTAATCCTAGCACCATCATCAAGAGACCAACATGTGTATTTCATAATAGTGTAGTATTCTGATTTAATCTCATTCTAAATTGTAGAAGCAATATGATGATTAATTCTCCCAAAACGTTAGGTTGACACACTTTTTTTCGAGAAATGGTAACCATTTTCTTGTGTTTCGAATTGCCACTCTAAATTAAAAAAATCCAAGCCCCCACAATTTTCTATAGAAGAGATATAGGTCAATAGTACACTTCAATGGTATGAGTGATTATATAATGAATAACCTGACTGGACAAGCAGAGCTCTTCTAGCAATAGAGAGTAATGAACATTTCCAAGCTTCTAGCTTTGTGATCATCTTGTCTACAAAAGGTTGTAAAAAATTTGCTTTTACTTTACCCTTGAATATAGGAACTCCAATGTAATGAAAGGGAAGAGAAGAGAGCCTTTACTAAATCTAGTGATTTCTAGCAAATTATTGAGCATATTGCTACTCGTACTTCCAACAAACAATGAAGATTTGATTCTTCTAAAAACTTGACCAAAGGCCCTGTTATATTAAGCAAAAAAGGAAGAGAAGGCAATATATTGGATTTAGTGCCTTTGCGGAAGATGAGGATATCACTTGCATATAGAATGTGAGAGGGGATTGGCATGTTCCTAGTTCCCATTATAGATTTCAGGATTCCATTAAGAACCTTTTTTTATCCCTCTACTTAGGACTTCTTCAGCTAAGTAAAATAGGAGAGGAGAGAGAGAGAGAGAGAGAGAGAGAGAGAGAGAGAGAGAGAGAGAGAGAGAGAGAGGTATCCTTGTATAAACCCTCTAGCACACTTGAAGTAACCATGAAAAGATCCATTGACCATCACTGACATATAAGCTGAGGAAAGGATGGTAGAGACCCATGATATGAATTTAGAGCAGAATAAAAAACGCTTTAAGACCTTGAGAAAAAAGTTCCAGCCCAAAGTATCAAAAACCTTATTCACAATCACTTTGATAGCTAGGTTTTCATCAAAACTTTTCTTGTCAATAAAATTGAATGCCTCAGAGACCAGGCAGATGCAATCTTTTATATTTCTTCCCCAGTGAAGCATTTTTGTTCGTTTGAAATAAGATGAGTGATCGAAAAAATAGCAAGTGTACTATTTTGCCGATGTAGTAATAATAGGGATTTTTTCCAAATATCGATCTCAAGGACTGCGTAGTAATATCTAGTTTAAATTATAATACAATTAAACAAAACCTGAAGATTTGGGTTAACTTGGAATAAATCCTTACAATAATAAAAATAAGCTGAATGTAAAATTTGGCTTTTTTCACAAATATGAGTATTATGCTAGTGTAAGGTGTGTGATTTTCCTCCATTTAAGGACGTGAAGTAATCAATGAGTTCATTTTCTCAGACATCAAGGAGGGAATGATATCATGTAAATTAGGGAAATCCTGACCTGCAACTGCATTATCAAACAACTAGTGAAATAATTGGTGGCATGAGTGGAAATGCTTTGAGATTCAAGTAAGATATTATCTCCATCTATTAAGTGGGTAATAATATTTATAGAATCCTTGATCTTGGTAATCCTATGGAAGAATGAGGTGTTTCTGTCTCCTTCATGATGCGAGGAAACTTTTGACCTCTCTTTCCATAAAATCTCATTAATATCAAGAATTTTTTCCAACTCAACCTGAGCATTTTTTCTTTCAAAATCAGATCTTCAAAGGCTTCATCATTTTGAATGAGAAGTTGATTTTGGACCAGCTTATCGGTACTATCTTTGACATTCTTGTACAAATTATCAAAAATTTCTATATTCCAAAATTTGAGTCTAGCTTTTAACGGTTGAAGCTTCTTAGTTAGAACGTATATGGGGAAACCAACTTGAGGAGTGTCCTAGTAAGACTGAATAAGGTTGAGTCGATTATCATTTAGAGTCCACATTTGGTAAAATTTAAACTGAGATCTAGTTCTAATAGCATTAAAATTAATGTCAAAGATGATTGGGAAATTATCAGATTTCAGTTTAGGTAAAGCGGACACATTCCACTTAATATAGTCAGTTACCCATGGTTGGTTAAAGAGATTTTTGTCTAGCCTCCTTTCAATAAGGATAGAACATATTCTCCCATTACACCAGGTAAAAAAGGCCCCACGGGTTTCAAGATCTACCAGGCTATTTTGATCAATCCAGTTTTCAAAATCCAAGAAAGTGGATCTACTAGGAGAAACTCTTCAACTATGTTCATGACCCCCTAGGGTAGAGTTAAAATCCCCTAAGAAACCCCAAGGGAGGGGATTGGAATTATGAATCAAATCCAGGTCAACGCACACAGATTTTATTTTCATGTGATAGGTGGGAGCATAGATCATAAAAATACAAATATTGATGTAGCCCATGTCCAATCTAAAATAAACCATTTGATCAATAGACAAAAGGATTTAACGGCTTAAGGATTTATCACAAATACACCAAAGGTTATGATCCATGTTTATTCTAGAGTTTTGGGCAAAAGGTTCTTATAACCTTAGGTATCAAAGAAACTCTTAGGGAAGTTGGAGAAAGGCATCTGATGGTCAGATAAAAAGAAAAAGTTAGATTTTTGGGATTTGATAAAGGACTTTAGGACCAATCTTGTGGGGGTGTTGGCTAGGCCCATGGCATTCTAAAATACACACTTCATGGAGAAGGTCTATGATTATCAACTTCGGATCTGGTTATAAAAAGTAATCTAGATCAATTTCTCAACTTGAATTTTTTTCTTTTAGGACTTTGACATAACAATTTGGAAAGAAGGTTGATTAGATTAAGGTTGACCAGCAAGGGTTGCCCAAGAGTTTTCCAAGAATTTCTTCTTCTTTTCTGTAACATTGCCTTCTTCAGAATTAGAGATAGATTCCTCCACCTCAATTGTGGCATAAAAAATTAGAATCTATTGGACTTATAATCTTAGTATTGACCATCATAGGAGTGGTAATTTAGCTAGATCCTGGTTAGGAGAAGGGTTCAAATCCTTAGAGGGAGATTGGCTAAAAATAGGTGAAAGTTGAACCTAGTTATTGATATTTACCAATTGATCCCTAACCATAGCATCCAAATTAGGATGCCCTACAATGTTGGATTCATGGATCTCCAATGGTTATTTGCCTTTGAGAATACCAAGAATGGACTCAGTTGTACTAATTCCCACATGGTATTACTCATTTAAGACAAAAGTTCCAGTGTTGTTTAATTTAGGTTTTGGAACAAAAACTTTGGTAGGGCCAGGAATCTTATTAGATAGGTCAGTTAGATTTGATTCAACTATATTTTCTAATCTTCAAACATCTAAGGAGTGACTAGATTTTTTGCACAAAGTGCAAAAATGAGGTAGGTTTTCATATTCCAAGTTTGTAAAGAAGGCAAACCCCTATCTTTCTACAAGAATTTTTTAACAAAATTCACTAGAGACATCCATATCTACTAACAACCTAACATAATGTACGAATGTTCTATCAATTATGGGTTTAATGGGAGCGATATCATAGCATATAGGAGTTCATATACTACTTGCAATGGCAAAAAGAATCTTAAGACGCCAATGTTCTTGCGCTAGCCCATGGAATCAAACCCAGACTTGGGCAGTATTTCTTTTTTGAATATTATGGGTAAAATATTTAGATCAAGGAAAGAGCTTTAATAAACTTGGAAATAGATGCCACGCACCGAATTCACGAACTCGCCTCACATTTTCAAGGGAAGACAAAGTGAACTTGAAAAAACCTTTTCCAAGAAAAATTACACCCCATTTTCCAAGAAAAATCACTCCCCTATTTCCAAGGTCCTTCCAGAGCAAAGAGAGTTCGATGCAAATCATCAAAGTATAGCAAACAACATTGACCGCTTGAGCGAAGGTTTTAGTTTCTTTGATTGTTTTGTTATTTCTCGTTGAGACGTTGGTTTAATTTGGAATTGGGTTCGGTGAGACATGCTCAGGAAATTTTGAATGGTTCCATGTCATAAGAAGGAAGAAAACAAGCTTAAAATGTAGCATCAAAGGAGACTATGAACATTGTTAGGGTTATCCTCATATTGAATCGAAATCAATCGAAAACGATATGTTCTTTTAAAATTAAGTGCAATATGAAGCTTATTTTCTCTACAATTCATTGTAAGTAATAAAATTGTAAAATATTAGTTTGAAAATAAATATTATAATAGTTAATATAATAATTTTATAAAAGTCTTCAACAGTTAATTAATAAATATTATTTATAAATTTATTTTTATTGATATTAATTACATATACATAAATTGCCTTTATAGCTCAGTGGTAGAGCGTCAGTCTTGTAAACTGAAGGTCCGTAGTTCAATCCTACGTGAGGGCAATAAAGTTTTTTTAAAAAGAACACACCATGTTCGGACAATAAAATTATTTTATTTTTTTAAAAGAATACACCAAATTTGATAAAATATGGTCCATCCAAAAATATTTATAGTTATTTTTCCAAACCTGTCTATTAATTCAATCCTACGCAAACAAAACTCTATTATTTTTATAAAAGAATACACCAACTTTGATAAAAGATGGTTCATCCGAGAAAACATATAATTAGTTTTTTCAAACCTTTTAAAAGTTTGGATGATATTGAAGACACAAACATTTATAGTTCAATCTTGTGTGAGGATAATAAAATTCAATTATTTTTCTAAAAGAATACATCAACTTTGATAAAATATGATTCATCCCTAAGAACTTATAATTAGTTTCTCCAGACTTTTTAAATATTATTCAAATACCCCTCATTCCTTTGGAGGATTTTGAAGTCACACGGATTTGAAATTTAATTGACTCTGGGGAGATATCTCTTAAGATCGTTTAAACCTTCAAATAGACTCCCTCCCAACCAGGGACGAAGTCAGAAATATAAGTTAGTGGGGACAAAATTATTTTATAAAAATATATTTATATAGAAAATACAATTTTATATATATATATATATATATATATATATATATATATATATATATATATATATATATAAATCAGATTCGGTGAATTTAAAATTGTTTAACAAATTTTTACTCAAAACTTCACTATTTTAAATTTTGGTATCTAAAATGGTCTAATATATTTTTTTGTTTCTACTACTATTTTAAAAGATATAATTAATTTAAAAGATATAATATTTAATTTTTAATAAAACTTTATTAAGTGGGGGCACATGCCCCCCCAAGTGTCTTACATCTAGCTTTGTCCCTGCTCCCAACATGTGTTTTGGGACAAACTCATATGGAATTCAACCTTTCTTCCTTCTAAACCTCTCCTTTTGTGGAGATTAATTCACTACAAATTACTAACAGATGAGAACTTGATAGCTCGTGGTATGAACTTGCCTTTAATGTAACTTGTGTTTTAAATATGTGGAAATTACTCATCGTATATGGTTTGATTGTCTTTATTTTGTGGTTATCTGTTCTTAGTTCTAACCTGGTGTCTCAAACATCACCAACTTTTTTAGATGATTATTTGAACATTATTAATAGGTTCTGGTCCCCTCAATGAAAAAATATGGCGCTGGCAAGAATTATCAACTTTGTGAATTCTATTTGATCCGCTAGAAACCAAGTTAGGTTCAATGATATCAACACCCCTTGGAAGTCTAACATAGATTAGGCCTTCATGTCCTTGATTTCACATGGTCAATAGTACACTCCAATGGTATGAGTGGTCATATAATGAATAACCTGACTGGACAAGCAGAGCTCTTCTAGTAATAGAGAGTAATGAACATTTCCAAGCTTCCAGCTTTGCGATCATCTTGTCTACAAAAGGTTGTAAAAAATTTGCTTTTACTTTACCCTCGAATATAGGAACTCCAATGTAATGAAAGGAAAGAGAAGAGAGCCTTTACTCAATCTAGTGATTTCTAGCAAATTATTGAGCATATTGATACTCGTACTTCCAACAAACAATGAAGATTTGATTATGCTAAAAACTTGACCAGAGGCCCTGTTATATTAAGCAAAAAAGGAAGAGAAGGCAATATATTGGATTTAGTGCCTTTGCGGAAGATGAGGATATCACTTGCATATAGAATGTGATAGGGGAATGGCATGTTCCTAGTTCCCATTATAGATTTCAAGATTCCATTAAGATCCTTTTTTTATCCCTCTACTTAGGACTTCTTCAGCTAAGTACAAAAGGATAGGAGAGAGAGGTATCCTTGTCTAAACCCTCTAGCACACTTGAAGTAACCATGAAAAGATCCATTGACCATCATTGACATATGAGCTGAGGAAAGGATGGTAGAGACCCATGATATGAATTTATAGCAGAATCCAAAACACTTTAAGACCTTGAGAAAAAAGTTCCAGCCCAAAGTATCAAAAACCTTATTTACAATCACTTTGATAGCTAGGTTGTCATCAAAACTTTTCTTGTCAAGAAAATTGAATGCCTCAGAGACCAGGCAGATGCAATCTTTTATATTTCTTCCCCAGTGAAGCATTTTTGTTCGTTTGAAATAAGATGAGTGATCGAAAAAATAGCAAGTGTATTATTTTACCGATGTAGTAATAATAGGGAATTTTCCCAAATATCGATCTCAAGGACTGCGTAGTAATATCTAGTTTAAATTATAATTCAATTAAACAAAACCTGAAGATTTGGTTTGACTTGGAATAAATCCTTACAATAATAAAAATAAGTTGAATGTAAAATTTGGCTTTTTTCACAAATATGGGTATTATGCTAGTGTAAGTTGTGTGATTTTTCCCTGTAATAACCTTGAATTTAGATCTCCTTAACAAGTTCATACATTCAATTACCAGATCTTAGGTTTGTTTCCTCCTAAAACCTTAGAGGGAAACCTTTGGCCATTCATCCTAGTACATAAGTCCTTAGAGAATTATGATGAAACCAAGCCTTTGTTTTTTCAAGATTTACCCGGTAACTATAGGGTATGCCTAGTCCTAGGTGATATCTACTATAGTTTAATCGTGCAAAAACCTTAACAATTGTGGTCCAGCTAATTATTAACCGTGGAACAATCCTTATTTGTCCGATAAAGAAAGCATTAAAAATATTGCACAATTGAATTGAATAACAAAACATGAAATTGAGAAAATTAGGAATTCAAAGTCATTACACGATCAAATCAGGGACACCCCCTAGCATTGGGGGTTTATCCGCTCATAATATTCAAAGAAAGTACAATATGAAAATTAGACATTACAAGATAATTGGATTACTTTGATCTTCAATCGCGATTGCTCTTGAAGAATCTCCGTCCTCTGAATCCCTTGAAAGCATCAATCTTAATCGTAGAGTTCTTTTGTCATTAAAAAGGTCCCTTTCTCTTCTCCAAAAAGTAGTATAAATAGTCATTGATTGCTTACCAGTTGTAGTAAATACCCAAAATACCCTCCGGAATTACAAAATTTAAAAATCCAAGAAAATCAGAAGATGCAGCATCCAAGCCAACACGGGCTGTGTCAGGAAACACGGCCAGCAGTGTTGGCTCCCTGTTTCTCAATTCAAACTTTCCAAGTGCCAGACTTGCTGACACGGGCCGTGTCAGCTCCCTATTTCTCCTCTCAAACTTCAGTTTTAATCTTCTCCTGACATGGGTCGTGTCATGTGACACGGCTGGCTGTGTCAGGACCATTGTATCCTTCAAAAATGATTTTCTGCGAGTCTAGAACGCCTAATTTCCTTGCACGAGACCTTTGGGATTTTTGCGTGAATCTGAAAACATATAGAACTACCAAGAAAACGCATAAAATGTAATAAAAAGACATAAACTATTAATAACAACAAAGCGAGAATGGAAATGCGAAAAGTAAATTTAACTTGAAAAACAATAAAAATATGAAACAAAGTATTACCGATTTCCTGGATTCATGCCGAATAAGTGACAGAAAACTAGTAGAATTGGTGACCGATCACAACCCCAAACTTATATCATTGCTTGTCCTCAAGTAATGCTCGGGACAGCAGGAAGGTCGCTCCCAAATTATTTAAATCATCTTACCATAATACTGCCGAGATCTTTCGCGACTCTCTTTCCACTTTTCTTTCAATGTTTCCTTCTTCCCCGACTTTTGACGTTCCGCCACATTTCCACATTGAAGTACCTCTTCACCTGTCAACTTTTCACACTCTCACCAAATCTCTCCGGGTTAAAGTGTTTACACTCAATAATTAGAGCATGCAAATTCAACTCATAAGTTTAAATAACATCTATTTTCATCTCAAACACACACCACCCACACTTTTTTGAGGGATTTTACGGTTGTAACGGGGCTTAGGGACAAGGTGGGATAAAGAAACACAAGGGAAAAATGAGTGGTTTTTGGCTCAGAGTTCATGTTGTCACTCTCATCACTGTGTTTTTTGCACTGATCGCAATCAAGAGTTTTGGACACCGTTCTATTAGGATTCTTTAGTTTTTACTCAAGTGTTTCTTTGAGCTTGCTTTTCGAATTTTTCAAACTAAATCCTCCTCTGGGTAAGTGTTTTATTCTACTTTTCATATTTTTCTCTTCTTTTTTTTTCGAAGCTTTTCAACTCTTTTATTTTTATTTTTTTATTGCACTTACCTAGTTCTTACAGGTGTCCCAACCCCAAACTTAGAATTTTTCACATATCAAAAATCCACAACACTTATCTGAGAAAGGTGAGGGAGTGTTTGAGCTCATGGTTAATTTATGCGGTTAATAAACAAACAAAAGGGTTACAAGGCTCGAGAAGGGTGAACGAAGGATAACATCAAATGGTTGGCTAGAAAGGCTCGGGGTTAAAAACAAACAAGTGCCTTAGTGTGTATGCGTGTGCATTGAAATTCCGACAGTTAATTACGTAAACTAAGAGTGACTAAGACATACCTGAAGAACTCTCATAATGATAAAGGGTTTGGCTTTTTATGATCCTCACCATGTTTGGTATAGCTTACAGGTTCCAAGATACCTCTAGTGTGATGTAGCTTCATCTTCGTCTTGGGTGAAAAGTATTCCCGTATCAGTCCAGTGTTAGAAAGTCGCGTACGATCATCTGTAACAACCTAATTTTAGTATTTATTTCTTATATTATTATTTTATTTTATTTTATTTATTTGGAGTGTTAATTAATTAATTGGTTGTTAGGTAGTATAATAATTGATTATATTAATTAACTTGGTGTGTATATTGTGTTAGTTTAATTTATTTGAACTAAATAGAGATATTATAATACTAGGTCTTATTGGGCCTAATAATTAAATTAGAGGTATCATACTTTAAGCCCAAATATTATACTAGAATAGTAAGAGGTGAGGAGAGTGAGAAGTAGGATTCATTTGGTCATTGACGGCAACAGAGAAAGAAAAGAGGAAAAGTAAGGAGAAGAGGGGAAGAACAAGAGAGAAGCTAAGGTTTCCAGAAAATTGAAGAGGTAAGGGAGAGAATCCTTATTATTATGGGTTAGTATAATTGGGTCAATGGGTGGAAATATGTTTAGGTTAAAATCCCTAATTTTGTATGGTTGTAGAATTGTTAGGTTTTGATGAGTAATCTTTGATTTGTGATGTTTAATTGCGTTTGGAATGGATATATGGATGAAATTGAGGGATAGATTGAGAATCCAATTTGAGAATTTCTACTGTAGCACCACTCCTCTCGTTAAGAAAAATTCAGATTTTAACCCGTGTTAACCGGTTACCCTAAAAGCGTTAACCGGTTACTTGCTAAAAACCTGCCCAGACGTTGACTCTGTTTTTGTGTTAACCGGTTACTCTAAAAGCGTTAATCGGTTACCATGTTGAAAATCTGCCCAATATTGAATTCTGTAAACAGAGTAACGGGTTACTCTAAAAGCGTTAACGGGTTACTTAGTTAAAATCTGCCCAATATTGAATTCTGTAAACAGAGTAACGGGTTACTCTAAAAGCGTTAACGGGTTACTTAGTTAAAAATCTGCCCAATATTGAATTCTGTAAACAGAGTAACGGGTTACTTAGTTGAAAATCTGCCCAATATCGAATTCTGTGAACAGAGTAACGGGTTACTCTAAAAGTGTTAACGGGTTACTTAGTTAAAAATCTGCCCAGAATTGTATTCTGTTTTCAGGATAACCGGTTACCCTAAATACGTTAACGGGTTACTTAGTTAAAAATCTGCCTAGGAATTGAATTCTATTAAACTGAGTAACGGGTTACCCAAAATACGTTAACCGGTTACTTGCTGTTAAAAAATGAAAAATTGAGATTTTAAATGCTGTAATCATTTTGAAATGAAATCTAAGTGTGCGTATTTGATAATTAGTTTATATATGTTGTTGATTTGTTATGAATGTGTATATGTACCATTGGTGGCTAATTCATAGAGTTGAATTATGGTGATATGTGGAATTTTAAGATGGTAGAGGTGATCTTAATTGCATATGTTGTTGATTTGTTATGAATGTGTATATGTACCATTGGTGGATAATTTATAGAGTTGAATTATGGTGATATGTGGAATGTTAAGATGGTAGAGATGATCTTAATTGCATATGTTGTTGGTATTTGTACATTCATTCATGGCATGGTCGGCTTTATGGTGAAAGCGGTGAAACTGTGGGTTCACATAGACGTTGTTCCTTAATTGGAAATAGGCGTAGCAGACGTTGATCCTTGATTGGAAATAGACATAGTGGCTTGGATTCTAGATATTGAATCGGAAAGCGGTGAAACTGTGGGTTCACATAGACGTTGATCCTTAATTGGAAATAGGCGTAGCAGACGTTGATCCTTGATTGGAAATAGACGTAGTGGCTTGGATTCTAGATATTGAATCGAAAAGCGGTGAAACATTGGGTTCACATAGACGTTGATCCTTAATCAGAAATAGGCGTAGCAGACGTTGATCCTTAATTGGAAATAGACGTAGTGGCTTTGATCTTGTCCGGATTGGAAGCGTGGCTTGGATTCTAGATATTGAATCGGAAAGCGGTGAAACGTTGGGTTCACATTGCGGTACCACATGCATAGAGTCATATGTCTTGCATTGAGTCACATTAGAGTTATGTGATAATTGAATGTATGCATTGATGTGATTGTGATGTGTGTATGAGACATGGTAATTGAATTTGGTGATGTTTGGATACATAACTTGGCAAAATATGTGATTATGTGATAATTGTAGTTATGTGTATATTTGGGAATATAGTATTGGATTTGAATATTATACTCCTTGAGTTTTGATGGATGTTTGAAACATGTGAAATAAATATTGGTTAGTGTTATTTACATGGTTATACGAAGTGTGATGAATTCCTTTAATTGTTGATTTAATCATTGTGCTTTATTATACTTCTTCATAATGATTTGAATTTTCACCCTTCTGTTTGAATGTTGCCTTTACATGGGCGTCGTGCAGATACTCAAGAGTAGTGTTGCTGACGTAAGTGGAAGGTAGCTTACTCGAGATTTAGCCGGAGAGTTTCCGTATTTTAGTTTAGAGGCTAGGTAGTGAGTCAATGCTCTGGTCATGTAACACGGGGTAGATTAGTAGTATTGAACTCATATCTTATTTGGATATGTATTATGTTATTACTTGTGAACATGTTTATTTGCAAGTTGCTGTTTGAGAGGCCATAGTGCCAAATATTCTGGATATGGTTTTATTTTATCTTGAGGAGATTATTGAGAGATGATCATGGTATGGGACATGGATCATTTTATGAAATACATGAGTGATCATTATTTTCCGCTGCGAACGCATATTCTTGATGACTCATGATATTTAAAGTGTGTTATTTTAAATGACCAGGTGTATTGTATATTGATGATGAATGATGTTGGTTTTTGAAAGCTTTTAGTTTTGGAAAACTTCGATGTGACGCCCTTTTGCTTATATGTGTGCTTATTCACTCTGATTATATGTTAAGTATTTTGGGGTAAAAAAAGGGGTGTTACATTAGTGGTATCAGAGCAGGTCGGTCCGTCCGGCCAGGTTGTTTAATTATTTTGTTCACTAGTATGTGACAGGTGTGTGAGAACACTGTCGATGCTTGTTTTATTCTCCATTGCATGTTGGGAATGAAATAAGTGGGGGAGAGCGTCTGCTTATCTTGGATTTTTGAATTGTATCGAGCTTGGACATTATGTTGTTGCACGCAAGAGTGTAGTGTTGGCTAGTTAACCTGTTTTGAGAATGTTGTGCTTTTCCTGAACCCGGAGAGAGGTCGGATTCGAGGATGGTGTTGGTTAGAATTTAATCGGGTGTATATCAACTGTTTTGAGAAGACGGTTATTTTCCTGAGGTTGGTGCTAAGGAAGATTGGTTTATGTCTGCTAAGCAAGTTGATGAATCGGTGCAAGGTGGTGTCGAGTTATTTATGTTGTTGGCAACTTTGGATATTCGTGAGAAGAGGACAATTGAAGAATTGCCAATAGTTTGTGAGTTTGCGGAGGTATTTCCGGAAGATATAAGTGATTTATCGCCGGAACGTGAGGTTGAGTTTTCGATTGATTTAGTTCCTGGACCTAGTCCGGTATCGATGACTCCCTATAGAATGTCTGCTTCTGAGTTGAAAGAGTTAAAGATTCAACTTGAAGACTTTCTTGAGAAAAGGTTTATTCGTCCTAGTGTGCCGCCGTGGGGTGCACCTATTCTGTTGGTCAAGAAGAAAGAAGGTTCTATGAGATTATGTGTTGATTATAGACAACTGAACAAAGTGACGATTAAGAACAAGTATCCACTTCCGAGGATTGACGATCTGATGGATCAGCTGGTTGGAGTTGTGTGTTTAGAAAGATTGATTTGAGGTCTGGGTATCATCAGATTCGTGTAAAGGCTGAGGATATTCAAAAGACTGCTTTTTGGACAAGGTATGGTCACTACGAGTACTCCGTGATGCCTTTTGGTGTGACTAATGCACCTGGTGTATTTATGGAGTATATGAATAGAATTTTTCATGATTATCTGGATAAGTTTGTTGTTGTGTTCATCGATGATATATTGATTTATTCTAAGAGTGAAGAGGATCATGTCGAGCAATTGAAGGTTGTGTTATTGGTGTTGAAAGAGAAGAAGTTGTTTGCTAAACTCTCTAAATGTGAGTTTTGGTTGAATGAGGTCAGTTTTCTTGGGCATGTGATTTCGAGTGGTGGTATTTCTGTGGATCCTACGAAGATCGAAGTTATATCTCAATGCGAAGCTCCTAAGTCTGTTGCTGAGATTAGAAGTTTCCTGGGTTTGGCTGGTTATTATAGGAAGTTCATTGAAGGATTTTCTAAGTTGTCGTTACCATTGACGCAGTTGACTAGGAAAGGTCAAGCTTTCATTTGGACTTCGCAGTGTGAAGCGATTTTCAAGAGCTTAAGAGAAGATTGACTACGGCTCCTATTTTGATTTTACCGGATCCGTTAGAACTTTTCGTTGTGTATTGTGATGCTTCTTTGTTGGGTTTAGGAGGTGTTTTGATGCAAAAAGGGCAAGTGGTAGCTTATGCTTCAAGGAAACTTAAAGTTCATGAGAGGAATCATCCGACGCATGATTTAGAGTTGGTCGCCGTTGTGTTTGTGTTGAAGCTTTGAAGACATTATTTGTTTGGATCGAGATTTGATGTGTTTAGTGATCACGAGAGTTTGAAGTACTGGTTCGATCAGAAAGAATTGAATATGAGACAAAGGAGATGGTTGGAATTCTTGAAAGATTATGATTTTGGTTTGAATTATCATCCTGGAAAGGCGAATGTTGTAGCCGATGCATTGAGTAGGAAGTCATTGCACATGTCTATGTTGATGATTCGAGAGTTTGAATTGTTGGAGAAATTTAGAGATTTGAGTTTGGTTTATGAAGCGACGTCTTCGTGTGTTAAGCTTGGTATGTTGAAGCTTACGTGTGGCATTCTTGACGAGATTAGAGAAGGTCAGAAGTCAGATTTGAAATTAGTCGATGTTATGACATTGATTAATCAAGGCAAAGGTGGTGACTTTCGGATTGATGAGAATGGTATCATGAGGTGTCGTGATCGAGTTTGTGTTCCGGATGTTGCGGATTTGAGAAAAAGGATTCTTGAGGAAGGGCATAGAAGTGGTCTGAGTATTCATCCTGGTGCTACTAAAATGTATCAAGACTTGAGGAAGATGTTTTGGTGGAAAGGTATGAAGAAGGATGTAGTGGAATTTGTGTATTCATGTTTGACTTGTCAAAAGTCAAAGATTGAACATCAAAAGCCGTTTGGTTTGATGTAACCGTTATCTATTCCCGAGTGGAAGTGGGATAGTATCTCTATGGATTTTGTTTCGGGTTTTCCAAGAACATCGAGTAATTGTGAGGAAATTTGGGTCGTTGTGGACAGGTTGACGAAATGTGCTCATTTTATTTTGATGAGGATGGATTATTCGATGGAGACTCTTGCTAAGTTGTACATCAAGAGGATTGTGTGTTTGCATGGCATTCCTTCGAGCATTGTTTCGGATAGAGATCTGAGGTTCACTTCGAGATTTTGGGAAGGTTTGCGAAGTGCTTTGGGTACGAAGTTGCGTTTCAGTTCGGCATATCATCCGCAAACAGATGGTCAAACGGAGAGGACTATTCAGCCACTTTAAGATCTTTTGAGGTCTTGTGTTTTGGAACAAGGAGGAAATTGGGATAGTTTCTTGCCTTTGATCGAGTTTACGTATAACAAAAGTTTCCATTCGAGTATTGGAATGGCACCTTTTGAGGCTCTTTATGGTAGAAGGTGTAAAACTCCTTTGTGTTGGTACGAATCGGGAGAGAGTGATGTGGTTGGACCCAAGTTGATTCAAGAGACTACGGATAAGATTGAGATGATTCAAGAGAAGATGAAGGCTTCTCAGAGTCGTCAAAAGAGTTATCATGATAAGAGGAGGAAGGCTCTTGAATTTGAGAAAGATGAGCATGTGTTTCTTCGAGTTACGCCAATAACGGGTGTTGGTAGAGCTTTGAAGTCGCTGTAATACCCCAAAATTTGCCCTCCTCATTCATGCATTCATTTTTAGGTCATTTAACATTTCATATTGCATTTCGTCATGTCAATCAGAATCAGATCCAAGAAACTTTATTTAAAAAATAAAATAAAATAAAATAAATAAATAAATAAATAAATAAATAAAAGAAAAAATCTCAGACTTGGACCTCTCTCAAAAGCCCACTAAGCTACCAATATTAGGCTATAAATACTAGAGTTTCATTGAAACAAAACAGACAGAAAAAGGAAGAGAAGCAAAATACTCGGAGGTTTCCTTGGAACAAAACCCTGGACAAAACTTGGAGAGACTACCTGACAGAGAACTCAGAGCAGCCTCCAAACCCTGAGGGGAACTCAACTGCACAAAATCACCTCTGCCTCATTGAAATTCTGGCGTAGTCAGTATTCAGATGTTCTACTTCAAGTCACGACATCTGATCTAACATTGTACCTATTACAGTAAGACAGTTATTACACTCTGTACTGATGTGCACCTTTTCACAGTGTCACGACCTCTCCTTCTATGTCATCCTAGAAAGGAGGAACCCTTAGTTATGTGCACCATAACCTTCACTTCTGTTGTTTTCCTACACAGATATCAGCACGATGTCTCAATCCTGTTTTGAACATTATCTGTTACATTGTTCCAGTTTGTTGGTCATGTACTTGTATTTCCTAAGTTAAAGGTTGTAACAAGTTAAACTAATCTTCCAACAATTTAGCATATGCAGTCATGAGTGAATGTCACAACATTCCGTTTGACATCCAAGTCCAGAACCATATGCTAAGTCTGTTTGGTTCCTGAAAACAGACTGTGCTAAATTTGCTGTACTGTAAAAGACCAACCAGTCTCTACTTCAGTATCAGCTTACAGGAAGAACTGTCAAGGCATCCAGTTTGACAGTTTCACAAGGATCCTTTTTGGCCAGGTCTGGTGTGCTTTTGAACTCCAGACTTCACTACATACTGAACTGAATTCATCAGCTTATTAAACAGTATGTGCTGTTGTTGATGAATGTCAAAACATTCTGATTGACATTCCAACAGAAGGCTATGTATCAGGTCTGCTATTATCTTGATGAACAGACTGGAATACATGCTTAGTTATGGCAGACATGATTATATCATACAGAAGGAAAACAAACACAGGAAATTGTTAACCCAGTTCAGTCCAACATGACCTACATCTGGGGGCTACCAAGCCAGGAAGAAGATCCACTATTAGTAGTATCAATTCAGAGTTAAACTCCCCTGTTTACAACTCATCACTTAATCCCTACCCAATGCAATCTATACCTAGGAACTCCTAGATAGAAACCTCCAGTTTCCATTCCTATCACTACAAATACAATGTAATGTGCAAACACCTTGAACTTGCTTCACAGCTTCATTCAAGAACATAATCACTCTTGCCTACAGGCTTTGAGTGACAAACACTCTCAGGTTTACCACTGAGAGACACATGGTAACCTTCCCACAGATTGGGAGGTTTACCTTACACACACCCCTAAAAATTCATTCTAAGAGGCTTACAAAAACCAGGTTACAATCAGCTATTTATAACCTAATCACCCAACTGGATTTGGGCCTTCAGAAATTGCAGCAGACTTGTTCTTTGCTGTTACAACTTCAGCAGAAAAATTCTGCTACAAACAAGGTCTTCAAGTTCCTAATCTCTCTCCATATATATCTCCATATTTAGAGCCTATATATATTCTGGATTAGTCTTCAAGGCCTTCACAAGGGAGTTAGGATATTCACCAGATATCCTTGCTGATCCCATGACATATACTGAATTAATTAATTCAGTTTCCTACACATGTGCGATGTCACAGACCTGATGTCGTGACATCGTACATGACATGTTGGTCCAGATGTTGAATTTCTTCAACCCAACATATTAAAACAACAGAGATGATTCCATTATTTGTTTTCTATAATTACTGCCAATCCTAAGGAATCAACAATCTCCCCCTTTGGAAAATTTTAGCTAAAACAAATAAGTCTCTGTCATTCTCTCCACCACCACCAACACTTATGTTGGTGTACATGAGGAGGTAGAGGAACAAGACACAGTTGTTCCAGAACCCTTCCCTTCAACAGGAGAGCTTCCTGAAGAGTATGTAATGTTTTGTACATAGACAATGTAACTCAGATCACAGGGCACAACTGTCTTCTTAACTCAGATCACAAGGCACAAGTGGAAACCCCAGTTGGTGGATTTTGTGCTTGATGCCAACTTCTGTTTGCTGCCACTTCCACAGTTGGCTTGCTTCTGGTACATTCTCAGCCCCAGGACTATCTTTCTCTCCCCCTTTTTAGCTAAACATTTGTAAAGGCACCCTTCACAAAACCAGATCCAGGCGCAGCTTGCCCAAACCTTAACATACCCCATGATTCTGAGAATGGAGTGTTTTTCTTGTGAGAGGAAGAGGGCTATTGCATCCTTTAAATAGTCCAGCCCGTGCCTAGGAATTTCCGGTAGAAATAAATGTTTGGTCAAGATGCATTTATTTTTGCTGAGAAACAGTCAGAGAATCACCAACAAAATCTCAGACTATCTTTGAATACCTTTTATAGCTCTTGACTGTTTCTTTTCCAAAACAGCCGTTCCAGTGCATGGAGACCATTCCATATATGCAGTCAGACACGTTGCACGCGATGTCTTAACATTCCTGCATTCAGCCAGTATTCAACAAGACCTCTGTCATACCTCCAGTAAATACTTGACACTTAGCACTGCTACAGCCAACTTTTCACACTTCAGTTGATGGTTACTCCCCCTGTACCACACAGCTGTAGCCAACAGGCTTATTCTGGTTTATCAGACTTAGCCACATCACCCTTATAATTCCTAATGACTTTAAAATTCAGAAGGAATTAACATCAATGTCCAGGACAATGTCATGACATCCGGTCAGACATTCTTCTGCTCACTCAGCCTTGACATACATCACAGCATCCTGATAGCTACCTAGTCATCTGAGAGCACATAGACCACAAGCTTGGTGATTGCTTGCAGCACAAAGGCACAACTCCCCCTGTCATGGACAACCTACTCTCTTGGAGGTCACACATGATCATATCCAGCATCCCAAGGTTGGACCTTCACATACTTCCTGATTCAAAGAGATTCCAGACCACTTGATGAAAGGAAAACATAAGACGCATCTTCATGTCTTCAAGAGCGCACCCTCTGTCCAACCCTCTTGGCTGAACACATCCACACTCTGTGTCAATTTCTCTTCTAACCAGAATAGAAGATCATTTCACAAGATGTTTTAACATCAGCTGAGACTTCCTTCACAGCATCACAAGGAGCACTATCTGATAGACTTCAGATATTACTGAGTCCTCAGCTTGGGCCAGAGGAACCCAGACATACATTGGGATATATACACTCTCATCCCACTACCAGAGACAGTCTTCCATAGATAGCTCAGAACTTCTACCACAAGCTCCAAGAGATGAATAGAGAACACCTCCTTTTGTCTTCAACTTAATACTTTTCTGTTCACAAGTAATTTGTCTCAGACTTTCCTCAAGAGTAATCAGCTCCCTTATGTTGATTACCTTGATTCTTCGAACTCACTTCTGAGATAGACCAACTGCCACTGGTTGATTACCTCCTTCATGAATTCTCATATGAAAAGGTCAAATGCTGCTTTTTGACCTCCCCAAGTTTATCAGACTTCTCCCAAAGATATTCTGACCTTCCAAGTGAGACTTGAACTTCAAGCTTTTTGAAGTATCCAATCTACAACCCTGTAGACCTTTCTATCTCAAGTTGATGTGCCACTTCACCAACTAAGAATCTGATGTTGAACCAAATGTCACAACATTGTGTTTTGACATCCAGCTGTTGAATTCAGCTCCTTCTTCTGCCACTTGAAAGAACTTCCTCCCTTCACAGAACAAGAGTTCAATGTTCTCATAGACTTGATTGTGGAACCAAGTTTGAGTAAACAACCTCCATCCTGCAGGTTTGCAGTTAAGTCATCCAAGCTTACATCTTGATGAATCCCTGCTTCTTCTCCAAAGACATCAGACACTCTGATGTATGAGTCTTCAGAAGGACCAGTTAGAAACTAACCCTTCAGCTCTACCAAGGATTCCACATCCTAAGGCAAGGCTGTTTCCATGATGTCAAGACTGCTGCCACTTGTTCTTGACTTCACAGTGTGCATAAGCTAATGCACTTCCTTACCTAGATCAGAAATAAACTGATCCAAGTAACCACCATCAAGACTATGATGTCTTCTTCTTCTTATACATACCAAGGCTGAACATGTTTCTTGCCAGGAAACCTTTTCAGAGATCATATGCTTTTGCTGCCACCAACGAGCTAGATCATACCCCCAATGTACTATCCTTCCTGTGATTCTGCACAGGGTCTTGAAGAAGAGATGTTCCAACATCGTTAAGAACATCAGTTATCTTGAGCTCCAAGGATAATCAATTTAAACACTTGCACTTGGCACAAGTAGACATTGATCTTAAATCCTTTCCCAATCATCCCTTCAGATACTTTCACCATAAGAATACTTTGAAAATACTCTTCTTGTGTCAACATCTTCTGCTTGCAAGCACCTAGACAATTTTGAAAGTCTTCCCAGATTAAATTCACCCTTAGGAATGAGAGAGATGAATTCTTCCTTGCAAATGTGTCACACAACCACCAGAACCCATGTGACACAGGTCAACAGCCAACCAGACCCTAGGCTGACCAGACTTGAGGAGGTTAACCAAAACTCCCCCTCAACTTAACAATCATGGATACTCCACACCAATATCCATGCATTGTACACATATGTCTCAACATGACATACACTATCCCTACCAGTGGCAACTAACTCCTCCAATCACACCAATCAGACTTCAGCTGACCATAAGTACTAGTGAGACAAACATCACCAGTCACTAGTAGATATGCATTGCCAGAGCATATTACCTCAACCAACCTCTGAATCTTCATATTCTCACTCCTAGTAAGAACTGCCACTTCTGAACGTGGTGTTTGAATACCAAGATTCATGGTTATAACCCCCTTAGATGGTATCCCAGTCAGGTTACCCCATTATTGACTGCCAACATCCAGGAGACTTGTCTTCCAACACACCATAGTACTTCAGGGAACAACTATCCAACCCTGATCAAACTGCAGGGAGAAGCCTAACAGCAGGAGATTGCACAATGTCACATCTCAACCAGCTCAACTTCTAGGGATGACCTTCTTGAGCACACACCCATTTGACCCTGCTCTTGTCAACTTAGCACACACAGATGTCTCCTCTTCCAGGTCAGGAGTAGGTTCCAAACAGAATTATCCCATTGTTTAGACCCTAAAAACATCTGCTCTTCAACCAGTAGCTGCATACTTGTTGAACAACATGTTCTAACATCACATAGAACATTGGTTCCACCTCCTTAGAACAAACCTTCCTTGAAGGTCTTCAAGGTCTTCATATACACTACTCAAGAGAGTAAGAGAATCAGTGATTAAGTGACTCTTACCATCCTGAAGTGAGAACGTCATGATGAGTGGACTTGAGGGGACTCAAGTATCTTTGACATCTTCAGTAGATTATGATGAGATCTTGAACACAGCAGCCTTTCATCCACATGAGGGGAAACTACATCAGAGTTTGAGTTTTGCCATGTATTATGCAGCGGAAATCATAATACAACTCAACCTATGAACACACACTTCACCAGATTGGCCTCCAAGACCATACCAGGTTTGAATGTGTTTTAGTACTGGCACAGCTGTCCCACACACAGGCCAATAGCCAACCTCCAGAGACAGGTACACACCATTCCTGTCATGAACAGTCCATCCACCTACTTCAAGGGACCATTCAGGGAATTACAGAACCTTACCCAGGTTCCAGCATCAGTACTAACATAACTCCTTGCCAGCTACCAGAAAGTATCACCCATGGATCTCATCCAGAGATAGAACAGGATGCCTGCTCTGATACCAATTGAAATTCTGGCGTAGTCAGTATTCAGATGTTCTACTTCAAGTCATGACATCTGATCTAACATTGTACCTATTACAGCAAGACAGTTATTACACTCTGTACTGATGTGCACCTTTTCACAGTGTCACGACCTCTCCTTCTATGTCATCCTAGAAAGGAGGAACCCTTAGTTATGTGCACCATAACCTTCACTTCTGTTGTTTTCCTACACAGATATCAGCACGATGTCTCAATCCTGTTTTGAACATTATCTGTTACATTGTTCCAGTTTGTTGGTCATGTACTTGTATTTCCTAAGTTAAAGGTTGTAACAAGTTAAACTAATCTTCCAACAATTTAGCATATGCAGTCATGAGTGAATGTCACAACATTCCGTTTGACATCCAAGTCCAGAACCATATGCTAAGTCTGTTTGGTTCCTGAAAACAGACTGTGCTAAATTTGCTGTACTGTAAAAGACCAACCAGTCTCTACTTCAGTATCAGCTTACAGGAAGAACTGTCAAGGCATCCAGTTTGACAGTTTCACAAGGATCCTTTTTGGCCAGGTCTGGTGTGCTTTTGAACTCCAGACTTCACTACATACTGAACTGAATTCATCAGCTTATTAAACAGTATGTGCTGTTGTTGATGAATGTCAAAACATTCTGATTGACATTCCAACAGAAGGCTATGTATCAGGTCTGCTATTATCTTGATGAACAGACTGGAATACATGCTTAGTTATGGCAGACATGATTATATCATACAGAAGGAAAACAAACACAGGAAATTGTTAACCCAGTTCAGTCCAACATGACCTACATCTGGGGGCTACCAAGCCAGGAAGAAGATCCACTATTAGTAGTATCAATTCAGAGTTAAACTCCCCCGTTTACAACTCATCACTTAATCCCTACCCAATGCAATCTATACCTAGGAACTCCTAGATAGAAACCTCCAGTTTCCATTCCTATCACTACAAATACAATGTAATGTGCAAACACCTTGAACTTGCTTCACAGCTTCATTCAAGAACATAATCACTCTTGCCTACAGGCTTTGAGTGACAAACACTCTCAGGTTTACCACTGAGAGACACATGGTAACCTTCCCACAGATTGGGAGGTTTACCTTACACACACCCCTAAAAATTCATTCTAAGAGGCTTACAAAAACCAGGTTACAATCAGCTATTTATAACCTAATCACCCAACTGGATTTGGGCCTTCAGAAATTGCAGCAGACTTGTTCTTTGCTGTTACAACTTCAGCAGAAAAATTCTGCTACAAACAAGGTCTTCAAGTTCCTAATCTCTCTCCATATATATCTCCATATTTAGAGCCTATATATATTCTGGATTAGTCTTCAAGGCCTTCACAAGGGAGTTAGGATATTCACCAGATATCCTTGCTGATCCCATGACATATACTGAATTAATTAATTCAGTTTCCTACACATGTGCGATGTCACAGACCTGATGTCGTGACATCGTACATGACATGTTGGTCCAGATGTTGAATTTCTTCAACCCAACATATTAAAACAACAGAGATGATTCCATTATTTGTTTTCTATAATTACTGCCAATCCTAAGGAATCAACACTCATATAAACCCTAAAGATTGTTTTGTAAACCTCACGGATGCAACTCAATTTCAATCAAGCTCTCCAATCAGGTTTGCCCTATTCCCATTATTTTACGCCTTCAATTTGAATGTTCTAAATGTGTGATGTATTATGTTTGAATTTGGAATTGTGGATATCGTTAGGTTTCGCATATGCATGAATGGGTGAAACCTATGCCTTGAATGTTTAATCACATGATTTCTGAAGTGTATGCCACAGGGTTTGAGGTTTCTGAAACCATATTGTTATCCATGAAAAAAATGCTTATCGTGTTTCACTAACCCTTTTGTTGAGTTTTTGTGAGGGCTCACATACTCTTGCAGGGATAGCTTGCCTGGTGTTCCACTTTATTTGTGGGATACCACCTGGAGGTTTCATTCTGATTACCTGTACTGACTCACTTTCTTTGATGGTGTTAGCTTGGGAGGATCTCAAGGTTTCCTTGTTCCGTTAATTACTGTTACTTCGGATCTTTATCCGTGTGGTACTTTTACATTTTCCCGTATTTTTACCGCTTTCTTAGCTGGAAGACCTCGATAGGAGGCAATGTTTTGTGTTTACTTTATGCAGGTTCCTTCGTCCAGGACTCCTTTTGCATGAGCATCCCAAACCCTAACCCTTCATTGATTTTTCTTCTCCTAAACACACGTTTACTCCTTCTACTACAGGTGAGTAAGTCTCCAAAGGTCGAGCATCCGGTAGATTGCATAGTAATGTCGTTCGTCCAAAACCCAATCCATAACCCCGTAGTTAGCCGAACTACGGTGTGCTCTGATTCTCATTCCAGATGAGATACGTAGGCATAAGACGCGATGTCTTAGCGAGCACACATCCCCCCAACCCATAGGTCAGCCGAGCTATGAAGACTCTGATTCTCATATTCAGATGAGATACGTATGCAGTGGATGCGACATCCGCGCGAGTCATTTTCATTTAACCCCTTTTTTAGTAAACAGCACAAGATAAACTCACACCCTTTAGACAAGAACTACAAAAGTGGATCCCGTAGAGTACTACGGATGCGTAGGGGTGCTAATACCTTCCCTTCACATAACCGACTCCCGAACCCAAGATTTGGTTGCGAGACCTTGTCTTTTCCCTTCCTCTTTTCAGGTTTACTTCGAGCGTTTCCTTTCCCTCCTTTGGGATAAATAACGCACGGTGGCGACTCTTCTGTCATTTTCTTTCGCCGGTTGTTTTTTCGCACACTGTATTTTTCAGGTTGCGACAGTTGGCGACTCTGCTGGGGACCCGGTTTCCCTAAGCGAGTCCCTCCTAGCTTTTGTATTTTGTTTGTTTATTGGGTGTTCATGCTTTTGTACAGTTATTTATTTACCTGCTTTACCTTATTGCATTGTGTACATAGCATTGCTGTATCTGTTGGCTGGCTATGGCTGCTTGGTGATCTTTGTGAGATGAGTTCTATACCCGAACTCGAGTGCACTTAGGATAGGAGAATGGCATAGTCTTGTCGACTTGTGTGGAGTTATTCCTTAGCAAGTTGACTTGCAAGCCCATTCACTTGGTGGAGGTCATGTTGAGATCAATAATGTCACACAAGTAAGTTGTGGTTAGACATTACTTTTTCCAATATAGACCTTAGAAGCTGAGGACCTTAGTTTACCAAACCCGTCTTGGCCTATTCGTAGGACGTAGTGCGAAAGTCGTTCAAGTGTAAGATTTGATACGATTGTTACGCGATACTACACTCATAAGAGTCTCTCTTGAGAATATTTTTGGAATACGAGTAGTCGTTCCTCTGATAATATCCGAAAGATGGGATTATGACTATGGGAACCTTTTGTAGAACATGTTTGACAGGTTTAAACCATAGTACACTCCTTTTGGGTGGTTCTTTACCTAAACTCCATGCTCGTGACTTGCAACAAACCCTTGATTCATGGTTGATCTGATCAGGTATCCTTAATATCAATGAAACTTGGGTGTTGATAAGGTGTAAACCATAATCCACCAAAATGGGTGGTTGATATTAAGGATAACATGATCCATCCCATGACCTTTGTTTGGTGTGCTCTTAATTTCTCTCCAGACAGTGCAACCTGACAGATGTTCAAGCAGATACAGCGATCCTGATTCCCATGCCACTGCACTGCATTCACATCATTTTGCATCACATTATTTTGCATTCATAATCATTCACACATGTTTATCCATTTCTGTGGGGTTTATATCTTCTACTTGATTCTAGTCGGAATTTTCTTGGTTCTCATCAACGGCTTAGTCTTTTTTTTACATCGTTTATCTATTGAGAGACTGGAATCAAGGGGGTAGAATACCTTTGGAATTGATAAACATGTCATTGCATTTACATATTCATTAGCATGTCTTGCATAACAGGTACCGCCACAGTGTTCTCAGTTTGTTTGGTGTTCCATCAGCAGGATAGCTGACCCAGGCATTCACCGGTACGGTACCCGCAGAAACCAACAGAGAGTAATGCAAAGCCTACAGGCAGAGTTCGCTGAGATGAAAATCCGCATGAATCAATTCATGGATGTGGTTCAAGGGGTGGCTCAGGGACAGCAAGAGCCCAGGCAGACGATACAGAGGAATCCCCCTGCTCAACCAGAGACGGTGACTGATCCTCCAGCTGGAGAGGCTAATGGACCCAATGGACCGGGGCCTATCCTAATCCTACATGTCACCTCCGGTCAACAGCCCGTTCATGATGATCAGGACGATCAGTTCCCCCTGCTGCAGGAAGACTTTGGTATGGGTCATGGTGTGGACCCCATGTTTAGAAGATTGGAAGAGAGGTTGAGGCAGTGGAAGGACAGAATCCTCTGGGAGTAGATGTTGCTGACTTGGGGCTGGTCCTAGGTGTGAGAGTGCCACCGAAATTCAAGGTCCCGATATTTGACAAATACAATGGCAACTCTTGCCCTAAGACCCATGTGCAAGCCTATTTCCGTAAAATGGTTGCATACTCCGATGACGAAAAGTTGCTTATGTACTTTTTCCAGGACAGCCTAGCTGGGGCATCCCTGGAATGGTATATGAGGCTGGACAGAGCCCACATCCGTTGCTGGAGGGATTTGGCTGAGGCTTTCGTGAAGCAGTATCAGTATAATGTAGACATGGCTCCGGACAGAACTCAACTTCAAAATCTGTCTCTTAAAAGCAATGAGTGCTTCAGAGAATACGCTCAACGCTGGAGAGAAACAGCTTCCCGTGTTCAACCTCCTATGTTGGAGAAGGAAATGGCTAACATGTTCATGAACACTCTGTCAGGACCTTATTTGGAGCGCCTGGTGGATTGCAATGCCTCCAATTTTGCTGATGTAGTCTCTACCGAAGAGAGGGTGGAGAATTACCTGAGGACATACAAGACCCAGAGTGGAGGTGGATCCTCATCAGGGGTGAAGAAGCCGTACATTCAGGGACAGAAGAGGATAGAAGGGGATGCAAGTGCCATATCTTCTTATCAGAACAGGGATAACCAGAGGAATAACTTTCAGAACTATCATCAGCAACCGTATGTTGCGGCTGTGACCATTCCAGCTGCAGCACCACTACAACAACAACAACCACGGCATCAACCAGCTCAGTACCAATCACAACAACCGGGTAACAGACCCACCTATCAACCGAGGCCAAGGACGATGGACCGGCGTTTCGACACCCTTCCAATGTCGTACGCTCAGTTGCTTTCTATTCTTCAACAACTACAACTTGTGCAGTTGCGCACTCTGGCTCCTCCCGTTGGTAGGCTTCCGGTGGGTTATGACGCCAATGCTAGGTGTAGCTTCCACTCTGGGGCACCTGGCCACAATATTGAGAACTGCAAAGCTTTTAAGCACGTAGTTCAGGACCTCATTGATTCAAAGGCCGTTAACTTTGCACCAGCTCCTAATGTCGTCAACAATCCCATGCCCCAGCATGGTGGAGTCAACATTAACATGGTTGAAGGAGAAGTCAAATTAGTCTCTGCGGTCAACAATGAAGATGGGGATAGTGATTGCGACATCGATAACTGGGTGCGTCCGAGGATCCCGGGTGAAGTTCTCAACAATTGGTCTTCTGAGGATATTGTCCAAGCCACTTGTCTGGAGGAGTAATTTTCTTTGTTTATTCATGCATATCCAAGTCTTACATTCCGCCAGGGCGTAATGACTCATTGTAGGGCTCATCTATGTGACACTTGCATTTTTTATCATAAATAAAGGACGTCTTTTTGCATTCAAATATTTCGTTTCCTGTCTTTCTATTTTTGCAGTTTTTCAAAAAAAAATGGCAATGTTTTGTTTAGTTTCCACTTTTTTTTCTTTTCTTTTTCACACTCATAAGCACATACCATCACTGATGCAGATGCACATCACCGGATCCTATTGATAACGGTTCTGCTATGGCTCGCTTCGACTTTGAAAATCCAATCTTTCAAGCTGAAGAAGAGGGTGATGAAGACTGTGAACTCCCTGAAGAACTTACCAGGTTATTAAAACAAGAGGAAAGGGTCATTCAACCGCATCAAGAGTCTGTTGAAGTGATTAATCTCGGCACCGAGGACGCCAAGAGAGAAATCAAGATAGGGGCTGCTTTGGAAGACAATGTGAAGAAGGGGTTGATTGAATTGCTGCAAGAGTATGTTGACATCTTCGCTTGGTCTTATCAGGACATGCCTGGGCTTGACACAGATATCGTGGTACACCGTTTGCCTCTCAAAGAAGGTTGTCCTCCTATCAAGCAGAAGCTCAGAAGAACAAGACCAGAGATAGCTGTCAAGATAAAGGAAGAAGTGCAAAAACAGTTGGATGCAGGGTTTCTAGCAGTCACAAATTATCCGCCATGGGTTGCAAATATCGTTCCGGTACCTAAGAAGGATGGAAAGGTACGGATGTGTGTTGACTACTGATATCTGAACAGAGCTAGTCCTAAAGATGATTTCCCATTACCTCACATCGATGTTTTGGTGGATAACACGGCTCAGTTCTCGGTATTCTCCTTTATGGATGGCTTTTCTGGCTATAATCAAATTAAGATGGCACCAGAAGACATGGAGAAGACAACATTCATAACCCCATGGGGCACCTTCTGCTACAAGGTGATGCCGTTTGGTCTGAAAAATGCCAGAGCAACATATCAGCGAGCGATGGTGAATCTGTTCCATGATATGATTCATCATGAAATCGAGGCTTATGTTGATGATATGATTGCCAAATCTCAGACAGAAGAAGAACATTTGGTGAATTTGTAGAAACTGTTTGAGCGTTTGAGGAAATTCAAGCTGAGGCTTAATCCGAACAAGTGTACTTTTGGGGTGAGATCTGGAAAACTACTGGGTTTTGTTGTTAGCGGAAAAGGGATTGAGGTGGATCCTGCCAAAGTGAAAGCGATACAGGAAATGCCTGAGCCAAGAACAGAGAAACAAGTTTGTGGTTTCTTAGGGAGGTTGAACTACATTGCAAGGTTTATCTCTCACCTAACAGCCACGTGTGAGCCAATATTCAAATTGTTGAGAAAATATCAGGCTATCAGGTGGAATAATGATTGCCAAAGGGCTTTTGAGAAGATAAAAGAGTATTTGCAGAATCCTTCTATCCTCATGCCTCCGGTCCCAGGGAGACCGCTGATTATGTATTTGACAGTACTAGATAATTCCATGGGTTGTGTTCTCGGTCAACACAACGAGACAGGTAGGAAAGAGCATGCCATCTACTACTTGAGTAAGAAATTCACAGATTGCGAGTCGAGATACTCAATGCTTGAAAAGACATGTTGTGCACTTGCATGGGCTGCGAAGCGATTGAGACAATACATGCTGTCTCATACAACCTTACTGATCTCCAAAATGGATCCAGTCAAGTATATATTTGAGAAGCCAGCTCTCACCGAAAGAGTTGCTCGTTGGCAAATGGTACTGATAGAGTACGACATCCAGTATACTTCCCAGAAAGCCATCAAGGGGAGTATTCTGTCAGACTATCTTGCTCAACAGCCGGTTGAAGATTATGAGTCGATGAAGTTTGATTTTCCAAATGAAGACATCATGTTCCTCAAGATGAAAGACTGCGAAGAGCCAGTTGTTGAGGAGGGATCTGATCCAGACGAAAAGTGGACTTTAATGTTTGATGGGGCCGTCAACGCCAGAGGAAGTGGAATTGGTGCTGTCATTACAACTCCGAAAGGTGCCCACATGCCTTTCACCGCTCGTCTGACTTTCG
The DNA here is from genome assembly GCF_024323335.1 of Lathyrus oleraceus. Classification (NCBI taxonomy): domain Eukaryota; kingdom Viridiplantae; phylum Streptophyta; class Magnoliopsida; order Fabales; family Fabaceae; genus Lathyrus; species Lathyrus oleraceus. The sequence continues at coordinate 202,385,521 of NC_066585.1, forward strand.
AGTGCACCAATAATGAAGCTGAGTATGAAGCCTGTATCTTGGGTATTAAGCAAGCCATTGATTTGAGAATCAAGACTTTGGACATCTTCGGAGATTCAGCTCCGGTAAGCAATCAAGTGAATGGTGATTGGAACACTCTCCAGCCCAATATGGTCCCTTACAGAGATTACACGAGAAGATTGTACACGTTCTTCACAACAGTAAAGCTGTACCATATACCTCGTGATGAGAACCAAATGGCAGATGCTCTTGCTACTCTATCCTCCATGATCACGGTGATCCGTTGGAACCATGCTCCCAAGATCGACGTGATGCGCCTTGATAGGGCCGCGTATGTGTTTGCTGCTGAACTGGTAGTTGATGACAAGCCCTGGTATCACGACATCAAGTGCTTTCTGAAGAATCAAGAGTACCCTGTAGGGGCATCCAACAATGATAGAAAGACTTTGAGAAGATTGGCAGGCAGTTTCTTCTTGAACAAAGACGATGTGCTGTATAAGAGGAACTTCGACATGGTTTTGCTCAGATGCGTGCATAGACACGAAGCAGACATGTTAATGCAGGAAGTTCATGAAGGCTCATTCGGTACTCATGCCGGCGGACATGCAATGGCTAAGAAATTGTTGAGAGCAGGTTATTACTGGATGACCATGGAATCTGATTGTTTCAAATATGCTCGGAAGTGCCATAAATGCCAGATTTATGCTGATAAGGTACATGTGCCGCCAAATCCTTTGAATGTGATGTCTTCTCCGTGGCCTTTCGCTATGTGGGGCATCGATATGATTGGAAAGATTGAGCTGACCGCTTCCAATGAGCACCGCTTCATCCTTGTTACCATCGACTATTTCACCAAGTGGGTCGAAGCAGCATCGTTCGCGAATGTCACCAGACATGTGGTTGCGTGATTCATCAAGAAAGAAATCATTTGTCGCTATGGGATTCCCGAAAGAATCATTACTGATAATGGTTCTAATCTCAACAACAAAATGATGAAAGAGTTGTGCCAGAACTTCAACATTCAGCATCACAATTCTTCCCCTTACCGCCCTAAGATGAACTGTGCTGTTGAAGCGGAAAATAAGAACATAAAGAAGATTGTGCAGAAGATGGTCGTTACGTACAGAGATTGGCATGAGATGCTACCCTTCGCCTTGCATGGGTACCGTACTTCAGTACGTACATCGACCGGGGCAACCCCTTACTCCCTTGTGTATGGTATGGAAGCAGTCCTACCTGTTGAAGTGGAGATTCCTTCCCTAAGAGTCCTGTTGGATGTCAAGTTAGACGAAGCTGAATGGATTCGGACAAGGTTCAATGAGTTGAGTCTTATCAAAGAGAAGCGAATGGCAGCCATTTGTCATGGGCAGTTGTATCAAAGTCGTATGAAGAGAGCCTTTGATCAGAAAGTGCGTCCTCGATGCTTCCAGGTAGGAGATTTGGTGTTGAAAAGGATCCTTCCTCCTCACACAGATCACAGGGGCAAGTGGACTCCCAACTATGATGAACCGTATATTGTCACCAAGGTTTTTGATGGTGGGGCCTTAAGGCTTGCAACGATGGATGGTGAAAACTTCACTTCCCCGGTGAACTCAGACGCAGTTAAAAAAATACTTTGCATGAAATAGACCCGCTGGACAATAAAAAGAGTAGACTAGGCAAAAATGGGCATCCCGGCGAACCAAGAAAATGAAAAAGGTTCGGGCAAAAATTAGGGATTAAAAGTGAAAAGATTGTACACCCGGTAAGTTGAAAACCTGAAAAGGCAACTTAGGTAAAAATGGGTATCCCGGTGAATTGAAAACCCGAAAAGGGCGATCCAGGCAAAAGTTAGGGATTAAGCGAATGACTGCGTTCTGAGTAGTTCTGAATCTCATCTCGTGTCAATGACTGGAAACTTTTGAAGGATAGGAAACAGTCCAATCACTCTTTCAGAAAGCTGATCATCTGGAGGATCTTGAAGACGAGCAAGTCATAGCAGAATTGGAACCCAATAGAAATCCATTTCACATTGCCATTAGATTAATGTCTGTTTTTATCTGTTGTACGATTACCTCTTTCCAGGGATTGCTTCTTGATGTAAATGCCTATTCAGAGGCCGTTCAATCAATAAAATTATGTTATTCAGTATATCTCTGTTTTCACTTTCATTTTTTTGTTTTATTTGCAAAAATGACGTCCGAATTTTTTGATAAACATTGCATCATGACACATAAGAGCTTTACAAGTACATGCTTAATAAACATTTAAAATTGCTGTAAATTTTAAGTGCTTTGGATCGTCTATTCAGAACAGGTACCCTCGGGGCATTTCCTTAAAATCCCCTGCAGATGATCGTGAATGTTTTTTCGCCAACAGACGAATTCAGTATCTTATCCCTGTGATAACATGAAATAATATCACATTTTTGGACTCGATTTAATTAAATTATATTATTATTTGTTTCAATTTATTTAATATTATTCGATATTACGTGGTATTTTCCCTTCTATTTGTCTCAGGTAACTTATTTGAAGCTTAAGTGAAAAAGGAAGAAAAGGAGGTGCAAAAAGAGGATGAAAGAGCATTCCACTAAAGCCCAGCCCACAACTACAAAGGAGATGCGCTGAGAGGCTGTGACGAGCGCCACGCATGGTGTGACGAGCGTCACGCCTTGCTACTCTGTGTTACGAGCGTAACACATGGTGTGACGGACGTCACACCCCACTCCTATATTTTTGGCTTTGACGCATCCATGAAGTATGCTTTGAAGCAGTCAGTCAAACGTGCCAAATTTTGCTCCAACAAACTTTTCTCCACGGATCCCTCATTCAAAACCAAGTCTCCCTTGATTTTCTCAACCACCAAGACCAAATGAACACTATATAAAGGATCCAAATGGAAAAAATTGGGGACGACCTACTTTTACATTTTTTTTTACGCTCTGCAATTTAGTTTTCAGCTTTCTAGCTTTTAGCATTTTTTTCTTTTTCAGCAACCTTGTTTCTGTTGCCATTATTTTACAGCATTATATTTTTTTCAGCATTCCATATTTTTCATCAGCAATTTATTTCCTTTGTTAGTTTAATTTTTTAGGCATTCAATTAATTTTCTCACAATAGTTTCTACACCGGAAACTATTGTGTAACTTTAACTAGATCTAACCTTACGTTAGATCATAGTATTTTATTCCTTCGCCTTTATTTTACTGTCTGATCGAAGATTGTGAAGAACAAATCCAATCGGTCTGTGGTGGAGTGTTCAAGCATCGAAGTTAGAGAACAATCAAGATTTCTATTAATTTTACAGGTTCTTTAATTTATTGTTTTAATTTATATATGCTTTGCACTGCTGTTTATCTATATTGTTTGCCTGATATGGCTTTAATTAAGTGTAATAATTGTTTAAGCCTGTTTAACATGTCCGGCTAATTAATTTAGATATCGGTATGTAAAGTAAGCGGAATAAGGAATCAAAACTAAGTTGGTTAAATTTTATTTAAAATTAAAGTCACTCTTTTTATGGTCTCAATTTACAGAGTTAATACCAAAGTTTTTGTACGAGAGTAAAAGACATAAAGAAGTTAAAATCAATAGAACGACAGTTTGAGTTTTTAACTGGACAGTGTAAATTGGACATTAATTCTAAATCAGGGCGAAAGCAAGTTTTAGAGTTAATTAAATTCTAATCTTTTTCAAAAAGTATTTTTAAGGGTTAAATGTGAGGACGAGAGTTAAGCACTTAAGTTTAATTATATAATCTAAGTCAACAGAGCGAGAGTTTGAGACGAGGATGTTTAAACGATTAGTATTTTCTTAAAAAGAGTTTCTATAGATTCTATTGTTTTCAAAAAGTGATTTTGGACTTAACTAATAAGTGACAGCTACGTTAATATAAAGTCATGGTCTATTCAACAGAGCGTGAGTTTGAGATAAGACTTTTAATCAATAGTATCTACTGAAAAGATTTATTTTAAAAACCAAGAAACCAACGAAGATTTGATTCCCTAATTACGACGAACTACATACCGATATCCGCTTAATTGATATTTAACCTAGATCTCATTTTAGTTTTAACTTTTCCCCAAACAATCAAAGTATCATTCGCCTTAGCTTTACGAAGTAACCTTAGAAAACGGTATATCGATTCATAAGTCCCTGTGGGATCGATATCTTTTAAAACTACGCGATAGAACTGTGCACTTGCAGTTTGTACCCCAATTCGACTCATAAAGTCGCGATCACCCTGCAGAGCTGATCAGAGCGTTGGATTCTTCAATCCCCAACAGGTTCTCACCACTGTACCTCCCCCCAAGCGGTGGTTTCAGATTATACACTCCCCAGTAGAGTTGACAGTGTCAGACTATATACCCCCAGCGGAGTTGACAGTGCCAGATTGTATCTTCCCAGCAGAAGCGGCTGCTCCTCAGAGTTCGAGGCCAGATCGATAATCCCAATGCCAGATCCATGGTTTATTTCCTTGAAGCAGAACCTCGGTACCGTATCGGTGTTTGCTTCCCCTGCTAAGTCATATCTCGCAGATCGTGGTTGCCAGAACCACTATCGCTTTCCCCAACAGCAGGTTTTCAGTGCCGTTCTCTCCCCAGTCAGAATCTCGGTATTTCATCATTACTAGAACACCGTGTGGCGGGTCATTTCCCCACAGAATTCTTTGCGCTGTGCATCTCCAGCAGCCTTGCCAAGGTCCAGAAGATGGTGATCATTTCCCCAGCAGATCCCCTTGCCTCAGCTTGGCATTCTACCCAGCATTTCGCATCCCTGCATGTAGAATCATATTGCATTGTAAATCGCGTAGCATTTCCATTTTCATGGAGCATTACGCCATTGAAAAATTCAAACATACGCATGTAAGCATAAAACATTCTCGGTATCCCAAGTGATAAGCCAGAAGTTGTTTCCAGTACTCAGACTGAAGATTGTTCATGACTTACCTTTGTTATCCCCAGCAAGTGTCATTGGCCCATGCGCCGCCTCTATTATCGTTCCCTATTTCAGCCGATGCTGACAGGCATGAAGTTTCCGGTATTCAGACCGAAGTGGCGTTCAGGCCAGTTTTCCGATGTGCAGATCGAAGAAGTTTCCGACGTTCAGGTCGATGCAACTTGTGGCGTTCAGGCCAGTTTTCCGATGTTCAGATCGAAGAAGTTTCCGACGTTCAGGTCGATGCAACTTGTGGCGTTCAGGCCAGTTTTCCGATGTTCAGATCGAAGAAGTTTCCGACGTTCAGGTCGATGCAACTTGTGGCGTTCAAGCCAGTTTTCCGATGTTCAGATCGAAGAAGTTTCCGACGTTCAGGTCGATGCAACTTGTGGCGTTCAGGCCAGTTTTCCGATGTTTAGATCGAAGAAGTTTTCGACATTCAGGTCGATGCAACTTGTGGCATTCAGGCCAATTTTCCGACGTTCAGATCGAAGAAGTTTCCGACGTTCAGGTCGATGCAACTTGTGGCATTCAGGTCAATTTTCCGATGTTCAGATCGAAGAAGTTTCTGACGTTCAGGTCGACGCAACTTATGGCATTCAGGCCAGCCTCTCGGTGTTCAGACCGATATTAATAATCTCATATCTCCCGATGTTCAGATCGAAGTCATTTTGGTATTCAGACTGATGAGCGGCATTCAGGCCATGGTTATTTCTGTGTTACCATTTATTTTGGTATCCAGGTTAACATTTTTTTCGGTATTCAGACTGACTCTCACCGTACCAGACGGATTCTTCTTTCAAGACCACCTCTTTGCCAATTCTGACAGGCATTGTTACTTCACTTCACTTCAGTGCAAATTTTCGGGCTTTTATTGTATTCAATCCCTTGATACCTCGAAAGCACGAAAGCCGCTGCTATCTTCTTTCCAGGTCTCTAGTTGATTGAATAGGGGCAGCTGTAATACCCCAAAATTTGCCCTCCTCATTCATGCATTCATTTTTAGGTCATTTAACATTTCATATTGCATTTCATCATGTCAATCAGAATCAGATCCAAGAAAATTTATTTTAAAAAAAAACGAAAAAAAAAAGCGAAAAAAACAAACGGAAAACGAAAAAATAAATAAATAAATAAATAAATAAATAAAAGAAAAAATCTCAGACTTGGACCTCTCTCAAAAGCCCACTAAGCTACCAATATTAGGCTATAAATACTAGAGTTTCATTGAAACAAAACAGACAAAAAAAGGAAGAGAAGCAAAATACTCCGAGGTTTCCTTGGAACAAAACCCTGGACAAAACCTGGAGAGACTACCTGACAGAGAACTCAGAGCAGCCTCCAAACCCTGAGGGGAACTCAACTGCACAAAATCACCTCTGTCTCACATAAACCCTAAAGATTGTTTTGTAAACCTCACGGGTGCAACTCAATTTCAATCAAGCTCTCCAATCAGGTTTGCCCTATTCCCATTATTTTACGCCTTCAATTTGAATATTCTAAATGTGTGATGTATTATGTTTGAATTTGGAAGTGTGGATATCGTTAGGTTTCGCATATGCATGAATGGGTGAAACCTATGCCTTGAATGTTTAATCACATGATTTCTAAAGTGTATGCCACAGGGTTTGAGGTTTCTGAAACCATACTGTTATCCATGAAAAAAATGCTTATCGTGTTTCACTAACCCTTTTGTTGAGTTTTTGTGAGGGCTCACATACTCTTGCAGGGATAGCTTGCCTGGTGTTCCACTTTATTTGTGGGATACCACCTGGAGGTTTCATTCCGATTACCTGTACTGACTCACTTTCTTTGATGGTGTTAGCTTGGGAGGATCTCAGGGTTTCCTTGTTCCGTTAATTACTGTTACTTCGGATCTTTATCCGTGTGGTACTTTTACATTTTCCTGTATTTTTACCGCTTTCTTAGCTGGAAGACCTCGATAGGAGGCAATGTTTTGTGTTTACTTTATGCAGGTTCCTTCGTCCAGGACTCCTTTTGCATGAGCATCCCAAACCCTAACCCTTCATTGATTTTTCTTCTCCTAAACACACGTTTACTCCTTCTACTACAGGTGAGTAAGTCTCCAAAGGTCGAGCATCCGGTAGATTGCGTAGTAACGTCGTTCGTCCAAAACCCAATCCATAACCCCGTAGTTAGCCGAACTACGGCGTGCTCTGATTCTCATTCCAGATGAGATACGTAGGCATAAGACGCGATGTCTTAGCGAGCACACATCCCCCCAACCCATAGGTCAGCCGAGCTACGAAGACTCTGATTCTCATATTCAGATGAGATACGTATGCAGTGGATGCGACATCCGCGCGAGTCATTTTCATTTAACCCCTTTTTTAGTAAACAACACAAGATAAACTCACACCCTTTAGACAAGAACTACAAAAGTGGATCCCGTAGAGTACTACGGATGCGTAGGGGTCCTAATACCTTCCCTTCGCATAACCGACTCCCGAACCCAAGATTTGGTTGCGAGACCTTGTCTTTTCCCTTCCTCTTTTCAGGTTTACTTCGAGCGTTTCCTTTCCCTTCTTTGGGATAAATAACGCACGGTGGCGACTCTTCTGTCATTTTCTTTCGCCGGTTGTTTTTTCGCACACTGTATTTTTCAGGTTGCGACAGTCGCGTAAGTTGACGCCGCGTTTCATTGGTCCTTATCAGATTTCCGAGAGGGTAGGTGAAGTGGCATATGGATTGCATTGCCACCGTCTCTTTCTAATCTTCATGATGTGTTCCATGTGTCTCAATTGAGGAGGTATATTGCGGATCCATCGCATGTTGTTCCATTAGATGATGTTCAAGTGAGGGATAATTTGACTGGGTTATGCGCTCAAAAGTTAGTGCTTCACAATGCATAAATTCTAACATACCCAGCATATGAAACATTCTATCTATTTCTTCAGACAAACCCAATTGAGATAGAGTGTTAGACCATAAATACCTTGTTGGCGTGATCTTACGCTTAACATGAGATGAATAACGCCTCTCATGCTCGGAGTTGTCAAAGATTATGTTGTGAACATTGGGATGGCGAATGGTTCTCTTCCGAGGCCTCGACGGCTCAGCAACGGCATGCTTTCCCTTAACAATTTGCCTTGGAGGCATATTTGGTACCCAAAAAATCTGAACACGCGCTTCCTGGCACGGGTCGTGTCCCGTGACACGGGTGGCCGGGTCAGGCTTCTGGTTCCACCATATTTTTGTTAGCTTCAGTAGGTTTGACACGGGCCGTGTCCGGTGACACGGGTGGCCATGTCAGTTGTAGCGGTAAATTCATGATCATCAAGCTATGGATAAGCAAGACATCAAATAACAAGATTCGCCATCGCGCTTTTATTGTTTCCAAGGGAAAAGGGAAAAGTACGAACAAAACCCAAAAATAAGAAGTTTTCAAATCAAAACTAATAAAATGTCAGAGATTACAGGTAAGGGGGTTGGTTACACAGAGGGAAGGTGTTAGCACCCAAAGTGTCCTAGGTACTCCTAGGGAGCCCTTTCTTGTGTGCGTATGTATTTTGTACAAAATGATGTTTACAAACAAATAGAATGGGGGGATGAGAAAAGAATTCATTAATTATATTTTTGTGTTTGACAAGACCTTCGGACTTGTGCCTACGTACCAACATAAAAATGAGGGATCAAAACCTCGTAGTTCGTGGTATAAATCTCAAAGTGGATGCATTGATTTTAATCAAAAATTATGTTTGAAAGGCACAGGGGCCTAAGAATGATTTGAATGAGTTGGTTCTTTTTGGCTTTTGAAAATTTTAGGTCAAGTATAGTTAAGTTTATTTATAAGTTTGATTTAAGAAAAAGAAGCTTGAAAATTCAATGGCATAAGGCCAAAGTTTCTAATTTGCAAAGGGTCTAAGTTTTAAAAAGACAAGTACAAACAAAGAAGTTTTTAAAAGGAGGGAGAGATTTTGAAATTAAAGAGATGCGGAGGAGATGAAGAGACTAATCCTAAGCATAAATTTAAAAGTTAAGAGTTAAAAAGATCTGACCAATGGGCTACAACCCAATAGACAAAATGTCATATAGAAACCCTAAATTCCCTTGGACATTAGAATCAAGCAACAAACAATGCACACAATATTAATTTGAAGAGCATGGCATCAAAATAAAGTTAGCCACATCCAAGCTTTAGCCACTCCATGATCTTCTTCAAATTTGTCCATGTAACAGATGAATTCCACAAGTCACAGGTTCAAAATAACAGCTTCACAATGATCTTGTTGCAGATGAACTCAAAGGGATCTTCAATGATATATCAGAAGAAGTTTCAAATTACAAGCATTTGGTTACATGAAAGTTGGCATTGGCCAAGTCCTTTGCATAGGGAGTGTTGCCTAAATTCTAAGTCCAATTGTCTCAGATCAAACCAACAGTCCACACAAGAAGTTTTTTAGGGTTTTTGTTCTTATTATGTACATTAATGGTCAAAGACCACACAAACAAACACAACATACACAAGCAAAATATATCACAAAATATGGTCCAAGTGGACAAAGTGAAAATGACATTAACATAAACAATTAGAATGGTATGAATAATGGCAAATGATAAAGCTTAAAGATAAAGTGCATTAAAAGTAAAAGACTTGAAATTAAATGTTAGTTGTTAATGAGTTAGAAGTTAGTATTGCTTTTTCTTTTTTGTTTAAGTCATTCTTTGGAGAAGACTCAACCCACTTATCACAAGCATGGATCCTTTAACCAAGACATCTTCCAAAGGAAGGAAAAAAGGTCAAGTTTCCACAAAATACCATGAAAGAGGGGAGACTTACAATCTCACTAACTAGAATGTTATGCCTTTTGTGTCAAAAATTTAGCGCTATGTTAAGCAATCGTAATTGGACTTATGTAGAAGTCACAACTATTTGAGGTCGGGCAATAGAATTTTGGTGTTAATGCATGTTAGAGACATAGTATAATGGACTATGCTCATGAAACATACCACACACAAAAAGAATATGCAAAAGGGGTGGCCTAATCTCATCCATACTTATGTTGATTTTTCATTCAACTAGCCTTAGGACCTTGAGATATCATAGGACCATGACATGAATGCACAAAGAAGGGGAACAAGATGAAGAGGGGGGAATAGATCAAAACTCAAATTGGACAAAGGAGGACTTTTACCAAATTAAGATCATTCATTCATTTTGGAAGATGGAATGTACATTCCATCAATCCCCTAAATCCAATGATCTTAACCTAACAAAGTCAAATCAACCTTGACCAATGTCCGTCAACACAAATCAAACTTATACAAACAATCAAAATGGCTCAACACAATTATTTGGCATTTATTCAATTTAAAAATACTAAAAATAATGCATTAAATTAAATATGATTTGTCAAATTCCTAAAATCTCATCAAAACACCAAAGAAATGGCCATGAGATTTATCATAGGTCAAACAAGGTCAAAGGACCTTGGAGAAAAAAATTCAGAATTTTTGGGGACTTAAAAGTATTTTTAAATAATTAAAAATATTCACAAAATCAATTAAATCATGAAAAATATTAATAATGATCCAAAAAATAATTTTAATTTAAAATATTAAAGAGGATTTTATTTAAAAAAATTTGGTGATACTCTCATATTTTTTGGATCAATATTAAAATTAATATGAATTAATGAAAATAAATTAAATTAAATTTAAATAATCAGAAAAAACGTGGACCACTTGATCTCCCTCATTAATTTAGGTGGCAAATCAAGTGGTCTAAAACGCGCGTTCCAGCAAACACATGAGGCAGCGCGCCACACCAATGGTATTCAAAAGCAACGCTCAAGATTAAAACGATTTAAACTGATCATGTGACTCAGAACATATCTAGCACACCACTGCCGCTAAAACTCCGGTCACCTTCTCAGGCGAGGCTCACCGGACTGGTTCAGTCATCACTATCACATAAATGAAAAAGGAGGACATGATCTGAAAGAAAAAATAGCGTAGAGCATGAATCTGACCTCAATTTTAACTAACTCCACATATATAGAAAGATATGAGGAGTTGAATTTTGAGGTGTGTCAACTGAGTTGCTTCGACTTGACCTCAAAGCAACTCAATCTTCTTGCCTACATTGGTAGGACTTCAGACAACCAAAGATCCAAGAGAATTGATGAGGATTGAGTGAGAATCGAAGAGAAGAAAATTTCTGGAAAATACCTTCAATATTGTGCAGAACTGGATCTTTCTTGCTTCAAACTTTGCTTGATCACCTTCAGGAAGCTTGTAGAAGTGGCTTGGCAATGGAACAAAGCTTTGGATCCTGGAGTTTTTGAATCTCCAAACAGTGAGATTCAAACTCAATTTTCAGATTGAAAATTCTCAGGTTTTCCTTTGAATTGTGAGGGTTTGAAAAGAGGGGGCAAAGCTGGCGCGCTAGGGATCCTTCAAATGAGCTTAGAGGCCTTGTATTTATAGCAATTGGGAATGATATTTGCACACTTGAAAATGTTTCCAATTTTGGAAATTGCATCATGCAAGCTTGCATGGGCGTGTACAGGCCCATGAAGCAATCCATTTAGGTCTAAATTCAACTGTTCTGAAGTCTCAAAGAAGCTTGAATAGCAAGGCAGTGTGAAATGGTGTTTTGGACATTTGATCTTTCCACTTAATGTAGACCTGTTAAGACCATGCGCAGCCCAAGCAAACCTTATCCAAAATGCATGAAATAGGACTCTTTGGAAAGCTTAGATAAGGGGGATCAACTTTGATGTTGGATACTTTTCCATTTGGAACTTGGATCATGGTGAATTTTGAGATGGAAGTTTGGAAATTTCAACATGTTGAAAAAATTTGTAAGTGTCAAGTCATATACCTCAATGTTCCACCTTACTTAACTTTTCATGTGAGCTCCAAATAAAAAACTTGTCTTCATCCAAGTTGTATCTCTTTCAAATACCTTAAAAATAGTCACCAATTTCATGTAATTTGAATTTATAATGATAGAGTTATGCATTTTTTAAGTTGAGGAAAATCACTTGTTCAATGGTATTGGTCCAAAACGACCTATAATGTATTCTCATATCACATGCTCATAAAATTTGAATTAGCTCTCACTCCATACATCAAAGTTGAAGTAGACATCTTTAATTTTATTGTTCAACTGTTAAATCTTTCATCTCATAAAAATTGAGCAAGTTATGGCCTTGGGAAGTTGACTTTCAAATTAGGGTTTAGACAAAATGACCTATAATGTTTCCACATAGAAAATGATTTTCCAAGCAAAACTAGCTCTAGGTATCAACATGAAAGTTGTTGGGAATGTCATTTAGAGTAACATTTCTCTTGTAATAATTTTCATATGGTGAAAATTATAGGAGATAGGGTCTAGGGAGACCCAGTTTTGATTAGATGAATTCATCTGGCCAACCACCATCAACCATCTTGCTAACTTCCAATTCTCTTGACTTTTTTGGCTCATGGTAGATCATATATTCATAAGATGATGAAATTTGAAGTGTAACTTGAGAAATTTTATCAATTGGTGAGGTAGCTTGTTGAAGAAGTTACTCAAGACACCCAGACAAACTAGGGTTTCCAAGGCAAACTACCTCCAAACTCTTGAAGAATACTTGATCAAAGTAACATATGAAGATCATTGGGACTCATATATGATATTTTGAGACATTGTGGATCCATAATTGGTTGTGCTTTTAGCAATGAGGGTCTTAAACCCTAGATAAGAGCTTTCTAAATCAATAGGGATCATGCCCTACCTACAAAAGAGTAAATGCAAAGACATATTTTTGGTATTTGGGTTAGTAAAAATGATAATATACAAGTATGATACAATCACATGGTGATTGGTGATCTTTCCCAAAACAAACCCGATGAAAGAGGGTAAGGAGGATGCCAAGGTATGATCCCAATGCTAATGCATATGATGAAGTTGCAATAGGGATCTTAGGGTCAAAATTGGGGTCTTACATCACCCTACTAGAAAAACCCAAAGAAATTCTTCTTTTAAGCAACATCCTGACACAGGTCATGTCAGCTGACGCAGGTGGCTCTGTCAGGCCCCTGTTTTTTCACGCTTTTGTCATTTTTTTGACCTTTTTCTCCTGGCATACTGAATTCCGCTGATTGAGTTCAAATGTCTCCTACCTTCTTAAGGAAATACTGTGTGAACCTACATGAAACTAAAACACACCAAAACAAAGGAAATTGTTAGAAATAAAAAGTGTGGGTTACCTCACACGAAGTGCTTCGTTTAACGTCGCATGGCTCGACGGTCGTCCATCTTATCCTTTAAGACGAACATTGTCTATCAACCCACTCTCTTGTCCTTTGTAATAATGCTTCAATATTTGTCCATTCACTTTAAATGTGTCCCTGTTAGTTTGATTTGTCAGTTCTATCACTCCATGAGGAAACACTTTATGAACCAAAAATGGACCGGCCCATTTGGACTTTAATTTTCCAGAAAAAGTTTCAACCTGGAATTAAACAATAACACCAACTTTCCCTCCATAAATTCCTTTCTAAGGATCTTCTGATCATGCCACTTTTTTGTTTATAAAGTTTGGCATTCTCATAATCCTGATTCCTAAATTTTTCTAGCTTATGGAGTTGAAGAATTTGGGATTCACCGGCTTTGGCAAGATCATAATTCAGGAATTTGGAAGCCCAAAGTGCTTTGTGCTCTAACTCGAGCGGTAGGTGACAAGCTTTACCATACACTAACTGATATGGGGCATACCTATAGTAGTTTTGAATGTTGTTATGTATGCCCACAGTGCATCTTCCAGCTTCACTACCCAGTCTTTTCGAGACGCACAAACAGTCTTCTCAAGGATTTGCTTTATCTGTCGTTTAGACACTTCAACCTGGCCACTCGTTTGAGGATGATACGGGGTGGCAATATTGTGCTTAAAATTGTACTTATTTAGCAAATTTTACATCAACTTGTTTAAAAAATGGGTACCTTCATCACTGATGTGTGCTCTCGGTACTCCAAACCTTGAGAAAATATCGTTCTTCAAGAAATTCACTACAACTCTGGAATCATTAGTAGGCAACGCTACCGCTTCCACCCACTTTCACACATAATCCACTGCTACCAAGATGTAATTCTTTCCAAATGAGGGTGGAAATGGTCCCATGAAGTCTATTCCCCACACGTCAAACAATTCCACCTCCAGCATGGCGTTCTGTGGCATCTAATTCCTTGTAGAAATATTTCCTATTCTTTGACATATGTTGCACTCCTTGACCATGTCTTGGGCATCTTTGAACAGTGTAGGCCAGTATAAACCCGACTGGAGGACTTTAGTTGCGGTTCTGTCACCACTAAAGTGTCCTCCATAGTCTGAGTCATGACAAGCTCTAAGAACATCCCTTTATTCCTACTCCGGGACACATCTTCTGAATAATCCATCTACTCCTCTCTTGTATAGGAATGGGTTATCCCACAAGTAGAACCTGCAATTATGTAAAAAAAATTCTTCTTGTTAGAATCAAAATCATTAAAGATTACACCACCTACCAGATAATTCGCGTAGTCTACGAACCAAGCGATACCAATAACAGTGAGGATGTGTTCGTCAGCAAACTCATCCTTTATTAGTCTCTTGTCTTGCATCTCTTTAATTGGCGACATTCGAAACAAATGATCAGCAACAGTGTTTTCGCATCCCCTTTTGTCCCTAATTTCCACATCAAACTCTTGGAGGAGCAAGATCTATCTATAACACCCCAAAATTTGCCCTCCTCATTCATGCATTCATTTAGCATTTCATATTGCATTTCATCATGTCAATCAGAATTAGATCCGAAAAAAAAAATGAAAAAAAAAAACGAAAAAATAAATAAATAAATAAATAAAAAATAATATTTTTTTACAAAAAAAATAAATAAATAAAATATAATAAAAAATTTTGGACTTGGGTCTCTCTCATTTGAGCCCACAAAACCATGAAATTCAGTCTATAAATACCAAGGCTTCACTTGAGAAAAAGGGGAGAGAAGCAAAATACTCTGAGGTTTCCTTGGAACAAAACCCTGAGGCAAAAGATAGTGAGAGAAGACCTAACGGAGTTCAGAGCAGCCTCCAAACCCTGAAGGGAACTCAACTACACAGAATCACCTCTGCCTCACATAAACCCTAAAGATTGTTTTGTAAACCTCACGGGTGCAACTCAATTTCAATCAAGCTCTCCAATCAGGTTTGCCCTTATTCCCATTACCTTTTTGCTTTGAAGTTGAATACTCTGAATGTATGAGGTATGATGGATGAATTTCATTATGTTTTTGCCCATGGGTTTAATATGTATATGAATGTATAAACAATGCCTTGAATGTTTAACCGTTTAATTTTTGAGTGTATGCCACAGGGTTTGAGGTTTCTGAAACCATACTGTTATTCATGAAAAAAATGCTTATCGTGTTTCACTAACCCTTTTGTTGAGTTTTTGTGAGGGCTCACATGACTTTTGCAGGGATAACTTGCGTGGTTTCCCACTTTATTTGTGGGATAACCCCTGGAGGTTCATTTTGATTACCTGTACTGACTCACCTTTCTTTGATGGCATTAGCTTGGGAGGTCCCTGGGTTTCTTACTCCTTTAATTGCTGTTACTTCGGATCTTCATCCGTGTGGTACTTTTACCTCTTTTCCGCATTTTATTGCTTTCCTAGCTGGAAGACCTCGATAGGAGGCAGTGTTTTGTGTTTACCTTAAGATACATGTTTTGTGTTTTGTGTTCGTATCCCTGCAGGTAGCGCGGTTCCTTCGTCAAGGACTGCCTTTTTGCCCTTGAGCATCCCAAACCCTAAAACCCAAAGCAACACGTTAACTCCTTCTACTACAGGCGAGTAAGTCTCCAAAGGTCGAGCATCCGGTAGATTGCGTAGTGACGTCGTTCGTCCAAAACCCAATCCATAACCCCGTAGTTAGCCGAACTACGGCTTGCTCTGATTCTCATTCCAGATGAGATACGTAGGCATAAGACGCGATGTCTTAGCGAGCACACATCCCCCCAACCCATAGGTCAGCCGAGCTACGAAGACTCTGATTCTCATATTCAGATGAGATACGTATGCAATGGATGCGACATCCGCGCGAGTCATTTTCATTTAACCCTTTTTTTTTAAACAGCACAAGATAAACTCACACCCTTTAGACAAGAACTACACAAGTGGATCCCGTGGAGTACTACGGATGCGTAGGGGTGCTAATACCTTCCCTTCGCATAACCGACTCCCGAACCCAAGATTTGGTTGCGAGACCCCGTCTTGTCCTTTCCTTTTTCAGGTTTACTTCGAGCGTTTCCTTTCCCTCCTTTGGGATGAATAACGCACGGTGGCAACTCTTCTGTCATTTTCTTTCGCCGGTTGTTTTTTTCGCATTCCATTTTTCAGGTTGCGACAGCTGGCGACTCTGCTGGGGACTAAGAAGTTGACCTCTTGCTGGTCCATCTGCCCTAAGCGAGTCCCTCCTAGCTTGTGTGATTTCTTATTTATTGGGTGTTCATGCTTTTGTACATTTATTTGCTTACTTGCTTGCATTCATCTGCTGTATCTGTTGGAGCTGTTGTTTGTTCGTTGGGATGGGATATTCTACGAGAGATAAGCCCATTACCCAGGCTTGAGTGTACACACAGGTGTAACACCTCAAAATTTGCCCTCCTCTCTTGGGACTAGCTTAGCATATTGCATATCATTTTGTAGGTCATTAGTCATTAGCATGTTGCATATCATATGGATACATTGAGAAAGTCATCCTCCTAAGTCTTGGTCAGAAGATAAAAGGTTGATGTATGCAAGCCTGAGGGTTCATTGATTGAATTGATCATTAATCATCTGAGGATGTGTGGTACAAATTAGGGTTTCTTGATTCTCAAGGAGGTTGAGCTTCATCTTGGTTGCAATGATACATCATCATCATCATGGCCTTGTCATCACCAAGAGGTTCATTGTTCATGATCAGATACCTTGAGATTGGGGTTTTGACCACTGGTCAACCCTAATCAGCTGTATTGGGCCAATCAGGGCTTGGCAAGGAGATGGGGTCTTCAATGGATATGGGGATCATCATGTGATTATATGGAGATTATGGAAGCTAGGGTTTCATCATTGAGCCATTTCATCAGGAGTTTGAGGCTCAACTTGATCAGTGCATAGCCAGATTCATCTATCAATCAGAAAAGTCAACTGTGGTCAACTGTGCCTGAATTCGTGGATTTGGAGGTGGGAGAGGGTTAGAGACACTTCATTCATGTCTAAACAAGTTTCATTTGACATTTCAAACATCAAGAATGAAGAAAATAAAGTCAGATGGAAACTTTCCAAAAATAGAAAGTGACTTGTAATTGAAAATTGCCAAAAATGGAAAGTTTTTCTCCTCAAAATTACGTGTCCAAAAATGCTTCAAATGAAATTTTGTCCAACATGAAAGTTGTAGATCTTGCTCTCACCTTTCCAAAAAGTCCAAGAAAACTCATTTCTCATGTGTGGTTGGTAAGTTATGATCAAATCATTTTCAGAAAATGTTGAAATTCAAGGTGGCATAACTTTTGAATGGAATGGCCAAATTGGGTGATCTTTCTTTGAGCAAACCACATTTTACATGTACTTTCATGATGCATCATCACATTTCATTGAAAATCATCATGGCAAAATGTCATTTTTCAAGTGTTCAATTTGAAAATTGGTGGGAAAAAAGGTGATTTTGTGAAATACATGGATTTTGCATACCAAACCAATTTCAACACATTCCAAATGATCAATGTGACTTGTTTGAACTGGTTTTTACTGTTGCATTGGCTGATTTTGCCAAAGGACATATTGGCCATTTCACATGAAAACTACATTTCACTAATTTCATTTGATTTTGTTAATTGTGATTAAAAAGTGGATTAAGGCATGGTATAAAGTGTTAATTGTAACAGAAAATCAAAAACACACTTCACATTTTCAGATCTAACCAACTTTCCCTCCAAAAACCTCTCAATTCTCTCAAATTTTTCTACACTTTTTTCATCATTTCTCATTGAATTCTTCATCAATTTTGCTCATTCTTGTTGGATTTATCCTCTACAAGTGTTGGTGAAGGACTGTTTCACAAGATCAAGGCCATAGCATTGCAGAATCGTGACTGTTGCAATCTCCCTCATCCATGGCATTTTGTTGATTTTTCGATCTGGAGCACAATTGAGCTGAGGCACGTATTCCAATCAACTTCCACATCATTGAGCTTCATCTGTTTTCACATTTTGGACCTTGAAGAGCACGATTCAACATCTGCCATCATCACAAGGTAAATTTTCGATCTCCTTAATTGCTCAAATCATGACATGGCTTTGATAGATCTTTCGACGTAGAGTAGCATGCAACTTGTGGTTTTGAATTTGGTTGAGTATCTAGTGAGAAATCTTGGATTTAAGTTTGATGTGCCAATGTTCTTTTGCTCGACCCGGTTGATATGTTGAGAGTTAGGTCAAATGCTTGCCATATCCATGATGTACGTGATTAGACGGTTCCATTGATATATGATTTGCTCATTTTGGTTGAAGTTTGTTCATGACGAATTTTCTGGAATTTGTTTGATGTTCTTGATGAAGAACACGATGCAGAACGTGTTTGATCCATATGTTTCCATTCCGTTTTGAATTTTCTGTTTCCCGCTAGCCTAGGCCAATCATAGCGCGCCACCGAATTAATTGAAACTCTGCGTTTTGGGCTTCGCTGTTAATATTTACAAAATTGCCATTATCCAATATTAATTCATTTCATTTCATTTTCTTTTTCATTTTTCATTTCATTTTGATTCATGATCTTTAAAAATTCATAAGTGATTCATTTTTTGTCCAAATTTGATGAGACTTTTTGCATTATTCTCCTTGTGATGTGTAGTTTTTTATGGTGATTTTTATTATTTTTGTGCACGTGTGGAAAAATAAATTGCCTAGGGTTTGATTGAATATGTCCAATTTGTGTCTACCATGCCATTTTGCTTGTGAAATCTTGATGCTTCCATAGAAATACTTGAAATTTTACATGCATGTTCTGGACTCTTTGCTGGTGATTTTGATGTATAGTTTGCAATTTTTGGATCCCTGGTTGATGAGATATGGATTTTTGATTAGAGGTGTGACAATTTGTGTCACACCATTCATTGTGTAATTTCATGATTTTATTTGATGTGCTTAGGGACATTGGATTGATCTGAATTTTTGTATGATTGAGCATATGGATGTTGAGAATACATGGGAATGTTTCTGGATTTATTGATGGTATTTCCTATTTGATTGGAATTTTTTCCCCTGTTTGGTCATTTGTTGATTTTTTGTGACACATGTTTGTATTTGCTTTGTGAAATTCTGGTCATTAATTGGATGGATGTGCAATTTGACATGTGAATTCTAGACACATTATAGGTCATCTTGGCTTTAATCCCATTCATTTATCATGTTTTATCACTATTTTATGATTGATGGAAGTTGATGCTTGTTTTGATGCCTTGTGTTGGCTTGCTTGAACTTGTCTGGACTTTCTGATTTTCATTGACCTACTTCCTCTTGTCCAAATGGCATGAAATTTTATATGATGCTCATTGAATGTGTTCTGTTTAGGCCTGAATTTTTGTGAAATTTATTGAAATGTTTTGATGTTGATTTAATTGAGACCATTCTGTTTGGTCCTTTGAGGTGGCAAATTGCATGTTTTGTGCCTTTTCTTTTATGAAATGATGATAATGAATGATATGAGCATGGGACCAATTGGATTTGTTTCTAAATTGTTTGATTGTGGTTTTCGATAATTTTCACTTGCTGTTTTGGATTTTTCATCTCCTTTTGACCCTAGGCTTGTCCTAGTGGTCTTGTTTCTCATATTTGAGTTTGGCTTTTCAGGTTGAGATGCAAATGCCTTAAGGAGATTGCTTCAAGTTAATTGAGTTTGATTTGGTTAATTGTTGTGAACTAACTTGTTTTATTTTGTAGGATGCTTGGCTCACTTGAGTTGATTGTGCATTGCACATTGCATTGTTTGATTGAACATTGACTGTTGGCTTTTATACTGTCTGTTTTGCTTTTGTGATTGGTATACTGATTGTATTTGATTGATTTCAGGTACATTAGTTGCTAATAGTTCCTTGAGAACTTGCTTGCAGTTGCTTGGTTGTTTAACCAATAGAGGTAGAACACTCTAACTTCATGTAGTCTGGAAGACCTGGCCTGTTACTTGGCCAGGCACCTGTCTGAAGTCCTCCTTAAGAGGCGATGATTGTGATTGTTTATTTTTGTCCCCAAGCAGGTAAAGACCTTGATTAAGGCAATTGGCGGACAAAAGAGATACGCAATCTATCTCCCGCTATTCTGTTGAGTCGTCCCTCTGCTTACACCACTGTGTTGATGCATTGGGACATTAACCCAAGATCTTGTACAGTTGTACAGTTGAGTCAGAGTCATGAGTGTAGAAGGGTTCCCCACTTTCTGAACCCATACTCCTTTGTCTGAAGCTCTCCCTGGCCAGGGATAAGAGCTGTGAAGTCTAATCTTCACTCACCTTTCATCTGGCTTCACCCTGACTCTCAATGTCAGGGTTAAGAGCTAACACCACCCTAACACAGTTGACTTGCTTTGGCAGTCTAACCCTTGATTGAGCCACATCTGTCTGTATATAGTGTGTGCTAACTGTGAATGTTTGATTTGCTGTGTTTATGCTTGCATGCTTTGCTTTTTCCTGGTTAGGATTAGCTTGTTGTTGTGCAAGTAGATAGAAACCCTAACATAGGGCAATGATGCATGATAACATCTAGGCTCGAGTCCAGCTCCCTAGTAGTGTGTCTCCCTTTGTATCTGGTTAGAATTTCTTTCCCGTTCAGGGGAACTACGTCGCCCTGATCCTCATACCAGATGAGGTACGTAGGCAGGAGACCGTGCGAGGTCTCTCCGAGCACTTTTTTTTCTTTTTGTGTGTGTTTGCTTGACAGTTGCTAGGCTCGAGTGCCTGACTCCTTAATAACTTGTTGCTTGTTTCTTCTTGTGTGTCGGGATATGGATGTAAGACCAGCGATTGGTTGTCCGTATCCTGATTGTGTTTGATTGGTTCGGAAGCCGATGTAAGTCCAGCGATTGGCGTTCGGGTTCCATGTTTGCCCGTGTTTGTGTGTGTCTTGTTTGGTGTGCGTGAGCCGAACTACGGCAGCTCTGATTCTCGTTCCAGACGAGATACGTAGGCATAGGACGCGATGTCCTAGCGAGCCCTCTCCTCTTTTCCCCCACCTGTGTTGTTTTCAGGGTGTGTGTGTGATGTTTTGTTTTAGCAACCTTAACCTATCTTTTAGAGCGTGGATCCCGTCGAGTACGACGGACGTGAGGGGTGCTAATACCTTCCCCTTGCGTAACCGACTCCCGATCCCATTCTCTTTGGTCGCGAGACCATGCTTTTCCTAGGTTTACTTCGAGCGTTTCCTTTCCCTCTTTTGGGATAAATAACGCACGGTGGCGGCTCTGTGTTGTTTTGTTTTAGCCCGCCGGTTGTTTTTCGCGGATGCGACAGCTGGCGACTCTGCTGGGGACTTCATAGATGTTGACCTGTGCTGGTCCATCTTCCCTAAGCGAGTCTCTCCTAGCGTTCTAGGATAGTTTAGGTTGCTTGTGCCGCTTTATTTATTGCATTTATTATTCTGATTGTGTATATATTTGCATAGATACTTGCATGCATCATACTATCATGTTGCTGTCCTCTGTACAGGTGGTTCCTCTGTTTGGGGTGGGTGTTCTGAGTGGGGCTAAAACCCAGGCCCGAGTATACACCTAGGATTAGCGTGGTCTCATGTTGCCTCCTTCATGTTAGGTCAACATGTGCTTGGCAATGTGATGTACCACAAGCCGGACGAGGTTCATTTGATAGTGCTCTTCCTTTGTGGGGTACTCCACTCTGGTTGAGTCACTTCATATGAACTATTGACTTCGGTGACCGATCATTTCCCAGATCTTTGGTTTAGACGATCTTAAGGGAGCTGCAGCGGCAGACCCGAAAGGGCAAACCCGTTGAGTATCTTTGCCTGATTGTCGAGACTATTATCCGCCTTAGGATAACCTGATTAGAATTTACCTGTGAGGGGAGGGTGATTCTTACAGATGCATGTTCAGATGGTGACTTTGTTGGTGACTGATGGTTCCGTTGATCAGAGTCCTATTTATAAGTCGGATTTATGGCCGTTTATTTCTGAGACGCCGGAGTGCTGTCTGAGTTATTTATCAGTGGTGATCCGTTTATTTCAGGATTCCCCGGGCCGATTCAGAGGATTGAGGTTATCTGCTCAGAGATTGTTTGGTGATGATGGTGATGTATCTGTCTTCCGTTTATTTCGGAACCCTTGAGTTGGATTTGTGGTTACATTTTCCTTCAGATGGTTGTGATCAGTTCAGAGATCAGGGTTGTGATTCAGAGCAACAGATGTTCAAATGACTTGGAGGATGGCACTATGCATTGCATTCATTCATCAGCATCATCACATTTTGCATTTACCTGCATCTAACCCATGTTTATCCATATGCAGGGACATTTTTGATCGAGATCCTGGTTGAGAGATTTCTTTGCTCAGACATGAGGACCGGCTTGAAGCATGATGTCGCCTATATCTTCTTTGACCCAGAGATCGGTATGCTGAAGGATATGATAGCATTGATTACGCCCGACCATGTGGGGATGTTCAGAGAGGCATACGGTGGTATTCTGAAGATGGTTTTCAGGCTCACTGACAGTGACAGAAGCGCCATTCATACTCTTCTCCAGTTCTATGACCCGGGCCTGAGATGTTTTGTGTTCCCGGACTATTTATTGGGACCTCTGATGGAGGATTATGCTAGCATTCTGGGTATTCAGATCCGAGATCAGATTCCTTTCTGTGCTATTAGGGGAGAGCCTGATGTCCTTGGGATTTCTCGTGCTCTTTATTTGAGCCCAGAGGTGATCAAGGAGGGTTTGAAGGAGAAGGGCAAATTACCAGGTTTCCATTTGAGTTTCTTGGAAGTTAAGACCAAGGAGCATGCTGCTGTGGGGAATTGGAAGACTGTCTGTGCTTTGATTGCTGTGAGCATTTATGGGACCATTTTGTTTCCTAATCAGAAGAGCTTCGTGGACATTAATGCTATTAGGCTGTTTATGCAGAGGAATCCTATTCCTACTCTGATCGGAGATGTTTATTACTCGGTTCATAACAGGAACGAGAAGTGGCGTGGGGGACTGATCCGATGTTGTGCACAGTTGCTGTATAAGTGGTTTATGGGGTATTTGCCTTCCAAGGGTGCTTTTGCTTTTCTCGATCCTACTGTCAAGTGGTCATTCAGATTGATGGGTTTGCGGGCTGCTGATATAGCTTGGACTCATAATGGTATGCTGGACGAGATTTCATATACAGTTGTGGGAGTCTTCCCAATGTGCCTCTTGTGGGAGTTCAGGGTTGCATCAATTACAACCCGGTGCTTCTCAGGAGGCAGATGGGGTTTGCTGTAGAGGGTCCTCCTCTCAGTCGAGAGATTCAGGAGTCTTTCTACTTCCCGATTAATGGCAATCAGACCAAGCTGAGGCAAGTTTTGGATGAGTGGCGTGATATCCAGAGAAAGGGCAAAGTTCCTTATGGCAAGGTTAACAGCCGGTATTTCCCTCTATTTGATGATTGGCTTCGGAAGAGGATAGAGCTCACACATCTACCATTTCCGGGAAGTGATCCTGGATGTCCTATGATTGAGGGTCCGCGTTCTTCTGTCAGTATGGAAGAATTCCTCGAGATGAAGAGAGCCAGAGATCAGTTGCTTACAGAGAAAGCCGAATTGGAGATGAGTGTTGCTCGGATTCAGACGGCTAATCAGGAGATTAGAGTGAAGATGGAGGATCAGGATAAGCGACGTGCCCTGGAAGCAAAGCGCTTTGAGATGGATACGGCCTATTATGGGAAGATCAGCCAAGCCTTAGCATCATCCACAAAGGAGCATGACATCACGAAGGAGAAGCTAGCCAGAGCTGCAAAGGTCATTGAAGATGAGAAGAAGAGGCAAATCCTCGTGAGAGATCAGAGGGATGACAGAGTCAGAGTCCTCATTGCTGAGTGGGAGGCAAAGCTGAAGACCAAGGAAACAGAGAATGTGAAGATCATCGCTGAGAGAGATCATTACATCACCGAGAGGGATCATTACATTACTGAGAGAGATCATTACTTCAGGCAGATGAAGATTCACCAGAAGGAGGTGGGGAGATTACAGCAAGAGAATACCGAGCTCAGGTTCGCCGCAGAGTTCGCGAAGATGGTTGATGAGATAGGGCCTTCTGGGGGACCCTCATCAGGCTAGCTTTATCATTTGTGTGGATTACCGTCAGGCTTGTTGACGGAATTCATTTTGCTTGTATTTCTTTCCTGATTCTAGAGATTGGTATCTGATTTGATGTATGACTATGGCACTTCTTGTGCAATTTTTCTATGTGATGATTATTTTCATTCAGTGATCAATCTTCAAGCTTTATTTGCTTTACCGTATGCACTCACACAGCACACACATGGTTGGGGGGTATTTTGCTAAATCATATGTCTCTGATCTGTATGACGAAATCAAATGCTGAATGTCAGAATATAGCTGCCGGATTATTATTTGTCTCGATGAAGCCAGGATCGAGAGATAAAGTGTTCCTCATGTGGATAAACACTGCATTCATGCATGATCATAATAACTTGTGTTTTATTTTGCAGGTATCAGTTCTAACGTGCTTGATTGTTTCAGGAATCATTGCTCGTGCTCGCAGAGTCGTACCTTTGCACTCAACCCATCCTCACAGATACTTCACACGACGCAATACTCCCAGACTGATGGATCTTCCGAACACAGATATCCTCGAGCTGAAGGACAAGATGAATGAGTTGATCAACATCATGCAAGGGTTTGCAGTTGGTCAGAAAGCTTTGGCTGACAAAGTTGAGAAGCTCGAGCAGGCCTCAGCTGCTAACAGCGGTGTCAACCTGGATGGTGTCTCCGACCAGGGGCTGGGTGGTTCTAGAGATGGTGGCAAGAGAACAACTGTGGGTGTAGTGAATAATGCTGGTGGTTTTGGTGCTGCCACAGGGGGTCAACCTGGTCCGATGGGTCCTAATCTGAAAGATAGTCTGTTCCCTCCATTCTTTGGGGTTGATGACGACAGAGAGGAGGACCGAGAAGCTGATCAATTCTCCATGCATAACGAACCGTTCGGTCAGTATGGTGCCCAACCTCAGAATAAGGAGATTCAGTTGCTGACTGAGAAGATCAGAGCTCTTGAAAGTTATGCCACTCCCGGTGTGGTAAACATGTCGAACATGGGGTTGGTAGAGGGGATTATGATCCCGCAGAAATTTAAAGTGCCCACATTTGATAGGTACAATGGGAGTTCCTGCCCCGAAACTCATTTGCAAGCGTTTGTCCGTAAGATCTCTGCATACACCATGGACCAAAAGTTGTGGATGTACTTCTTCCAGGACAGTCTGTCCGGAGGCTCACTGGAGTGGTACACCAAGCTCAAGTCCTCTGATATAAAGAACTGGCAAGATCTTGGGGACGCATTCTTTAAACAGTATCAGTTCAACGCTGATATGGCTCCGAGTCGTACCCAGCTGCAGGGTATGTCTCAGAAGAATAACGAAGGGTTTAAAGAATACGCTCAAAGGTGGAGGGAGTTGGCTGCCAGAGTGCAACCTCCACTGGTGGACAGAGAGATGTCTGATCTCTTCATGGGGACCCTGCAGGGGGCATACGCCGAGAGAATGGTTGGTTGTCCGGTCACCAATTTCTCAGATATAGTTGTGGCTGGTGAAAGGATAGAGAGCTGGCTGAAGCTCGGGAAGATTCAGGGTAATGCTTCATCTTCAGGATCGAAGAAGCCCTTCAGTAACGGCCAGAGGAAGAAAGAGGGTGATACCAGTGCGGTATATGCTCAGAGAGGACCCAGTAGGGATCGTTACTTCCAGCACACTGCTGCAGTAACTATTCCTGTTGATAATCAACAGCAGCAACAGCAGCAACCTCAACAGCAAAGACAGCCATTTCAGCAGAGGCCTCAGAGGGCTGGTTATCAAGTCAGGGGAAGGATGAATGATCGTCAGTTCGACAGGCCACCTGTGACTTACTCTTTCTTGTTGAAGAAATTGCAAGACTTGGGGCTGGTACAGTTGAGGACTTTGGCGCCTTTGAGACCTGATCAGAGGCCAGCCAATTATGATGAGAATGCTAAATGTGAATTCCATTCGGGTGCTCCTGGGCATAACATAGAGAACTGCAAAGCTTTTAAGCACGTGGTTCAAGACCTGGCGGATTCAAAAGCTATCAACTTCGCACCATCTCCCAACGTCAATGCTAATCCCATGCCCGCGCATGGTCAGAGGGGGGTGAATGCTATCTCTGAGGAGAGTAGGGTTGGGTTGTCTACTGTTGATCAACTGAGGACTCCCTTGGCTGAGGTCAAGCGGCAGTTGTTGAAGAATGGGGTTCACCCGGGCTGTGGTATTGATTGTGCTGTGTGCCCTATTTCTGTCAATGGGTGTGAATTGTTGAGAGAGACTGTTCAGGGTCTGATGGACAATGGAAGTATTCTGATTGAGAGGGCTGATATGGGAAAAGAAGAGGTCTCCACCATAACAATTTATTTTGATCCGGTGGATTTGTCTACTCTTGCTGAGGCGGCTCCCGTTACCATCACGGTACCTGGACCAATTCCGTATGACAAAGATGATGTCGTGCCATGGCATTATGGTGGGGAAGTATACTGCAATGGAGAGAAGGTGGAAGATCAGACTGCGGATGAAACCACCGTTTCAAAGGTGGATAATGCCGGTCCTAGCGGTTTCACTCGCAGTGGCAGATTGTTTGCACCAGATGCCTTGAGGGGAGGAGAAGGAGAAAAAGAGAAAAAATAAAAGGCCGAGGCTTTAGCCAGGGCGAAAGGGAAAGCAGTGGTGAATGATGGTACTCTTGATGTGACACCGGCGTCGGTTGGGTCGGAAGAAAAGCTTGATGACGATGCAGAGGAATTCCTTAGAATCATCAAGAAATCCGAGTACAAGCTTGTGGACCATCTACAGCAGACTCCCTCCAAAATATCGACTTTGTCGTTGCTGTTAAGCTCTGAGGGGCATAGATAGGCTTTGATGAAGATCCTGAAGAAAGCCTATGTTCCCCAAGAGATAACTATAAACCAGTTGGAGACAGTAGTGTCCAATGTGCATGCCAGCCATGGGTTGGGCTTTACTGACATGGACCTGACTGTAGATGGGAGAAATCACAACCGGGCGTTACACATAGCAATGGAATGTAAAGGAGCCGTGCTTTCGCATGTGCTGGTTGATACCGACTCCTCATTAAATGTGTTGCCGAAGAAAGCTCTGGCAAAGCTGAATTGTGAAGGATTGATCCTGACGACCACAGACTTGATAGTGCGGGCTTTTGACGGGTCGAAGCGGGTTGTATTTGGAGAAGTTGAGCTTCCTGTGAAGATCGGCCCGGAGGTGTTCAAGTCGACTTTCTATGTCATGGATATTCAGCCGGCATACAGTTGCCTGTTGGGTCGCCCATGGATCCATGCTGTTGGGGCTGTAACATCGACTTTACACCAAAAGTTGAAATATATCTGGGAAGGACAGGTCGTCACTATGTGCGGAGAAGAGGACATCTTTGTCAGCCACCTGTCTTCATTCAAATATGTTGAAATGGACGGCGAAATATGGGAGACGCCGAGTCAAGCGTTCGAAACCGTTAAGGTGGAGAATGCTCTGTTTGCCAAAGAGGAGGAGAAACCGTCCATTGCTTCGTACAAGCAGGCCGCCGAGGTGGTGAAGAATGGAGAGGCTCCTGGTTGGGGTAGAATGATGGATATCTCTGCAAAGAAGGACCGCTTCGGAGTGGGGTATCAGCCTGGCAGAGGCTCATCTGGACAAGGCAGAGGACGTCGTTCGTCTGTCACCTTCACTAGTGCCGGAATGCTGGATCCGGGTCACATCTGCATGATGGGTGATGAAGCTGATAGTGATTGCGAAATCGACCGATGGATAAAGCCGTGCGCACCGGGGATGGGAATCCAGAACTGGAAGGCTGAAAAGATCATCACGGTCACTCTGCTGGAAGAGTAATATTTTTCCTGTTTCAATTTTATTTGCATGAAAGCCTTACGTGTTGCCCGACACGTAATGGTTCATTGTAAGGGCCACCTCATGTTTAAATTTGCAAATTTGCATCATTAATAAAAGGATGTTTTTCAGTTAAAAGCGGTGTTCCCTGTTTTTCATTTATTTTTGCAGTTTAAAAATAAAAACAAAATAAAAATGGCAATGTTTCATTTTTCTTTTTCGATTTGACTCGTTCCGGTTCTAAAGCAATGCATGAATCCACATTCATGCAGATGCGATCATTCTCCGGATCTCATTGATAACAATCCTGTTACACCCTCATATAACTTCGACAATCCGATCTATCAAGCCGAAGAAGAAGGCGAAGAAGATTGTGAACTGCCAGGGGAATTAGCCAGGTTGTTAAAACAAGAGGAGAAGGTGATTCAGCCGCACGAAGAGCAGATTGAGGTTGTGAATCTGGGTACCGACGAGGTCAAGAAAGAAGTGAAAATCGGGGCATCTTTGGAGGAAAGTGTCAAGAGCAGAATGGTGGCATTGTTGAAAGAGTATGTCGACATCTTTGCCTGGTCTTATCAAAATATGCCAGGGTTGGATACCGATATCGTTGTGCACAAGCTACCGTTGAGAGCAGATTGTCCTCCAGTGAAGCAGAAATTGCGCAGAACTCGACCTGACATGGCAATGAAAATTAAAGAAGAGGTGCAGAAGCAGTGGGATGCTGGTTTCCTTGTTGTCACTAATTATCCGCTGTGGGTTGCAAATATCGTGTCAGTCCCGAAGAAGGATGGGAAGGTGAGAATGTGTGTGGACTACCGAGACCTGAATAGAGCTAGTCCGAAAGATGATTTTCCGCTACCTCACATTGATGTGTTGGTAGATAATACAGCTCAATTCTCGGTGTTTTCCTTCATGGATGGCTTTTCTGGCTATAATCAAATCAAAATGTCGCCACATGATATGGAGAAAACAACATTCATTACACCGTGGGGCACCTTTTGTTACAAGGTGATGCCATTTGGTCTCAAGAACGCCGGTGCTACTTATCAGAGAGCCATGGTGACTTTGTTTCATGATATGATTCATCATGAAATTGAATGCTATGTTGATGACATGATAGCAAAGTCCCAAACGGAAGAGGGGCATTTGGTAGATCTGGCCAAGTTGTTCGACCGGCTGAGACAATTCAGACTGAGGTTGAATCCGAATAAGTGCACGTTCGGGGTGCGGTCCGGTAAATTGCTGGGGTTTATTGTAAGTGAGAAAGGAATCGAGGTTGATCCTGCTAAAGTAAAAGCGATAAGAGAAATGCCTGAACCGAGAACAGAGAAAGAGGTTCGTGGTTTCTTGGGTAGATTGAACTACATTTCACGGTTCATATCTCATCTAACAGCCACGTGTGAACCAATATTCAAGTTGTTGAAAAAAGATCAAACGGTCAGGTGGAATAATGATTGCCAAGCGGCATTTGAAAAAATAAAAAAGTATTTGCATGAGCCTCCGATTCTGATGCCTCCTGTGGAGGGAAGACCGTTAATTTTGTACTTGACGGTCCTCGAGGGGTCCATGGGGTGTGTATTGGGGCAGCATGACGAGTCTGGTCGAAAAGAGCATGCCATATACTACCTTAGCAAAAAGTTTACCGACTGTGAAACAAGATATTCACTGCTCGAGAAAACTTGTTGTGCTTTGGTCTGGGTTGCTCGCCGACTGAGACAGTATATGTTGGTTCATACCACTTTGTTGATTTCCAAGATGGATCCAATCAAGTACATCTTTGAAAAGCCAGCATTGACCGGACGGGTTGCGAGGTGGCCAATGATTTTGACAGAATATGATATACAGTATACTTCTCAGAAAGCAATCAAGGGGAGTGTATTGTCTGATTACCTCGCCCAGCAACCCATTGATGATTATCAACCGATGAAGTTTGAATTCCCTGATGAGGACATCATGTTTCTCAAATCGAAAGATTGCGAGGAACCAATCCCGGAGGAGGGGCCTGACCCTGAATCCGAATGGATTCTGATGTTTGATGGGGCCGTTAACGTGAATGGTAGCGGTGTTGGTGCTGTTTTGGTTACGCCGAAAGGATCCCATATTCCTTTTGCTGCCCGGCTAACATTTGAGTGCACCAATAACGTGGCTGAATACGAAGCTTGTATTCTGGGGATTGAAGAGGCGATTGATTTGAGGATCAAGAACCTTGTTATATATGGAGATTCAGCTCTGGTTGTAAATCAAGTTAACGGAAAATGGTATACGTATCAATCTCACTTAGTTCCTTACCGAGATTATACGAGGAGATTGTTGACGTTTTTCACCAAGGTGAAGATGCATCATGTGCCTAGAGAGGAGAATCCTTTGGCAGATGCTTTGGCTACTCTGGCCGCCTTGATTAAAGTACAGTGGTGGAATCAGTTCCCCAATGTTGAGGTGGGACGTCTGGATAGACCAGCTTATGTGTTTGATGTTGATACAGCGTCTGATGATGAGAAGCCGTGGTATTACGATATCAAGCGCTATCTAGAGACTCAAGAGTATCCTGAGGGAACATCTAAAAAGGACCGAAAGACTCTGCGGAGGTTGGCCATGGTGTTTTACTTGAATAAGGATGGGGTTTTGTACAAGCGTAATTTCGATTGGGTCTTGCTCAGATGTGTTGATGATAGAGAAGCAAGCAAATTGATGAAAGAGGTTCATGAAGGATCGTTCGGTACCCATGCCAGTGGGAATGCAATGGTGAAAAAGCTGCTGAGGGCAGGTTATTATTGGATGACAATGGAGGCCCAATGTTTTAATTACGTGTGGAAGTGTCATAAATGCCAGATTTATGCTGACAAGGTGCACGTGCCTCCAAATCCGTTGAGCTTAATGTCGTCTCCATGGCCGTTTGCTATGTGGGGCATTGATATGATTGGGAAGATAGAGCCTACGGCTTCGAATGGGCACCGATTCATATTAGTGGCTATTGATTACTTCACCAAGTGGGTGGAAGCAGCCTCTTATACGAACGTGACGAAGCAGGTCGTTGCCAGATTTCTCAAGAGAGACATCATTTGCAGATATGGGGTTCCCGAGAGAGTCATTACTGATAATGGTTCTAATTTGAACAATAAGATGATGGCAGAACTGTGCCGGGAATTCAAGATCGAGCATCACAATTCTTCTCCCTATCGTCCGAAGATGAATGGGGCGGTTGAGGCAGCCAATAAGAATATTAAGAAGATTATGCAGAAAATGGTGGTAACTATAAAGACTGGCATGAGATGTTGCCGTTTGCATTGCATGGGTATCGAACATCGGTGCGCACGTCTACTGGGGCAACGCCTTTCTCATTGGTATATGGGATGGAAGCGGTGCTACCAGTTGAGGTTCAGATTCCCTCTTTGAGAGTCCTGATGGACGTAAAGTTGCAAGAGGCGGAATGGGTAAGGACCCGGTATGAGGAGTTAAGCCTGATTGAAGAAAAGAGGCTGGCAGCCATCTGTCATGGGCAGTTGTACCAGCAGCGGATGAAGCGTGCTTTCGACAGAAAAGTACGACCTCGGGTATATCACGTGGGTGATATGGTGCTGAAAAGGATCCTTCCTCCTCAAAACGATCGAAGGGGCAAATGGACACCCAATTATGAAGGTCCATTCGTGGTCAAGAAGGTTTTCTCTGGTGGGGCCTTGTTGTTAACGACCATGGATGGCGAGGATTTTCCATCCCCTGTGAATGCGGACGCAGTTAAAAAATACTTCGTATAAAGAGACCCGTTGGACGAAAAGAACAAAATAGTCCAGGCAAAAATGGGCATCCCGGCGAACCAAAAAACAGAAAGAAAAAGGGTTCGGGCAAAAATTAGGGATAAAAATGAAAAAAATGTACACCCGGCAAGTCGAAAACCTGAAGAGGCGACTTGGGCAAAAAAGGGTATCCCGGTGGACTGAAAACCCGAAAGGGCGGTCCAGGCAAAAGAGGGATTGAAACGAACAACTGCGTCTGGCATGATCGTTTTTGCTTTGGTTAAGGCATCATGGATAATACCCGGTAGGGATCAGTCGGAAACGTCTTGTTCAGAAGGCAGAAAGCACGGAGAGTCTGAGGACATATGGGGTGTAACCGAGTTGGAACTCGATGAGATCGCGGGTTTCACATTGCCATTAGGATAGATTTTTCCTTTTGTGCGCAATTACCTCTTTTCAGGAATTGCTTCCTTTGTATTGCTCAATTTGAGCCACACTTTCCAATCAATAAAATGCATATTCAGTCAAATAATTTTGTTTTTGTTTTTCATTACCGCTTTGATTGCAAAAACATTCAATTGTTTGTGATAAAGAATCTTGCATTTTTAGACATACAGGTCCCTTCCAATGCATGCTTATAAGATTGAAGCTTGAAATCTTATTCGGAAGGTTGAGTGACCCAAGTTTTGAAATCTTGACACGCCTGGGGCACGGTTTTATCTAACGATCTGTCTTGCAGGAACTGTTAGATATTTTCACTCACTTGCAGGTTGTGATGTGGAAGCTTTTGACGAAACAATCCCCGTAGAGTCCGATCAGGGACGAATGAATAGGAGAGCGGTGAAATGACGACGAAAGACGTACGACGATTCTTGAGATTAATCAAGAAGACTCTTCAAAGTCGGAAGATTGAAAAGTCTGTATAATCCCAGGAGGTCGTTCTCCGGAGAGCGCGGAGCGGTTTGGAATACAAGATGATGGAGCAGAAAAGTCCAGATGAGTCTGGGAGTTCTCAAAATTGGAAGTTTGACATGGGAGTTGGATATGGATATCCTGGTTCGACGAGTCGTCGGGTGTTCAGTGTCGGACTGTCCTCCTCCCCAAGCAAAGTCAGAATGACTAATTCCCCAGCAGATTCAAGGTTTGTGGGTTCCCTAGCAGGGTCGGGATGGTTATCTCCAGCAGGTTCCAGATCGATGCTTCCCCAGCAGCTAGGCCTGAAGGTTGCTGTTTCCCAGCGGAGGTATCTGTGGGTGGTGTCTCTCCAAGCAGAGTCAGGATGTATATCCCCAGCAAGTCGAGGACCGTTGTATCCCCACAGAGTGCATTGGTGGTTACTTCCCCAGCAATTCCTTGAGCGAATTGGGTGCAAAGGAGGTTTTTTCCCAGCAAGGGTTGCCTATTTCCCAGCATCAGTGTTGTTCCCCAGTAGGGTGGAAATTGGAGTGTTGGCGAGTTCCTCAGCAGAGTGTCTCGAGCTCCCCGGAAGAGTCCCTTGAGGGGGATACCTCTTTTATACATTCATCATGATAAAAATAGCATAGCATATTGCATAGTAAATCGCGTAGCGTTTCCATAATTATGGAGCATTATGCTGAAAAATCAATCATGCATCATATTGCAAGCATAGGCTAGTCTCAAGCCGTGGTTACTGTTTGAGAGGTGGTTTTGCCCGAAGGTGAAGGTGTTACTCCGAGGAATTTAGCATCATGATTTCGAATCAAAGGTGTCCCTCAGTAGTGCAATACTGGAGGAAATTTTTTCCGTCGGACAGAGATGGAAGTGTTACGCGATCAGCGCGATTCAAGCCGTGGATACCGCTTGAGATTTGGTTTCACCGGATGGTGAAGATGTTACTCGGATGAGTTTAACATCATGACGCGATCAGCGCGATTCAAGTCGTGGATACCGCTTGAGATTTGGTTTCACCGGATGGTGAAGATGTTACTCGGATGAGTTTAACATCATGACGCGATCAGCGCGATTCAAGCCGTGGATACCGCTTGAGATTTGGTTTCACCGGATGGTGAAGATGTTACTCGGATGAGTTTAACATCATGACGCGATCAGCGCGATTCAAGCCGTGGATACCGCTTGAGATTTGGTTTCACCGGATGGTGAAGATGTTACTCGGATGAGTTTAACATCATGACGCGATCAGCGCGATTCAAGCCGTGGATACCGCTTGAGATTTGGTTTCACCGGATGGTGAAGATGTTACTCGGATGAGTTTAACATCATTACGCGATCAGCGCGACAATCGGGGTTCAAATGGAGAAAGGGAAATGTTGAGGCATTTTCTGGAGAGCGGGGCCAAATGGAGATTGGAGTTGAAGATTATATCCGGGATGAGGTCCTCAGGATTATCTTCTGTTCATGTGTCACCTTAGACTTTGGCTGAGGCCAATGGAGGTCGTTATGGGTGTCTTCTGAGGAAGAGATGCGCATGTTACCTTCCTTTTGTGAAGGTGTACCCTCTGATATGTCGCCATCAGAGTGGTGTTTGGTGTTATTTCCGACGTTGCCAGCGGAATTATCACAAGAAATTGGAGAGTGGGGTTCAAATGGAGAAAGGGAAATGTTGAGGCATTTTCTGGATAGCGGGGTTCAAATGGAGAAAGGGAAATGTTGAGGCATTTTCTGGAGAACGGGGTTCACAATGGCGATCACAAGTTATCGTCAGGCGACTGGGGTTCAAATGGAGAATGGGGTTCATTATGTTGGCAAACAAGATATCGGGGTTCAAATGCAGTGATCCGGGATCATTTGCGCGAAGGAAAATTTCGGGGTTCAAGAAACGAAAAAAGAGGAAAATTTCGGGGTTCAAGAAAAGTAAAAAAAAAAAGGGAGAGAGATAATAATCCCCAGCGGATGTGGTGTTCAGGCCGTGGTTATCCCTGCGTTACCATTTATTTTGGTATACAGGTCGACGGTTCTGTTTCGGTATTCAGGCCGGCTTTCTCCGCACCAGACGGGTTTTTCTTTCAAGATTGTTCTTTGCCGATTCTGATAGGCATTGTTAATTATTTTCCCATCGGAGTGCAAATTGTTCGTCTGTTCTTGGTATTCAATCACTCTTCATCCTGATCATCTGAAAGCCGAGGCTATTCATATCGACAGGTTCATAGTGGATTGAATAGGGGCAGCTGTAACACCTCAAAATTTGCCCTCCTCTCTTGGGACTAGCTTAGCATATTGCATATCATTTTATAGGTCATTAGTCATTATCATGTTGCATATCATATGGCTACATTGAGCAAGTCATCCTCCTAAGTCTTGGTCAGAAGATAAAAGGTTGATGTATGCAAGCCTGAGGGTTCATTGATTGAATTGATCATTAATCATCTGAGGATGTGTGGTACAAATTAGGGTTTCTTGATTCTCAAGGAGGTTGAGCTTCATCTTGGTTGCAATGATACATCATCATCATCATGGTCTTGTCATCACCAAGAGGTTCATTGTTCATGATCAGATACCTTGAGATTGGGGTTTTGACCACTGGTCAACCCTAATTAGCTGTATTGGGTCAATCAGGGCTTGGCAAGGAGATGGGGTCTTCAATGGATATTGGGATCATCATGTGATTATATGGAGATTATGGAAGCTAGGGTTTCATCATTGAGCCATTTCATCAGGAGTTTGAGGCTCAACTTGATCAGTGCATAGCCAGATTCATCTATCAATCAGAAAAGTCAATTGTGGTCAACTGTGCCTGAATTCGTGGATTTGGAGGTGGGAGAGGGTTAGAGACACTTCATTCATGTCTAAACAAGTTTCATTTGACATTTCAAACATCAAGAATGAAGAAAATAAAGTCAGATGGAAACTTTCCAAAAATAGAAAGTGACTTGTAATTGAAAATTGCCAAAAATGGAAAGTTTTTCTCCTCAAAATTACGTGTCCAAAAATGCTTCAAATGAAATTTTGTCCAACATGAAAGTTGTAGATCTTGCTCTCACCTTTCCAAAAAGTCCAAGAACACTCATTTCTCATGTGTGGTTGGCAAGTTATGATCAAATCATTTTCAGAAAATGTTGAAATTCAAGGTGGCATAACTTTTGAATGGATTGGCCAAATTGGGTGATCTTTCTTTGAGCAAACCACATTTTACATGTACTTTCATGATGCATCATCACATTTCATTGAAAATCATCATGGCAAAATGTCATTTTTCAAGTGTTCAATTTGAAAATTGGTGGGAAAAAAGGTGATTTTATGAAATACATGGATTTTGCATACCAAACCAATTTCAACACATTCCAAATGATCAATGTGACTTGTTTGAACTGGTTTTTACTGTTGCATTGGCTGATTTTGCAAAAGGACATATTGGCCATTTCACATGAAAACTACATTTCACTAATTTCATTTGATTTTGTTAATTGTGATTAAAAAGTGGATTAAGGCATGGTATAAAGTGTTAATTGTAACAGAAAATCAAAAACACACTTCACATTTTCAGATCTAACCAACTTTCCCTCCAAAAACCTCTCAATTCTCTCAAATTTTTCTACACTTTTTTCATCATTTCTCATTGAATTCTTCATCAATTTTGCTCATTCTTGTTGGATTTATCCTCTACAAGTGTTGGTGAAGGACTGTTTCACAAGATCAAGGCCATAGCATTGCAGAATCGTGACTGTTGCAATCTCCCTCATCCATGGCATTTTGTTGATTTTTCGATCTGGAGCACAATTGAGCTGAGGCACGTATTCCAATCAACTTCCACATCATTGAGCTTCATCTGTTTTCACATTTTGGACCTTGAAGAGCACGATTCAACATCTGCCATCATCACAAGGTAAATTTTCGATCTCCTTAATTGCTCAAATCATGACATGGCTTTGATAGATCTTTCGACGTAGAGTAGCATGCAACTTGTGGTTTTGAATTTGGTTGAGTATCTAGTGAGAAATCTTGGATTTAAGTTTGATGTGCCAATGTTCTTTTGCTCGACCCGGTTGATATGTTGAGAGTTAGGTCAAATGCTTGCCATATCCATGATGTACGTGATTAGACGGTTCCATTGATATATGATTTGCTCATTTTGGTTGAAGTTTGTTCATGACGAATTTTCTGGAATTTGTTTGATGTTCTTGATGAAGAACACGATGCAGAACGTGTTTGATCCATATGTTTCCATTCCGTTTTGAATTTTCTGTTTCCCGCTAGCCTAGGCCAATCATAGCGCGCCACCGAATTAATTGAAACTCTGCGTTTTGGGCTTCGCTGTTAATATTTACAAAATTGCCATTATCCAATATTAATTCATTTCATTTCATTTTCTTTTTCATTTTTCATTTCATTTTGATTCATGATCTTTAAAAATTCATAAGTGATTCATTTTTTGTCCAAATTTGATGAGACTTTTTGCATTATTCTCCTTGTGATGTGTAGTTTTTTATGGTGATTTTTATTATTTTTGTGCACGTGTGGAAAAATAAATTGCCTAGGGTTTGATTGAATATGTCCAATTTGTGTCTACCATGCCATTTTGCTTGTGAAATCTTGATGCTTCCATAGAAATGCTTGAAATTTTACATGCATGTTCTGGACTCTTTGCTGGTGATTTTGATGTATAGTTTGCAATTTTCGGATCCCTGGTTGATGAGATATGTATTTTTGATTAGAGGTGTGACAATTTGTGTCACACCATTCATTGTGTAATTTCATGATTTTATTTGATGTGCTTAGGGACATTGAATTGATCTGAATTTTTGCATGATTGGGAATATGGATGTTGAGAATACATGGGAATTTTTCTGGATTTATTGATGGCATTTCCTATTTGATTGGAATTTTTTCCCCTGTTTGGTCATATGTTGATTTTTTGTGACACATGTTTGTATTTGCTTTGTGAAATTCTGGTCATTAATTGGATGGATGTGAAATTTGACATGTGAATTCTAGACACATTATAGGTCATCTTGGCTTTAATCCCATTCATTTATCATGTTTTGTCACTGTTTTATGATTGATGGAAGTTGATGCTTGTTTTGATGCCTTGTGTTGGCTTGCTTGAACTTGTCTGGACTTTCTGATTTTCATTGACCTACTTCCTCTTGTCCAAATGGCATGAAATTTTATATGATGCTCATTGAATGTGTTCTGTTTAGGCCTGAATTTTTGTGAAATTTATTGAAATGTTTTGATGTTGATTTAATTGAGATCATTCTGTTTGGTCCTTTGAGGTGGCAAATTGCATGTTTTTTGCCTTTTCTTTTATGAAATGATGATAATGAATGATATGAGCATGGGACCAATTGGATTTGTTTCTAAATTGTTTGATTGTGGTTTTCGATAATTTTCACTTGCTGTTTTGGATTTTTCATCTCCTTTTGACCCTAGGCTTGTCCTAGTGGTCTTGTTTCTCATATTTGAGTTTGGCTTTTCAGGTTGAGATGCAAATGCCTTAAGGAGATTGCTTCAAGTTAATTGAGTTTGATTTTTAGAGTGGATGATCATGAGGCTTGCGTGGCATGTTGCTACGTTAAGTCGTTCGTGAAGAACCACACCCAGATGAGGTTTCTTTTGGATACATTATGTCCTACGGATGTTCCGTAACGACATGGTGTTCCTTTAGAAATCGTCGACTCTGGTGACCACTTCCCGAGAACTCAGTCGAGGCCTCTCCTCCGAGACGTGATTATGTTAGCTCTGGTGGGCGCATTCTCGCTGATCAATCTGAGGACCCCGAGACTGGGAACTTGCTCTAGGATGTCCTGTTGAGGGGAGTCAGTGGAGGTCTTTTATCCCGTAATAATGCCAAACCTTCAGTGGTAAACGTATTATTCGCGACTGAAGGGCTGAAGCTGACGAACTTCTGTTCTTAGAACCTACCAGTGAGGGGTGGGCTAAATTCAGGAAACCTTAACCTCCAACCAACCCGGTTTGCTGGAGCAGAGTTTTGGTCTTGTATTATATTCCTCAGTGAATTTCTCTCCAGGCAGTGCAACCTGACAGATGTTCAAGCGGATCCATCAATTCTGATTGACATGCCTTTGCATTGCATAACATCATCTGCATATTTGCATCCAACATCTCATGCTTATTCATTTGCAGGGTATTCCCTTTCAAAACGGGGGTGCCTTAAAACTGAACAAGCAGTGCATCGCATACCATGCATATTAATCCTTGTCTGTTTTGCAGGTGTCACCGCAGTGTCTAATGTTTGTTCCCTGTATCAGGCAGTTATTGGTCCCAAGCGAGTTCACAGATACCCGACAAAGGAAAACCGTCCACGACTAGCGATGGACCAAGTACAGAAAGAGCTGGCTGATATGCGTGAAAGGATGGATCAGTTCATGACATTGATGACTGGTATGGCAGCAGGTCAGGAAAAGCTGAGGGAATTGGTTGAGCAACCGAGACCCGATCCGGAGGTGGAGATACCAAATGCTGAGGGAAACCCTGGTAACACTGGGAACGCTGATAACCCTGTGAACACTGGTAACGCGGGTAACGCAAATGCTGATGGAAACCCGAGTAATGTTGGCAACACAGGGAATGTTGGAAATGGTATTGGCGGAAGGTACAATGTGAATCAAGGAATTCGGATTAACGGGCGCCCCGTTACTGAAGATTATCAGTATGATCAATTTTCTTTGCACGACGAGGCCCTCGAGACCACTCGCCGTATGGATGAGCTTGCTGAGAAGCTCAAATCTTTGGAGTCTCAAAATTCCTTAGGCTTTGATGTCACAAATCTTGGTCTGGTTCAGGGAGTAAGGATTCCTCACAAGTTCAAACCCCCTACTTTTGAGAAATACAATGGGGCTTCTTGCCCACGCACTCATCTCCAATCTTATTTGGGAAGGTTGGGAGCTCACACGGAAGATGAAAAGTTGTGGATGTACTATTTTGAAGACAGTCTAACTGGAGCTTCTCGTGAATGGTATTCTCATTTGTCTCGTACTACCATCAAGAGCTGGAAAGACTTGGCAGAGGCTTTTGTCAAGCAATATCAATACAACTTGGACATGGCTCCAAATCGGACCTTGTTGCAAGGTATGTCCCAGACTGCCAAGGAGACCTTTAGAGAATATGCTCAGCGTTGGAGACAGATTGCTGCGTCCGTCCAACCCCCTATGTCTGAAAGGGAGATGGCAGACATGTTCATGAACACTCTTCAAGGCAATTATATTGAGAGATTGGCTGCTTGCCCGTCAATCAGCTTTGCAGATATAGTAATTGCTGGAGAAAGAATCGAGAGTCTGTTGAAGATGGGCCGAATTCAAGACAATAGTGTTTCCAACTTATCCGGTCCCAAGAGACCGTTTGCTGGTAACGGCCAGCGAAGAAAAGAAGGCGAGGCAAGCGTTGTGTATGCCGGCAGAGGCAGGGGTAGAGGACGCCCTAATTATTATCAAGATCAAGCGGCCGCAGTCACTATTCCAACACCTGTTCCTCAACCGCAATATCATCCGCAACAACAACCCAGGTACAACAATCAACAACAAGGAGGTAATCCGGGCCAGCAGAGACACTATCAACAACGTCCAAGGCAGACGGACCGGGTCATCGAGCCAATCCCAATGCCTTATTCAGTATTACTTCCCAAGTTGATTGACATGAATCTGGTTACATTGAGAACTCTGGCCCCACCAATCGATCCCAATAATTTGCCTAGAGGTTATGATGTCAACGCCAGATGTGCTTTTCACTCCAACGCACCTGGCCATACTACAGATAATTGCAAGGCTCTCCGGTTAAAGGTACAAGATTTGAGAGATGCCCAGGCTATCAATTTTGCTCCGGTGCCTAATGTTATCCAGAACCCGATGCCGGCTCACGGCCGGCAGAGGGTTAATGCTGTTGATAGTGGGGAAACTTTGAATTTGGTTTCTGATGTGACTAAGGTGAAGACTTCGCTATCGGTGGTTAAAGACCGACTTCTGAAAGGACAGATTTTCCCGGGCTGTGGGGAAGAATGCAGAAATTGTCAAGCTGCCGAAAACGGATGTGACAGTTTGAGAAGGGCTATTCAGCAGCTGATAGATGAAGGTTGTCTTCAGTTCGATCAGGCCCGTCCGGTGAAGAATGATGTATCGACGGTGACGTTTTATTTCACTCCTGAAGAAATATATGTTCCCGAGAGACTCGCTCCGACAATAATATATTTCCCAGGAAGTACAGAACCAGCAGCGGTGAACATCGAAAGTTCAGCACCAGTCCCAATTTACTCTGACAGCCCTCAACCGACTTTGGTTGGTCCAATCACCATCACGGTACCAGGACCTGTTCCGTATGAGAAAGACAGTGCTATCCCGTGGCACTATGGGGATGATATCTACTGCCAGGGGCAGAAAGTTAACGAAGAAGACATTGACATTGGTAGCTCCGCTGTAGACAATGTTGGAGGGGTTGGTGGCTTCACTCGCAGTGGACGCCTATTTGCACCATCAACATTACGCGCGAATACTGAAGCCGAGGAAGCTGCCAAGGCTAAAGGGAAACAGGTATCCACCGAAGAGGTTACTACTGAGGAAGATCCTCCTAAGACCGCATTCGAGAAGGAAGTGGATGAGTTTATGAGGATTATCAAGAAAAGTGACTACAAGGTAGTCGACCAGCTAAATCAGACACCCTCAAAGATCTTCATTCTCTCACTATTGCTGTGCTCTGAGGCGCACAGAGCAACCTTGTTGAAAGTACTGAATATGGCCTATGTTCCACCGGAGATAACTGTTAACCAGCTGGAGTCGGTAGTTTCCAATGTAAACGCTAGTCGGGGGCTAGGTTTCACCGATAATGACCTGACACCTGAGGGCAGGAATCACAACAAAGCCTTGCATATCACAATGAAGTGCAAAGGGGTGGTGCTTTCCCATGTTTTGGTTGATACAGGCTCTTCTCTGAATGTTCTTCCAAAGAAAGCCTTAATGAAGTTGGATTGCGATGGCATCATCCTGAGGCCAAGTAACTTAGTTGTGAGGGCTTTTGATGGCTCTAAGAGAGCTGTCTTTGGCGAAGTTGAGTTGCCAGTTAAGATTGGACCGCAGGTGTTCAAGAGCACCTTTTATGTGATGGATATCCAGTCTTCCTACAGCTGTCTGCTAGGTCGGCCTTGGATTCATGCTGCCGGTGCTGTTACTTCTACCCTCCACCAGAAGCTCAAATATGAACTAGAAGGTCAGATCGTCACTGTCTGTGGTGAAGAGGATATTTTTGTTAGCCACCTGTCTACATTTAAGTATGTAGAGATGGATGGCGAGATGCATGAGATGCTGTGTCAAGGCTTCGAAACTACAAACATCAATGAGGTCGCGCCCGAAGCTGTCTTTTCACCTGAGTTTGAGAAGGTAGGGACTTCTATCTCTTCATACAAGCAAGCTGTCGAAGTGGTTAAAGCTGGTAATGCCCAAGGCTGGGGCAAATTTGTGGAGCCAGTCATCAAAGAAGACAAGTTTGGATTGGGGTATGTGTAGCACCTCAAATTTGCACCTATCATTGTACATACATCCTCATATTAGGTCATAACATAACATGGTCCACTGCATAGCATTGCATTGTCCCTTTTGCCCAAGTGCAAGATCATCAGGAGAATTAGGTCAAACTGATCAGGAGATCAGTCAACCAAGCAAGCAAGTGTGTTTTTCATTGAGCCAAGGCCCTAGGGTTGGTCCAACATGTTCACATGACTTGGGGGTCCATTTGAAGTGTTCAGGTCAAAGATTGGATGCTCAGAGGTCATCAGTCAATGCACAATCAGTCAGAAACCCTAAAAAGTCAAACTTGGTCAACTGGGCTTGATTTTATGGTTTTGATGGATGGATTTGGTTTGAGAGAGCTTATTCATGTCCAAATAGACCTCTTATATCATGGCAAACATCATCATTGAAGAATTTGAAGCCAAATCAGAAATTTCCAAAAATAGAAACTGGACCTGTAATTTTAACTGCCAAAAATGGAAACTTCTTGAGCCTAAGCTTACATCATGATACAAGCTTCAAATGAATTTTTGCCCAACATGAAAGTTGAAGATCTTGTTCTCCCATTTCCAAAAAGTCCAAGAACTCTCAATTCCCATGTATGGTTGACAAGATATGATCAATTCATTTTCAAATTTTCTTGAACTTCAAAAGGCC
Source organism: Lathyrus oleraceus (assembly GCF_024323335.1). Lineage (NCBI taxonomy): Eukaryota > Viridiplantae > Streptophyta > Magnoliopsida > Fabales > Fabaceae > Lathyrus > Lathyrus oleraceus. The sequence continues at coordinate 202,428,379 of NC_066585.1, forward strand.
ATATCTCTCAAACCATTTGGCCAAATTTGGTGAGGTTTTTTCGAACAAGTCATATTTAACCTCCTCTTTCCAAAAATGTGACCTTCATGTACCAAAATCCTTTGGATCAAAATGGCATTTTTTCACTATCATGATTTATTTTCAAGTGTGGTGCAAAAGTGAAATCTTGATTTAACCACTTACAGCCATTTTTGCCAATTGAATAAGTTCTGAAATCATGTTTTGGTCATGCTACAAAGCCCAATTCGTGCACTAACCATCACACCTCACCATAAGAACCAAAATGGCCAATTAGCAATTTGATTCATTAAACAAAATGGTGCTTAGCTCTCACTAATCCAAACTTAAACAGCAAATATATATCATTTTTCTGACATTTTGAGAACCCTAGCTGCCTCCTAACATCACAGAAAACTCTTTGCTCTCAAAAAAACCATTTTCTTCATCTTTCAAAATTCTTCAAAAATCACAAAAGAGCTTGCACACTTCTTGTTGGTATCATCACATACTTATCATTTGAGGTTGATTTCAAGCCTAAAGCACCAACTGGAAGGCCATTTCGTGGACTGTTTTTGCTAAGCTCCATCAATGGCAAAGTTTGATTGAAGCTGTTTCAAGTTGTTCCAAGCCAAACCAACTTCACCATTCAACTTTGGGGAGCTGTTAGTGCATCTGTTTCAGCAAGGCATCACAAAACAACCACTGTTTCATCCATTTCTTCAGAATCAAGTAAAAACTCGATCTCTTTCTTTCTCTAATTCATGGTATATACTTTGTAGATCTCTTGTCCTTGAGCACATTAAGCTTTGAATTGCATGATTTGGTTGAGTGGTTTAGGAGATATGCTGTTTTTAAGTTTGAAGATGAATTGCATTTTTGCTCGATTCATGAGTTGTGTTATGTTTTAATGAAAATTGTTGTTGGATTCATGTTAGTTGAAGCTTGTTGATCATTTGTGTATATTCAATTTTGATTTCTGGAAAAAATTTTGAGTGACTCGATTTGGGAAAGATGAAGTTCATGCTGTTCATGTATAAACCCTAATATTCAAATGCATTGCCCAGAATTTTTGTCCCTCACGTGCATGGCACTGTTGTCCCATAATAGCCAATCACGTTATTTCATTTCAGCGAGCAAAACGACTGTGTTTCGTTAAGTGACTTGGATTATTACAAATATGCCATTCCCGTTTTTTTAAATCCATTTAATTCATTTATTTTCTCATTTTTATTTCATTTGATATGCTCATCTTACAAAAATCATAGCTCATTCATTTCAAATCCAAAATTCATGGGACTTGTTGCATTGTGTTCATATGGATCTCTAGTTTATTGTCATATTTTTTCCAGAATTTTTGGGTGATTGAATTTTTTATTATGCTAGGGTTTGTGACATGTATCAATATTGTACACATTTTGCCAATTCATTTGTGAAATAGTCATGACTTATCCTATGGACTTGAAACTTTTTGAGCACAAACTAGACACATTCATGTTTATTTTGATGTAGAGTTTGTGAATTTATCTTATCTGGATTGTGAGTTGTGAATTTTTGAAGTAGGGTGTGACAATTTGTGTCACACCATTGATGTGCAACTTGTTGATTTTTATAGCCATGCCTATTGACCTCCAATTGATCTGAATTTTTGCATGAACCTACTCTTGTATGTCTAGTTCACGTGGGATTTTTCTTGGATTTATTTGTGCCATTTTCCATTTGTTTGAGATTTTCTCCCCTGTTTGACCAAAATGTTGACCTTATGTGATGCATGTGCCCATTTGTTTTGTGAAATGCTCATACTTTATTAGATGGACATGAAATTTTACATGAGATAACTAGACATCCTAAGCTTTGCCATGGTTTTAGTCCCATTCATTTATCTTATGCCATCTCTGATTTATGATTTCTCTAAGTTGATACATGTTTGGTTGACTTCTTTGAGCATGTTCAAAATTGCCTTGCCTTTCTGATTTTCATTGACTGCCTTCTACTTGTCCAAATGAGATAAAATTTGACATGCTTACCATGCTGTGGGTTGTGATTGATCATGATTTATTTGGTGATTTTTGGAAATGTTTGAGTTTGCTTTTGATGCAAGTCTTTCTGTTGACTCCTATTAGCTTCTGTTTGCTATACCTTGACCTAAATTGTTCATGAAATGATGATAGTGATTGATATGAATGTGAACCCAATTGGCATTGATTCTTGATTGTTTGAACATGATTTTGGATGCTTGCCACTTGCTGTTTGAACTTTTTCATTCCTTTTTGACCCTAGGCTAGCCCTAGTGGTCCTGTTACTCACCTTTGAGTTCATTTTTTCAGGTTGATCAAACAAATGACCAATGAGACCAATTCTTTTTGATTGAGCTTGCTTGAATATCATTGACTAACTTGTTTTGTTTTGTAGGTGGCTTGGCTCACATGCCTTGAGCCTTGTGCCTTGCACATCCATTTGCCTATGATTAACTGTTAATGTCTGTTTCCTTTTGCTTTGTTTTGAAGTTGCATACTAACATCTGCTTGACTATTTCAGGTGCTTTTAGTTGCTCAGTTCCTTGTGAACTTTTGCTTTGCTTTGCTTGTATAAGCAATTTGCATTGAGGTATATTTCTAATCTTCATGTAGTCTGGAAGACCTGGCCTGTTACTTGGCCAGGCAACTGTCTGAAGTCCTCCTTAAGAGGCAATGTTTGTGTATGTTTACAATTTGTCCCTGTACATACTCAAAGTCCTCCTAAGTGAAGAGGCAATTGGCAGAACCCAAGGGATAAGCAATCTATCCCCTGCTAGTCTGTGTGTCACTCACATTGCTCACGTTACCTGTGTTGATGCATAGTGAGTAAAAACCCAAGATCCATAGAGTCTAACTTGTGGAAAGAGTTCCCCCTTTCTGAACTCCCACACCTTCTGATATTCAAATGCTCTCCCTGGCCAGGGATAAGAGCAATGAGGCATACCCCTCATCTCCTTTCATCTGCTTCACCTTGGCTCTCAATGTCAAGGTTAAGAGCTAACCTTACCCCGATACAGAGGCTTGTTTGTTGAGGTTGATATGACCCCTCGACTAAAGCCTAGCCTTGATGTTTGAGCCCCTTGTTGGTGTGTTTATTTCATGTTGTATATGTTTGTGTGGTGTGATTGTATCCCCTAGGTTTGCTAGACTCCGCGTAGTCTCGTTTGCATGACAATTAAGGTAGCACGGTTCCTTCGTATAGGACTTCCTTTCTTGCTTGAGCTTTCCTAAAACACAAACAAACATTATTCCCTCTTAAGGATACGTCCACTCCTTCTACTACAGGTGAGTAAGTCTCCAAAGGTCGAGCATCCGGTAGATTGCGTAGTGACGTTGTCCACTTAAAAAACACGAACCAACAGGAATAGTTTAGCCGAACTACGGCAACTCTGATTCTCATGTCCAAATGAGATACGTAGGCACGAGATGCGATGTCTTGTCGAGTTTGACTAACAACTAACACTAATTCTTTTCTCTCGCCCTCGTTGCGATTGAGACCTTCCCCTTCTCTTGCCCTAGTTGCAATCGAGACCCTTCTTCTGCCTGTGTCTTTGTTTGGTGTTGTTGTGTGCTTGGAAGCTGATGTAAGTCCATCGAGTGGCATTCGGGTTCCAGTGTGCGTGTGTTTGGTTCGGATGTCGACGTAAGTCCAGTGATTGGTAGTTGGGCTCCATGTTTGCCTTCTTGAGTGCGTTTTGGTTCGGATGCTGATGTAAGTCCAGTGATTGGCATTCAGGCTCCATGTTTGCCCTCGTCTGTGTTTGTTTGTGTGCGTGTTAGCCGAGCTACGAATGCTCTGATTCTTCTTCGTCCAAGAAGATACGTATGCATAGGATACGATATCCTAGCGAGCATGTGTCGTTTCCCCAGTCCGAACTACTTAGACTCTGATGTCTGTGCTTGATAGACTAAGTAGGCCCAGGATGCGATATCCTGCCGAGTCAGTTTCAGTCTGTTTTCTTGTCTCTCTTTCAGCCAGTTGTTTGATGTTTGTTTATGAGCAGTGTTTTAGCAACCATTTTCCTATCTATTGTGCGTGGATCCCGTCGAGTACGACGGATGCGTAGGGGTGCTAATACCTTCCCTTCGCATAACCGACTCCCGATCCCATTCTCTTTGGTCGCGAGACCATGCTTTTTCCAGGTTTACTCTGAGCGTTTCCTTTCCCTCTTCTGGGATAAATAACGCGCGGTGGCGGCTCTGTTGTTCTTGTTTTCCCGCCGGTTTTTCGCGTAATGCGACAGCTGGCGACTCTGCTGGGGACAAGAGAAGTTGACCTGTGCTGGTCCATCTTCCCTGAGCGAGTCTCTCCTAGCGCTCTCTAGGATTAGGGTTTTGGTTGCTTTGTGTTATGTGTATTTATTGCATTCATTATTTGTTCATTTCATTTATTGATTGCATTTATTGTGTGCATTAATGTTTGCATTCATATTCATTATTCATTCTGCCTGGCTGGTTGTCTGTTTTTCTTTGTGGGGTGGGAGTCAGTTGAGGTAAAAGGTCCAATACCCAGACCATGAGTGAAATCTAGGATGATTAGGAATAGAGTGATTCATGGGAAGCGGGTGGTATTGCGCCACTTAGCGGAACATTGATATCACGAGCAGTTCAGACCCTGGTGGGGTATCGTCGTTACATACTTCGGGTGTGTATATGATGGTATTCTGCGAAAGGTTATTTATGCTGCGTTTCTCTCGACCTTACCCTGGCCTAGACTACACCCGTGAGTGGGGAAGGGTTCATCATTACAGGTACCTGTTGGTGACTTATGGTTCTGTTAGTGACTCTCAGTTCAGATAACAGTGTGTTCAGTTGGCCTTGGATCTTTTAAGTTGGATTTGGGTTCTGATTTTGACTGAAGCTTCGACCTAGTGATCAGAGATTGCACAACCAGCCAGTCCAGTCTGCATCATGTGCATCATAGCATATTTATTTTTCAAAAGAAACGCAAAAAAAAAAAAATCAAAAAAAAAATCAAGAAGAAAAGAAAAAAAACTAATCTCTGCATGCATATCATTTCTCAGGTACATTCCAGAGCTTGGTCTACTGATAGAGATGGCAACAATCCCAGAGCCGAAGCGGAAGACCTGTTCCTACAGCTTTCATCGTGAGCCGTTGACTGCATTGATCGAGTTGGGTAGTCTTGTGACTGATGATCGTCTGAAGAGTTTTGTTGGGCAGTTTGGAGATATTCTGACATTGTTGAAGACAGTAGTCGATCCGGTACCGCTGCAGACACTTCTTCAGTTCTATGACCCGGAGCTTAGATGTTTCACTTTTCAAGATTACCAGTTGGCACCTACTCTCGAGGAGTACTCTATCCTGTTGAGCATCCCTATTCAGCATCAGATTCCCTTTTTGGACGTCCCAAAAGAGGTTGATTTCAGAGTTATTGCCAGAGCTCTCCGGTTAAGTGTCAAGGAAGTTGGTGATAATTGGAAGCCCAGTGGGGAAGTTGTGGGTTTACCATTGAAGTTTCTGTTGAGGGTTGCTAGAGATGAAGCAGAGAAGGGAAATTGGGAAGTTTTTCACGCACAGCTTGCCGCCTTGATATATGGAATCATCCTATTTCCCAGTATGCCAAATTTTGTTGACCATGCTGCCATTAGCATTTTCATTGGAGGGAATCCAGTCCCCACTCTTTTAGCTGACACTTACTATGCCATCCACAGTAGGCATGGTAAGGGTGGAGCCATCAGGTGCTGTCTACCTCTCCTGTTCAGATGGTTTATGTCACTCTTGCCCGTCAGTGGACCCTTTGTGGATACCCAGAGCACCCTTAAGTGGACTCAGAGGGTCATGTCGCTCACCTCCTACGACATCATATGGCAGTCATACCGGATGGACGTACGGAATATTGTTATGAGTTGTGGTGAATTCCGGAACGTGCCACTCGTGGGGACCAAGGGTTGCATAAATTATAATCCAGTTCTCTCCCTTCGCCAGTTAGGGTTTGTTATGAGTAGAAGACCACTTGAAGCTGAGATAGCCGAGAGTGTGTATTTTGAGAAGAAAGATGACCCTGTTAGGTTGGAGCAGATAGGAAGAGCCTGGAGATTTGTTAGTGTGAAGGATGGATCCGTCTTAGGGAAGAAGTTTGCCATTGCAATGCCCGATTACACCGATTGGGTAAAGAAGAGAGTGGAAACCTTATTACTACCCTATGATAGGATGGAGCCGTTGCAGGAGCAACCACCTTTGGTTCTTGCTGATAGTGTGCCTGCTGAGCACTATAAGCAAGCTCTGATGGAGAGTCATCGTTTGAGGGAGAAGGGGCAAGACACCCAGATGGAGTTGTACAAAGCTAAAGCTGATAGGTTGCACTTGGTCCATCAACTCAGGGAAGTGCAAGGAGAGGATGCTGGCAGGGCAAGAAGCAGGAAGAGATCATATGAGGAGATGGAATCCATGTTGGATGCAGAGCATAGGGAGTGTTTGAGACTACAGAGAGCAGAAACCAATTATCAAAAGAAGATCAGAGACCTAGAGAAGCAACTCAGAGACAAAGACGTTCAGTTGAAGAAAGAGGTAGACTTGAGACAGAAATCAGAGGACTATCTTGGAGGAGAAGTCTTGGAGCTTAGAAGACAACTGAAAGAGAAGATCACCCCTCTACCAGAATGTTCAAAATGCACACTGTTGATAGACCAGTGCCATTACCTGAAGACCCTCATTCCAGAAGACCGTCTGTCTTAGTTTGTATCTTTGATGTATTTGTTGAGAATCACCTCCAGGACTGTTGGATGGGATTCATTTGCTTGTACTCCGTCTTTTGGATCTTTTGTTGAGAATCACCTCCAGGCTTGTTGGATGGGATTCTTTTCTTTGTACTATGTTTAGTCGAATATTCTGTTGACTTGGTTGTATAACTTTTTTACCCTTATGTATAGATAAGGTTGTCAGTATTTCCCTATTGTTCTCATTTTTCCCTGTATCTGTATGGTTCTCTTGTTGCTGCAGGTTGCCATCTTCTGAGGATGGGTCAGGCTCTTTGAATGCCTGAGAAATGAGCATATCATGTGCATCATACACATCATAAACATCATACTCATATCATTTGCATTACAGGTGTTCTTGTGCCGTCTTCTCACTTTGATTCCTGTGTCCAGGCAGGATAGCTGATCAGAGACCGCACCGCTACTCAACGAGGCTCAACCATCAACGCAATATGGATCAAGTACAAGCCGAGTTAGCAGAGATGAGGGCTAACATGGCCCAGTTCATTCATATGATGCAAGGGGTTGCACAAGGTCAAGAGGAACTCCGAGCACTGGTTCAGAGACAAGAAGCTGCACTTCCACCGCCCAACCAGGCTCTGCCAGAAGGAAACCCAGTTAATGACACTCCTGCTGCTGCTATTCCCGTCAACAACTATGCTGAAGGAGAAGAGTTGAGGGGTATTCGAGTTAACGGTCAACCAATTGCTCCAGATGCTGCTAATGCCAGAGTCATCCATGCTCCGGCCCGTAACAGAATTCCGATTGTTGACAGACAAGAGGATATGTTTACCTTACTCAGTGAAGACGAAGATATTTTGGGCAGAAATGATGCGAGAGATCGTAAAGTTGAGGCCCTTGCTAAGAAGATCCGGGCAATGGAATGTCAAAACTCCCTCGGTTTTGATGTTACCAACATGGGATTAGTTGAAGGTCTGAGAATCCCGCACAAATTCAAGGCACCGTCTTTTGACAAATACAACGGTACCTCCTGCCCTCGCACCCATGTGCAGGCGTACTACAGAAAGATATCCGCATACACTGATGATGAGAAGATGTGGATGTACTTTTTCCAAGACAGCCTATCTGGGGCGTCTTTGGATTGGTATATGGAGTTGAAGCGGGATTCAATCAGATGCTGGAGGGACTTGGGTGAAGCTTTCCTCAGGCAGTACAAGCATAATATGGACATGGCTCCGACCCGGACTCAGCTGCAGAGTCTGTGTCAGAAAAACAATGAGAGCTTTAAAGAGTACGCCCAGAGATGGCGCGAGCTTGCTGCAAGAGTTCAACCCCCTATGCTGGAAAGGGAGTTGACTGACATGTTTATCAGCACTCTGCAAGGTGTGTACATGGACCGGATGGGAAGCTGCCCATTCGGAAGTTTTTCTGACGTCGTCATCTGTGGCGAAAGAACTGAAAGTTTAATCAAAGCTGGTAGGATTCATGATACGGGTTCTTCTTCGTCATCAAAGAAACCCTTCTCTGGGGCACCTCGCCGTAGAGAAGGAGAGACCAATGCTGTACAACACAGAGGGGGTGTGTACAGAGCAAATGCAAACAGAGATCAATATCGTCCAGTTGCTGCAGTGACCATTCCTGCACCTCAACCTCGTCAACAACAACAAAGGGTTCAACAACCGCAACAACAACAACAACAGCAACAGCAACGCCCTTTTCAGCCTAGGCAGAGGTTGCAGGCTGACCGAAGGTTTGACCCGTTGCCCATGACGTACGCCGAATTGTTACCCGAACTACTCCGGTTAGGGTTTGTTGAATTGCGTACCATGGCTACTCCAACAGTATTGCCGCCTGGTTATGATGCGAACGTCCGATGTGACTTTCATTCTGGGGCACCAGGCCACCATACTGAGAGATGCCGGGCTCTCCAGCACAAGGTACAAGACTTGATCGATGCCAAGGCGATCAACTTTGCTCCGGTACCAAATGTGGTGAACAATCCTATGCCTCAACATGGTGGGCATAGGGTGAATAATGTTGAAGAAGGGGAAGCTGAAGACTTAGTTGTTAATGTTGAAGACGTTCAGACTTCTCTGCTGGTAATAAAGGGCCGTTTGTTGAAGGGGGGTGTCTACCCGGGTTGTGAAGAGGGCTGTGTGGTTTGTTCTGAAGTTGATAATGGTTGTGACCGTTTGAAAGCTGGTATTCAGAGTTTGATTAATGAAGGCTGTCTTCAATTTAGTAGGGCTGTTAAAGATAAAGGGTCAGTGTCTACTGTCACCATTTACTTCAAGCCGTCTGAAGGACGAGGACGAGGGGTTGTCAGTACATCAGCAACAAGCAGTGCTCCGGTTACCATTCCTGCTCCGGTAACTATCAATGCTCCAACTACTATCAGTGTGTCTGGCAGAAGACCAGTTGAAAATAGTAGGGCTGTTCCGTGGAGGTATGACAACGCCTATCGAAGTAATCGGAGGGCTGACAATCAGACAAGGCCAAGAGTGCAAGCGCCTATGACGATCAGTGCACCGGTAAGAACTCCTGTGGTTGCAAGTCCTGTGGTGGACAATGTCGGTGGACCAGGAGGTTTTACCAGGAGTGGACGACTGTTTGCTCCTCAGCCTTTGAGAGATGCTAATGCTGAGGCATCTGCTAGGGCTAAGGGTAAACAAGCTATGGTTGACGAGGAACCGGCTCGGAAGGAGGCTGAGGGTTCTTTTGAAAAGGACGTCGAGGAGTTCATGAAAATCATCAAGAAGAGTGACTACAAGATAGTGGATCAGCTCAACCAGACTCCGTCCAAGATTTCAATTCTCTCTTTGTTGTTGTGCTCAGAAGCACATCGTGATGCCTTGCTAAAAATGTTGAACATGGCATACGTACCGCAAGAGATTTCCGTCAACCAGTTGGAAGGTGTGCTAGCCAACGTGAGCACCAGGCACGGTGTAGGTTTCACTGACCTAGACTTAACGCCTGAGGGTCGTAATCATAACAAAGCCTTGCACATCACTATGGAGTGCAAGGGTGCTGTTTTATCTCACGTATTGGTAGACACCGGGTCGTCCCTGAATGTCTTGCCCAAACAAATTCTGAAGAAGATTGATGTTGAGGGAGTCGTGCTCACTCCCAGTGACCTCATTGTGCGTGCATTTGACGGATCCAAACGGTCTGTGTTTGGTGAAGTCACCTTGCCGGTAAAGATAGGTCCGGAAGTTTTTGACATCGTATTCTATGTGATGGACATTCAGCCTGCCTATAGCTGTCTGTTGGGGCGTCCATGGATACACGCCGCTGGGGCAGTCTCGTCGACTCTCCACCAAAAACTCAAATATGTCTGGAACGGTCAGATTGTGACTGTCTGTGGCGAAGAGGAAATTCTGGTGAGTCATCTCTCTTCATTCAAGTATGTTGAGGTAGATGGCGAGATCCATGAAACATTGTGCCAGGCATTTGAGACCGTGGCGCTTGAGGGGGTAGCTTGTGCTGAGCAGAGGAAGCCAGGTGCTTCGATGGCGTCGTACAAGCAGGCCAAGGAGGTGGTTGACTCCGGTAAAACTGAAGGCTGGGGCAAGATGGTTGACTTGCCAATCAAAGAAGACAAATTCGGTATTGGTTACGAGCCTCTTCAGGCAGAACAGAAGGTGGGTCCGAGCACCTTTGCCAGCGCTGGGCTGATGAATCATGGGGATGTCTTTGCTACTGAGGGTGAAGATGTTGACAATGATTGTGATGTAGACGTCTGGGTCCGCCCTTGTGCACCAGGGGAGTCTATCAACAACTGGACAGCTGAAGAAGCGGTCCAAGTTACTCTTCTGACAGAGTAATTTTCCTTTGTTTTTTTCATTTTGCATGAAAACCCTACGTTCTGCCCAAGGCGTAGTGGTTCATTGTAGGGCCTCATCATGTTTTAATGATTATCATAAATAAAGGACGTTTTGCAATCAAATTTTGAGATCTTTGTCTTTCCATTTTTGTTTCCACTTTTTCAAAAATAATAAAAATGGCAATGTTTTTGTTTTTTGTGACTTTATTGAAATCTTTTTCTAAAAACAAAACATTAAACATGCAGAAGTGATATTTTGGCATCCACTGTAAGCGACTCTGTTATGGCTCAGTATGATTTTGATAATCCCATCTACCAAGCTGAAGAGGAGAGTGAGGAAGACTGTGAACTCCCTGCAGAGTTGGTCAGATTGCTGAAGCAAGAGGAAAGGGTCATCCAACCTCATCAGGAGGAGTTGGAAATTGTTAATCTGGGTACTGAGGACGCCAGAAAAGAGATCAAGATCGGGGCTGCTTTAGAAGACTCTGTCAAGAGGAGGCTAATTGAGATGCTGAGAGAATATGTGGAAATATTCGCCTGGACATATCAAGACATGCCTGGGTTGGATACAGACATTGTGGTGCATCGGTTACCTCTCAGAGAAGAGTGTCCGTCAGTCAAACAAAAGCTTCGCAGAACAAGTCCTGATATGGCTGTCAAAATCAAGGAAGAGGTTCAGAAGCAGTGGGATGCAGGTTTCCTGGTTGTTACCAGATATCCACCGTGGGTTGCCAACATTGTTCCTGTGCCAAAGAAGGATGGCAAAGTCAGAATGTGTGTCGACTACCGGGATTTGAACAGAGCGAGTCCGAAAGACGAATTCCCATTACCTCACATTGATGTATTGGTGGATAATACGGCTCAATCCTCGGTATTCTCTTTCATGGACGGTTTCTCGGGCTATAACCAGATCAAGATGGCGCCAGAGGACATGGAAAAGACGACATTCATTACACCTTGGGGCACGTTCTGCTACAAAGTAATGCCATTTGGGCTGAAGAATGTCGGTGCTACCTATCAGAGGGCAATGACGACTCTCTTTCATGACATGATGCACAAAGAGATCGAAGTGTACGTGGATGATATGATTGCGAAGTCGCAGACGGAAGAGGAGCACTTGGTAAATTTGCAGAAATTGTTTGATAGACTGGTCAAGTTCAAACTGAGGCTGAACCCGAACAAGTGTACGCTTGGGGTGAGATCAGGGAAGCTGTTAGGCTTCATTGTCAGTGAGAAAGGGATTGAGGTTGATCCAGCTAAAGTCAAAGCTATTCAAGAGATGCCTGAACCAAAGACGGAAAAGCAAGTCCGTGGGTTTTTAGGGAGGTTGAACTACATTGCAAGGTTCATATCTCATCTAACTGCTACATGTGAACCAATTTTCAAACTGCTCAGAAAAAATCAGGCGATCAAATGGAATGATGACTGTCAGAAGGCATTTGACAAAATCAAAGAATATTTACAGAACCCTCCAATCCTGATTCCTCCAGTTCCAGGGAGGCCACTGATAATGTACCTATCAGTTACCGAGACTTCAATGGGGTGTGTATTGGGTCAGCATGCCATATACTACCTAAGCAAAAAGTTTACCGACTGTGAAACAAGGTATTCACTGCTTGAGAAAACTTGCTGTGCTTTGGCCTGGGCTGCTCGCCGACTAAGGCAGTATATGTTGAACCATACTACTCTGTTGATTTCTAAGATGGATCCAGTCAAGTACATCTTTGAGAAGCCGGCTCTCACCGGACGTGTTGCCCGATGGCAAATGATCTTAACAGAATATGACATTCAGTACACGTCACAGAAGGCCATCAAGGGTAGTATTCTGTCAGACTACCTTGCCGAGCAACCGATTGATGACTATCAGCCTATGATGTTTGAATTCCCTGATGAAGACATCATGTATCTGAAGACGAAAGATTGTGAAGAGCCACCTGTCGAGGAAGGACCGGATCCTGATGACAAGTGGACATTGATGTTTGATGGGGCTGTGAATATGAACGGTAACGGTGTTGGGGCAGTATTGATCAATCCCAAAGGTGCTCATATACCTTTCTCTGCCAGATTGACATTCGACGTCACCAACAATGAAGCTGAGTATGAGGCTTGTATCATGGGGATAGAAGAAGCCATTGATCTGAGGATCAAAACACTTGACATATTTGGAGATTCAGCTCTAGTGATCAATCAGGTCAATGGAGATTGGAATACAAACCAGCCGCATTTGATTCTGTATAGAGATTATACCAGAAGAATACTGACGTTCTTCAAGAAGGTTAAATTGTATCATGTCCCCCGGGATGAGAATCAGATGGCTGACGCCTTGGCTACTTTATCATCCATGATAAAAGTTCATTGGTGGAATCATGTGCCACATGTTACGGTAAACCGACTCGAGAGGCCTGCGTATGTGTTTGCAGCCGAGTCTGTTGTTGCGATTGATGAGAAACTGTGGTATTATGATATCAAGAACTTCCTCAAGACTCAAGAGTATCCTGAGGGTGCGTCAAAGAATGATAAGAAGACCCTGAGAAGGCTAGCTGGAAGCTTTTATTTGAATCAGGATGATGTGCTGTACAAGAGGAACTTTGACATGGTTCTGCTCAGATGCGTGGATAGACACGAAGCAGACATGTTAATGCAAGAAGTGCACGAGGGTTCGTTTGGTACCCACGCCGGTGGTCATGCAATGTCGAAGAAATTGCTGAGAGCCGGATATTACTGGATGACTATGGAATCCGACTGTTTCAAGTATGCTCGGAAGTGCCATAAGTGTCAAATTTATGCTGATAAGGTGCATGTACCACCAAGCCCGTTGAATGTCATGAACTCGCCTTGGCCGTTTGCCATGTGGGGCATCGACATGATTGGGAAGATTGAGCCAACTGCTTCGAATGGACATCGCTTCATCTTGGTCGCGATTGATTACTTCACCAAATGGGTAGAAGCAGCTTCCTTTGCTAGTGTTACCAAACAAGTGGTTGCCCGTTTCATCAAGAAAGAAATCATCTGTCGTTATGGAGTCCCTGAGAGAATCATCACTGACAATGGTTCAAATCTCAACAACAAGATGATGAAGGCGCTGTGCAAAGATTTCAAGATCGAACATCACAATTCTTCTCCTTACAGGCCAAAGATGAATGGCGCTGTAGAAGCAGCTAACAAGAATATCAAGAAGATTGTGCAAAAGATGGTCGTAACGTACAAGGATTGGCATGAGATGTTGCCTTTCGCTTTGCATGGGTACCGTACTTCAGTGCGTACGTCGACCGGGGCAACCCCCTACTCCCTTGTGTATGGTATGGAAGCGGTCCTACCAGTTGAAGTGGAGATCCCTTCTCTAAGGGTATTATTGGACGTCAAGCTGGACGAAGCCGAGTGGACTCGTACAAGGTTTAATGAGTTAAGCCTTATCGAAGAAAGACGGTTAGCAGCTGTGTGCCATGGGCAGTTATATCAGAGAAGGATGAAGCGAGCCTTTGATCAGAAAGTGCGTCCTCGGACATTTCAAACTGGTGATCTAGTTTTGAAGAGGATCCTTCCTCCCGGTACAGACAACAGGGGCAAGTGGACCCCTAATTACGAAGGTCCATATGTTGTGAAGAAGGTCTTCTCCGGTGGAGCCTTGATGCTTACAAATATGGACGGTGAAGATTTCCCGTCCCCTGTCAACTCAGATGTAGTCAAAAAATACTTCGCATAAATAGACCCGCTGGACAAAAAGAATAAAAGAGTCCAGGCAAAAATGGGTATCCCGGCGAACCAAAAAACAGAAAGAAAAGGTTCGGGCAAAAGATAGGGATAAAAATAAAAAAAATTGTACACCCGGTAAGTCGAAAACCCGCAAGGGCGGCTTAGGCAAAAATGGGTATCCCGGTGGATTGAAAACCCGAAAGGGCGATCCAGCCAAAAGAGGGATTAAAGCGAAGACTACAGTCTGAGTTATCTGTACTCCATCACGCTTCGTCAGCTGTCATCTCGAAGGATGTGATCGGTCCAGTCAGTCTTCTCAGAAAGCAAGGAATTGGGAGGAAACTGATGATCTATGAGTTATAACAGAGTTGGGAAACAGTGGATACCGTGTTCACATTGCCATTAGGATAGTTTATTTTCCTTTTGTGCGCAGTTACCTCTTCCTAGGAATTGCTTCCCAATGTATTTGCCTTTTCAGGCACACTTTCAATCAATAAAAGTCGTTATTCAGATAAATTGCTCTCTTGTTTTTACTTTTACTGTTTTGTTTGCAAAAACGTCCGAATTTTTTTGATAAACATTGCATCTAAAAACATGAAGGCTAAACAATAATGTGCAGAAAGATTAAAACATTTGAAAATCATTTTGAATGTTGAGGACACTTGAGCGTATCTTGTCCACGTATCCCCTGGGACATCTGTTGTGACGTTTTGCAGGTCGTCACCTGTGAACATTCCCCAATAGTTCTTTCCCCAGACAGAGTCATCCTCCTAGCTATGGATTGTTTAAGTCTTCCCCGGCGAAGCAATCATTTCTCCAGCAGAGTTCATCCTACCAGTGGATTCGACGAGTTTTTCCATAACAGGTCGATACCTGCACCCCCAGCTGGAGTTGATTCTAGTAATAGATTATGTGGGTCGTCCCCGGCAGAGTAATAGATATTTCCCAAAGCAGAGTTTATTGCATCGAAGGTTTGTATGAGACTTATCCCCAGAGAGTTGCCTGGTTTGTCTTCCCCAGTGGAGCAGTTATTTCCCCAAGCGGAGTTCTTGTGAATTGATTGGGATATCCCCAGCATTGTACTTTTGTCAGTAGCAAGTGGTTTGCTTACTCCCCAGCGAGTTGCCTTGTCTTCCCCTAGTGGATTTGTATGGGTGGTTCCCCAGCAGTTGCATTGTTTCCCCCAGCGGAATTTTATTGAAGATTTCTCAGCACAGTCGTCCTGTGTATTCCCCGGCGGAGTTCTCGTCATTTTGCATTTTGCATATAGTAATCATTGCATCCTCAAAACTGCGTAGCATTTCCATTCTATATGGAGCATTACGCCATAGAAAAATTCAAACATATGCATTCATGTGTTCGAAACCCCATCAGACTGTATCCCCGGCAGAGGCGGATCATTTTTAGTCAACATCAGCACAACACGTCTGCCACAGTTGCTTCGACAGCATTCAGAATTGATTATCCCCACAGAGGTTTACTTCCTCACCCGATGGTGACAGAAAGTTTGTTTCTCCTCAGTGAGATCCCCATCAAGTGATCAGCCTTGCTTTGATATATCCTAAGATGTCGTCCTTGTGACACCAGTAAGTGTCATGTCAGCACCCGTGTGTGTTTTCTTTGTTTGGTGTCGGTAAACACCATTGTTTCGGTGTCAGTAAACATCGAGTCTCACCCCAGTCATCGGTAAATGTCTGGTCGTTTTTGGTGTCGGTAAACACCATTGTTTCGGTGTCGGTAAACATCGAGTCTCACCCAGTCATCGGTAAATGTCTGGTCATTTTTTGGTGTCGGTAAACACCATTGTTTCGGTGTCGGTAAACATCGAGTCTCACCCCAGTCATCGGTAAATGTCTGGTCATTTTTTGATGTCGGTAAACATCATCTTTCGATGTCGGTAAACATCGAGTCTTTCCCTCAGTCATCGGTAAATGTCTGATAATTCTCCAGCTAGAAATCCCCAGTAGAGTCATCTGTAAATGTCCTATCTGATTTCCAATTGCGAATATTTGTTTGTCTCTCCGCAATAAATTCCTCATCCCCAGTCATCGGTAAATGTCTGGTCATTCTTTGGATGTCGGTAAACATCATCTTTCGATGTCGGTAAACATCGAGTCTCATCCCAGTCATCGGTAAATGTCTGGTCATGTGTTATCTTCCTTATTAATAAAATCAAGATCCCCAGAAGTCGTCGTTAAATGTCTTGTCTGGTTCCACCGCAAAGATTTTGTTCCTCCCCAAGCGGAGATGCCATCGGTAAATGGCCCAGTTTTCTTCGATATCGGTAAATATCGAATTCCCAGTTGCAGCAGCCATCGATAAATGGCCTTGCTGAAGTTGATATCGGTAAATATCAAGTTTTAGCCATCGGTAAATAGTTTCGTTTTTCAGAAGTTGTTTCCCAGCAGCCATCGGTAAATGGTCTCGCTGAAGTTGATGCTACTGACAAAATAGTTTCATTTTTCAGAAGTTTTAGCAAGTGGTTTGCTTACTCCCCAGCGAGTTCCCAGTTTTCCAACCATCGGTAAATGGTTTTGCTTTTCTGAAGTTGTCATGCAGTCGTCATCGGTAAATGACGTAGTTCTTTTTGTATTATATCTAGTCGGTGCAAATTTCTACGGTTCTTGGTATTCAATCCCTGTTTACCCTGAAGGTCTGACAGCCATTGCTATCATCCGTTCAGGTTCCCAGCTGATTGAATAGGGGCAGCTGTAGCACCTCAAATTTGCACCTATCATTGTACATACATCCTCATATTAGGTCATAGCATAACATGGTCCACTGCATAGCATTGCATTGTCCCTTTTGCCCAAGTGCAAGATCATCAGGAGAATTAGGTCAAACTGATCAGGAGATCAGTCAACCAAGCAAGCAAGTGTGTTTTTCATTGAGCCAAGACCCTAGGGTTGGTCCAACATGTTCACATGACTTGGGGGTCCATTTGAAGTGTTCAGGTCAAAGATTGGATGCTCAGAGGTCATCAGTCAATGCACAATCAGTCAGAAACCCTAAAAAGTCAAACTTGGTCAACTGGGCTTGATTTTATGGTTTTGATGGATGGATTTGGTTTGAGAGAGCTTATTCATGTCCAAATAGACCTCTTATATCATGGCAAACATCATCATTGAAGAATTTGAAGCCAAATCAGAAATTTCCAAAAATAGAAACTGGACCTGTAATTTTAACTGCCAAAAATGGAAACTTCTTGAGCCTAAGCTTACATCATGATACAAGCTTCAAATGAATTTTTTCCCAACATGAAAGTTGAAGATCTTGTTCTCCCATTTCCAAAAAGTCCAAGAACTCTCAATTCCCATGTATGGTTGACAAGATATGATCAATTCATTTTCAAATTTTCTTGAACTTCAAAAGGCCATATCTCTCAAACCATTTGGCCAAATTTGGTGAGGTTTTTTCGAACAAGTCATATTTAACCTCCTCTTTCCAAAAATGTGACCTTCATGTACCAAAATCCTTTGGATCAAAATGGCATTTTTTCACTATCATGATTTATTTTCAAGTGTGGTGCAAAAGTGAAATCTTGATTTAACCACTTACAGCCATTTTTGCCAATTGAATAAGTTCTGAAATCATGTTTTGGTCATGCTACAAAGCCCAATTCGTGCACTAACCATCACACCTCACCATAAGAACCAAAATGGCCAATTAGCAATTTGATTCATTAAACAAAATGGTGCTTAGCTCTCACTAATCCAAACTTAAACAGCAAATATATATCATTTTTCTGACATTTTGAGAACCCTAGCTGCCTCCTAACATCACAGAAAACTCTTTGCTCTCAAAAAAACCATTTTCTTCATCTTTCAAAATTCTTCAAAAATCACAAAAGAGCTTGCACACTTCTTGTTGGTATCATCACATACTTATCATTTGAGGTTGATTTCAAGCCTAAAGCACCAACTGGAAGGCCATTTCGTGGACTGTTTTTGCTAAGCTCCATCAATGGCAAAGTTTGATTGAAGCTGTTTCAAGTTGTTCCAAGCCAAACCAACTTCACCATTCAACTTTGGGGAGCTGTTAGTGCATCTGTTTCAGCAAGGCATCACAAAACAACCACTGTTTCATCCATTTCTTCAGAATCAAGTAAAAACTCGATCTCTTTCTTTCTCTAATTCATGGTATATACTTTGTAGATCTCTTGTCCCTGAGCACATTAAGCTTTGAATTGCATGATTTGGTTGAGTGGTTTAGGAGATATGTTGTTTTTAAGTTTGAAGATGAATTGCATTTTTGCTCGATTCATGAGTTGTGTTATGTTTTAATGAAAATTGTTGTTGGATTCATGTTAGTTGAAGCTTGCTGATCATTTGTGTATATTCAATTTTGATTTCTGGAAAAAATTTTGAGTGACTCGATTTGGGAAAGATGAAGTTCATGTTGTTCATGTATAAACCCTAATATTCAAATGCATTGCCCAGAATTTTTGTCCCTCACGTGCATGGCACTGTTGGCCCATAATAGCCAATCACGTTATTTCATTTCAGCGAGCAAAACGACTGTGTTTCGTTAAGTGACTTGGATTATTACAAATATGCCATTCCCGTTTTTTTAAATCCATTTAATTCATTTATTTTCTCATTTTTATTTCATTTGATATGCTCATCTTACAAAAATCATAGCTCATTCATTTCAAATCCAAAATTCATGGGACTTGTTGCATTGTGTTCATATGGATCTCTAGTTTATTGTCATATTTTTTCCAGAATTTTTGGGTGATTGAATTTTTTATTATGCTAGGGTTTGTGACATGTATCAATATTGTACACATTTTGCCAATTCATTTGTGAAATAGTCATGACTTATCCTATGGACTTGAAACTTTTTGAGCACAAACTAGACACATTCATGTTTATTTTGATGTAGAGTTTGTGAATTTATCTTATCTGGATTGTGAGTTGTGAATTTTTGAAGTAGGGTGTGACAATTTGTGTCACACCATTGATGTGCAACTTGTTGATTTTTATAGCCATGCCTATTGACCTCCAATTGATCTGAATTTTTGCATGAACCTACTCTTGTATGTCTAGTTCACATGGGATTTTTCTTGGATTTATTTGTGCCATTTTCCATTTGTTTGAGATTTTCTCCCCTGTTTGACCAAAATGTTGACCTTATGTGATGCATGTGCCCATTTGTTTTGTGAAATGCTCATACTTTATTAGATGGACATGAAATTTTACATGAGATAATTAGACATCCTAAGCTTTGCCATGGTTTTAGTCCCATTCATTTATCTTATGCCATCTCTGATTTATGATTTCTCTAAGTTGGTACATGTTTGGTTGACTTCTTTGAGCATGTTCAAAATTGCCTTGCCTTTCTGATTTTCATTGACTGCCTTCTACTTGTCCAAATGAGATAAAATTTGACATGCTTACCATGCTGTGGGTTGTGATTGATCATGATTTATTTGGTGATTTTTGGAAATGTTTGAGTTTTCTTTTGATGCAAGTCTTTCTGTTGACTCCTATGAGCTTCTGTTTGCTATACCTTGACCTAAATTGTTCATGAAATGATGATAGTGATTGATATGAATGTGAACCCAATTGGCATTGATTCTTGATTGTTTGAACATGATTTTGGATGCTTGCCACTTGCTGTTTGAACTTTTTCATTCCTTTTTGACCCTAGGCTAGCCCTAGTGGTCCTGTTACTCACCTTTGAGTTCATTTTTTCAGGTTGATCAAACAAATGACCAATGAGACCAATTCTTTTTGATTGAGCTTGCTTGAATATCATTGACTAACTTGTTTTGTTTTGTAGGTGGCTTGGCTCACATGCCTTGAGCCTTGTGCCTTGCACATCCATTTGCCTATGATTAACTGTTAATGTCTGTTTCCTTTTGCTTTGTTTTGAAGTTGCATACTAACATCTGCTTGACTATTTCAGGTGCTTTTAGTTGCTCAGTTCCTTGTGAACTTTTGCTTTGCTTTGCTTGTATAAGCAATTTGCATTGAGGTATATTTCTAATCTTCATGTAGTCTGGAAGACCTGGCCTGTTACTTGGCCAGGCAACTGTCTGAAGTCCTCCTTAAGAGGCAATGTTTGTGTATGTTTACAATTTGTCCCTGTACATACTCAAAGTCCTCCTAAGTGAAGAGGCAATTGGCAGAACCCAAGGGATAAGCAATCTATCCCCTGCTAGTCTGTGTGTCACTCACATTGCTCACGCTACCTGTGTTGATGCATAGTGAGTAAAAACCCAAGATCCATAGAGTCTAACTTGTGGAAAGAGTTCCCCCTTTCTGAACTCCCACACCTTCTGATATTCAAATGCTCTCTCTGGCCAGGGATAAGAGCAATGAGGCACACCCCTCATCTCCTTTCATCTGCTTCACCTTGGCTCTCAATGTCAAGGTTAAGAGCTAACCTTACCCCGATACAGAGGCTTGTTTGTTGAGGTTGATATGACCCCTCGACTAAAGCCTAGCCTTGATGTTTGAGCCCCTTGTTGGTGTGTTTATTTCATGCTGTATATGTTTGTGTGGTGTGATTGTATCCCCTAGGTTTGCTAGACTCCGCGTAGTCTCGTTTGCATGACAATTAAGGTAGCACGGTTCCTTCGTATAGGACTTCCTTTCTTGCTTGAGCTTTCCTAAAACACAAACAAACATTATTCCCTCTTAAGGATACGTCCACTCCTTCTACTACAGGTGAGTAAGTCTCCAAAGGTCGAGCATCCGGTAGATTGCGTAGTGACGTTGTCCACTTAAAAAACACGAACCAACAGGAATAGTTTAGCCGAACTACGGCAACTCTGATTCTCATGTCCAGATGAGATACGTAGGCACGAGATGCGATGTCTTGTCGAGTTTGACTAACAACTAACACTAATTCTTTTCTCTCTCCCTCGTTGCGATTGAGACCTTCCCCTTCTCTTGCCCTAGTTGCAATCGAGACCCTTCTTCTGCCTGTGTCTTTGTTTGGTGTTGTTGTATGCTTGGAAGCTGATGTAAGTCCATCGAGTGGCATTCGGGTTCCAGTGTGCGTGTGTTTGGTTCGGATGCCGACGTAAGTCCAGTGATTGGTAATTGGGCTCCATGTTTGCCTTCTTGAGTGCGTTTTGGTTCGGATGCTGATGTAAGTCCAGTGATTGGCATTCAGGCTCCATGTTTGCCCTCGCCTGTGTTTGTTTGTGTGCGTGTTAGCCGAGCTACGAATGCTCTGATTCTTCTTCGTCCAAGAAGATACGTATGCATAGGATACGATATCCTAGCGAGCATGTGTCGTTTCCCCAGTCCGAACTACTTAGACTCTGATGTCTGTGCTTGATAGACTAAGTAGGCCCAGGATGCGATATCCTGCCGAGTCAGTTTCAGTCTGTTTTCTTGTCTCTCTTTCAGCCAGTTGTTTGATGTTTGTTTATGAGTAGTGTTTTAGCAACCATTTTCCTATCTATTGTGCGTGGATCCCGTCGAGTACGACGGATGCGTAGGGGTGCTAATACCTTCCCTTCGCATAACCGACTCCCGATCCCATTCTCTTTGGTCGCGAGACCATGCTTTTTCCAGGTTTACTCTGAGCGTTTCCTTTCCCTCTTCTGGGATAAATAACGCACGGTGGCGGCTCTGTTGTTCTTGTTTTCCCGCCGGTTTTTCGAGTAATGCGACAGTATGCTCCGGGATCTCAGAAGAATGAAACCGGTACTCTCTCCAGCGGGGGTTTGGTTTCTCCCCACATCGTCAATGCTGCAGATGAAGACAAGGCTGACAGCGACTGTGACTTAGATAGCTGGATTCGCCCGTGTGTCCCAGGAGAAAAGCTCGACAATTGGTCGTCCGAAAAACCGTCCGGGTTACTCTGCTGAAAGAGTGATTTTTATTGTTTTCCTTTTATTACATGCATAATAAAGTCTTACACTTTGCCCAAGGTGTAATGACTCATCTGTAGGGCCATCCATTTAGTTACATTTCGCAATTATTTTTATCATCAATAAAGGACGGCTTTTGCAAACAATTTTGTGTTCTCTTTCTTTCAGTTTTTTTTTTACTTTTTACAAAAAAAATGGCAATGTTTCTTTTTTCGTTTTTCCTTTCTAAAAAAAAATCTCTCATTCTAAGTTAAAGCATGATCCTCCATCATGCAGAGCCGACCACTCGGATCTCACTGCTAACGACACTGCTATGGCCAAGTATGACTTCGACAATCCTATCTATTAAGC
This sequence comes from Lathyrus oleraceus, assembly GCF_024323335.1. Taxonomy (NCBI): domain Eukaryota; kingdom Viridiplantae; phylum Streptophyta; class Magnoliopsida; order Fabales; family Fabaceae; genus Lathyrus; species Lathyrus oleraceus. Next base: position 202,450,768 of record NC_066585.1, read on the forward strand.
CGAAGAAGGGGCTGAGGAAGATTGTGAATTGCCTGAAGGGTTAGCCAGATTGTTGAAACAGGAGGACCGAGCTATTACACCTTATCAGGAGATGGTTGAGACCATCAACGTTGGTACCGAAGACGACAAGAAAGAGATCAAGATCGGGGCCAGTCTACAGGCCGAGAGGAAAGACCGTTGATCATGTACTTGACTGTGTTAGAAAGGTCAATGGGTTGTGTGCTCGGTCAGCATGACGAGTCAGGTCGAAAAGAGCATGCAATATACTACCTTAGCAAAAGTTTACCGACTATGAACAAAGATACTCATTGCTCGAGAAAACTTGCCGCGCTTTGGCATGGGCTGCTCGCCGACTAAGACAGTATATGTTGACTCACACGACTCTATTGATATCAAAAATGGATCCAGTCAAGTATATTTTTGAAAAGCCATCACTTACCGGAAAGGTTACTAGGTGACAAATGATACTGACAGAATATGACATCCAATACACTTCACAAAAAGCCATCAAGGGAAGTGTCTTGTCAGACTATCTTGCAGAGCAACCGATTGATGATTACCAACCTATGAGGTTTGACTTTCCTGATGAGGACATCATGTTTCTCAAATCGAAAGATTGAGAGGAACCACTCCCGGAGGAGGGGCCTGACCCTGAATCCAAATGGGTTATGATGTTTGATGGGGCGGTCCACGTCAATGGTCGCGGAGTTGGTGTAGTGTTGATCACACCGGAAGGGGGTTCATATGCCATTTGGTGCCAGAATAACTTTTCCCTACACCAACAATGAAGTCGAATACGAAGCTTGTATCCTAAGACTTGAGGAAGACGTCAATATACAGATTAAAACCCTGGATGTATACGGGGATTCAGCTTTGGTCATCAATCAAACCAACGGGAAATGGTATACACCTCAGCCTCATCTGGTTCCTTACAGAGACTACACGAGAAGATTGTTAACTTTCTTTTGAAGAAAACCAATTTGCTGATGCTTTGTTTACCTTGTCTTCGATGATTAAAGTGCTATGCTGGAACTACATACCCAAAATTGACGTATCTCGGTCAGAGACGAATGAAGAAAGCATTTGGTCAGAAAGTGCGCCCTCGGGGGTATCAAGTTGGTGAATTGGTACTCAAAATATTTCTTCCTCCCAACACAGATCACAGGGGCAAATGGACACCGAACTATGAGGGTCCGTACGTGGTTAAAAGGATTTTCTATGGCGGAGTTTTGATGCTAACAACCATGGATGGCGAAGACTTCCCGTCCCCTGTCAACTCAGACGCAGTTAAAAAATACTTCGCATAAAATAGACCCGCTGGACGATAAAAAGAATAGTCCAGGCAAAAAAAAGGGCATCCCGACGAACCAAAAAAAAAATAAAGAGGTTCGGGCAAAAATTAGGGATATAAAAAAAGAGTACACCCGGTTAGTCGAAAACCCAAAAGGGCGTCTCAGGCAAAAATGGGTATCCCGGTGGATTGAAAACCCGAAAAAGGGGGCGATCCAGGCAAAAGTTAGGGAATAAGCGAACGACTGCGATCTGAGTTCATCAGTGTTATATCACCGTTTCATTCAATCCGGCAATCTTCGAAGGTTAAAGATCGACTAATCATCCACTTCAGAAAGCAAGATGAGTAGAGCGTCTTGAGGACATACGAGCCATAGCAGAGTCGAAACTCGGTGGGACCCCGTTTCCACATTGCCATTAGGATAGTTTCTCTTGCTCTTTTTATAGCGATCACCTCTTTTCAGGGATCAGCTTCCTGATACCCTCGCCTATTCCTGGCACAAATTTTCTCCCAAGTAAGAGTCGAATGATTCAGTTAAAGAGCCTCTTTATTTTTCATTTATCAGTTTGTTTGCAAAAATGTCCGAATTTTTGATAAAACATATTGCATATGAACATAATGGTGGCTTTTGCAGATGATTTGCACAGGAAAACATTTAAAATTGCTTTAAATGTGCTTAATCCCAAACGGTGAATTCAAACCGAGTAATTCCCCTGAGGCATACGTGTATTTTTGGTTGCAGGTCACAGGAACCGGATGCCAAGTCATGAATCCTCATCCCTAAGCGGTTGACAAAGTCTCTCCTCAGCAGAGCATGTTCCCCAACAGAGTTGACAGTACCCAGACTGTCTATCCCCAATAGAGTTGACAGTATCCAGACTATATATCCCCAGCGGAGTTGACAGTGTCAGACTGTATCTTCCTAGCAACAGCGGAGTGGTTGCATACCCAACGGACAAGAGGGTGGTGTTCCCAGTGTTCATCTCATTCCCCAGCAGATTATTTTTAACAGATTTGTTAATCCCCAGCTTGAGGGCGATTAGCAAGTTCATATCCCCAGCAAAGGTTGTTTCCTACGACATTTCCCCAGGAAGTGTTTTCCCCACAGACTCTCCTCACAGAGCCTCGCCGAACAAAGTTTCCATAGTTGATACTTCCCCGGCAAGATCAACTTTTCAAAAAAGGCCGATTTATTTTCGGTGGCTCATTGGTCCCGGCAGACGGATCATTCCCCACAGAGCATTCGAGGATTGATACAGCGATCTGTTCCCTACCGGAGTTTGCTTCCCCAAGCAGATTTATTTTTACACCATGCATAACATTTGCATTTGCATGCATATCATATCAAGCATACACATAAGCTGATAAACAGGTTCTTCCAAGCAGACTGAAGAATTACTTTACAACCAAGGTCATGAGATCCAGCCAGAGGATCAAGCGTGAGTGATCCAGCCTGAGGGTCGTTTCGAAGATTCAGCCTGAGAATCATGTTCCAGTGATCCAGCCTGAGGATCATTTCGAAGATTCAGCCTGAGAATCGTGTTCCAGTGATCCATCCTGAGGGTCATTTCGAAGATTCAGCCTGAGAATCGTGTTCCAGTGATCCAGCCTGAGGGTCATTTCGAAGATTCAGCCTGAGAATCGTGTTCCAGTGATCCAGCCTGAGGGTCATTTCGAAGATTCAGCCTGAGAATCGTGTTCCAGTGATCCAGCCTGAGGGTCATTTCGAAGCTGCATATCTAATATGAAGGTTGGGTGTAGATTTCAAAAGAGGGTCAACCAGCGCATGCCTCAGATGCGGCATCAAAACAATTCAGATCTAGCCAGAAGATCGAAGTAGATTCAGCCAGAGAATCGAAACAAAGAAGATCTAGCCAGAAGATCGAAAATCAAAACAATTCAGATCTAGCCAGAAGATCGAAGTAGATTCAGCCAGAGAATCAAAGGAAATAGATTCATCCAGAGAATCGAAACAAAGGAGATCTAGCCAGAAGATCGAAGAAGATCTAGCCAGAAGATCGAAGTCAGGTCTAGCCCGAAGACCGGAAATAGATTCAGCCAGAGAATCGAAACAATTCAGATCTAGCCAGAAGATCGAAGTAGATTCAGCCAGAGAATCAAAGGAAATAGATTCAGCCAGAGAATCGAAACAAAGGAGATCTAGCCAGAAGAACGAAGAAGATCTAGCCAGAAGATCGAAGTCAGGTCTAGCCCGAAGACCGGAAATAGATTCAGCCAGAGAATCGAAACAATTCAGATCTAGCCAGAAGATCAAAGTAGATTCAGCCAGAGAATCAAAGGAAATAGATTCAGCCAGAGAATCGAAACGAAGGAGATCTAGCCAGAAGATCGAAGAAGATCTAGCCAGAAGATCAAAATCGTATCCAGCCCGAGGATCAAAATTAATATCCAACCAGAGGATCGAAACTCCAGATTAAGCCAGAGGATCGGAAGAAAAATAAACAGCGCGGTGTATTTCCGCGTTTTTGTGGTGTTCTCGGAGCGCAAATTTTCGGTCTGTCTTTGGTATTCAATCACAGCTCATCCCGTTTGTCTGATAAGCTGTTCGCTTTCATCCTACTCGGGTTAGTTGATTATTGAATAGGGGCAGCTGTAACACCCCAAAATTTGCCCTCCTCATTCATGCATTCATTTAGCATTTCATATTGCATTTCATCATGTCAATCAGAATTAGATCCGAAAAAAAAAAGGAAAAAAAAAAAGGAAAAAATAATAATAATAATAATAAATTTTTACAAAAAAAATAAATAAATAAAAATAATAAAAAATATATATATATATATATATATAATAAAAAATTTTGGACTTGGGTCTCTCTCATTTGAGCCCACAAAACCATGAAATTCAGTCTATAAATACCAAGGCTTCACTTGAGAAAAAGGGGAGAGAAGCAAAATACTCTGAGGTTTCCTTGGAACAAAACCCTGAGGCAAAAGATAGTGAGAGAAGACCTAACGGAGTTCAGAGCAGCCTCCAAACCCTGAAGGGAACTCAACTACACAGAATCACCTCTGCCTCACATAAACCCTAAAGATTGTTTTGTAAACCTCACGGGTGCAACTCAATTTCAATCAAGCTCTCCAATCAGGTTTGCCCTTATTCCCATTACCTTTTTGCTTTGAAGTTGAATACTCTGAATGTATGAGGTATGATGGATGAATTTCATTATGTTTTTTCCCATGGGTTTAATATGTATATGAATGTATAAACAATGCCTTGAATGTTTAACCGTTTAATTTTTGAGTGTATGCCACAGGGTTTGAGGTTTCTGAAACCATACTGTTATTCATGAAAAAAATGCTTATCGTGTTTCACTAACCCTTTTATTGAGTTTTTGTGAGGGCTCACATGACTTTTGCAGGGATAACTTGTGTGGTTTCCCACTTTATTTGTGGGATAACCCCTGGAGGTTCATTTTGATTACCTGTACTGACTCACCTTTCTTTGATGGCATTAGCTTGGGAGGTCCCTGGGTTTCTTACTCCTTTAATTGCTGTTACTTCGGATCTTCATCCGTGTGGTAGTTTTACCTCTTTTCCGCATTTTATTGCTTTCCTAGCTGGAAGACCTCGATAGGAGGCAGTGTTTTGTGTTTAGCTTAAGATACATGTTTTGTGTTTTGTGTTCGTATCCCTGCAGGTAGCGCGGTTCCTTCGTCAAGGACTGCCTTTTTGCCCTTGAGCATCCCAAACCCTAAAACCCAAAGCAACACGTTAACTCCTTCTACTACAGGCGAGTAAGTCTCCAAAGGTCGAGCATCCGGTAGATTGCGTAGTGACGTCGTTCGTCCAAAACCCAATCCATAACCCCGTAGTTAGCCGAACTACGGCTTGCTCTGATTCTCATTCCAGATGAGATACGTAGGCATAAGACTCGATGTCTTAGCGAGCACACATCCCCCCAACCCATAGGTCAGCCGAGCTACGAAGACTCTGATTCTCATATTCAGATGAGATACGTATGCAGTGGATGCGACATCCGCGCGAGTCATTTTCATTTAACCCTTTTTTTTTGGTAAACAGCACAAGATAAACTCACACCCTTTAGACAAGAACTACACAAGTGGATCCCGTAGAGTACTACGGATGCGTAGGGGTGCTAATACCTTCCCTTCGCATAACCGACTCCCGAACCCAAGATTTGGTTGCGAGACCCCGTCTTGTCCTTTCCTTTTTCAGGTTTACTTCGAGCGTTTCCTTTCCCTCCTTTGGGATGAATAACGCACGGTGGCGACTCTTCTGTCATTTTCTTTCGCTGGTTATTTTTTTCGCATTCCATTTTTCAGGTTGCGACACTATCTAAGAAGCCTCGACTTAGAATCATGTTTAGCAAATAAATATTTCAAAGCAGCATGGTCAGTATAAACAACCACCTTAGATCCTAACAGGTATTGTCGGAATTTATCAAAGGCATAAACCACTACTTACAACTCCTTCTCAATAGTTGCATAGTTCATCTGAGCAGGGTTCAGCACATGTCTAGCATAGTAAATAACATGTAACAACTACTCTCTCCGCTCTCCTCAAACTGCCCCCATAGCAATATCACTGGCATCACACATGATCTCAAACGGGAGAGACCAATCTGGGGCAATCACAATTGGTGCCGACACTAATTTGTTTTTTAATGTCTCAAAAGCTTCGGCACACTCTTTTTCAAACACAAAAGCCTTATCCTTAACCAATAGAGTGGTTAGAGGTTTGGCTATCTTAGAGAAATCTCTTATGAACCTGCGATAAAAACCTGCATGTCCTAAGAAACTCCTTATACTTTTTCATTTACCAGAAGTGGAATTTTTGATATCACCTCAACTTTTGTTTGGTCAACTTCAATTCCCTTGTAGGAAATTTTGTGACCCCAAACTATACCTTCGCGCACCATGAAATGGCACTTCTCCCATTTCAGAATCAAATTAGTTTGTTGGCACCTGTCTAAAACAAGATAGAGGTTAGTCAAACAATTATCAAAAGAAGAACCAAAGATATAAAAGTCATCCATGAACACTTTCATATGCTTTTCAAGCATGTCAGTAAAAATGGAAGTCATGCATCTTTGGAATGTGGCTAGTGCACTACACAGCTCGAATGGCATTCTTCTGTAAGAAAACACACCATAGGGACATGTGGATGTTGTCTTCTCTTGATCTTCCGGAGCAACTGCAATCTGATTATACTCGGAGTATCCATCTAGAAAACAGTAGTAATCATAACCAGCAAGCCTTTCCAACATTTGATCAATGAATGGCAAAGGGAAGTGGTCTTTCCTTGTCGCAATGTTTAACCTCCTATAGTAAATGCATACTCGCCAATTTGTAACCGTCCTTGTAGGAATTAGCTCATTCTTCTCATTTCTGACAACGGTGGTTCCCCCCTTTTTGGGCACCACATGCACCGGACTCACCCATGAGCTGTCAGATATAGGATAGATAAGACCAGCATCTAACAACCTCACCACTTCTTTCCGAACTACTTCTTTCATTGTTGGGTTAAGTCTCCTTTGGGGTTGGACCATTGGTTTGTGATCATCTTCCATGAGAATTTTATGCATGCACACCGTAGGGCTAATACCTTTTAAATCCTCAATTGCCCATCCGATAGCATTATTGTATTTTTTTAGGACTTGGATGAGTTTCTCTTCTTGGATACTCTTGAGGCTTGAATTTATTATAGATGGGCATTTACCTTCAGTATTGAGGAACACATATTTGATATTCTCGGGAAGTTGTTTCAACTCCGTCCCTTTTTTGGACTCTTTATTTTCTTCTGATGACTGAGGTTGCCTTAGATCTTCCCGTCGGTGTGTTCGAAATCCTTCCCAAGGAGGTTGTGCTTCCGTCATGGCTAGCACTTCTGATTCTTTGTTGTCAACTTCTTTATCACTTTTAAAAATGGGCAAGCTCAACACTCTTTCCAAAGGTAGCTGTGGTGCATTCAAAGGATTATCATCTGCAATCACTTGATCTATAACCTCTATTGTATGACTAGTGTCGATATCATCTTTGTATTTCATGGTGTTTCGAACATCAATTTTTAATTCCTCACCATAGACCTTCAAAGCCATAGTACCTTCCTCTATGTCTATCAAACACCTTCCGATCTCTAAAAAGGGTCTCCCAAGAATGAGAGGAATCTCTTCATCTTCGGGCATCTCTAGAATCACAAAATCCACCGGGAATACAAACTTATCAATCTTCACTAGAACATCGTCAACTATCCCATAAGTTTTATTGACCAAATTATTGGCAAATTAAAGTGTCATCCTAATGTCTTTCACAACCACTATACCCAATTTCTTGTAAATAGATAAAGGCATGAGACTCACACTTGCTCCTAAACCAATAAGAGCTATTTTGAATGACCTATCTCCAATGGTGCATGGGATGGTGACAAAACCTCGATCTTTCTTCTTCACTGGAATTTTCATACTCTGCAAAATAGCATTACAAGTTTCGGTTAGAATAATCGGGTTTGTGTCAATGGTTCGCTTCTTAGAAGTGATGTCCTTCATGAACTTGGCATAGGTAGGCATTTGCTCAAGTGCTTCCAAAAGTGGAATGTTGATTTCTAGCTTCTTGAACAACTCTAAGAATTTCTCAAAGTTTTTCTCATGTTGCCCCTTTTTCTTGTTTATTATGGGGAACGGAATCTTAATGGTTGGTTTTGGCTTAATGGTTGGTTTTGGCTCAATGAATTGTAAGTGTTGGAATATGGATTATTCTGCTTCAAGAATTTTATTTCTTCAATTTGTTGAGGGGTTGCAAAGCAATACACTATTTGGTGCGGTCCATTACAAATCTCACAACTGACAATAGGAGCAGGTTGGACTTGAGCTACCTATTGAGTACCTATATTCATAGCCTTCAACTTATTTTCGACTTCGGCGGCGATTGTATCTTCTATACATATTTTATTAGTTTCTAGCTTCAAATCAATAACTCCTTCAAATTTACTTGTACATCTGTAATACAACTCCAAGTGCTCATTAGCAGCAATTGCTTCAATGATCTTTTTGATACATGTGGCTGTTGAGAAATTAGTTGAGCCACCGGCTGCTGTATCAATCAAATGTTTGGTCTTTATTTTTAGACAATTTACAAACATCTGCATTTATTCTGTTTGATCCATATTATGAGTCGGACAAACCACTAGGATCCTTTTGAATCTTTTGTAGGTATCTCCCAATGACTCACCCTCCTTCTGGTTGAAGTTTAGGATTTCATACATTTTTTCTCAAAAATACCGATGCTGGAAAATACTCATTCAAGAAACCCTTTTCCATCTCTTCCCATGATATAATACTGTCGGCTGGGAGAGAATAGAACCATTCTTCAGCTAAAGTGAACGGGAACATTCTTAACTTCTTTGCTTCCTCAGTATGACCATCAATTTTCAAAGTGGTGCTCATGGTCAGAAATCTTTGCAAGTGTTTGTTTGCATCTTTGTTTACCTTTCCAGTGAAAGGGTTTCTTTCAAGTTGATTGATTGTGCTTGGTGTAGCTGAAAAGTAGGCATATTCACCGGTTGGTTGATAATTGTTAATCTACCAGCCGGTGCATTTGCACCTCCGTAGTCACCCAATAATCTCTCTGGTTGCGGTGGATTCTCCCTCATTATTTCGACCTCTTTTTCTGACTCTGAATCTGAACCTGAATGAATGGAGGTTTTCTCTTCTTATAATTCCAGTCTTGTTAATCTAGCATGTCTGCGTCTTGTACGCAAAGTTCTTTTGATTTCCGCGTCAAAAGGAAAATCAGTTGAGGCCTTACCTCGCATAAAAATATCATACATAAATTAGTTGAAAAATATCGAAATAAATAAATAAAAGAATAGAAATTAAATTTTAGTTGCAGAGCAACAAAATTTCAATTAAACTAAATTTAAACTCTATTTTGGCAGTCCCCGAAAACGGCGCCAAAAACTTGATCAGAAAAATAGCAAGTGTACTATTTTGTTGATGTAGTAATAATAGGAAATTTTCTCAAATATCGATCTTAAGGACTGCGTAGTAATATCTAGTTTAAATTGTAATTCAATTAAACAAAAACTTAAGTTTTGGTTTGGCTTGGAATAAATCCTTACAATAATAAAAATAAGCTGAATGTAAAATTTGGCTTTTTTCACAAGTATGAGTATTATGCTAGTGTAAGGTGTATGATTTTTCCCTGTAATAACCTTGAATTTATATCTCCTCAACAAGTTCATACATTCAATTACCAGATCTTAGGTTTGTTTCCTCCTAAAACCTTAGAGGGAAACCTTTGGTCATTCATCCTAGTATCTAAGTCCTTAGAGAATTATGATGAAACCAATTCTTTGTTTTATCAATATTTACCCAGTAATTATAGGGTATCCTTAGTCCTAGGTGATATCTACTATAGTCTAATCGTGCAAAAACCTTAACAATTGCGGTCCAGCTAATTGTTAACCGTAGAACAATCCTTATTTGTCCGATAAAGAAAGCATTAAAAATATTTCACAATTGAATTGAATAACAAAACATGAAATTGAGGAAATTAGGAATTCAAAGTCATTACACTATCAAATCAGGGGCACCCCCCTAGCATTGGGGGGTTTAGGCGCTCATAATATTCAAAGAAAGTACAATATGAAAATTAGACATTACAAGATAATTGGATTGCTTTGATCTTCAATCGTGATTGCTCTTGAAGAATCTTTGTTCTTTGAATCCCTTGAAAGCACCAATCTTAATCGTAGAGTTCTTTTAGCGTCAAAAAGGTCCCTTTCTCTTCTCCAAAAAGTAGTATAAATAGTCATCGATCGCTTAACAACTGTAGCAAATACCCAAAATACCCTCCGGAATTACAAAATATAAAAATCCAAGAAAATCAGAAGATGCAGCGTCCAAGCCAACACGGGTCATGTCAGGCAACACGGTCAGCCGTGTTGGCTCCCTGTTTCTCAATTCAAACTTTACAAGTGCCAAACTTGCTGACACGGGCACCCATGTCAACTCCATGTTTCTCTTCTCAAACTTCACTTTCAACCTTCTTCTGACACGAGCCATGTCATGTGACATAGGTGGCCGTGTCAGGACCATTGTGTCCTTTAAAAATGCTTTTCTGCGAGTCTGAAACACCTGATTTCCTTGCACGAGTCCTTTGGGATTTTTGCTTGAATCTGAAAACATATAGAACTACCAAGAAAATGCATAAAACGCAATAAGAAGACATAAATTATTAATAACAACAAAGCAAGAATGGAAATGCGAAAAGTAAACTTAACTTGAAAAACAATAAAAAGATGAAACAAAGTGTTACCGATTTCACGGATTCATGCCGAATAAGTGATAGAAAACTAGTAGACTTGGTGACCAATCAATGAGGCATAAAGGAAGTTATTCTATCAGCCAAGACCTTTGTAATCATTTTAAATTTGAAAATTGACAGGGTTATTGGTCTAAACTTATCCAAAGAAATAACCTAATTTTTCTTAGGGATAAGAATAATAGTGTTGACATTAAAATTTGGAAGAATTTGGTCTTGATTAAAGAATTACATCACAACTTTAGATACGTCTATCTGCACAATGCTCCAATAGGTTTGGTAAAAGAACCCACCAAACCCATCAGGTCCATGAGAATTATCCTGACTAAGGTTGAACACAACACTTTGAATTTCCTCAATTGAAGGACATGAAGTAATCAGTGAGTTCATCTACTCAGTCATCAAGGAGGTAATGATATCATCTAAATTAGGGAAATCCTGACCTACAGCTTCATTATCAAACAAGCTAGTGAAATAATTAGTGGCATGAGTGGAAATGCTTTGAGAAACAAGCAAGATATTGTCTCCATATTTTAAGTGGGTAATAATATTTATAGAACCTTTGATCTTAGTATGGAAGAATGAGGTGTTTCTGTCTCCTTCATGATGCCAAGAAAATTTTGACTTGTCTTTCTAGAAAATCTCATTAATATAAAGCATTTTTTCCAACTCCACTTGAGCATTTTTTTCTTTCAAAATCATATCTTCAGAGGCTTCATCATTTTGATTGAGAAGTTGAGTTCGGACCAGCTTAATGGTATTATCTTTGACATTCTTTTGCACATTACCAAAAATTTCTATATTCCAAAATTTAAGTCTAGCTTTTAACGGTTGAAGCTTCTTGTTTAGAACGTACATGGCGCAACCAACTTAAGAAGTGTCCCAGTAGGACTAAATAAGGTTGAGGCAATTATCATTTAGAGTCCACAATTTGTGAAATTTGGACTGGGATCTAGTTCTAATAGCATTAAAATTAAAGTCAAAGATGATTGGGAAATTACTCAATTTCAGTTTAGGTAGAGCGTCCATATTCTACTTAATATAGCCAGTCACCCATGGTTGGTTACATAGATTTCTGTCTAACCTCCTTTCAACAAGGTTATAACATATTCTCCCATTACACCAGGTAAACAAGGCCCCATAGGTTTCAAGATCTATCAGGTTATTTTGATCAATCTAGTTTTCAAAATCCAAGAAAGTGGATCTAATAGGACAAACTCTACAACTATGTTCATGAGCCCCCAATGTATAGTTAAAATCCCCTAAGAAACACCAAGTAATGGGATTAGAATTATGGATCAAATACAGGTCAACCCACATAGATTTTATTTTTATGTGACAGGTGGAAGCATAGATCACAAGAATACAAATATTGATGTAGCCCAGGTCCCATCTAAAAGAACCCATTTGGTCAGTAGACAAAAGGATTTGAGGGTTTGATGATTTATCACAAATACACCAAAGTTTATGATCCATGTTTATTCTAGAGTTCTGGGCAAAATATTTATAACCTAAGGTATCAAAGAAACTCTGAGGGAAATTGGAGAAAGGCATCTGAGGCTTAGATAAAAAGCAAAAGTTAGATTTTTGGAATTTTAGAAAGGACTTTAAGACCAATCTTATGGGGGTGTTGGATAATCCCCCGGTACTCCATAATACGCACTTCATGGAGAAGGTATATGATTACCAGCTTTGGATTTGGTTATAAAAACTGTTCTAGATCAATTTCTCAACTTGAATTTTTTTCTTTGGGGACTTTGACATCAAAGAAGGATCCAAGTCTTCCTGAAAATCATCTTGAATATCATCAAAACCATCAGATTAAGGTTTATCAGCCAGGGTTGCCCAAGAGTTTGCCAAGAATTTTATTTTTTTGTAACATTTTCTTCTTCAGAATTAAAGATAGATTCATCCACCTCATTTGTGGCATCAACAAATTTAGAATCTTCTGAACTTATAATCTTAGTATTGACCATAATAGGAGTGGTTATTAAGCTAGAATCCTGGGTAGGAAAAAGGGTTCAAATACTTAGAGGGAGATTGGCTAAAAATAGGTGAAAGTTGAACCTAGTTATTGAGATTTACCAACTGATCCTTAACCATAGCATCCAAATTATGATACCCTGCAATACTGGATTTAGGGATCTCCAAGGCTTATTTGCCTTTAACAATACCAAGAATGGACTCAGTTGTACTAATTCCCACATGGTATTTCTCATTTAGGACAAAAGTTCCAGTGTTGTTTAATTTAGGTTTCGAAAAAATAACTTTGGTAGGGCCAGGAATCTTATTAGAGGGGTCAATCTAATTTGATTCCACTCTATTTGCTAATCTGCAAACATCTAAGGAGTGCCTAAGTTTTTTGCACAAATTGCAAAAATGAGGTAGGTTTTCATATTACAAGTCTGTAAAGAAGCTAAACCCCTATATTTATACAAGAATTTTGTAACGAATTTCACTATATACATCCATATCTACTAAGAACCTAACATAATTTCTGAATTTTCTATCAATTACGAGTTTAGTGGGAGTGATATCATAGCATATAGGAGTTTATATACTACTTGGAATGGCAAAAAGAATCTTTAAACGCCAATATTTATGTGCTAGCCCATAAAATCAAACCCGAACTTGGGCAGTGTTGCTTTGTTTAATATTATGGGTAAAATATTTAGACCAAGGAAAGAGCTTTAAAAAACTTGGAAATAGATGCCACACATCAGATGCACGAACTCGCCTCACATCTTTAAGGGAAGAAAACGTTAACTCGAGAAAACCTTTTCCAAGAAAAATTACTCCCATTTTCCAAGAAAATTAACTCCCCATTTTCCAAGGTCCTTCTAAAGCAAAGAGAGTTTGATGCAAATCATTAAAGTATAGAAAACACCTTTGACCGCTTGAGCGAAGGTTTTAGTTTCTTTGATTATTTTGTTATTTCTCGGTGAGACATTTGTTTGATTTGGAAGTGGGTTCGGTGAGACATTCCTAGTGAATTTTGAATGGTTCCATGTCATAAGAAGGAAGAAAACAAGCTTAAAATGTAGCATCAAAGGAGACGATGAACAGTGTTAGGGTTATCCTCATATTGAATCGAAATCAATCAAAAATGATGATTTCTTTTATATTTAAGTACAATATGAAACTTATTTTCTCTACAATTCATTGTAAGTAATAAAATAGTGAAATATTATTTGAAAATAAGTATTATAATAGTTAATATAATAATTTTATAAAAGTCTTCAACAATTTTTTGATAAATATTATTTATAAATATATTTTTATTTATATTAACTACTACATATACTTACATAAATTGCCCTTATAGCTCAGTGGTAGAGCGTGAGTCTTGTAAACTGAAGGTCCGTAGTTCAATCCTGCGTGAGGGCAGTAAGTAATACATCAACTTTGATAAGAGATGGTTCATAGTTCAATCTTGTGTGAGGGCAATATAATTCAATTGTTTTTCTAAAAGAATACATCAACTTTGATCAAATATGGTCCATCATTTAGAACTTATAATTAGTTTCTCCAAACTTTTTAAATATTATTCAAATACCCCTCACTCCTTTGGAGGATATTGAAGACAGACGGATTTGAAATCCAATTGACTTTGGGGAGATATCTCTTAAGATCCCTTAAACCTTCAAATACACTCCCTCCCAACATGTGTTTTTGGGACAAACTCATCTGGAATTCAACCATTCTTCCTTCTAAACCTCTCCTTTTATGGAGATTAATTCACTACAAGTTACTAACTGATGATAACTTGATAGCTCGTGGTATGAACTTGTCTTTAGTGTAACTTGTGCTTAAATCATGTGGAAGTTACTCATTGCATATGGTTTGATTGTCATTACGTTGTGGCTATCTGTTCTTAGTTCTAACATGAATGGTGTCTTAAACATCACCAACCTTTTTATATGATTATTGGAACATTATTAGTAGGTCCTAGTCCCCTCAATGAAACAATATGGTGCTGGCAAGAATTGTCAACTTTGTGAATTCTATTTGATCTCATAGAAACCAAGTTAGGTTCAATAATATCACCATCCCTTAGAAGTCTAGCATATCTTCCATCATCTTAAATGTTTTACTCTCAAGCAATGTAACCTCAAAGACCATATTTTCTTCTATGATTGACTTCTCTATCTTCAATGTCTTCAATGTCAAAATTCACCCTCTTGATGCTCTTGTCATCATTGAAGTCATTTGGAATCCTCCTCTACATGATTGGATAAGGTACAACATGAGTGGCATTTTACGACTCTCATTGTTAGTTGGTTTCCTTTGATTTTGTGCTCTTAATATATTTTGGGACTCTCATTATCTAGAAACTAAATACGGTGATAATTCCAAAAAAAAAATTATGAAATAATATTTTGATATGAATCAAATAACAATAAGATAAATATGATAATTAGAGTCTGTCTGAGAGAGTCTTCAGAAACTTGGTCTTCAGGGTCTTAATCCAGTTCTTTAGAACCTGGATTTCAAAGTCTGGTGACACAATTTATCAGACTTTTTTTAGCGTAAGACTTCAGAGCTTGACAACGTCATAGGCTTTGCTTGTCAGAGTCATTAAGCTTTGGATGAGCAATGTTCAGAAGCGTTGAGTAGAGTAGTCCAAAACTTGATTATCTTGTAGAACACATATCTTAGAGTCAGAATGCATTATGTTCAAAGTTTGATGACGTCATATGTCATTCCTTTAGAGCCAGAACTTATAACTAGTATCTGCACACTAAACAAAACCATTAGGGTACAAAATTGTCATCTATGAATCTATGTATTGTTATCACGAAAACAGGCCATATGCATAACCAAATCTTATTCTTACAAGCTCCCCCTTTTTTATGATGATGAAACCATATGTTTTGATGGACAACTTTTACTTGGTTTAATCACATAAAATCATCAGAGTGAGGTTTGTAACCTCCCTTTGAGTTTTATACAATTAAATATATTTCTCAACCTAAAACTTCAGAGTTAGGTTTGCAAGTTCCACCTGAGTTTAAGACTCAAAATAATTTTAATATTTAAAGCATTTCAATCGGCATGAAAGTAATAACTTCCTTGTACAAGAAGGCCAGGTTGAAATTTCTTCTGATTTTAACTTCTTTATATTCATGTATCAAAGTGTGTTGTATCAAAAAGTCTGGTTATCAAGAATATGTCTTGTATCAGAATCTTGGTTAGAAATTCTTGATTCCTTGAGTCAGAGCCTGATTAGAAGTTGGCTTATATCAGAGCTTGGTTTAAAAACCATATCTTAGTTTCTTCTTTCTGGACAGTCTGGTTAATTATGAATCTAAAATTTGGATGGCTTGGTTAACTAAACTTTTGAATATCCTGATTAACTAAAAAGGATCTTCTTAGTAACACTGGTGACCTTTATCAAAGTTCCCAGAATTGAGTAATCAGAGTCAGATGTCAGAAATAAATATCACAGTCATAAATTTTTGGGATTAGAAGGGTAATAAATATATCAAAGTTGTATCTACTATTCTCCCTTTTTGTCATCAATAAAAAAGATAAATATAAAGATAAAAGACAAAGGAAATTTCATTTAACTCAAAAGATAAATATAAATAACCAGAAAAAAATCAAAATAAAGGAAAGCAACATTTGAAAAAATATGGTTTCTATGTTGCGGGTGGAAGTCTTGACAAGATCACTTAAAGTAATCCTTCAATCTTCGTGTTGGTCTGAGCTTGTTCCTTGAACATGTCTTCTTGCTTGTCCAAGCGAGGCCTAACAACTTCATTTTCTTTATTAAGTTCTTCCAAGTTCTTCAGCACAAGAGGAATAGGTTCATATTCTACCACGGGCTTCGTGCCAGAAATAGTTCCAATCTCAGTTTCTGGAGGAGGAGTGACTTTTGTCTCTTGTTCAGCTTTTGGTGTAGGTGGAGGTTTTGGAGTGAACATCTCCATAAGTCTCTTTATGATTCCAGAAAGCTTGACATGAAATCTCTTTTGAGCAGCTTTGTAACAGAGTTCTCTCACTTCCTAGGAATGTGAATTTATCCATCTTCTGAATTCAGTCCAGACAGCATCACTCTCAGTAGGATTTACATAATTTGTGCAATCTTACGTCAAAGAGTGGAGACGCTCATTTGCTTCAGATTCAAACTATCTAACTAAATCATCAACCTCCTCGGGGTCAATTTCAAGTTCAGGTTTAGGTTCTTTTTCAGTGTCAGATGAAATATTAATGGTTTGATTTGATGAATCAGTGGTTAATGGTTTACTGTTTCGGATGTGTTCCATAAAGGTGTAAATAAAAGGTTCATCTATGTTAGGTTGAGGTGGTGGTGTTGGTGGTGGTGGTGTTTCTTTTGTAATGTCACGAGCTTCAAGAATAACAATATTAAAGGATGCGTGAATGGAATGGATATTTCATAAGGGGGATTTTATGGTTGATTTGGTTGAGGTTGAGGTTTTGAGGGGCCTATTTCATAAACTTGTGGTTGTGTAGGTTCAGATTGTTTTTTAGTGGTTCTAATAGTGGGATTACCAGATGGTGTATCATCATGTTGGGATTGGATTTGTGAGATAAATGTTTTTGGGATTCGTGGTGGTTTAAAGATAATGGTTTTAAATGATTTAAGGTTAGATGGTCCAGGTTGTTTGACTAATTCAGGTACAGAAGTTGTAGTTGTTTCAGACACAATTTGTTTTTTTTGTTTTGGGTTGGATATGGTTCCAAAATATATGTTAACAGAATCTCTTGGGGTACGTTGAAGAGGAGTAGATGAAGTAGTATTAACAGTATTACCACAAGTCAAAGAGGTATCATTTATATGAGACATGTTAGATGGTTGCTTCTGAGCATGAGGAACTTCGACTTGCTTAGCACTCTTAGAGCATGTACCTTCTACTTCTGCTATCGCTCCCAGAGGCACTCTAAAAACTACAGAGATCTTGGCCACTTTGGCTGGAGAGACTTCACAGTTCCAGAAGGTCCATCTCCCATCTTCTTAGATTTTCTCTTCCTCTTGAGAGAATAAACATCGGGAGCATTTTCTGGAAGTTCGTCGTACGAGTACACTATAGGAATGACACATGTGGCTAAACAATCGGCAATGTATGATTCTAGGATTTCTAGGGGATCTTCCTTGGTGAAGATTGGATAATCATCAACAGATATCCTTTTATAGGCTACTGCATTCCTATCCAGTGCTTCTGAGGGATCAATAACTAAATATATCAAAGACATATTCTTCATATTCTTCCCATTGAAGACTTTCCCAATGTCAATGTCAACTTCCTTGGTCAAACCTAGGTCTATCATAGTCTGAACCAACTTGCTTTTAAAAGCAAGTCTGAAATAAGTCTTCCCAGAGGATCCACTTTTTGGATGTTGGACTTCCATCTCTGGTCTCCTTGACCATCTCCCTTAGATGCTTGAAGAGAATAGAGGGCAAGTTCATCTTGGTTCTAGAAGATATGTATTAGAGTATATACTTATGATCAGTGTTGATGTAGTCTGATGAGTTTGTTAAGGGTGTGTGGTGCACACAACCTAGAAGAATCTTGAACCACACTATGAGATGGTTGTGCAGATTCTTTGTGTTTGAAGAATTATTTCCATCTTGAAATATCACAGCAGGGATTTCTTCCATCTTAGCCCTGTTTGCTGGCATATCAAATCACCTTTTTCCAGATCCGTCATGGTCGAGAAGCATTGTTATGGACTTCTCAGAGATGATAATTTTGTGCCCCAAAACATATGAAGTAACTTAGAGCTTTTAAGCAACAGAATGAATCCAAAACTATTTCACTAACTCAGGGAAAACCAACCCTGTAAGGCGATTGAATAATTCCTCCCGTTTGCTTTAATGTTGTCAAAATCTACGATAATTTCAAAGAGAATCTCTAATTTAGTGATCGGAATAGAAAGAGTAATCTCTTTAAGACCTTCTTTCATGTGTTCTTGTTATTGAGATGATTGTTGTTCTTGATTAGTCTATTGTTGTTGCTGAGAAACTTGTTGTTGTTGTTGTTGAGAATCAGCCATGGTGAAGAACAGGTTTTAGGGTTACAGAGAATTTAGTTTGAAAGAGAGAAAGTGAGGGACTATGAGTAGCGTAAGTGTGTGAATTGTGAGCGAAGTGGGTTTTATAAAGGTTTTGCAATTATGACAAAATCTTGAATAGTGCAACAAATCTGACATAGGGGAAGGTGTAGGGAGATTTTACTTATCTCCCAATGTGTCACTCAACCATTATAAGTGTTTCAGTAAAAGATAAATGTCTTCAATCTGAACCACAAACTTAGGGTTGATTGACAACTGGTTAATATAGCAACTCTTCAGAATCCATAAGACATAACTTTTTTACAAAGAGGTTCGGACTGGATACTTCTAATACAGGAAACCTTCTCACTTCAGAAGACTCATTGTTCAGAGCCAAAAATCTAAGAGTCTCATTTAATCATTATGAGAAATTAAACATTCTGAGATATACATCTTTTTCATTCTAGACATGAGTCCATTTTCAAATTCTTCAGAATGAAAACAAATATATCCTTAGCAAGGGGTTTTGTGAAGATATCAGCCCATTGATGGTCGGTATCAACAAATTTTAAATTTTAGATTCCCTTCTGAACATAGTCACATATAAAGTGATGTTTAATCTCAATATGTTTAGCTCTAGAATGTAAAATGGGATGCTTAGATAAACAAATAATTGAGGTATTATCACAAAGAATAGGAACGTCACTCCCATATATATGAAAATCTTCTAGGTGACTTTTCATCCAGAGGATTTTAGTACTGCATCCAGATACTGCAATATATTCAACTTAATTTATTGATAGTGCAATTGTAGATTGCCTCTTGCTGGACCATGAGATCAAGTTGCCTCCCGGAAACTGACAGCTTTCATAAGTGTTTTTTCTTTCTAGTCTATCTCCAGCGTAATCATCATCATAATAACCTACTAACTTGTACTCTTTTGATTTTCTATTACACAAGTCAAGGTTAGTAGTACCTTTCAGATACCTGAAGATCCTCTTAAAATATGCTAAGTGGCACTCTTTAGGATCTTATTATAAGTGAGCACATAAACAGAAACTAAATAAAATGTCAGGTCTAGAAGCAGTTAACTATAAGAGAGAACATATCATGCCTCTGTACACTTTTTGTTCTACCTTATTACTTCTGTCATCCTTCGCCAAAATACAAGTAGGACGCGTTAGAGTTTCATCTATCTTGAAATTTGACATGTTAAACTTCTTCAGAAGTTCTTTCGTATATTTTCTCTGATGGATATATGTTCCTTATGAACTTTGATTAATCTAGATACTCAGAAAGAACCTGAGTTCTCCCATCAGACTCATCTCAAACTCTGCCTGCATTAACTTAGCAAACCTCTTGCACAAGGTAGCATTAGCAGAACCAAATATGATATTGTCCATATAAATTTGAACAACTATAATATCATTTTTTAATGTCTTATAGAACAAAGTAGTGTCAACCTTTTCTCTGGTAAAATCGTTTTCTAAAATAAAATTGCTTAGTCTCTCATACCATGCTCTAGAATCTTGTTTCATACCATACAAGGATTTCTTAAAGTTTGAAAATGAAATCTAGATCTTTATGATTTTCATAACCAGAGGTTGGTGTACATACTTCTTCAGTTATGTAACCATTCATAAATGCACTTTTAACATCCATCTGATATAAGTTGATGTTATGATTAACAGCAAAGGAAATTAATAGAAGAATATACTCTAACCTAGAAACTGGTGTGAAGGTTTCAGTATATCCAATCCCCTCTTGTTGACTATAACCTTGTGATACCAGATTGGTTGTGTTCCTTACAACTTCTCCTTTTTGGTTCAGTTTGTTTCTGAAGACCCGTTTTATCCTAATGACATGAATTCCTTTAGATCTAGGTATAAGATTCCGCACATCATTTCTGGAGAATTGGTTCAATTCTTCTTTCATTTCTGGAATCCACTCAGTGTCAAGAAGTTCTTCATCAACGGATGTAGGTTCTATGAGGGACACCAAACCCATAAGCATTTCTTCAAAAGGTTTGAATGAGGATCTGGTTCTAACTGGTTCAGTTTTATCTCCCATAATCAATTTTTTAGAATGTGGAGATCTTTTTATGTGCTTCCTCGGAGGTGTCTGAATATCAACAACTTCTGGTTGAATAGTTTCAGAGTATTTTGCCTCAGATTCTTTTTCTTCTGATTCTTTACCTTCAGAGCCTGAATATGTAATCTCTAGATCTGTAAACTTCTCAACTAGATTTGATTTTTCAGAGTCAAGCTTATCATCAAATCTGACATGAATTGATTCCTCAACAATTCGTGTTTCAGTTTTATATACTATATAGCCTAAGAGCATTCATAGTATCCTAACATTATACACTTTTGTGCCTTAGAATCAAACTTGTTCAGATTGTCCTTAGTGTTCAGAATAAAACAATTACATCCAAAAGGAGTCTTATCCAGAATAGGTCTTATAGAGATCATGTTCTCAATATAGCACGGTGTGTTAACTGCCTCTTCCTAGAAGTGCTTAGCCACATTTGTCTCACTAATCATGGTTATGGACATTTCTTGAAAAGTCGTATTCTTCCTCTCTACAACTCCATTTTGTTGTGGAGTTCTAGGGCGGGAGAATTCATGGGAAATCCCATTTTCATCGGAGTTTTTCAAAAAATTTATCTTCAAACTCGCCATAATGATCATTTCTGACTTTAACAATTTTAAAGTCTTTCTAGTTTTGCAATTGTGAGCAGAAGGTAGAGAGCACAGAATGTGACTCATCCTTGTGTATTAATAATTTAACCCATGTCCATCTAATGTAGTCATCAACAATGACTAAACCATATTTCTTGCCATTGACAGAAGCAGTTTTCACTGGTCCAAAGAGGTCAATGTGCAAGAGTTCCAAACGCCTAGAGGTAGAAATAACATTTTTTACTTTGAAATATTTTTTTTAAACTTGCCTTTCTAACATGCTTCACAAAGAGCATCTGAAGAGAACTTCAGATTTGGAAGGCCTCTAACTAAATTAAGCTTATTTAGCTGAGAAATTCTTCTCATGCTATCACGGTCCAATCGTTTATGCCAAACCCATTACTCTGCATTAATAGACATGATACATTTTAGATTCTGATTTTTAAGATCAGAAATTCTAATTTTGTAAATGTTATTTTTCCTCTTTCCATTGAAAAGAATGGAGTCGTCCTTCTGACTAACAGCTTTACAATACTTTTGATTAAAGATAACATCATAACCATTGTTACTTAATTGACTTATGGATAATAAGTTATGCATTAATCCATCAACTAATAAAACATTAATAATAGAAGGGAGAGAACCATTACCAATTGTTCTAGAGCCTATGGTCTTCCCTTTCTGATCACCTCTGAAACCCATGAAGCCATTTGGCTTAAGTTCTAGATCTTGGAACATATGCCTTCTTCCTATCATGTGTCGGTAGCATCCAAAGTCCAGGTACCATGATTGGTGTTTTAACTGTGCTGCTAAGAATGTCTACAACATATATTATCTTATCCTTAGGTACCCACATCTTTTTGGGTCATTTATGTTTAGTTCTCTCAGAGTTCTTAGAGAAGTTGGGTCTTTGTACAGAATAATTATTTTGTGTATGTGCATAAGAGAAATGGGAGTAAAGAGCTTTTGGTTCTGCCTTTGGTTTTAAAATAGATTTGTCTTTAGGCACATAACCAATACATTTTCTTCCATTTCTGCTAACTCCATAGATCATTGAAGCAATTTTGCTTTTATCTATGTTTCTAGCTAGAAATGTCTAAAAATATTTGTCATTTTTCTTTATGATATTTTCATAATCCACAGATGTTTCTGAAAGAATTTCTTCCTCTAGTTTAAAACTCTTACTTTGAAGTGCAGAGTTGTCATTTTTAAGAATAAAATTTTCTTCATTCAGAGTGGAGAATTCTTTCTTAAACTTACTATTTTCTTCAGATTCAGATACTTGGACTTGTTTCAGATCCTTGTATTTGTTTTGTAGCTTTTGATATTTTTCCAGAATTTTTGATAAACTAGATTCTAATTCAGAACGAGATAGATTAGGAAATACCTCTTCAGAGTCTAACTTAGATTCTAGACTTAATTCTGAGTTATTCTTATCATCATATGCTTTTATGCTTTCCATCAATGCCATGTTAGCTTGCTCTTCCTCATAGTCATCTCTTGAGGATTCAGAGTCACCCAAGTAGCCATCAGACTTTTCTTCTTCCCTCTGAAGTATTTCTTCTTTGGTCTATCTTTTCCCAACTTGGGACATTCATTTTTGTAGTGACCTGGATCCTTGCATTCAAAGAAAATAACATCTTCCCCAACACCTGACTTCTTCAGTTCAGATGTAGACTTATAGCGACCACTTGTCCTTCTAAAGCCTCTGAACTTGCTTTATTTTTCTTCTAGAGTTGGTTAACTCTTCTGGAAATAAGAGACAACTTATCTTCTTCTTTAGAATCTTTTTTCAGATTCACGTTCTTCTTCAGCTTGAAAGGCTTCAGTCTTTTCGTAATTTCCCGTAGATTCCAGAGCCATGAATTTAACTTTTCTTTGAGGATCATCCACTTCAAGGTTTATCTTGTGACTTCTCAAAGAACTTACAAGTTCTTCAAGAGTAGTTGTCGCATTACGCGAAAAACCGGCGGGAAACGAAAACAACAGAGCCGCCACCGTGCGTTATTTATCCCAAAAGAGGGAAAGAAACGCTCGAAGTAAACCTGGAAAAGACATGGTCTCGCGACCAGAGAGAGATGGGATCGGGAGTCGGTTATGCGAAGGGAAGGTATTAGCACCCCTACGCATCCGTCGTACTCGACGGGATCCACGCACAAAAGGAAGGAATAAGGTTGCTAAAACTGCTCAAACATCAAACACTGGCTGAAAGAGACACAGGAAAACAAGAGAAACAGGACTCGGCAAGATATCGCATCCTGGGCCTACGTAGTCTGTCAGGCACAGACATCAGAGTCGATGTAGTTCGAGACAAAGGGGAAGTGTGCTCGCTAAGAGGTCGCATCCTATGCATACGTATCTTCTCTGACTGGAGAATAATCAGAGCACTCGTAGCTCGGCTAACGCACGCCAAACAAAACCACACAGGAAACTGACTGCCAATCGCTGGACTTACGTCAGACTCCACACAAACAGGCAAACCTGGAGGTCGAATGCCAATCGCTGGACTTACATCATACTCCGAACCAACAAACACACACGCAAGAAACCAACTGCCAATCGCTGGACTTACGTCAGACTCCAAACGCACACAAAGGGGTTGCAAAAGGAAAAGGGCGCCCGGAGAGATCAGCTCATCTCCTGCCTACGTACCTCATCTGGTATGAGGATCAGGGCGACGTAGTTCCCCTACGCAGGGAAGGAACTTCTAACCAAATACAAAGGGAGACACAACTAGGGAGACTTCGACTCGAGCCTAGATGTTATCATGCATATCATCCCTAAGTTAAGGTTGCTATCTAACTTGCACAGGGAGCAAGCTAAACCTAAACAGTACAAGCAAAGCAATCATTCACAAATAGCACACACTATATACAAACAAAGTGGGCTCACACAGGGTTAGGCTTTAGTCAAGGGGTCATGTCAACCTCGACAAACAAGCCACTGTATCAGGGTGAAGTTAGCTCTTAACCCTAACATTGAGAGTTAGGGTGAAGCAGATGAAATAGGAGGTGAGGGGTGTGCCTCACAGCTCTTATCCCTGGCCAGGGAGAGCTTTTAGACAGATGAAAGTGTGGGTTCAGAAAGTTGGAACCCTTCTACACTTATGACTGACTCAACATAGATCTTGGGTTAAGATCCACAAGGCATCAACATGTGATGTGAGCCAAGGGATGACACACTGAATAGCAGGAGATGGACTACACATCTCTTGTGTCTGCCAATGCCTCTTCACTTAGGAGGTCTTTGATATGTACAGGGGATAAAGATAAACAAACACAAGCATTGCCTCTTAAGGAGGACTTCAGACAGGTGCCTGACCAAATAACAGGCCAGGTCTTCCAGACTACATGAAGTCAGAGAAATTATACCTCAGTGCTTAAGCTATCAAGCAAAGCAAAAGCAAGTTCACAAAGGAACTATAGCAACTAATGGTACCTGAAAACAATCTAACACAATCAGTATACAAGTCAACAAAAGTCAAACAGACAGACTAGTGGTCAACAGTCAACAGTACACAATTAAACAGACAAGCATCAATGCACCAAAGCAAAGCACAAGCTCAACTCAAAGGAGATAAAAGCAACCTACAAAACAAGTTAAGGTTAGTCAACATTCAACAATCAATCAACTTTAAGCAATGTGAATCAATCTCCTCAAGGCCATATGCTTCTTATCCTGAAAACAAAGCTCAAACATAAGCACCAACCACTAGGACAAGGCCTAGGGTTAAAGAGGGAGAAATAATTCATAACAGAACATGAAAATTGACAAAAATCAAGCTCAATCAATTAAGAACAACATCCAAGTGGTCCCATATCAATAGCATCAACCAATTTCATTTCACAAAGCAATCATGGCAAAGCATGCAATTTCAAAGCTCATCGAAGCAACAGAATGAACAAATGCATATTAATTCCAAAATGACTCAATAAATCTCAAGAAAAATCATGGCTAAACAGAACACATCACATAATTATCACACCAAAATTCAAGACATTTGGACAAGTAGAAGCATGGCAATTAAATTCATCAAGTCATGGTAAGCATAAACAAGCTCAAATAAGGCACAAATGGTGCATCAAGTTCACACAAGCCTAAAACAGAAATCAAACATGATAAATGTCCCAAACCAAAGCCACAATAAACTTCAATGTGTTTAGAACCAATGCACAAAATTTCAGGTTCATATGATAAACACCAAGCATTTCACAAATCATCTAAGTTCATGGCTATCAAAAAGTGCACAAATGATCAACCAGCAAAGAAAATCCCAAACAAATCAAAAATGCATCCAACAATTCTACAAACATTCATATTCAATACTAATATCCAGAAGAAGCATCATGCAAAAATTCACATCAATTGGCATTGAATTGGCATGGAAAAGAAAATCAGAAAGTTGAGCAAGAAATGGTGTGACACACATTGTCACACCTACATTAATCAGATCATAACTCTACAACCAGGCATGAGAAAAATACAAACTCTATACCAAAATGACCATTAGGATGTCTATTTTAAGCACACAAAATTTCAAGAGCATAGGATCAAATCTCATCATTTCACAATCAAAATGGCAAGGCATGTCAAGAAAACACATGTATGAACATTCCCTAAGCAAAATAAAAATCCATGCGTGCACAATTTCTGGAAAAATCATCAAAAAATAGTAGACATCATGAGGAACATTATGCAAAAAACCTCATCTCAATTGGATTAATATTCATGAAGTTATGAATTTTTGAAATGGAGAGAAAATTAAAAATCACATAAGAAGCATAGCATGAACATGGAAGCATAAAGTGAAAAAATGCCAAAGGCCAAATGTGGATTTGTCTGAACCGAGGATCGAACCATGTTAGGATTTGAATTAGGCGCGTTTTAGGATGAAACGCGCCGTTTCATTTAAACGACGTGGCACTGGAAATCAACCTCAACCAATCATATGGACACGCACGCACGACATGGACCAATACATGGCGACGAACAGAAAAACACATGCAGGCAAGCGCTCAAGAAGATCAAACACGATCTGGAAAATGGAAACCCTAACATTCATCACATGTTCATCATGTTCATCAAGGTCAAGAACAAATCATCACATAAATTAACAAAATGCATATCAATGGATTCGTCTTCCAATGTACATCACTAATCTAACATCAATTCAACCTAATTTTCAACAACATGCTTGGATCGATCAGAATAAATTTCATGCATCAATCTTAAAATCAACATAACTTTCTTATTTCTTGATGAAAACGCACGATACAAAGCTCAGACTACTCAGTGTTGGAAGATCTATCATACGCATATCATGATTTCAAGGATGGTGACATTCGGAAACTGACCTTCAAGAGATTGCAGAATTGGAATTGCAACTTTTAGGCCTTGCAAGGTGGAAATAGATGATCCTATGCTCTTGAATGAGTGAATGGAAGAAGGATTTGATGTTAATCTTGCACGATTTTGCTGAAATCTTCACTTACCATTAATGAAGCAACCTTCAACAGTCCTTGATTCAGCTCGAAATCCTTGAATCTTTGCTTCCAAAATCTCCAATTACACTTGTGGATGGTGAATCAATGAAGAACAATGCAAGGTTTGTGCAGAATTTGGATGAAAAGTTGAGAGAAAAAGTTTGTGAAAAAATGCAAAATGGATCTAGATCTGAGATTTTGATGTCTTAACCAGGTTTTCTGTTAGGATTATCTTTATATATGGTGGACTAATGATTCTCCTAATCACAATTAGTCAAATGCAAGTGTATTAGTGAAATGCAAGTGTTATGCCAATTTTGTCAATTCACCCTATATGCATGCATGGATTGCTACAGTACACGAAATATGAGCTAATTCACTTTGAAATGTCATTTTTAGCCAAATGCAAGTGATACCATGTGTGGGAGATACTTAATTTTTGAATTAGACTTTTCCCTCCAAAATTCAAATGAAATTCAAGTGAAAAATCCAATATTTTTGTGATGAGAATTGGTGAAATGTAATGCATGATTTGGATAGCTCATGTCAAAATGGGAATGTTACAAAAAATCCCACTTCAATTGGCCTTGTGGTGTGAAAGTTATCCCCTTGTGAAGTTCAAATTTACTTGACCATGATTGATCCATAACTTGCCAACCACACATGAGAAATGGATGTTCTTGGACTTTTTGGAAAGGTGAGAGCAAGATCTTCAACTTTCATGTTGGACAAAATTCCATTTGAAGCTTGCTTGAGGATGTAAACTTGAGGAGAAGACCTTTCCATTTTTGGCAATTCCAAATTACAGGTCACTTACTATTTTTGGAAACTTTTCATCTGACCTCAAATTCTTCATTGTTGATGTTTGCAATGTCAAATGAGACTTGTATGGACATGAATGAGGCCTCTCTAACCATCTCCCACCTTCAAATCCATGATTGATTGCACAGTTGACTTTGGTTGACTTTCTAGGGTTTCAGATGAATTGCATCTTGACTGATGAGTTTTGAACATCCAATGCTTGACCAAATCACTTCAAAATGATCCCTAGGTCACATGAACTCAATGAACCAACCCTAGGGCTTTGCTTCAATAGGAAATGCACTTGCTTGCTTGCACAACTGGATCTCCTGACCAGTCTTGACTGATGACTTGCACTTGGGCAAAGGACAATACAATGCTATGCAGTGGACAATGTTAATGTTAATGTCCTAAAATGAAAATGTATGTACAAAATGGGAGGTGCAAATTTGAGGTGCTACAGCTTCCCCTATTCAATCAACTGGGAACCCGAACGGATGAGAGCAACGGCTGTCAGACTTTCAGGGTAAACAGGGATTGAATACCGAAAGAACCGGAAAATTTGCACTCTGAGGGGATCCAAGAAAGGACTGTCCACCAAGGGATGCTTCCACTGGGATCTGATATGTATTATTGGGGATTTTGATTTTTTCTCTCAAAGGTACAGCCACATCCAGACATCGAAAGACGATGAATGGGAATAGAGAAATCACAACTAGACGCCAACGGACGACTAGGAAAAACTCGACGTTTATCGAAACCAACGGAGAGGTAACCCAGACATTAATGAATGACTGGAGAGAAATACATCTAGATGTCAACGGACAACTAGGAAAAACTCGACGTTTATCGAAACCAACGGAGAGGTAACCAGACATCAACGGACGACGGATGAACTGGAAAGACTCGACCAGACATCAACGGACGAAAGGGAGAAGCTCGAAGTTTATCGACACCAAAGGAGAAGGAGACCAGACATCAACGGACGACGGATGAACTGGGAAGACTCGACCAGACGTCAACAGACGAAAGGGAGAAGCTCGACGTTTATCGACACCAACGGAGAAGGAGACCAGACATCAACGGACGACGGATGAACTGGAAAGACTCGACCAGACGTCAACGGACGAACGGGAGAAGCTCGACGTTTATCGACACCAACGAAAAAGGAGAAGCTCACTGGGGAAAAAGCTAATTACAACCAAACGTCAATGGACGATTGGGAAAAACTCAACGTTTATCGACACCAACGGAGAGGAGAACAGGACATCAACGGATGACATGTGGGGAAAATGCAACTAGATATCAACGGATAACTAGGAAAAACTCGACGTTTATCGACACCAACGGAGAGGAGAACAGACATCAACGGATGACCTGTGGGGAGGATACAACTAGATATCAACGGATAACTAGGAAAAACTCGACGTTTATCGAAACCAACGGAGAGGTGAACAAGACATCAACGGATGACCTGTGACAGGGATACAACTAGATATCAACGGATAACTAGGAAAAACTCGACGTTTATCGAAACCAACGGAGAGGTCGAACTCTGAGGGGAAAGGTATCACTATACGTCAACGGACGAATAGGAAAACACTCAACGTTTATCGAAACCAACAGAGAGGTAACTCTACTGGGGACGACCAGGAAAAACTCGACCAGACGTCAACAGATGAAAGGGAGAAGCCCGACGTTTATCGAAACCAACGGAGAGGTAACCCAGACATTAATGAATGACTGGAGAGAAATACATCTAGATGTCAACGGACCACTAGGAAAAACTCGACGTTTATCGAAACCAACGGAGAGGTCGAACTCTGACTTGGGGAAAATAAGGGTATCACGAACATCGAAAGATGATGTTTACCGACATCAAAAGAAGACCCGACATTACCCGATGACTGGGGTAGGACTCGATGTTTACCTACACCGAAAGATGGTGTTGACCGACACCAAAGAAAAGACACACGCGGGTGCTGACACTGACTGGTATCACAACATGACATCTACATATGTCGAGGCAAAGCTAATCACTTGCTGGGAATCCCACTGGGGAGAAACAAGCTTTCCGTTCGCGGACGGGTGAGGAAATAAACCTCCTTGGGGAATAACAATCATGAATGCCGTCAGGCGCAACTGTAGCAAACGTGTTGTACAGATGTTGAACAAAGATCCGCCTCTGCCGAGGATAAGGTCTGATTAGGTTCCAATACATGAATGCATATGTTTGAATTTTTCTATGGCGTAATGCTCCATATTGAATGGAAATGCTACGCGATTTTGAGGATGCAATGATCACTACATGCCAAATGCAAAATGATGGACTCTGGCCGGGGAGCCAAATGATCAGATACTCCGACTCTGCGGGGAGACTCTGCTTGAGGAATACTCTGCAGGGAGAGCACCGACTTCTCACTCATGCTGGAGAATATAATAATGTTGCTGGGGAAAGGATCCCAATCCACTCGGGGACTCCGCTTGGGGAACAACCAAAACGACTCGCTGGGGACGAACCAAGACGACTTCGCTGAGGAAATTAAACAAGGCGACTTCGCTGGGGAGAGTTGCCAACAGGTAGGATAAACTCTGCTTCGGGAAACAAACGCTACTCCGCTGGGGAAAACTCCTACAGTCCACAGGTAAGATAAACTCTGCCGGAGATAACTTTCACCGGACCTGATCCACTCGGGGAACCTGTTGGGGGAACATCCTCACAAACCTCTGCTCGGGAGATCTGCTAGGGAAAGCAGCTCTGTTGGGGATAACACACCACTCTGCTGAGGAAAAGCATACTCTGGTGAGGAAAGTAGTACACCAGACTCGGTGCTGGAGGTAGACATCCACAACACTGCTGGGGATAAGCGCTTACGACCATGCTGGGGATAACAGTACTTCGAACCCGACTGCTGGGGAATGGAAATCCACTGACACATCTGCTGGGGATAGGCAAATCTTAGATCTGCTGGGGATAGAAGGCACTATCCACAGGGCCTCTGCAGGGGAGAATAGCTCTGAAAGCTCTCATACTTGCTTGGGAAATATCTGTTGTGGAATCGTCTTCACAGATGACAACCTGCAAAACAACACGACATATATGCCCCGGGAGTTGCATGGACAAGATACGCTCAAGTGTCCTCAACATTCAAAATGATTTTCAAATGTTTTATCTTTCAGCACGTTATTGTTTAGCCTTCATGCTTTTATATGCAATGTTTATCAAAAATTCGGACGTTTTTGCAAACAAAACAGTAAAATAAAAACAAGAGCTTTTTATCTGAATAACGACTTTTATTGATTGAAAATGGGCCTGAAAAGGCAAATACATCGGGAAGCAATTCCTAGAAAGAGGTAATTGCGCACAAAAGGAAAAAATCTATCCTAATGGCAATGTGAACACGGCATCCACTATTTCCCAATTCTGTTACAACTCACAGATCATCAGTTTTCCTCCCAAATCCCTTGCTTTCTGAGAAGAATGACTGGACCGATCACATCTTTGGAGATGGCAGACGACGAAGCGCGATGAAGTACAGATAACTCAGACTGTAGTCTTCGCTTTAATCCCTTTTTTGCCTGGATCGCCCTTTCGGGTTTTCAATCCACCGGGATACCCATTTTTGCCTAAGCCGCCCTTGCGGGTTTTCAACTTACCGGGTGTACAAATTTTTTCATTCTTTTATCCCTAATTTTTGCCCGAACCTTTTCTTTCTGTTTTTTTTGTTCGCCGGGATGCCCTTTTTTACCTGGACTCTTTTGTTCTTTTTGTCCAGCGGGTCAATTTATGCGAAGTATTTTTTGACTACATCTGAGTTAACAGGGGACGGAAAATCTTCACCATCCATAGTTGTAAGCATCAAGGCTCCACCGAAGAAGACCTTCTTCACAACATATGGACCTTCATAATTAGGGGTCCACTTGCCCCTGTTATCTGTACCGGGAGGAAGGATCCTCTTCAAAACTAGATCACCAGTTTGATAGCTTCGAGGACGCACTTTCTGATCAAAGGCTCTCTTCATCCTTCTCTGATACAACTGCCCATGGCACACAGCTGCAAGCCGTCTCTCTTCAATAAGGCTTAACTCATTAAACCTTGTTCGAATCCACTCGGCTTCATCAAGCTTCACATCTAACAAAACCCTCAGAGAAGGGATCTCCACGTCAACAGGTAGGACAGCTTCCATACCATACACAAGGGAGTACGGGGTTGCCCCGGTCGACGTACGCACTGAAGTACGGTACCCATGCAAAGCGAAAGGCAACATCTCATGCCAATCCTTGTACGTCACGACCATCTTCTGCACAATCTTCTTGATATTCTTGTTAGCCGCCTCTACAGCACCATTCATCTTCGGTCTGTAAGGAGAAGAATTGTGATGTTCAATCTTGAAATCTCTACAAAGCTCTTTCATCATCTTGTTATTGAGATTCGAACCATTGTCAGTGATGATTCTCTCAGGAACTCCATAACGACAGATGATTTCCTTCTTAATGAACCGGGCAACCACTTGTTTGGTAACGTTAGCATAGGAAGCTGCTTCCACCCACTTGGTGAAGTAGTCAATCGCGACCAAGATGAAGCGGTGTCCATTCGAAGCAGTAGGCTCAATCTTCCCTATCATATCAATGCCCCACATGGCGAACGGCCAAGGCGAATTCATGACATTCAGAGGGCTTGGTGGTACATGCACCTTATCAGCATAGATTTGACACTTATGGCACCTCCGAGCGTACTTGAAGCAATCGGATTCCATAGTCATCCAGTAATAACCGGCTCTCAATAATTTCTTCGACATTGCATGACCACCAGCATGGGTACCAAACGAACCCTCATGCACTTCCTGCATCAACATGTCTGCTTCGTGTCTATCCACGCATCTGAGCAAGACCATGTCAAAATTCCTCTTATACAGCACGTCATCCTGATTCAAATAAAAGCTTCCAACTAGCCTTCTCAGGGTTTTCTTGTCATTCTTCGACGCACCTTCAGGATACTCCTGGCTCTTGAGGAAGTTCTTGATATCATAGTACCACGGTTTCTCATCAACAACAGACTCGGCTGCAAACACATACGCAGGCCTCTCGAGTCGATTCACCGCAACATGTGGCACATGATTCCACCAATGAACTTTGATCATAGAGGACAAAGTAGCCAAGGCATCAGCCATCTGATTCTCGTCCCGGGGGACATGATACAACTTCACCTTCTTGAAGAACGTCAGTATTCTTCTGGTGTAATCTCTATAAGGAATCAAATGCGGCTGATTCGTATTCCAATCTCCATTGACCTGATTGATCACCAGAGCGGAATCCCCATAGATGTCAAGAGTCTTGATTCTCAGATCGATGGCTTCTTCTATCCCCATGATACAAGCCTCATACTCAGCTTCATTGTTGGTGACATCAAAAGTCAATCTAGCAGAAAAAGGTATATGAGCACCTTTAGGATTGATAAGCACTGCACCAACACCGTTACCATTCACATTCATGGCCCCATCAAACATCAATGTCCACTTGTCATCAGGATCCGGTCCTTCCTCGACAAGAGGCTCTTCGCAATCTTTCATCTTAAGATACATGATGTCTTCATCAGGGAATTCAAACATCATAGGCTGATAATCATCAATTGGTTGTTCGGCGAGGTAATCTGACAGAATACTACCTTTGATGGCCTTCTGTGACGTATACTGAATATCATATTCTGTTGAAATCATCTGCCAACGGGCAACACGTCCGGTGAGAGCCGACTTCTCAAAGATGTACTTCACTGGATCCATCTTAGAAATCAATAAAGTGGTATGGTTCAACATATACTGCCTCAGTCGGCGAGCAGCCCAGGCCAAAGCACAGCAAGTTTTCTCAAGCTGTGAATATTTGATTTCACAGTCGGTAAACTTTTTGCTAAGGTAGTATATGGCATGCTCTTTTCGACCAGACTCGTCATGCTGTCCCAATACACACCCCATCGAGTTCTCAGTCACTGACAGGTACATTATCAGCGGTCTCCCTGGAACTGGAGGTATCAGGATTGGAGGTTTCTGTAAATACTCTTTTATCTTGTCAAAAGCTTTCTGACAATCATCATTCCACCTGATTGCTTGATTCTTTCTTAGCAATTTGAATATTGGTTCACACGTGGCAGTTAGGTGAGATACAAACCTCGCAATGTAGTTCAATCTCCCTAAAAACCCACGAACCTGCTTTTCTGTTTTCGGTTCAGGCATTTCTCGAATAGCTTTGACTTTCGCTGGGTCAACCTCAATCCCTTTCTCGCTGACAATGAAGCCTAACAGCTTCCCAGATCTCACACCAAACGTACACTTATTTGGATTCAGCCTCAGCTTGAACTTTCTCAATCGGTCAAACAGCTTCTGCAAATTTACCAGGTGCTCCTCCTCTGTCTGCGACTTCGCAATCATGTCATCCATGTACACTTCAATCTCTTTGTGCATCATGTCATGAAAGAGAGTCGTCATAGCCCTCTGATAGGTAGCACCGGCATTCTTCAGCCCAAATGGCATCACCTTATAGCAAAACGTGCCCCAAGGTGTAATGAATGTTGTCTTTTCCATGTCCTCTGGCGCCATCTTAATCTGATTGTACCCAGAAAAACCATCCATGAAAGAGAAAACCGAGGATTGAGCCGTATTATCCACCAATACATCAATGTGAGGTAATGGGAAATCATCTTTCGGACTCGCTCTATTCAGATCCCGGTAATCGACACACATTCTGACCTTGCCATCCTTCTTCGGCACGGGAACGATGTTGGCCACCCACGGGGGATAAGTTGTCACTGACAAGAAACCAGCATCGAACTGCTTCTGAACCTCTTCCTTGATCTTAACAGCCATATCAGGACTCGTTCTCTGAAGCTTCTGCTTGACCGAAGGACAATCTTCTCTGAGAGGTAATCTATGCATCACAATATCGGTATCCAGCCCAGGCATATCTTGATAGGACCAGGCGAATATCTCCACATACTCTCTCAGCATCTCAATCAACCTTCCCTTGACCTCTGTCTTCAAAGCAGCCCCGATCTTGATATCTCTTCTGGCGTCCTCAGTACCAAGATTAACAATCTCCAACTCCTCCTGATGAGGTTGGATGACCCTTTCCTCCTGCTTCAGCAATCTAACCAATTCTTTAGGGAGCTCACAGTCTTCATCACTCTCCTCTTCAGCTTGGTAGATGGGGTTATTGAAATCATACTGAGCCATAACAGAACTGTTCATAGTGGATGCCATAAGATCGCTTCTGCATGTTTAATGCTTTGTTTTAGAAAAAGAATTCAAGAAAGTCACAAAAACAAAAACATTGCCATTTTTATTATTTTGAAAAATGAAAAACAAAAATAGAAAGACAGGGATCACAAAATTGTTTGCAAAACGTCCTTTATTAATGATAATCATTGAAAACATGTTGGGGCCCTACAATGAACCACTACGTCTTGGGCAGAACGTAGGGTTTTGTGCAGAATGAAAAAAAACAAAAGAAAATTACTCTGTTTGAAGAGTAACTTGGACCACATCCTCTGCCGTCCAATTGTTGATCTTCTCCCCTGGTGCACACGGGCGAACCCAGTTGTCGAGATCACAATCACTGTCACAGTCTTCAACATCAGCTGCAAAGACGTCACCGTGATTCATCAGCCCAGCGCTGGTAAAGGTACTCGGACCTGCTCGTACACCCTGCTCCGTTTGCAAGGGTTGATAGCCAATACCAAATTTGTCCTCCTTGACAAGCAAATCCACCATCTTGCCCCAGCCTTCAGCCTTGCCAGAGTCAACAACCTCCTTGGCCTGCTTGTACGAAGCAATCGAAGCACCCGGCTTTCTCTGATCAGCAAACGCCACTCTCTCGAGAGCAACAGTCTCGAATTCCTGGCATAAAGTTTCGTGGATCTCGCCATCCACCTCTACATATTTGAAAGAGGATAGGTGACTCACCAAGATATCTTCTTCGCCGCACACGGTCACAATCTGATCGTTCCAGACATACTTGAGCTTTTGGTAGAGAGTTGACGAAACTGCCCCTGCTGCATGAATCCACGGACGCCCCAACAAACAACTGTAAGCGGGTTGAATGTCCATAACATAGAAGATAATGTCAAAAACCTCCGGACCTATCTTCACCGGCAAGGTAACTTCACCAAAAACAGAACGTTTGGATCCGTCGAATGCACGCACAATCAGGTCACTCGGAGTGAGCACAACCCCT
This sequence comes from Lathyrus oleraceus, assembly GCF_024323335.1. Lineage (NCBI taxonomy): Eukaryota > Viridiplantae > Streptophyta > Magnoliopsida > Fabales > Fabaceae > Lathyrus > Lathyrus oleraceus. The sequence continues at coordinate 202,486,567 of NC_066585.1, forward strand.
TCAATAGATATCTTCTTCAGAATTTGCTTGGGCAACACATTCAGCGACGAGCCGGTGTCCACCAACACGTGAGACAAAACAGCACCCTTGCATTCCATAGTGATATGCAAGGCCTTATTATGATTACGTCCTTCAGGCGTCAAGTCTAGGTCAGTGAACCCTAAACCATGCCTGGTACTCACGTTGGCAATAACACCCTCCAGTTGGTTGACGGAAATCTCTTGAGGTACATACGCCATATTCAGCGTCTTCAATAAGGCGTTACGATGTGCCTCAGAGCACAGCAGCAAAGAAAGAATTGAAATCTTGGACGGAGTCTGGTTAAGCTGATCTACAATCTTGTAGTCACTCTTCTTGATAATCTTCATGAACTCCTCCACATCCTTCTCAAATGAACCCTCAGGCACCTCCTTCTGAGCAGGTTCTTCGTCAACCACTGCCTGTTTGCCTTTAGCCTTAGCGAGAGCCTCGGCATTGTTGTCTCTTAAAGGTTGTGGAGCAAACAGACGTCCACTGCGAGTAAAACCTCCTGGTCCACCCACGTTGTCCACAACTGGACTCACAACCACAAGAGTTCTTACTGGCACACTGATAGTCACAGGCGCTTGATTAACTGGTCGGGTCTGATTCTCAGCCCTTCGGGTACTGCGATACGCGTTATCATATTTCCACGGAACAGCCCTGCTATCAACAGCCCTTCTGACTGGCGCGACAATGGTAGTTGGATTGCTGGCGGTTACAGGTGCAGAGATGGTAACAGGAGTACCACTTGTTGTAGGTGCACTAACAACCCTCTGACCACGTCCTTCAGACGGTTTGAAGTAGATAGTGACAGTTGATACGGACCCACGATCTCTTATAGCCCGACTGAATTGCAGACAGCCCTCATCCATCAAACCCTGGATACCGGCCCTTAACCGTTCACAACCATTCTCAGATTCATCACAACCAATACAGCCCTCATTACAGCCCGGGTAAACACCCCCATTCAGCAAACGACCCTTCACAACCAACAAAGAAGTCTGAACATCCTCCACATTGACAACCAAATCCTCAGCTTCTTCCCCTTCAATGCTATTCACTCGGTGAGCACCATGCGGCGGCATAGGGTTGTTTACAACATTTGGCACAGGAGCAAAATTGATAGTTTTGGCATCAATTAAGTCTTGGACTTTATGATGAAAAGCCCTGCAGTTTTCAATATGGTGCCCCGACGCACCAGAGTGAAAGTCACAACGCACGTTGGCATCATACCCCGGTGGTATCTTTGTCAACGGCGCCATGGTCCTCAATTCCACAAACCCTAGTCTGAGCAACTCAGGCAGTAACTCAGCATAGGTCATTGGCAATGGGTCGAAACGTCTATCAGGCATCCTCTGCCTTGGCTGATACGGACGTTGTTGTTGTTGTTGTTGCGGCATTTGTTGTTGAACTCTCTGTTGTTGCGGTTGTTGACGTTGTTGAGGTGCCGGAATTGTCACTGCAGCAACCTGACGATACTGATTTCTATTCACGCTTCTTCGGCCATGTTGCACAGCGCTGGCTTCACCCTCTCTCCGACGAGGTGCCCCTGCAAACGGCTTCTTGGAAGACGAGGACCCAACATCTTGAATCTTACCAGCTTTGATCAAGCTCTCTGTCCTCTCACCACAGATAACCACATCTGAAAAACTACCGAATGGGCAACTTCCCATCCGGTCCATGAATACACCCTGTAGAGTACCAATGAACATGTCAGTTAATTCCCTCTCCAGCATAGGGGGTTGTACTCTAGCAGCCAGCTCACGCCACCTCTGGGCGTACTCCTTGAAGCTTTCTCCGGATTTCTGACATAGACTCTGCAGTTGAGTCCGGCTTGGCGCCATGTCCATGTTGTGCTTGTACTGCCTCAAGAAGGCCTCACCCAGATCCCTCCAGCAACGGATAGAATCTCGCTTCAGTTCCATGTACCAATCCAAGGAAGCCCCAGATAAGCTATCTTGGAAAAAATACATCCACATCTTTTCGTCATCGGTGTAAGCAGAGACCTTCCGATAATATGCCTGCACGTGGGTGCGAGGGCAAGAAGTACCATTGTACTTATCGAAAGAGGGTGCTTTGAATTTGTAAGGGATCCTCAACCCTTCTATCAAACCCATGTTGGTCACATCAAAATCCAGGGAATTCTGACATTCCATGGCTCTTATCTTCTCAGCAAGGGCATCCACCTTACGATCCCTATCCTCGACTCTCCCAACAACTTCATCATCTTCACTGAGCAAAGTGAACATGTCCTCTTGTCTGTCAACAATAGGAGCAGGATGACGAATCGGAGCCCGGGTAGCTCTAGCATTGATAGTCTCTGCAGCAAGAGGTTGTCCGTTGATTCTGATCCCCCTTAACTCTTCACCCACAGCATAGTCGTTGGCGGGAGCAGCAATATTAACATTCTCGTGAACTGGGACGCCCACCGGCGACGCGCGGTTGGACTGCGGAATCACGGTCTCTTGTCTCTGGACCAAGGTTCTAAGCTCCTCCTGACCTTGCGCAACCCCTTGCATCATAGTCATAAACTGGGCCATATTCGCCCTCATCTCAGCCAATTCCGTCTGAACTTGGTCCATACTTCTCTGATGATTAAGTCTGGTTGAGTAGCGGTACGGTCTTCGATCAGCTATCCTGCCTGACACAGGAACCAGAGTGAGAAGTCGCGAGCAAGAACACATGTTATACAAAAATGATATGTGTATGATGCATGTGATGCAAATGCGGGTTAACTTTTCTTTCTTTTTTTTATACATTATTTTTTTTTGAAAATAAACATGCTATGATGCAAATGATGGAGCCATGACTGGTCAGCTGAGTATCACGCGGCACAGGATCAAAGCTTCGGCCTGAACTCGGAATCACAAATCATCTGAAACCCAAAGTCAATCTGATACCCAAACTTCTGAACCAAGTCACCATCTAAACAGGTACCCCCAACTTCAGCCCAGGGATCCGAAATAAACGGAACCCTCTGATCAATACCAGGGTCAAACCTCCGGCGTCCAGAAATAAAGATCCACAAATCCGGCTTAAAGTCACCAACACAGCATCACTGGCAGAAATCTGCACTTGCAAGGATCAAACCCTCCCCTCACAGGTGAATTCTAACAAGGTCATCCTAAGGCGGACAATGGTTTCGACAATCGGGCAAAGATACTCAACGGGTTTGCCCTTTTGGGTTTGCCGTTGCAGCTCTCTTAAAATCGTCTAAACCAAAGATCCGGGAATGAACGGTCACCGAAGTCAATAGTTCAGATGAGGTGACTCAACCAAAGTGGATACTCCACAAAGGAAAAGCACTCTCAAATGAACCTCGTCCGGCTTGTGGTATGTCACGTCGCCAAAAACATGTTGACCTAACATGAGAGGCAACATGAGACCACACTAATCCTAGGTGTATACTCGGGCCTGGGTTTTAGCCCCACTCAGAACTCCCACCCCAAACAGAGGAACCAACCTGTACAGGATCAGCACAATGATAGTATGATGCATGCAAACAGATATGCACATATATACAACATAATAATCATAAATGCAATAAATAGAGCAACACAAGCAACCTAAACCCTATCCTAGAGAGCGCTAGGAGAGACTCGCTTAGGGAAGATGGACCAGCAAGAGGTCAACTTCTCTATGTCCCTAGCAGAGTCGCCAGCTGTCGCATTACGCGAAAAACCGGCGAGAAACGAAAACAACAGAGCCACCACCGTGCGTTATTTATCCCAAAAGAGGGAAAGGAAACGCTCGAAGTAAACCTGGAAAAGACATGGTCTCGCGACCAGAGAGAGATGGGATCGGGAGTCGGTTATGCGAAGGAAAGGTATTAGCACCCCTACGCATCCGTCGTACTCGACAGGATCCACGCACAAAAGGAAGGAATAAGGTTGCTAAAACTGCTCAAACATCAAACACTGGCTGAAAGAGACACAGGAAAACAAGAGAAACAGGACTCGGCAGGATATCGCATCCTGGGCCTACGTAGTCTGTCAGGCACAGACATCAGAGTCGACGTAGTTCGGGACAAAGGGGAAGTGTGCTCGCTAAGAGGTCGCATCCTATGCATACGTATCTTCTCTGACTGGAGAAGAATCAGAGCACTCGTAACTCGGCTAACGCACGCCAAACAAAACCACACAGGAAACTGATTGCCAATCGCTGGACTTACGTCAGACTCCACACAAACAGGCAAACCTGGAGGTCGAATGCCAATCGCTGGACTTACATCATACTCCGAACCAACAAACACACACGAAAGAAACCAACTGCCAATCGCTGGACTTACGTCAGACTCCAAACGCATACAAAGGGGTTGCAAAAGGAAAAGGGCGCCCGGAGAGATCAGCTCATCTCCTGCCTACGTACCTCATCTGGTATGAGGATCAGGGCGACGTAGTTCCCCTACGCAGGGAAGGAACTTCTAACCAAATACAAAGGGAGACACAACTAGGGAGACTTCGACTCGAGCCTAGATGTTATCATGCATATCATCCCTAAGTTAAGGTTGCTATCTAACTTGCACAAAGAGCAAACTAAACCTAAACAGCACAAGCAAAGCAATCATTCACAAATAGCACACATTATATACAAACAAATTGGGCTCACACAGGGTTAGGCTTTAGTCAATGGGTCATGTCAACCTCGACAAACAAGCCACTGTATCAGGGTGAAGTTAGCTCTTAACCCTAACATTGAGAGTTAGGGTGAAGTAGATGAAATAGGAGGTGAGGGGTGTGCCTCACAGCTCTTATCCCTGGCCAGGGAGAGCTTTTAGACAGATGAAAGTGTGGGTTCAGAAAGTTGGAACCCTTCTACACTTATGACTGACTCAACATAGATCTTGGGTTAAGATCCACAAGGCATCAACATGTGATGTGAGCCAAGGGATGACACACTGAATAGCAGGAGATGGACTACACATCTCTTGTGTCTGCCAATGCCTCTTCACTTAGGAGGTCTTTGATATGTACAGGGGATAAAGATAAACAAACACAAGCATTGCCTCTTAAGGAGGACTTCAGACAGGTGCCTGACCAAATAACAGGCCAGGTCTTCCAGACTACATGAAGTCAGAGAAATTATACCTCAGTGCTTAAGCTATCAAGCAAAGAAAAATCAAGTTCACAAAGGAACTATAGCAACTAATGGTACCTGAAAACAATCTAACACAATCAGTATACAAGTCAACAAAAGTCAAACAGACAGACTAGTGGTCAACAGTCAACAGTACACAATTAAACAGACAAGCATCAATGCACCAAAGCAAAGCACAAGCTCAACTCAAAGGAGCAAAAAGCAACCTACAAAACAAGTTAAGGTTAGTCAACATTCAACAATCAATCAACTTTAAGCAATGTGAATCAATCTCCTCAAGGCCATATGCTTCATCTCCTGAAAACAAAGCTCAAACATAAGCACCAACCACTAGGACAAGGCCTAGGGTCAAAGAGGGAGAAATAATTCATAACAGAACATGAAAATTGACAAAAATCAAGCTTAATCAATTAAGAACAACATCCAAGTGGTCCCATATCAATAGCATCAACCAATTTCATTTCACAAAGCAATCATGGCAAAGCATGCAATTTCAAAGCTCATCGAAGCTACAGAATGAACAAATGCATATTAATTCCAGAATGACTCAATAAATCTCAAGAAAAATCATGGCTAAACAGAACACATCACATAATTATCACACCAAAATTCAAGACATTTGGACAAGTAGAAACATGGCAATTAAATTCATCAAGTTATGGTAAGCATAAACAAGCTCAAATAAGGCACAAATGGTGCATCAAGTTCACACAAGCCTAAAACAGAAATCAAACATGATAAATGTCCCAAACCAAAGCCACAATAAACTTCAATGTGTTTAGAATCAATGCACAAAATTTCAGGTTCATATGATAAACACCAAGCATTTCACAAATCATCTAAGTTCATGGCTATCAAAAAGTGCACAAATGATCAACCAGCAAAGAAAATCCCAAACAAATCAAAAATGCATCCAACAATTCTACAAACATTCATATTCAATCCTAATATCCAGAAGAAGCATCATGCAAAAATTCACATCAATTGGCATTGAATTGGCATGGAAAAGAAAATCAGAAAGTTGAGCAAGAAATGGTGTGACACACATTGTCACACCTACATTAATCAGATCATAACTCTACAACCAGGCATGAGAAAAATACAAACTCTATACCAAAATGACCATTAGGATGTCTATTTTAAGCACACAAAATTTCAAGAGCATAGGATCAAATCTCATCATTTCACAATCAAAATGGCAAGGCATGTCAAGAAAACACATGTATGAACATTCCCTAAGCAAAATAAAAATCCATGCGTGCACAATTTCTGGAAAAATCATCAAAAAATAGTAGACATCATGAGGAACATTATGCAAAAAACCTCATCTCAATTGGATTAATATTCATGAAGTTATGAATTTTTGAAATGGAGAGAAAATTAAAAATCACATAAGAAGCATAGCATGAACATGGAAGCATAAAGTGAAAAAATGCCAAAGGCCAAATGTGGATTTGTCTGAACCGAGGATCGAACCATGTTAGGATTTGAATTAGGCGCGTTTTAGGATGAAACGCGCCGTTTCATTTAAACGACGTGGCACTGGAAATCAACCTCAACCAATCATATGGACACGCACGCACGACATGGACCAATACATGGCGACGAACAGAAAAACACATGCAGGCAAGCGCTCAAGAAGATCAAACACGATCTGGAAAATGGAAACCCTAACATTCATCACATGTTCATCATGTTCATCAAGGTCAAGAACAAATCATCACATAAATTAACAAAATGCATATCAATGGATTCGTCTTCCAATGTACATCACTAATCTAACATCAATTCAACCTAATTTTCAACAACATGCTTGGATCGATCAGAATAAATTTCATGCATCAATCTTAAAATCAACATAACTTTCTTATTTCTTGATGAAAACGCACGATGCAAAGCTCAGACTACTCAGTGTTGGAAGATCTATCATACGCATATCATGATTTCAAGGATGGTGACATTCGGAAACTGACCTTCAAGAGATTGCAGAACTGGAATTGCAACTTTCAGGCCTTGCAAGGTGGAAACAGATGATCCTATGCTCTTGAATGAGTGAATGGAAGAAGGATTTGATGTTAATCTTGCACGATTTTGCTGAAATCTTCACTTTCCATTAATGAAGCAACCTTCAACAGTCCTTGATTCAGCTCGAAATCCTTGAATCTTTGCTTCCAAAATCTCCAATTACACTTGTGGATGGTGAATCAATGAAGAACAATGCAAGGTTTGTGCAGAATTTGGATGAAAAGTTGAGAGAAAAAGTTTGTGAAAAAATGCAAAATGGATCTAGATCTGAGATTTTGATGTCTTAACCAGGTTTTCTGTTAGGATTATCTTTATATATGGTGGACTAATGATTCTCCTAATCACAATTAGTCAAATGCAAGTGTATTAGTGAAATGCAAGTGTTATGCCAATTTTGTCAATTCACCCTATATGCATGCATGGATTGCTACAGTACACGAAATATGAGCTAATTCACTTTGAAATGTCATTTTTAGCCAAATGCAAGTGATATCATGTGTGGAAGATACTTAATTTTTGAATTAGACTTTTCCCTCCAAAATTCAAATGAAATTCAAGTGAAAAATCCAATATTTTTGTGATGAGAATTGGTGAAATGTAATGCATTATTTGGATAGCTCATGTCAAAATGGGAATGTTACAAAAAATCCCACTTCAATTGGCCTTGTGGTGTGAAAGTTATCCCCTTGTGAAGTTCAAATTTGCTTGACCATGATTGATCCATAACTTGCCAACCACACATGAGAAATGGATGTTCTTGAACTTTTTGGAAAGGTGAGAGCAAGATCTTGAACTTTCATGTTGGACAAAATTCCATTTGAAGCTTGCTTGAGGATGTAAACTTGAGGAGAAGACCTTTCCATTTTTGGCAATTCCATATTACAGGTCACTTACTATTTTTGGAAACTTTTCATCTGACCTCAAGTTCTTCATTGTTGATGTTTGCAATGTCAAATGAGACTTGTATGGACATGAATGAGGCCTCTCTAACGATCTCCCACCTTCAAATCCATGATTGATTGCACAGTTGACTTTGGTTGACTTTCTAGGGTTTCAGATGAATTGCATCTTGATTGATGAGTTTTGAACATCCAATGCTTGACCAAATCACTTCAAAATGATCCCTAGGTCACATGAACTCAATGAACCAACCCTAGGGCTTTGCTTCAATAGGAAATGCACTTGCTTGCTTGCACAACTGGATCTCCTGACCAGTCTTGACTGATGACTTGCACTTGGGCAAAGGACAATGCAATGCTATGCAGTGGACAATGTTAATGTTAATGTCCTAAAATGAAAATGTATGTACAAAATGGGAGGTGCAAATTTGAGGTGCTACAGCTTCCCCTATTCAATCAACTGGGAACCCGAACGGATGAGAGCAACGGCTGTCAGACTTTCAGGGTAAACAGGGATTGAATACCGAAAGAACCGGAAAATTTGCACTCTGAGGGATATAGACTTACACTTTGAGAATTTCTTTCATGAGTCATCCTTAAAGAATCAAATATAGACTTACACTACTAGAAAATATACCTTCGGTGACACAATATTACAATGACCATTTTTTCACCGTCGTCATATCACATTTTTACGTGCATGTTTTATTTTATTTTATTAGGAAAACTTGTATCACTTTTCCTTAAAACAACTGTGGTCATAGAGTTTATATGATAATCTCTGATTCGTAACATAAAAAAAAATCATTTTTTTCAATAAAAATAAGCATGTGTCCCTTCACATTTATTATAATTTAAAAATTGAAAGTATAACAACTACGGTTGTTTTGTACAACCGTGGTTATATGTTCCATAACTCAATACGCTTGAAGCTTGCAATCGTTGTGAAATTATTTTCCACAAAATTAAATATAACAGGTACTTCATTTCTCTTTATCTATCGATCTATCTATCTATCTATCTCTTTCTCTCTCTCTATCTATCTATCTATCTATCTATCTATCTATCTATCTATCTCTCTCTCTCTCTCTCTCTCTCTCTCTCTCTCTCTCTCTCTCTCTCTCTCTCTCTCTCTCTCTCTCTCTATATATATATATATATATATATATATATATATATATATATATATATATATATGTATCTTACACTTTTGAATGTTTATGTTCTCCGTAAGGGTTATTTACCATTATCTCTCTGACGCTTATGAACGTTTATGCTCTTCTCTAGGATTTTGTGTGTATTGACATTGTAATGTGTATTGTTCATGTTGTCATGTTCATGTTTTATTCATATTTTGTGAATATGCTTTGGTTTTGGTGTTAGATATGTTTATATTTTATTCATACATTGTGGCTTCTGAATATGTTTATGTTTTGGTGTTGCCATGTTCATGTTTTATTTAGACATTGTCATATGCATATAACCATATTAGGATGTTGTATGTGTAGCATTAGGTTTCCATTCACATTATTCTTTTGATATAAATTTTAGAATTTGTTATAAATTGTGGTTGGATGAAAGCCGATATATTAGGTCTGGTGTATGAGAAATGTGAAAGCCGACATTATTCCACATATGTTGTGATGGAATATGTCAAAATTATATAACATGGACGTGGCATGGAGAAATGGAAAATAATCAAAATATGATGTGACAAATGGATGAAGATGATGATCTGGATGATTGACTAGAAGATATGATTCCTGATATTGGAGAATCGTCTTATATGAAAGCCCATATTTATGATACTTTATGTATCGATAAAGATGTGCCTTTATATAAGGGGTACACCAATTTACACGATTGTCTGCGTTGTTAAAATTGTTTAATCTTAAGGAAAAAGGTGGGTGGTCGGATAAAAGTTTCACATATTGGCTTGATTTTTTGAAACAAATGCTACCAGAGGATAACAATTTGTCAGATTGTTGTTATGATGCCAAGAAGATATTGTGTCCAATGGGTTTGGAGTATGTCAAAATATTGCATGCCCTAATGATTGCATATTATATAGGAAAGAGTATGGAAATTTGGATCAATGTCTAGAATGTCGTGAGTCATGCTACAAGTTAAAGAACAACAATGGTAATAACAATGACAATGTTAGTAAGAAGCGTCCCCATGCTATAGTTTTATGGTACTTGCTAATAATTTTGAGGTTAAAGAAACTTTTTGCTAATGCGAATGACGCAAAGAAAATTAGATGTCATGCATATGAAAGAAAATATGATGGAAACATTTTCCATGTAGATGATTCTTTTTAATGGGAGAAAATTGATTCATTGTTTCTGGATTTTGCCCTTGAGCCAAGAAAGCTTAGGCTTGGGCTTGCCACAGATGGAACGAACCCCTTTGGTATTCTCGGCACTAACCATTCTTCGTGTCTTGCTCCTATCACGATTTATAACCTATCTCTCTGGAAATGACATAGATTTTTATCTAAGTCCATTAATTAAGGATTTAAAACTTTTGTGGGATAAAGGTGTTGGCGTTAATGATGCATATTCTGGTGAAAAGTTTAGTATGTATGCAATGTTATTTTTCACAATCAACGACTTTTCTGCATATGGTAATTTAGTTTGATATTGTGTCAAAGAACATAAAATATGTCCTATATGTGAAACTGATACCTGTTTACACCAGTTTGAGTTTGGAAAAAGGATTGTTTACCTTGAGCATCGGAAATTTCTAAAACCCAATCATCCTTATTGTATATTGTGGAAGACTTTAAACAGAGAGCAGGAGTTTGAAAGGGCTCTTAAACCTTTAACTGGAGATAAGTTTATCAAAGACAAGAACATCCTAATGTTGTCTTTGGAAAGAAAAAAGACGGTCTCGTTGAAAGAAATATTTGTAAAAATAGATCGGTGTTCTTTGATCTTACATATTAGTCTAGACAGGATGTAAGACATTGTCTTAATATGGTACATGTGGAGAAAAATGTGTGTGATAGTTTGATCAGAACACATTTAAACATTCCAGTCAAGACTAAAGATAATAAGAATTCCCGTTTAGATATGGTGGAGATAGGTATAGGACAACAGTTGGCTTCAGAAGATAGAGGAAAAAGATCTTATTTGCCCCCGACATGTCACTCTCTATCTAAAAAGAAAAATAAAAGTTTTTACAGGTGTTTGTATGATATCAAAGTTCCCCAAGGTTACTCTTCAAACATCAAGAAACTTGTATCAATGAAAGATCTCAAGTTAGTTTGCTTAAATCTCATGATTGTCATGTCTTGATGCAACAACTTCTACCAGTGGCTATTTGTGGCATCCTTCCAAAAAATGTAAGAGTGGCTATAACCAGATTGTGCTTATTCTTCAATATTATATGTAATAAATTTCTTTATTTCAAAAAATTATATGAATTAGAAGATGAGGCTGTAACGATATTGTGTCAATTAGAGATGTATTTTCCTCTGTCATTTTTTGATATTATGGTTCCCTTGTTTATCTAGTTATAGAAATCAGATATTTGATCCACTTTATTTAAGGTGAGTGTATCCTATAGAGCGATACATGAAGATATTTAAAGATTATACGAAGAATCATCACCGGTCGGAAGCTTCGGTCATTGAAAGTTACATTATAGGAAAAGCTCTTGAGTTTTGTTCAAACTATTTGTGGGAAATAGAGTCTATTGGAATTCCAAAGTCTCGTCATGCTGACAGATTTGAAGGTAGAGATACTCAAGGTTTAAATGTTAAGTCAATGGATCGGGATGTAGTACTTCAAGCACATTTCTATATACTGAATAATCTTAGTGTAGTTGAACATTACATGGCTACTCACAAAAAAAAGTTATAAAGAAAAAATATCCCTAAATGAATGATAAGTTGTTGTTGACACATCATAAAAAGAAATTCGTAAGTTGGTTTAGTATGAGGATTTCTAATGATGATTGTACATCCGAGACAATTAAATAGTTATCGTACATGCCAAAATTTATTGTGATAACTTGGACGGCATACGATATTTCTAATTATTCCTTTTATACAAAAGCAAAAGATGATCGTGGTACAATGTAAAATAGTGGGATTATGGTTTAGACCGAATCCATGATTTCTCTAGGTCGAAAGATAAGAATCATATTTTGGCAATCATCACATTTTGTGGTGTCATTGAGAAGATTTTGGAGAGTGATTATGTTATTTTCAAAGTGTCTTTATTTAAATTCAAGTGGATTTCTAATAACAATGGTGTACAAACTGATAAATTATGATTCACACGAGTTAACCTTGGCAAGGCAACTTATAACACGGAACCATTCATCATGGCTACTCAAGTAAAACAAGTTTTTTATGTGACAGACCATGCGGACTTTTCGAGAAGGTGGTCAATTTTTCTCAAAGGAAGACACATTCCTCCTAGTGATGATGAAAGTGTGATATTCCTTTAACTCCTTCTTATTCAACACAAATTCCTAATTGATATGAAGAAGTTGATAGAGATGATGTACATGTTATTCATAATGATCATCAAGAAGGCATATGGGAAAATTAAAAAATAAGTACTTTATATTCCTCATTTATAATTTATTGTATGTTATAATTACTAATGATGCTATTTTCTAAGAACTATTATTGTTTGAAATTATAGGTGTTTAAAGTCAAGACACTAAGAGATAAGACATCAAGACAACAAAATAGTATTATTTGTTGTAATGATGTGTACATTATAGGTTTTTTTTGCCATTTTGGTTTTGATGTAATATAAAATTTTGGTTCCTAATGGAATTGTGTCATTGATGTAATATAATATTTGGTCTAAATCAATTCAAAAATTGTTGTATTGTTGTTTCTAGTCTGATATGATTCAGAAATGTTCAGGTTTAAAATTTGGGAATACTGTAAAATTGAGAAATATATAAAAAAAACAAATTATATCATAACGGTTTTTAACTCAACTATTGTTATAAGTAGAGCGCATTATCCAGAATAATAGTAGACAAGAATAGCGGGGTTGGGATTCGAACCAAGGACCTATAAATTATTTCACAACGGTTGTTTGAATAAATTGTGTTATAAGTAACATGCTTTCAAACTTATAACCATGGTCTCTCGTCCGTTGTGGAAACCACCATACATACATTCAGACGCTACCTAACAACAGACGTGTAACTGTCATTATATGTGTTTCACAACCGTCATTATATATGTTTTTCTTAGTAGTATTAGTTATGTCTCTATTTGTGATATTCTCATACTCAAAGTATGATATAGCATTAAGCATAATGGTTCTAGCTTTATGATGATTCTTGTAATCTTTCTTTTGTTGATCAGCCATCATTCTTCTTTCTACCTTGTTATGAATTCCATCAAAAGGATGAATGTAGCCATCAACTACCATATCCCATAGATCGACATCATGACCAATAAAAAAATTATTCTATATTTCCAATAGTCAAATTTTTCTCCATCAAAAATTGGGGGTTTGGCACTATAATGATCTCCTCCATTGTTAATAATAGGTGCAACTGGTGGAGGGATTCTTGCCATAGTGTTTCACAAATCTGGATCTTTTTCTAACACGGTGAAGTGTTTGATAAACAATCAATACCAAAACCGAAGCTCTTATGCTAATTGAAGGTAATAGAAACACAATAAGGGGGGTTTGAATTGGGTTTCAAGAATAAAAACTTTGTAACCCAAAATGACAATGAGAAAACTAACAAAAACAACGAACACAATTATTTTTATCCTGGTTCGCTATGAACAAAGCTACATTCAGTCCACCCGCCAAGGTGATTCCGTCTTATCACAAGGACTTAATTCACTATAAACAAACTTCATTACAACCTCAAACACTAATCTTCAATGTATTCTTGAGTAATTCTGATTAAACCCTAGTCACTCAAGAAAATACAATCACAAAGATTGAGATACAAAGTGTGTTACAAAATGCTTCTAAGAAAGAAGAATACACAAATGAATTACAAAGTATTTCACACAAAATATTTTCTATGAAGAGTATAAACAAAAGTTCCTTGTGTGTTTGTTTCTCTTCCTCAAAAATATTCACAACATGCAATGTTCACGTAAATGATATTCTCTTGATGTTGGCATTGTTCTATTCTTCCAAGACTCCTTTATATAGGTAATTGAAATTTTGGTATGCAGATCCTGGATGTCGTACACGATGTCACGACACCAAGGTCAGCACATTATCACACCACAAACAATGTTAGGATTTAAACAACAGCATGATAGGAAATAACACAAGTAGTTGTTAACCCATTTCGGTGCAATGTCACCTACATCTGGAGGCTACCAAGCCAGGAAAGAAATCTATTATCACATAATTAGTTTGAAGTTCTGAACAACCTCGGGTTTTACAAACTTCTCACCTAATCTCTACCCATGGATGTTTATATCTAAGACTCTCCTAGATATGAGACCCCTCTCACTTCCCTTCAACCATACAACAACTTATAACAGAAAAATTCAATCCACTCTGGCTTAAAAGCTTCTGAGGGATTGACGGTTACAACTCAATAAACAAGTTCTAATTCAAGTATCGGGGAGATACTCGAATGGATCACACAATACAAAGACATAAAACCCTAATTTAAATAATATTATGCACTGCTTCGATGCCTTCTTAGGTTTAGAAACGATCTATAAATAGCAGTGGAAAGACATGGGCTTTGGGCTTAACTCATAGCAGATCCAAAGACTTTGCACAATCTTCTGCAGATTTGATTACAATCAGATCATATGTTTCCTAAAATGTTTTGACATTTTTACTTCGTAAACAAGTCAAGGCAAAATAGTCTTTTGCTTTTTAGAAAACGCTATACATAATTCGTGAACTAAATCTTCAGAGTATCTTCAGATAAACTATAAAAGGAAACAAATCTCACAAGATACTAAAATAGGTCATACTCCAATGTTGAACCAACGTGTCAGGACATCTTGTTCAACATCTGACACTAATACTTGTTTTTCCAAAATGCAGTTATCCACTACATATCAGTCCTAACAATCTCCCCATTTGGAAAATTTTGGCTAAAACAACCTTTGCATATACCAACAGGAATGAGGGTAAGAATCATAGTAACAAAACCCTCATGGAAACAAAAAAAAATCCTTTTCTCCCAAGAACACTAGAGGCAGGCGCAACGAAAAAAATGCCTCATACTTAGAGAGATAAACTCTCACACGAAGAACCTGCCTAAGAGAAAAATAAATTATCTTTAGTCAGAATGTCAGGACATTTTTCCTGACATTATTAACATCAGCAGCCCATTCTTAACAAAAAAAAATGCTCCCCCTGAGTAGCAGATCCAGGGGCGAGAGCTACCCCAAGAGTTACTCCCCCTCCATACATGCGACCCCTTAGTGGGCCAGAGTAACTAATCAGATCAATAATAAGAACAATCAATCACAACTATTTTACTCCCCCTTTTTAGCCATAAAGTTGACAAGAATAACCAAACAATAGAGTTAGCAGATCAGTCAAAAGTGAGTTTATAAACCACACACAATCAAGAGCACTATAAAGTGCAAAAATTCCATCACCTTTCAAACTTCCTTCTTCTTCAGACAAGGCTTTTATCAACATTGAAATCTTGATTTTCCTCTCAGTATAACTTCTGATAGTTTCATCCAGGGTCTCGTAGGTATCTTTTAGCTCAGCAAGGATGCATGTTTTAGTAGTATGCCTGGAAGATGTTTGTCCAGATGTCAAGACAATGTCTGGGACATGTTTCCCAATGAACATCCTATAATGTAATGAGAGAGGAGGGTTCCTTTTGCAGATACTGTCAGAACTGATTAAGACACTTGGGTGTTGACTCAGAATAACACCACATATCAATGAGGGAAAATCTATTGGCATCTTCACAGTATAAGAGGCAACATGCTTCATAGTTTGATCAAAGACATGGTGTAACACCCCGATAAAATAAGATAATTATTTAATTTAAGTTAATAGTATAATTATTAATTTAATTAAATAATTGGATTATTATTATTGGATTATTATTGGAATTATTATTATTATTATTGGAATAATATAAAGTGGGAATATATAAGAGTTCCATTTGGTAAAGTAAGGGTTTTTCACGTGAAAACCAGAGAAGCGACAGAAAGTAGAGAAAGGGCAAAGAGGAAGAGCAGAGAAGAAGGTTGAAGAGGGAAAAGCTTGAAGCTAAAGGATTGCCGGATTAATTCAGGTAAGGGGGGTTTATCGTCGTTTAATGGGTATTATGGGTTAACATGTAATGGGTAGTGATAAGCCGTTGAATTGACCCTAATTCGGATTATGAATGCTGAAAATTATGATGGATGAGTTATGTTAAAAACTGAAATTGAATCGATAGTAGTGTGAGTCGTAATTGCTGGACGTGTAGCTTTTTACGGAATTGGAATCGGAGGTCCGGAAGTCCTCCAACGGCGGAAAATGCGGAGAATTCTGCATTCTGCTTCGTGTTAGCGCAGGAACAGCTTTCTGTCTTGCGTTAACCGGTTAACCCAGGGTGTTAACCGGTTAACACTGTTATGAATTGTGAAAATATTGCTGTTTGTCTTGCGTTAACCGGTTAACCCAGGGCGTTAACCGGTTAACACTGTTGTGAATTGCCAGGAAGCGTGTTCTGTTTGCGTTAACCGGTTAACCCAGGGCGTTAACCGGTTAACACTGTTTGAAAAGTGAAAAATTAATATTTAAATATTGTGTACATATTTGATGGTTGGCCTATGTTGGCGTATGATGTAGTAGGGATCATTTCCCGTTGTTTTGAGTAGTGTAGGTATTAGTAGAGTGTGCTAATACTGTGATTGATTATGTGGCATGACATAATATGATTCTGTGATAATTGTATTGATGATGTATGATGGTGTGCATAATGTTGTGAATATATCTATTATGTATGCAATTGTGGATGGACTGTTTATGGCTTAGAGTGTGAGCATATGTCCATTGTGAGTTGTTGTTGATGTTTGCATTGCTAGGTGATTTAGCATGCATAATGTGGCCTTTATGGTGGTAGCTAATTCCCATGGTGAGGAATTAGTGAGTGAATTATTGTGGATTGTTGTTGATGTTTGCATGCTAGGTGATTAGCGTGCATAGCATAGCCCTTGGGGTGGTAGCTAATTCCCATGGTGAGGAATTAGTGAGTGAGTCACTAGGTCTCAAATGAGTGGGACTAGTGAGCTTGGTAGCCATATCTGGATTTGATCGGTGAGGTTGAACTATATGTTCACGAATAGTCGGTATCGCATGCATGGAGTCTCATTGCATAATGTATGTATGGCGTATAATATGAATGGATGTATTCCAATATTATACGTGTGTATTGTGGTTGTGTTGAGTTTGAGTATGATGATGATGATGATTATGAGTTGATATTGTCGTTGCTGAATATGTGTTATGATTAGGGTGATGAAATGTGTTAATTTACTTAACATTACATGATATTTTATAATGCTTATTATATCGATTGAGGAACTCACCCTTACAACTATTTTTCAGGTAACGAGCAGTGATTGAGTAGAAGCTAGAACTTGGAGTCTAGTGTAGTTCCTTAGTGGGTCATGCTCTGGTAGATGTAACATCGGGACGGGATGTTTTATCTTATTTTCATTGTTGGTTGTTGAATGATCTTACATGTAATGTGTTACATGGTTTGCATATCCGCTGTGAATTATGCAATATTTTATTTGATAAACAAATGAGTATGACCAGATATTTTGGAACATGGTGTGAAGTGTCAAGTGTGACACCCTTAATTGCATATTTACTCTGATTTATATATTTGTTGTTTTAATTAATTATTGGGGTATTTTAGAAGGGTGTTACATTAGTGGTATCAGAGCATAGTCGGTCGAGTCGAGTCGTAATTATTCTGTTTCCCTGTACGGGATAGGTGTTGTGTAACCCTATCAGTACTTATTGTTTTGGCTTGTTGGGTTTTCAGAATAGAGATGGCTGGAAGAGGTAGAGACGATGCTGCGATTGCTGAGGCTCTGGGTATGCTAGCTGGAGTACTTGGAGGGAATCCGAATGTTGTGGGAATGGGAGTTGCTCGTCAACTGAGTGAGTTCCAGAAGAACAATCCTCCAATGTTCAAGGGAGCATACGATCCAGATGGTGCTCAGAAGTGGTTGAAGGAGATCGAGAGGATCTTCCGAGTGACTGAGTGTGCCGATAACCAGAAGGTCAGGTTCGGTACGCATATGCTGTCTGAGGAAGCAGATGATTGGTGGGTTGCTACCCGCGCTGAGTTGGAAGCTGCTGGGAGTGCTGAGATCACTTGGGCGGTGTTCAGGGAGAGATTCCTGAGGAAGTACTTTCCAGAGGATGTCAGAGGAAAGAAAGAGATAGAGTTCTTAGAATTGAAGCAGGGCAACCGGTCTGTTACTGAGTATGCTGCTAAGTTCACAGAGCTGTCGAAGTATTACACTCCCTATGATGAGGCTACTGGGGAATTTTCGAAATGTGTGAAGTTTGAGAACGGGTTACGTCCCGAGATCAAGCAGGCTATTGGGTATCAGCGGATTAGAGTGTTTTCTGATTTGGTTGATTGCTGCAGAATTTTTGAACAAGATACCAAGGCCAGAGCGGAGAACTATCAGCAAAGGGTTGATAGGAAAGGCAAGAATCAGAATGATCGTGGGAAGCCGTATGCAGCTGGCAAAGGTTTCCAGAGACAGAGTGGGATGAAGAGACCTAGTGGGGGAGACTCTAGTGCCCCTGCTAAGTGTTACAGATGTGGTCAGGCTGGACATCGTTTCCATGAGTGTACCAGTACTGAGAGGAAGTGTTTTAAGTGTGGAAAAGGTGGTCACTTGGCTGTAGAGTGCCGGTTGAAGACTATGACTTGTTTCAACTGTGGAGAGGTGGGTCATATCAGTCCACAGTGTCCTAAGCCGAAGAAGGAGAACCAGTCGGGAGGCAAGGTCTTTGCTTTATCGGGTTCTGAGACTTCTGCAGATGATCGTTTGATTCGAGGTACGTGTTATATTAATGGCTTTCCTCTTGTAGCTATTATTGACACAGGTGCGACTCATTCCTTTATATCTTTGGATTGTGCTGTGAAACTTAAATTAGAGATATCTGAGATGCATGGTAGTATGGTGATTGATACTCCTGCGAAGGGTTCAGTGACTACTACTTCAGTTTGTTTAGATTGTCCTTTGAGTATTTTTGGTAGAGACTTTGGGATGGACCTCGTGTGTCTTCCACTAGTGCAGATTGATGTTATCCTGGGTATGAACTGGTTGGTGTTTAACCGAGTTTATATCAACTGTTTTGATAAGACTGTGATCTTTCCTGAGATTGAGGAAGGAAAGAGCTTGTTTCTATCAGCAAGGCAGGTGAATGAGGCAGTAGCAGATGGGGCAGAGTTGTTTATGCTGTTAGCGACTTTGGAGGCTAAAGATAAACTGGCGATTTGCGATCTAGCCGTGGTGTGTGATTTTCCTGATGTGTTTCCTGAAGAAGTGAATGAATTGCCGCCAGAGTGTGAAGTTGAGTACTCGATTGATTTAGTACCTGGTACTAGGCCGATGTCGATGGCTCCGTACCGTATGTCTGCTGTTGAGTTAGCTGAATTGAAGAGTCAGCTGGAAGATCTGTTGGATAAGAAATTTATTCGTCCGAGTGTGTCACCGTGGGGTGCACCAGTGTTATTGGTTAAGAAGAAAGAAGGTACTATGAGGTTGTGTGTGGACTACAGGCAACTGAATAAAGTGACGATCAAGAATCGGTATCCTTTGCCGAGGATTGATGATTTGATGGATCAGTTGGTTGGTGCGAGTGTGTTCAGCAAAATAGATTTGAGATCGGGGTATCATCAGATACGTGTGAAAACTGAGGATATTCAGAAGACCGCTTTCAGAACAAGGTATGGACATTATGAGTATTCTGTAATGCCTTTTGGTGTGACTAATGCGCCTGGAGTATTTATGGAGTATATGAATAGGATTTTCCATCCGTACCTAGACAAGTTTGTTGTGGTGTTTATTGACGATATTTTGGTGTATTCGAAATCTGAAGAAGAGCATGCTGAACATTTGAGAATGGTTTTGGGAGTTCTACGAGAAAAGAAGTTATTTGCGAAACTGTCCAAGTGTGAATTTTGGTTAGAAGAGGTTAGTTTTCTTGGTCATGTGATTTCAAGAGGTGGTGTTGCTGTTGATCCTTCTAAGATAGAAGCGGTATCTAAGTGGGAAGCTCCGAAGTCAGTTTTTGAAATAAGGAGTTTTCTTGGACTTGCAGGTTATTATAGGAAGTTCATTGAGGGATTTTCTAAGTTGGCGTTACCGTTGACGATGTTGACTAGAAAGGGGCAAGCGTTTGTTTGGGAATCAAAATGTGAAGAAGGTTTCCAAGAGTTAAAGAGAAGGTTGACTACTGCTCCTATTCTGATATTACCAAGTCCATCGGAACCATTTGAGGTTTACTGTGATGCTTCATTGTTGGGTTTGGGTGGTGTTTTGATGCAGAATAAGCAGGTTGTAGCTTATGCTTCGAGACAAATGAAGGTTCATGAGAGAAACTATCCGACACACGATTTAGAGTTGGCAGCTGTGGTATTTGTTCTGAAGTTATGGAGGCATTACTTGTACGGGTCAAGATTTGAGGTTTTCAGTGACCATAAAAGTTTAAAGTATTTGTTTGATCAGAAAGAGCTGAATATGAGACAGAGGAGATGGTTAGAGTTTCTGAAGGATTATGACTTTGGTTTGAATTACCATCCGGGTAAAGCAAACGTAGTGGCTGATGCATTGAGTCGGAAATCATTGCATATGTCTATGTTAATGGTTAAGGAATTGGATTTAATTGAGCAGTTTAGAGACTTGAGTTTGGTGTGTGAGAGTACTCACAATGGTGTTAAATTGGGAATGTTGAGGTTAACGAGTGGTATTCTGGATGAGATTAGAGAGGGTCAGAAATCCGATGTGCTTTTGGTTGATAAGTTGACTCTAGTGAATCAAGGTCAAGGTGGTGAATTCAGAGTTGATGAGAATGGTGTTTTGAAATTTGGTAATCGGGTGTGTATTCCGGATGTTACCGAACTTAAGAAGAGTATTCTTGAGGAAGGACATCGTAGTGGCCTGAGTATTCATCCTGGGGCTACGAAGATGTATCATGATTTGAAAAAGTTATTTTGGTGGCCGGGAATGAAAAGAGAAATTGCGAGTTTTGTTTATTCTTGTTTGACTTGTCAGAAGTCAAAGATTGAGCATCAGAAGCCGTCTGGGCTAATGCAACCGTTGGCTATTCCAGAGTGGAAGTGGGATAGTATCAGTATGGATTTTGTTTCTGGTTTACCGAGGACAATTAAGAATTTTGAAGCTATTTGGGTGATTGTGGACAGATTGACAAAATCGGCTCATTTCATTCCGATCAGAATGGATTATCCGTTAGAGAGATTAGCTGAGTTGTATATTGAGAAAATTGTAAGTTTGCATGGTATTCCGTCGAGTATTGTTTCGGACAGAGATCCTAGATTTACATCGAAGTTCTGGGAAGGTTTGCAGAGGGCTTTGGGAACTAAGCTGAGATTGAGTTCTGCATATCATCCGCAGACTGATGGTAAGACTGAGAGGACGATTCAGTCACTGGAGGATCTTTTGAGGGCTTGTGTTTTGGAAAAGGGAGGTGCTTGGGATTGTTATTTACCTTTGATTGAGTTTACCTACAACAATAGTTTTCATTCGAGCATTGGTATGGCACCGTTTGAAGCCTTGTATGGTAGGAGATGTCGGACACCTTTATGTTGGTATGAGTCCGGTGAGAGTGTTGTGGTTGGACCAGAGATTGTTCAACAAACTACGGAAAAGATTAAGATGATTCAGGAGAAGATGAGGATTGCTCAGAGTCGTCAGAAGAGTTATCACGACAAGAGGAGGAAGTCACTTGAGTTTCAAGAGGGAGATCATGTGTTTCTTCGCGTTACTCCGATAACTGGGGTTGGTCGAGCTTTGAAGTCGAAGAAGTTGACACCTCGATTTATTGGTCCTTATCAGATTTTGGAGAGGATAGGGGAGGTAGCCTATCGTATCGCTTTACCGCCGTCACTTGCGAATTTGCATGAGGTTTTTCATGTGTCTCAGTTGAGGAGGTACATTCCTGATCCGTCGCATGTAGTCCAAGTAGATGATGTACAGGTGAGAGATAACCTGACTGTTGAAACATCACCTATGAGGATAGAGGATCGAGAGTTGAAGCAGTTGCGGGGTAAAGAGATTGCTTTGGTAAAGGTAGCTTGGGGAGGACCAGCAGGTGGCAATGTGACTTGGGAACTTAAGAGTCAGATGAAGGAGTCTTATCCTGAGTTATTCGCTTGAGGTATGTTTTCGAAGACGAAAACTCTTTTAGTGGGGGAGAGTTGTAACACCCCGATAAAATAAGATAATTATTTAATTTAAGTTAATAGTATAATTATTAATTTAATTAAATAATTGGATTATTATTATTGGAATTATTATTATTATTATTGGAATAATATAAAGTGGGAATATATAAGAGTTCCATTTGGTAAAGTAAGGGTTTTTCACGTGAAAACCAGAGAAGCGACAGAAAGTAGAGAAAGGGCAAAGAGGAAGAGCAGAGAAGAAGGTTGAAGAGGGAAAAGCTTGAAGCTAAAGGATTGTCGGATTAATTCAGGTAAGGGGGGTTTATCGTCGTTTAATGGGTATTATGGGTTAACATGTAATGGGTAGTGATAAGCCGTTGAATTGACCCTAATTCGGATTATGAATGCTGAAAATTATGATGGATGAGTTATGTTAAAAACTGAAATTGAATCGATAGTAGTGTGAGTCGTAATTGCTGGACGTGTAGCTTTTTACGGAATTGGAATCGGAGGTCCGGAAGTCCTCCAACGGCGGAAAATGCGGAGAATTCTGCATTCTGCTTCGTGTTAGCGCAGGAACAGCTTTCTGTCTTGCGTTAACCGGTTAACCCAGGGTGTTAACCGGTTAACACTGTTATGAATTGTGAAAATATTGATGTTTGTCTTGCGTTAACCGGTTAACCCAGGGCGTTAACCGGTTAACACTGTTGTGAATTGCCAGGAAGCGTGTTCTGTTTGCGTTAACCGGTTAACCCAGGGCGTTAACCGGTTAACACTGTTTGAAAAGTGAAAAATTAATATTTAAATATTGTGTACATATTTGATGGTTGGCCTATGTTGGCGTATGATGTAGTAGGGATCATTTCCCGTTGTTTTGAGTAGTGTAGGTATTAGTAGAGTGTGCTAATACTGTGATTGATTATGTGGCATGACATAATATGATTCTGTGATAATTGTATTGATGATGTATGATGGTGTGCATAATGTTGTGAATATATCTATTATGTATGCAATTGTGGATGGACTGTTTATGGCTTAGAGTGTGAGCATATGTCCATTGTGAGTTGTTGTTGATGTTTGCATTGCTAGGTGATTTAGCGTGCATAATGTGGCCTTTATGGTGGTAGCTAATTCCCATGGTGAGGAATTAGTGAGTGAATTATTGTGGATTGTTGTTGATGTTTGCATGCTAGGTGATTAGCGTGCATAGCATAGCCCTTGGGGTGGTAGCTAATTCCCATGGTGAGGAATTAGTGAGTGAGTCACTAGGTCTCAAATGAGTGGGACTAGTGAGCTTGGTAGCCATATCTGGATTTGATCGGTGAGGTTGAACTATATGTTCACGAATAGTCGGTATCGCATGCATGGAGTCTCATTGCATAATGTATGTATGGCGTATAATATGAATGGATGTATTCCAATATTATACGTGTGTATTGTGGTTGTGTTGAGTTTGAGTATGATGATGATGATGATTATGAGTTGATATTGTCGTTGCTGAATATGTGTTATGATTAGGGTGATGAAATGTGTTAATTTACTTAACATTACATGATATTTTATAATGCTTATTATATCGATTGAGGAACTCACCCTTACAACTATTTTTCAGGTAACGAGCAGTGATTGAGTAGAAGCTAGAACTTGGAGTCTAGTGTAGTTCCTTAGTGGGTCATGCTCTGGTAGATGTAACATCGGGACGGGATGTTTTATCTTATTTTCATTGTTGGTTGTTGAATGATCTTACATGTAATGTGTTACATGGTTTGCATATCCGCTGTGAATTATGCAATATTTTATTTGATAAACAAATGAGTATGACCAGATATTTTGGAACATGGTGTGAAGTGTCAAGTGTGACACCCTTAATTGCATATTTACTCTGATTTATATATTTGTTGTTTTAATTAATTATTGGGGTATTTTAGAAGGGTGTTACACATGGGATCCAAAATCAAAACTTGACTTGGTCCCAACAATACAAATAAACTTATCTAGTCATGTAGCAATGATGGAAGTGTGATTGGTTGGAACCTAATTAGTAGCTCCAATTATGTGAAGTACAACATACTTCACACTCAAGGCACTTTCACACAGCTTCCCTTTCCTAGGCCACTCATTTACTTGTTTAGCAGTAATCTATCTGCAGATAACATTGTTAGAGACTTCTAATTCAGCTTTTTCATCTTCATTTATGCCCAAAAACCTATTTATTACTTCAGGAGAAAAATCCACACATCTTCCTCTGGCATACACTTTTCTAAACTCTTTGCTCCTCTTATTATCAAATTCCTTAGAGATGTTCATAATAAATTCTTTTACAAGTATTTCACAACACTTGCCAAATCTAGTTACAGTTTTCATTAATCTAGCCTCTTGAATCAGACTCATCACCTCTTTGCATTTAAAAGCATTTTTTCCCAGTTCCCTTTCCAGTGTTAATCTTATTTGATAAACAAATTTCCATTTCTCAACATTCTCTACAGAGTGAAAGGGAATGTTGTCAATTGGAACTTCAGGAATACTTGTTAGAATCTTCTTCCCATATGCTTGCTTTCTGGTAGTAGATACGATGTCCTGAACATTGTGTCCGACATCATGGTCAGAATCACTAGACTCGGAAGGAATTTCCTTCCTCTTGAGGGGTTTATTCTTAGAAATATGAGTAACAACCTTGCTCCATCTTTTTGTAGGGCCAACACTAGCTCTTTTCCTGAGAGATTTGGAGGGCGTGTTGGAGGATTCAATAGCTTGACATTTTCTGTTCTTCAATCTTTTAGTTATTCCTGGAGCAAGTCTTTGGACGATGGGTACATCATCAGAGTCCAGATCCTCTATATTTACTATGTCAGTGGATTGATCCTTTTTCTCAACAGAGTGTTCATCTTTGTCAACCAGATCACCAATCATCCCTTCAGACCCCTCTTTATCTTTCAATTTTTCAGAAGACAAAGTAGATACACTCACATCAGATTTATCCAGGGGGTTTCAGTAGTGTTATCAGGTTGGGCCAAGGATGTGGAGACATTCGACACGACATTAGTCTTGGGTTCAATACCCAACACTCGAGAGATTAGCACACGAATATTCTTGTCTACATCGTGTCTGTCTGCAACGATCATGTCGGATTTACTAGGTAGTAACAAACCTAGATTTATTACCGGTTTCAGAGGTTTCAACATCTTCTATAACATTTGGCATAACAGGATAATCTTTAGCAACACCAACATTGGGTTCAATACTAATGGGATCAATATACATACTAGTCATAGAATGGGGTTTCTTAACAGCAGTAGAGGGTTCAAGAGTTTTTACATTTTTAGCAGTCATGGATGGAGAGGAAGAGGTAATTACTTTAGAGAGCTTGCCTTTCCTCGAAGCAGATGTTATGGCCTTCCTTATAGGGGTTTCATAGACAAGAACTATCGATAAGGGAGTGGCATCAGTGATGACTTCAGAGAAATCTATTTCAGTATCGATATTTTTAGGGTTTAATTGCTCCTTGGTGTGCTTGCTAGGATACAGAAGGTTGAGACATTTTGGAGATGTTAGGTATGAACTGCAAATAGAAGATAGAGAGATGAGAGTGACTGGGAATAAGTTTGAGAGAGAAAATAAAGAAGGTGGCATGAATGATGTTTATAGAATAGCTAGGGTGACGCGTTGGGAAAATAAGGAAAAGTTGTAATGATATTCCTTGAGTTTTATGCACCATTAAGTAGAGGGAAGAGAAAATTTGATTTCCATATCTCCATATCAGTAATTGTTATAATTCTTCAAGCATGCAAATGCCCAATTCGCCCCTTAATTTTTCAAACTGATTTGCATCTAAGGCTTTAGTAAAAATATCTGACACTTGTTTCTCAGTGGTTACATGCTCAAGAGTGACAATTTTGTTTTCAACAAGATCCCTAATAAAATGATGGTGGATATCAATATGTTTAGTTATGTTGTGCTGAATAGGATTCTTGGAGATGTTAATAGCACTTAGGTTGTCACAATATCTTGTCATGACATCTTGCTGGACATTGTATTCTTCTAACATTTGTTTCATCCAAATTAATTTAGAAGAGCTGCTTTAGGGGTCCTCATAAATATGTCAACATTCAATTTTAATCTCTCTAAAAAATTTCTTCAAACAATGGTCCTCGTAAACTTTTCATTCCATAAGTTTCATCCCTCCCGTTAAATTGACTTAACGGTTGCATACGTGGAGGTCTAAATGGGTTTTTTTTACACGTTGGATTTTTTATTTAATCATTTTTGTTATTTAAATGCGAATTTCAAAACCCTGATTGCACAAAGCATTCAACTCTTATTCCTCTTCGCTACTAATTGTCGTCCCATTCTTCTTCTTCTTCACATCATGTTGTGGTTCCATTCATCTTTTTTTCACTACAACTTGTTGCAGTCGTCTTCTTCGCCACAAATCGTTCAAAAATTCTCATCAAATGTCATTTTCATCAAGGAGAAGCAAATCGATTTCTTATCATTCTACAAGTATGAGCAACCGTCCAGGGAGAAGGTGTGGGTGTAATGCTCGTATGATATCATATCAGTGCAAGAACATACCCATAAACACTTCTCTAAAAGGTTCATCCTAATTTATCCATAATTTTGTTAGTTGATATTTTTTTCTAATTCTTTTGTAAGAAAATATTCCTTTTATTTTTCTTTCTTTTTTTTTTAATGTAACTACTACGGATGGAAATAGTTTGCGTCAAGATAGATTTTGTCAAGCTTAAGTCTGCATTGTCAAAAAAACTGAAGTCTAAGTTCGATCTATAGTTTGTCATTGGCTTTTTTTAGGCATGAGTCTAGCCTTTTCAAATGCCTAGTTAGTCTGTTAACTTACATAAAACCATGTTTACTTTAGACATATATAAATAAGTCATTCAAATAATATTTAAATAGACTAACAAACTAAATGACGAATGAGACTAATAGTTTCTTTACATTGACTTATTTTAACTTACTACTTATTAGCATATGTGTTGTGAGACTATTTGTTTAAGACAACTTATGACATTGTTTATAAGGTGTTTTATCTTATTTTCATAATTTCTTCGAGATAACCAAATTTTATTTATTTATTTTAAGTCAAAGTACAAAACATAACATAATGATAATAAAAAAAATTATTCATATTTATTTAAATAGATCGGTCTAATAGGTTTAAATGATTTTTTTATCGTCTAAGACCTAGCCTTTTTAACTAAAGAGCCTTATAAAATAGCCTAATCATTTTCTATTTTTTAAAAATGGATGGTTCCATTAAGTCACCTCAGTTGGTAGTTGTGCCGAGAGATAGGGTCGCGGGTTCAAACTTGTGACATCTCACTTGTTCACATTGGTGAACTTCAACCACTAGATTATTTGACCCAAAAAAAACTTGAACTCCACTGAGTTTGTGTAAGATAGGTCGTAGCCTCCGGTCTATCTAGCCTATTTCCACCCGCAAATGTAACCAAAAATAATTAGATTAAATAATACCTTTCTACTCTAAAATTGGACAAATTAAATGCACTTAAAAGTTTCATTTCTTCTTCATTTCAAGTGGATGGAGTAGTATTAGACATCAAATAGATCAAGCAAACCAGGAAAACACGATTAAGATGGAGTTCTTTGAGAGTTTAGTTTCATTAGGTGAGGGGAACTACTTCATTATCCATATTTTCATACATTAGTTAGCCTTTTCCCCCTCCTAAAGCTTGTGACTAATTTAACTTCATTTCTTGTAATAAAATACGTTTGGAAACAGATTCAACCAAGAAACAAAGAAAACATACACTTGCTTTCTCTTCTAGTTTAATAAGGGAATGTGTGTGTTGAATCCATTCATTCTTTTCTTAATTCAGTTGCTCTCTTCAAGTTGTATACCCTCATAAAGATCCTTTTTCATAGAAATATGATTTCTTGCTACCAATCTCCATTGCCTTTGTATAAATTGATACTTCTATACTCTCTTCATCTCACTGTACTGCATAACCATTACTGCCCCCATTGGTGAAATGGATTCTCTGGCTATATTTTTCGTCTGTTTACTTTCATTATCAAGTAAGTTTGAAACTTTCATGTTTTTTTTCTGTTACAGTATCTTATATTTCATTAAACTATACGCAATATTTCTTAACTCTACAGGTGCAAAAGCCAGTAGCAATATTGGTGTGAACTATGGTGTGCTTGGAAACAATCTACCCTCTCCATCTCGGTCCATTGATTTACTAACAACAATGAAAGCCGGCCTTGTGAAGATCTATGACGCCAACCCGGATATTCTACGGCAGTTATCAACCACAAAGCTCAAAGTTTCCATCATGATCCCAAACAATGAGATCGCGTGCATTGCTGCTAACCAAAGCATAGCAGATGAATGGGTGAAAAACAATATCCTCCCATACTACCCGAAAACCCTAATTCGCTTCTTACTTGTAGGAAATGAAGTGTTAAGCTACAATACAGAACAGGGTCACAAAATGTGGCATGATCTTGTCCCGGCAATGCGAAGCATTAGAAGAGCACTCAGATCTCAGAACATCAGAGACATCAAAATTGGTACCCCTTTAGCGATGGATGTCTTACAAACAACCTTCCCGCCATCGAGCGGCACATTCCGACCTGAAGTAAGAGACAGTGTGATAGTACCAATGCTTAAGTTCTTACAGAGAACCAATTCGTTTTTCTTCATTGATGTATACCCATATTTCCCATGGTCACAGGACCCAAACAATATTAACCTAGACTACGCTCTATTTAGGGGAAATTTCACCTCAAAAGACCCGGGTAGTGGCTTAATATACAGAAACTTGTTAGACCAAATGCTTGACTCGTTGATCTTTGCCATGTCAAAACTCGGGTACTCCGACATCCAGCTGATAATATCAGAAACAGGATGGCCAAACTCCGGCGACATAGAAGAACTTGGCGCAAACATTTTCAATGCAGCCATATACAATCGTAATCTAATCCAAAGAATGACAGCAAAACCACCCATAGGAACACCAGCTAGACCGGGAGTACCAATACCAACCTTCATCTTCTCACTTTTTGACGAAAATCAAAAGCCAGGACCTGGAACAGAACGACACTGGGGTTTGTTACACACAGACGGAACCCCAATTTATGATTTAGACTTAACAGGAAAAAAAACCATCACAGATTTTGCACCATTACAAACTACAAAGAACAATGTGACATACAAAGGAAAGGCAGGGTGTGTGGCAGAAGAAGGTTCAAACATTTTGGTAATGGAAATAGACAGAAAGTGCAATTAAAACTTCATTTTATTAAAACTAACAATCTTATGTTCTTCAATAGATATTTTCAACATGATATTACTTTAAATGGTTGTATTAATCAAAATATTTATCATTATTATGTATGATTATAAATGAACTAGAATTGTCTTGATATTGTTAAGAACAGTATAACAAATAAAACGTAACGAATTGAAATAATTATGGCAAACTAATAAATTTCAACTTACAATAGTTGAACAAAAGACGATCCATTTCATTGATAAGGTGCTGAGCACGATCACAATATTACAATATTTGATTCTCAAGAAATTGAAACCAACGGTCTGTGATTAACACATATTGAAAATATCTACACAAACCCTAAAAGCAAGAATTGAGAAAATCAAGCACGCTCGCCTCTAATACGCCTAGCGAGCTGGATATCCTTAGGCATGATAGTGACACGCTTGGCGTGAATTGCACAGAGATTTGTATCCTCAAAGAGTCCAACGAGGTAAGCCTCGGCTGCTTCCTGGAGTGCCGACACGGCGGAGCTCTGGAAACGGAGGTCAGTCTTGAAATCTTGAGCGATCTCACGAACAAGACGCTGGAAAGGAAGTTTGCGGATCAAAAGCTCTGTACTCTTCTGGTACTTGCGGATCTCACGGAGAGCGACGGTTCCTGGCCTGAAACGATGTGGCTTCTTCACTCCTCCGGTGGCCGGAGCAGACTTGCGAGCAGCTTTGGTTGCCAGTTGCTTCCTTGGTGCTTTGCCGCCGGTGGACTTGCGAGCAGTTTGCTTGGTTCGTGCCATTTTAAGATAACAGAAAACGGTTACTAAAAGATTATAACTTGAGGATTGTTTTCTGTTATGCTTTAAGAGTGATGATTTTCGAAGAGATGAAACTGGTTTATTATATAGTGATGATTTTGTGCGGGTTTTGAAATTGAGAGGGTGAATTGGTTATGATTGTGGCCGTTGATTTTTGTTGAATAATCGACGGTTGGTGTTTGTTTGGAGTATTCGAGCACGCGGATTAGTGACGTGGCATGTAGAGGAGTTTGGAGCGTGTGATCGTAGTCGTTGATCTTGATAGGTTTTTGATGGTGGCAAACAAAATGAACATATATAAAGGAAAATTCATATTTTGGCGGGTTTAGGGTTCTTTTATTTTGGCTCGTTCTCAAAATGGGTCTTATGAAATGAAATGTCAAACTAGAAAACTTTATCTTATATCCCAACAATTATTCCACCTCTATATTTTAAAATATTTTAATTATATTTCTTTTATTTATTATTAATTTTTTAAAATTGGAAAATTTTGTACTACACCAATGTACTAGAGAAAGCTACTTAAATGATTCTAATAAGTAGTTTTCTTCATTGAATAATTTTCAATCAAATATATTTAAATAGGATTA
Organism: Lathyrus oleraceus; assembly: GCF_024323335.1. Lineage (NCBI taxonomy): Eukaryota > Viridiplantae > Streptophyta > Magnoliopsida > Fabales > Fabaceae > Lathyrus > Lathyrus oleraceus. Next base: position 202,517,636 of record NC_066585.1, read on the forward strand.
TATATTCACTTAATAATTGACATAAAAATTATCCAATATTATAATCTTTACAATATAACTTGATTATAAATTTTCCGGTAATTATCATGTTGTTTATCGAATAACTTGATTGTAAATTTTTTAATAATTTTTCTTTTGTTCACCGAATAATTTGATTATAAATTTCCCGATACTTTTCTTTTTTTGAACATTTTGTAATGACATAATAGTCCGCCGCTTGAAAATCGTTATCAAAAGTGGACATACCACATTTGCCAAAAATAGAAAGATAACGCTTAAAAACGTTGCCAAAGGGGAGTTTGTTTGATTAAAATAGTATATAAAACAAGTAAGGTAACCTTTTAATTTTAGACAACGGATTTTTTTACTTTAGGTCATAGTTTTTTTTACTGTTATCTAAACTCATTTATGTTGTAATCACTTGATAATGGTATTTAAAAAATTTGATTTGTAGCTTTAAAGATGAGTAATTAGGGATGATTGGGTGAAAGAGAGATGGGTGGGGTCCAAAGAAATTTGAAAAAAAATGGTCTTGATGCGCTGGGCTTGCTACGGCCCGTAGCGCCTGCTACAGTCGCTCGTAGCAAGACTCTGATTTTCATATAAGGTGTGTGACTTTTTAGGGTTTGGGCATGGGGGTTGCTACGGCTCGTAGTGCCTTTTACGGCCCGTAGCGCCTACTACGGTTGCCCATAGTAGCTCCCTAGTTTTTGTATGGCCAATTTTGGGTTTTTGTGTTCTAGTTGAATCTTTTCGGGGACAGTTTGATTTTTCTCGACCTTTTTCAACATTCATCGCTTGTTTGACTTTGTGTTTTTCAGCTTTTTATTAACTGGAAAAAAAAATCAACAAGAAAACAAATTAGTGCAAAAAACGTGGGTTACCTCCCACGTAATGTTTCGTTTAAGGTCGTTTAGCTCGACCACCTACACCCTCAAACTTAGGAGGGTGCTTCCTTCAAGCTTAAGTCCCTAGCATCTCCCTTAACTATTTTTGGGGCCCAACTTACTCTAGTCATCCAGGTCATACATTTTTCTTCCTTTTTCTTCCTCATATGTGGAGGCTCATGTTTTAGGTATGTATTTTCATAGACCTTCTTCTTCACTCCTTTCTTCAACCCTAGTCAGGTTTTTTGGTTTTGGGGTTCGTCGCTTTTCACAACAGAAGCTTCAAAGCCTTGTTTAGTAGGAATGGGAACCTTGTCCATAATTTCTCTATAAACCTTAGCTTTGGTGTTATCTTTCTCAACTTTTGCGCTATCTATAACGCCTCATACTACTTTCAGGATTATCGACTGACCCCACAAACCAACACGGGTCTTTTCAGCATGTTTTGTCCTCACTCACACGCTTTCCAGAAAACTTCCCAGAAGGTCACCCATCTAAATACTACTCCAAGCCAATCACGTTTAACTATGAAGTTCTTATATGTTAGGCTATCGATCAACTTCTAGATATCCCTCCTGACGATCATACATCCATGGGGGTTCACACTACAGACTGTACAACCATCATGGCCATGCTCACAATCACTAATAAAACACAAAGTTCCATGCATCTCCACCAAAGACCTACGGATACATCCTACATCGAAGACTCGGAAATTTCCTGGACAACCATCCACCATATTGATAGAGGCATGACAACCGATTGGCTTTGACATTAGGCGCACGGTCCTCAAAGGACACCATTCCACTTTTCACGAGATTTTTTACTTCATATTTCAGCAGGTAGGAATTCTCAATGTCATGGCCAAGGGCTCCCTGGTGAAAGGAACAACGGAGTTCAGGGTTGAACCACCATGGAAGTGGCTCGGGAACTTGAGGTGCATTTCTGGGTTGAAGTAGGTTCTTGAGAACCAAATATGGGTACAATTATGCATATGACATAGGAATAGGGTCAAAAGAGACCTTCTTCCTCTCAAAGTTATGTTGTTGATTATTGTTGTTGTAGTTGGTTCTTTGTTGCGGTTGTTGTTGACGTTGTTGTTGTTGAATCGGAACTAATTGATTGTTGGAATTGTTGGAAAACACGGGAATTAATGATGAAACTTGATGTTGATGTTGATGCGGTTGAGGATTCCATCTGACATGAGGCCTTCTCTGCCCCCTTACAGATACTGAATTGGTCTCCCCTTCCTTCCTTTTGGCAAAACCACTTCCATACTTCTTGCTAGCTGACGCTTCTTCCTTAGACAGACGTCCTTCACGGACTCCCTCTTCTAACCTCATCCCCATGTTTACCATTTCAGTAAAGTCACTGGGGGCACGGGCAATCATTCTTTCGTAATAAAACAAACTCAGGGTCTTCAGGAAAATCTTCGTCATCTCCTTCTCTTCTAATGGAGGATTAATCTAAGCAGCAAGTTCCCTCCATCTTTGAGCATACTCTTTAAACGTATCTTTATCCTTATGCGACATAGACCTCAAATGGTCTCTATGAGGCGCCATTTCAACATTATATTTGTATTGCTTCACAAAAGCTTCACCCAAATCGTTGAAAGTACGAACACTTGCACTATCTAGCCCCATATACCATCTCAGAGCACCACTAGTCAAATTGTCTTGAAAGTAGTGAATCAGTAACTGATCATTATCAGTTTGAGTTAACATCTTTCTGGCGTACATAACAAGATGACTAAGTGGACAAGTATTTCCCTTTTACTTTTCAAAGTCATGGACTTTGAACTTCATCGGGATCTTCACATTCGGTACTGAGCAAAGTTCAGCAACACTTTTACCAAACAGGTTTTTTCCTCTCAGAGTCTTCAACTTTTTGCACAGCTCAAGGCTGATGCTTCATTTCATCCATTTTTTCATATACATCTGGGCCCTCAGACAGCTCAAAATGGTAGATGGTGTCCTCAACACGAGGCAAGGTATGAACAACTAGAGGTGGTACAGACATGACCAGGCAAGATGTCGACATAGAAGCAAAGGTAGGCGCAAACCCTTCAAGAATGAAATTTGGTGGCATCCCCCACGGGAATCCAGCAGGCATAGACGGACCGGATTGAGTAACATCAATAGGAATGGTCGAGTTAGCCACCTCGGAGATAACAGTCCTTTGGGGAGGAGTTGCGGGAGTTGGTGAAGACTGATTTTGCACAGCAAGAACAGACTTCATCATGGCAGTAAATCGGGCAATCTCATCCTTTAACTCTCTGTTCTCTTATTCTAAATGTTCCATAATTCTGGGTTGATTGGCACGAGTGTTGTATCGGTGAGTCAGTTTGGCTGAAGCACAAAAGAATAACCGATAAGACATCTAGCAATAGAATACCTGTTATGCAACTGATGCATGAAATGCAATGTTTTTTATTGTTTTAATTTCAAGGAACATGTTGTTTTATTTGCAAACATATAATAATAACACTTTGATTGACCATAAAAATCTCTTTATTCATAAAATTTGGAAGGATTACACTGAGTACAATTTCAGAAACCAAAGTACAAATACAAGGGAAAAGGAAACTAATCATCCTAAGGATCCCTTAGCAACAATGTCAGATGATCTGGCTGTTGACGCGTACTTTCTTCGGATGCGTCAGATTTTAGTCTTAAAAGATGTCTTCATTTGAGCCTTCTCAAGGACAAGCTGATCAATAATCTTCTTCCAAGCACCGGAAGGTTGAGGCATACTAGAGGAAGCTGGACCTTTTGGCTCTCTCTGTCTCTTCACTGCTCGGTCTTCAAGAAGTTCAATAAGCGCATCTTTGTCCTTTGACTCAAGATGTAACTCCTCATGCTTTCGGCTCAAAGCATGGAACTGCTCTTCCCACACATCTCTCTCTTGATTCATCTTGATGAATGCTTCATCCAACTCCTCTACATCTTGGTTATGGAGAGTTGATGGCTCATCCACAACCAAAGAAATAGGTCTTTCACAAGCACACAACATCTTCAACTCCAAAGCTCTCTTCTTCACCCAAGTAGTGTAAGCTTCTAAAGCTACACAGTTGCACGGACCAAGCTCGGATCTTCCTTTCCTATTTACATTATGCCAAGCACGTATCATCTTCTGCTTCAAATTTTGGGGATCCTTACCCTCTTTATAGAAAATACCTTCTAACTGAGTGTTATTAGGTTTGTCTCTCAAGGGGAACCCAAGTTGATGACGAGCCAAAGCAGGATTGTAGTTGATTCCTCCTTGTGTACCAATGAGGGGCACAATAGAGAATTCACCATAATTGTCAATAATATCCAAGCTACTCAATGTAGAATCATACCAAATAATATCATCATTAGTGTCATACCCCAAAATTTGCCCATTAATATTTTAAGACATTTTGCAGGGCATTCCGACTCATTTTTATGACACTGATCTTAAAGGAACAAAGGCCCAGCTCACGAATGGTCCAATCCAGAAAATGGCCCAAACTGGCCTGTTCGCTACGCGCTCGCTACACGCTCGCCTAGCGAACGTTCGCTACCAGCTCGCCTAGCGAAGCTGACAGACAACAGAAAATTTCGGGCTTCATTCTGAGCCCATTAGGTCATGAAAAAGAGCATTATAAATACCAGCACTTCAGTAATGAAAGGAGAAAAAACAGAGGGAGACAGACGAAAACCCTGGAACAAAAACCCTGGAGGCTACTTTAGAAACCCTGAAGGCCGCTCCTCCGCTCCGAAGCTACCACCGCCCAACTCAATCCGGCTCGCCAATTCAAGGCTGCAATTCGATTGCAAATAGGTTTGCATTACTATTATCGCTTTATTTTCTTAATTTGCATGTGATACCGCTTTATGTTCTTAACTTGCATGTGATATTATAATTGAATTCATAAACATATTTGAGGTTTTGCATGTGAATTTAAGTGTGCCTGAATATTGTGAATGTTGAACCATATAATTATGTGTTAGATGCCATAAGCCATGCCGCAGGTTGAAGTCATACTGTTCTGAAATTCAAAACCTGCAGCCGCTCGCTAGCACATCGCTAAGCGAGCATGTAGCGAGTATTCGCTAGGCCCTCGCTAGGCGAGGCAGAGGCGAACGGGACAGTCGCTAATATTTTGTTTGTTATGTCCTATGCGTATCTGATCTATTCTATGTTAATTATGCACTGTTTTGCCTGACATTCATGCTGCTGTGTTCTCTTTTGCGGTGTAATCCTCGATTGCACCCTGATTGGTATTCTAACCCGTTTGCTGAATTTTGTAAAGGTTCACATATCCCAGGAAAAGGTTGTTGTTTAGGTCTTCCACTTTATTTGTGGGATACCCTTGGGGAGACTCACCCTAAATTGCTTAATTAATTTTAATGTGTTAATTTTAATGTATTAATTTTAATGTATTGATTTTAATGTGGAGATTCACCTTAAATCACCTAATTGACTTTAAAATATGGCCTTTAAATATGTGATCTTGGACCTCTCTTTGCTGCCCTACGGTATTACGGTATAATGGTCATGTCCCGCGAATGTAGGGATACACTTAGTAAAGACCCTTCGGTTAAATCATCATAAAACAAATCATGGTCCCTCGGACGTTGCCTTCGAAAATACAATTTTGTCCCTCGATGACCCTTCGGTGTAGCCTACGGTTAAATGATGATTGTCCCTTCGAATGCTAAGGTATCCTTACAACTGTTGCCTTCAATGACCAATCGATGACCCTACGATGACCCTTTAACATCCAAAGGATAAAACTACTTACTTCTCAATAGTAAGGACAGTTTTACCCTCATAAGGATAGGAAATGCCCGTAACGACCTCAAGAAGGTATAACTCTCAATTACTGGATCATAACCTAAAACATTTTCACACTTTACACTTTACAAATCCTAGAAAATCACCACTTGGTATACATTCATACAAGAATCATTACCGAGTTATATTTTTCTAAACAACTTTCAAAACTAAACGAGATAACCACTTTGTATACATTCATACAAGAATTATTGCAAAGTCAAATTCTCTTTTCAAAACCTTTTCTAAACCGCTTTCAAAATTAAACGAGATAAATACTTTGTATACATTCATACGAGAATCATTACAAAGTTAAACTCTCTTTTCGAAACATTTTTAAACAATTCACCAACACTTTTTCAGACAAAAATATAAGTGATCCAGCAATTAAGAGCCCATGGATAACCATGGATACAAAGGGTGCTAATACCTTCCCTTTGTATAATGTACCTCCCGAACCCAAAATCTATTGAGGTCTTTCCTGTTCTTTTCCACCTTTCCTTATTGGATAAAAGAAAAGTCGGTGGCGACTTGAAATTCTGGTGTAGTCAGTATTCAGATGTTCTACTTCAAGTCATGACATCTGATCTAACATTGTACTTATTACAGCAAGACAGTTATTACACTCTGTACTATTGTGCACCTTTTCACAGTGTCACAACCTCTCCTTCTATGTCATCCTATAGAGGAGGAACAATTTGTTATGGGCACCATAACATTCACCACTGTTGTTTTCCTGCACAGTTGCCATCATGATGTCTCAATCCTGTTTTGAACATCATCTGTTACATTGTTCCAGTTTGTTGGTCATGTACTTGTATTTCCTAGATTAAAGGTTGTAACAAGTTAAACTAATCTCCACTTATTAAGGAGCTAACAAATAGATTATTTGTTAGGTTCATTAATTGTAGCTTAGTTGTTAGTTTCCTAGATTTTAGAACAGCTGGTGGATTCCTGAAGAATAGCCTGAGAAAAATCCTGAAACAGATAAACTAACCATCCAACAATATAGCATATGCTGTCAGGAATGAATGTCACAACATTCCGTCTGACATCCAAGCCCAGAACCATATGCTCAGTCTGTTTAGTTCCTGAACACAGACTGCTAAATTTGCTGTACTGTAAAAGACCAACCAGTCTCTACTTCAGTATCAGCTTACTGGAAGAACTGTCAAGACATCCAGTTTGACAGTTTCCCACAGCTCTTTTGGCCTTGTCTGATATGCTTTTGAAAACCAGACTTCACTACATACTGAACTGAATTCATCAGCTTATTAAACAGTATGTGCTGTTGTTGATGAATGTCAAAACATTCTGATTGACATTCCAACAGAAGGCTATGTATCAGGTTGGTTATTAACTTGATTGGCAGACTGTAACACAACCTGAATTATGGCAGACATGATTATAACATGCAGAGGTAAACAAACACAGGAAATTGTTAACCCAGTTCAGTCCAACATGACCTACATCTGGGGGCTACCAAGCCAGGAAGAAGATCCACTATTAGTAGTATCAATTCAGAGTTAAACTCCCCCGTTTACAACTCCTCACTTAATCCCTACCCAATGCAATCTATACCTAGGAACTCCTAGATAGAAACCTCCAGTTTCCATTCCTATCACTACAAATACAATGTAATGTGCAAACACCTTGAACTTGCTTCACAGCTTCATTCAAGAACATAATTACTCTTGCCTACAGGCTTTGAGTAACAAACACTCTCAGGTTTACCACTGAGAAACACATGGTAACCTTCCCACAGATTGGGAGGTTTACCTTACACACACCCCTAAAAATTCATTCTAAGAGGCTTACAAAAACTAGATTACAATCAGCTATTTATAACCTAATCACCCAACTGGATTTGGGCCTTCAGAAAACTGCAGCAGACTTGTTCTTTGCTGTTGCAACTTCAGCAGAAAAATTCTGCTACAAACAAGGTCTTCAAGTTCCTAAACTCTCTCCATATATATCTCCATGTTTAGAGCCTATATATATTCTGATTTAGTCTTCAAGACCTCCACATGGGAGTTAGGATATTCACCAGATATCCTTGCTGATCCCATGACATATACTGAATTAATTAATTCAGTTTCCTACACATGTGCGATGTCACAGACCTGATGTCGTGACATCGTACATGACATGTTGGTCCAGATGTTGAATTTCTTCAACCCAACATATTAAAACAACAGAGATGATTACATTATTTGTTTTCTAAAATTAATGCCAATCCTAAGGAATCAACAATCTCCCCCTTTGGCAAATTTTAGCTAAAACAAATAAACAATACACTGGACAAAACATCCCAATTTGGGAATGCTCTTCATCTCCGTCATTGGCTCCACCACCACAAACACCAAAGTTGGTGTACATGGGGAAGAAGGGGGACAATACTCAGTTGTACCAGAACTCTTCCCCTCAACCGGAGAGCTTCCAGAAGAATATGTAATGCTGAGTACATAGACAATGTAACTCAGATCACAAGGCACAGCTGTCTTCTTAACTCAGATCACAAGACACAAGTGGTAAACCCAGTTGGTGGGTTTTGTGCCTGATGCCAACTTCTGTTTGCTGCCACATCCACAGTTGGCTTTCTTCTGGTACATTCTCAACCCTAGGACTATATTTTCTCTCCCCCTTTTTAGCTAAACATTTGTAAAGGCACCCTTCACAAAACCAGATCCAGGCGCAGCTTGCCCAAACCTTAACAAACCCCATGATTCTGAGAATGGAGTGTTTTTCTTGTGAGAGGAAGAGGACTATTGCATCCTTTAAATAGTCCAGCCCGTGCCTAGGAATTTCCGGTAGAAATAAATGCTTGGTCAAGATGCATTTATTTTTGCTGAGAAACAGTCAGAGAATCACCAACAAAATCTCAGACTATCTTTGAATACCTTTTATAGCTCTTGACTGTTTCTTTTCCAAAACAGCTGTTCCAGTGCATGGAGACCATTCCATATATGCAGTCAGACACGTTGCACGCGATGTCTTAACATTCCTGCATTCAGCCAGTATTCAACAAGACCTCTGTCATCCCTCCAGTAGATACTTGACACCTAGCATTGCTACAGCCAACTTTTCACACTTCAGTTGATGGTTACTCCCCCTGTACCACACAGCTGTAGCCAACAGGCTTATTCTGGTTTATCAGACTTAGCCACATCACCCTTGTAATTCCTAATGACTTTAAGATTCAGAAGGAATTAACAGCACTGTCCAGGGCAATGTCATGACATCCGGTCAGACATTCTTCTGCTCACTCAGCCTTGACATACATCACAGCATCCTGATAACTACCTAGTCATCTGAGAGCACATAGACCACAAGCTTGGTGATTGCTTGCAGCACAAAGGCACAACTCCTCCTGTCATGGACAACCTACTCTCTTGGAGGTCACACATGATCATATCCAACATCCCAAGGTTGGACCTTCACATACTTCCTGATTCAAAGAGATTCCAGACCACTTGATGAAAGGAAAACATAAGACGCATCTTCATGTCTTCAAGAGCGCACCCTCTGTCCAACCCTCTTGGCTGAACACATCCACACTCTGTGTCAATTTCTCTTCTAACCAGAACAGAAGATCACTTCACAAGATGTTTGAACATCAGCTGAGACTTCTTCACAGCATCACAAGGAGCACTATCTGATAGACTTCAGATATTACTGAGTCCTCAGCTTGGGCCAGAGGAACCCAGACATACATTGGGATATATACACTCTCATCCCACTACCAGAGACAGTCTTCCATAGATAGCTCAGAACTCCTACCACAAGCTCCAAGGGATGAATGGGAACCACCTCCTTTTGTCTTCAACTTAATACTTTTCTGCCCAAAAGTAATTTGTCTTAGACTTTCCTCAAGAATAATCAGCTGCCTTATGTTGATTATCTTGATTCTTCGAACTCACTTCTGAGATAGACCAAATGCCACTGGTTGATTACCTCCTTCATGAATTCTCATATGACAAGGTCAAATGCTGCCTTTTGACCTTCCCAAGTTTATCAGACTTCTCCCAAAGATATTCTGACCTTTCAAGTGAGATTTGAACTTGAAGTGTCCAATCTACAACCCTGTAGATCCTTCTATCTCAAGTTGATGTGCCACTTCATCAACTAAGAGTCTGATGCAGAACCGAATGTCACAACATTGTGCTTGACATCCAGCTGTTGAATTCAGCTCCTTCTTCTGCCACTTGAAAGAACTTCCTCCCTTCACAGAACAAGAGTTCAATGTTCTCATAGACTTGATGGTGGAACCAAGTTTGAGCAAACAACCTCCATCCTGTAGATTTGCAGTTAAGTCATCCAAGCTCACACCTTGATGAATCCCTGCTTCTTCTCCAAAGACATCAGACACTCTGATGTATGAGTCTTCAGAAGGACCAGTTGGAAACTAACCCTTCAGCTCTGCCAAGGATTCCACTTCCTAAAGCAAGGCTGTTTCCATGATGTCAAGAATGCTGTCACTTGTTCTTGACTCCACAGTGTGCATTAGCCAATGCACTTCCTTACCTAGATCAGAAATAAACTGATCCAAGTAACCACCATCAAGGCTCTGATGTCTTCTTCTTCTTGGACATGCCAAGGCTGAACATGTTTCTTGCCAGGAAACCTTTTCAGAGATCATACGCTTTTGCTGCCACCAAAGAGATAGATCATAACTCAATGTACTATCCTTCCTGTGATTCTTCACAGGGTCTTGAAGAAGAGATGTTCCAACATCTTTAAGAACATCAGTTGTCTTGAGCTCCAAGGATAATCAATTAAATACTTGTACTTGACACAAGTAGACATTGATCTTAAATCCTTTCCCAATTATCCTTTCAGATACTTCCACCATAAGAATACTTTGAAAATACTCTTCTAGTGTCAACATCTTCTGCTTGCAAGCACCTCAACAGTCTTGAGACTCTTTCCAGATTAGATTCACCCTTAGGAATGAGAGAGATGAATCCTTCCTTGCAAATGTGTCACACATCAACCAGAACCCATGTGACACAGGTCAACAGCCAACCTGACCCTAGGCTGACCAATCGTGAGGGGGTTGACCAAAACTCCCCCTCAAATCAACAATCATGGAAACTCCACACCAATATCCATGCATTGTACACAAATGTCTCAACATGACATCCACCATCCCTTACCAGTGGCAACTAACTCCTCCAATCACACCAATCAGGCTTCAGCTGATCATAAGTACTTGTGAGACACACACCAGTCAATAGTAGATATGCATTGCCAGAGCATATTACCTCAACCAACCTCTGAATCTTCATATTCTCACTCCTAGTAAGAACTGCCACTTCTGAACGTGGTGTTTGAATAACAAGATTCATGGTTCCAATCCCCTTAAATGATATCACAATCAGGTTACCCCATTATTGACTGCTAACATCCAGGAGGCTTGTCTTCCAACACATCATAGTACTTCAGGGAACAACTATCCAATCCTGATCAAATTGCAGGAAGATGCCTAACAGCAGGAGATTGCACAATGTCACATCTCAACCAGCTCAACTTCTAGGGATGACCTTCTTGAGCACACACCCAGTTGACCCTGCTCTTGTCAACTTAGCACACACAGATGTCTCCTCTTCCAGGTCAGGAGTAGGTTCCAAACAGAATTATCCCTTTGTTTGAACCCTAATACATCTGCTCTTCAACCAGTAGCTGCATACTTGTTGAACAACATGTTCTAACATCACATAGAACATTGGTTCCACCTCCTTGGAACAACCCTTCCTTGAAGGTCTTCAAGGTCTTCATATACACTACTCAAGAGAGTAAGAGAATCAGTAATTAAGTGACTCTTACCATCCTGAAGTGAGAACGTCATGATGAGTGGACTTGAGGAGACTCAAGTATCTTTGACATCTTCAGTAGATTATGATGAGATCTTGAACACAGCAGCCTTTCATCCACATGAGGGGAAACTACATCAGAGTTTGAGTTCTGCCAGGTATTATGCAGCGGAAATCATAATACAACTCAACCTGTGAACACACACTTCACCAGATTGGCCTCCAAGACCATACCCGGTTTGAATGTGATTAAGTACTGGCACAGCTGTCTCACACTCAGGCCAATTGCCAATCTCCAGAGTCAGGAACACACCATTCCTGTCATGAACAGTCCATCCACCTACTTCAAGGGACCATTCAGGGAATTGCAGAACCTTACACAGGGTCCAGCTTTAGTACTAACATAACTCCTTGCCAGCTACCAGAAAGTATCACCCATGGATCTCATCCAGAGACAGAACAGGATGCCTGCTCTGATACCAATTGAAATTCTGGTGTAGTCAGTATTCAGATGTTCTACTTCAAGTCATGACATCTGATCTAACATTGTACTTATTACAGCAAGACAGTTATTACACTCTGTACTATTGTGCACCTTTTCACAGTGTCACAACCTCTCCTTCTATGTCATCCTATAGAGGAGGAACAATTTGTTATGGGCACCATAACATTCACCACTGTTGTTTTCCTGCACAGTTGCCATCATGATGTCTCAATCCTGTTTTGAACATCATCTGTTACATTGTTCCAGTTTGTTGGTCATGTACTTGTATTTCCTAGATTAAAGGTTGTAACAAGTTAAACTAATCTCCACTTATTAAGGAGCTAACAAATAGATTATTTGTTAGGTTCATTAATTGTAGCTTAGTTGTTAGTTTCCTAGATTTTAGAACAGCTGGTGGATTCCTGAAGAATAGCCTGAGAAAAATCCTGAAACAGATAAACTAACCATCCAACAATATAGCATATGCTGTCAGGAATGAATGTCACAACATTCCGTCTGACATCCAAGCCCAGAACCATATGCTCAGTCTGTTTAGTTCCTGAACACAGACTGCTAAATTTGCTGTACTGTAAAAGACCAACCAGTCTCTACTTCAGTATCAGCTTACTGGAAGAACTGTCAAGACATCCAGTTTGACAGTTTCCCACAGCTCTTTTGGCCTTGTCTGATATGCTTTTGAAAACCAGACTTCACTACATACTGAACTGAATTCATCAGCTTATTAAACAGTATGTGCTGTTGTTGATGAATGTCAAAACATTCTGATTGACATTCCAACAGAAGGCTATGTATCAGGTTGGTTATTAACTTGATTGGCAGACTGTAACACAACCTGAATTATGGCAGACATGATTATAACATGCAGAGGTAAACAAACACAGGAAATTGTTAACCCAGTTCAGTCCAACATGACCTACATCTGGGGGCTACCAAGCCAGGAAGAAGATCCACTATTAGTAGTATCAATTCAGAGTTAAACTCCCCCGTTTACAACTCCTCACTTAATCCCTACCCAATGCAATCTATACCTAGGAACTCCTAGATAGAAACCTCCAGTTTCCATTCCTATCACTACAAATACAATGTAATGTGCAAACACCTTGAACTTGCTTCACAGCTTCATTCAAGAACATAATTACTCTTGCCTACAGGCTTTGAGTAACAAACACTCTCAGGTTTACCACTGAGAAACACATGGTAACCTTCCCACAGATTGGGAGGTTTACCTTACACACACCCCTAAAAATTCATTCTAAGAGGCTTACAAAAACTAGATTACAATCAGCTATTTATAACCTAATCACCCAACTGGATTTGGGCCTTCAGAAAACTGCAGCAGACTTGTTCTTTGCTGTTGCAACTTCAGCAGAAAAATTCTGCTACAAACAAGGTCTTCAAGTTCCTAAACTCTCTCCATATATATCTCCATGTTTAGAGCCTATATATATTCTGATTTAGTCTTCAAGACCTCCACATGGGAGTTAGGATATTCACCAGATATCCTTGCTGATCCCATGACATATACTGAATTAATTAATTCAGTTTCCTACACATGTGCGATGTCACAGACCTGATGTCGTGACATCGTACATGACATGTTGGTCCAGATGTTGAATTTCTTCAACCCAACATATTAAAACAACAGAGATGATTACATTATTTGTTTTCTAAAATTAATGCCAATCCTAAGGAATCAACACGACTCTTGCTATCCGCGACATTGCGATAAAAAGCAAAACACCCCAAGTCAGTTCACCGTATGACAATTAGTGATAGACATGAGTCTCTAAGACCACCGTAGACATTGTTTGTTCTCTAAAAAAGCAGGCGTCTGAGGCAAGTGCAAAATAAACCACTTGTACATAAGAGGAACACATCACACGATAGTACCACCACCCTTAGAATTCCTCAAGTGCAAAGACACGTACACATCACCCAACAGAGTAGGCACAAGATTCCCAATCAAGAAGATTCTAATGGCGTTAACATCAACAAAACCGTCAATGCTAGGGAACAAAGCCAAACCATAGATAAGCAACACAAAGATGGCTTCAAAAGCATCCACATTATCGGCTTGATCAAAGACAATAGCTTTCCCCATGAGAAACTCAAAAGTCAACCCAAACATTCCTCCTTTCTTCACCCAATGAGCCTCAATCTCAGACTTCTTCAGATGAAGAGCTTCAACTATGATATGAGATCTGGGAATCTCATCCAAAGGATGACAACTTCCTTAGCTCTTTCAAATCAGGACATCTGAAACTGTACTTCTTAGTGGTCCTTCGTCCATAATCCATGGTCTAAAAATATTTGCAAATAAGACCTTAGTTCCTTGAAATTATTTTTGTATGATGAGTGTCATGATGCGCATGAATGGATGGATGAAATAATCACAAATAAGGGATCACATACAAGAAAAATACAAACAAAGGTCAAGTGATGGATCAAGTCGTTATCAAGATCAATCATCCATTTTGGTGGATTACGGTTTTTCACCTTATCAACACCCAAGTTCCATTGATATTTACAAGACTTGGTCGAATCAACCAAGAATCAAAGGGTTTGTTGTGAGTCACGAGCATGGAGTTAAGTTAGGAACCATCCCAAAGGAGTGTACTAAGGATAAAAACCTGTAGGTCATGTTCTAAAAAGTTCCCAGAGTCTTAATTTCATATATCGGATATTATAGGTTAGGATGACTAACTTATCAACCCATAATATTCTCAAGAGAAACTTGTTTGAGTGTAGTATCGTGTAACAACTGTTATCAGGTCTACACCTGGACAGTCTCCGCACTATGTCCTAAATAGGCCAAGTTGGGTTAAATGTTCTACGGTCCTCAACTTCTCGGACCTCAAATCAGAGAAAGTAATGCCTAACCATAAATAACTTGTGTGACATCAATAGCTCCAAAAGGGTCTCCACTGAGTAGATGGGTCTCAAGCCAATTTCTTAAGGACTACTTCACACAAGTTGAACATGATTATACCATCCTCCTGTCTTTATTACACTCAAGTTCGGGTTAGAACTTATCTCACCACTCAGAGATCACCAAGCATAACAAGCAGATTATATCACATAAAACAAGTATACAAACAATCAAATATACAATTATATACACATAAAAAGTATGCTAAACCCACTGAGGACTACTCCCCAGCAGAGTCACAACTTAATTTCTGTAGCGGTAAATTCATGACCATTAAGTTATGGATAAACTTAACGTCAATAAAACCAGAGTCACCACCGCTCTTTTATTGTTTCCAAAGGAAAAGGGAAAAGTATGAACAAAACCTAAAGATAAGAAGTTTTCAAATCAAAACTAATAAAATGCCAGAGATTACATGTAAGGGGGTTGGTTACACAGAGGGAAGGTGTTACCACCCAAAGTGTCCTAGGTACTCCTAGGAGGCCCTTTTTATGTGTGTATGTGTTTTTGGTATAAAAGATGTTTGAAATAAATAGAGTGTGGGGGTTAGAAAAGATTTCATTAATTATATTTTTGTGTTTGACAAGACCTTCAGACTTGTGCCTACGTACCAACATAAAAATGAGGGATCAAAACCTTGTAGTTCGTGGCATCAATTTCAAAATGAGTGGATTGCTTTTAATCAAAACTTAAGTTTAAAAGAGGCACAAAGGACCCAAAAGTTTGAATGGGTGTTAGTTCTTTTTGTCTTTTGAAATTTTAAGTCTATATATTGTTAAGTTTATTTACAAGTTTTGATTAAAAAGAGTTTTAAAATGCAATGGCATAAGGCCAAAGTTTCTAATTTGCAATAAAGTCTAAGTTTTGAAATCACAAGTAAAGAAAGTTTTTGAAAAGGGGGAGAGATTTTGAAATTTAAGAAGTGGGAGGAGATGAAGATACTAATCCTAAGCATAAAATTTAAAGTTAAGAGTTGAAAAGATCTGACCAATGGGATGCAATCCAACAGACAAGAATGTCATATAGAAAACCCATTTTCCCTTTGGACTTTGAATCAAGCAATAATCAGCAAGCAATTAGCTATATTAGACATCATGAAGATCAAGGCATCAACTAAAGATAGCCACATCCAAGCAAGCAATTCCCACAGCTAGCTGTCTTCTTTGTCTTCTTATGTATCAGATGAAATACTCCTTGATTAACTCAGAATAAGACATTAGACACAAGATCAAAATAATAGTTACATCAAGACCATATGGCAGATAAACTCAAGTGGATCCAAATACTTGTATCAGATGAAAACCCAATTCACAATAACCTGGTCTCAGAAATGTTGGCATTGGCCAAGTCCTTTTTGCATTTGGAATGTTGCCTAATTCTAAGTCCAAAAGTTCAAATCAAACCCAACAGTCCACCAAACATTTTTTAGGGTTTTTGTTGTTTATTAAGTATTTTAAGGTCCTAAGACCACAAACACAAACAAATATATACAATCACAATATATGGCTCAAACGAGCAAAGTGAAAATGATATATACATAAACAAATTAAATGATATGTAAATGATAATGGATGTTAAATGACTTGTAATTAAATTGCATAAAGATAAATGACTTGAAAGTAAATCAAAGTTAATAATAGTAAGTGTTAGATGTTAGTGATTTTTTGCTTTTTAATTGATTAAGTCATTCTTTGGAGAACACTCAACCATCTATTCACAAGCATGGATCCTTGAACCTACATCTTCCAAAGGAAGGAAAAAAGGCCAAGTTTCCACACAATACCATGAAAGATGGGAGACTTACAATCTCACTTACTAGAATGTTATGCCTTTAGGGTCAAATTTAGCTCTATGTTAAGCAATCGTAATTAGACTTATGTAGAAGTCACAACTATCTGAGGTCGGGCAACAAAATTTAGGTATTAATGCATGTTAGAGATTTGGTATAATTAACCAAACTCCTAAAACATACCACACACTAAAAGAAAAAGATCAAAGGATGGACATATCTCATCCATACTTGTATTGGTTCATCTAACACAAGGTTATTGATGAACCAATTAGCCTTAGGATTTGGAGATTTCATTGGTCAATGGAAGGGGTAGGAAAGAATGGGATTAAAGATAAAGAGGGAGGGGAGATGAGAGAAACACAAATTGGTCATGGGAGGAATTTTATCAAATTAAAATCATTTATTCATTTTGGGAGATGAAATATACATTTCATCAAACCCTTAAGTCCAATTATTTTAACTTAACAAAAGTCAAATCAATCTTGACCAAGGCCCAAACACATAGTCAAACATCACAAGTCAATAAAAATGGCTCAACATAATTTCTATACAATTAATCAATTAAAAATCAAATTAAAAGTGCATTAAAATTCAATTTAATTTGGTCAAAACCTAAAATCTCTTCAAAACACCAAATAAATGGCCAAGAGATTTATCCTAGGTCAAACAAGGTCAAAGGACCTTAGACAAAAAAAATCTTGATTTTTGAAAAGTCATAAGTAAAATTCCGGTCTTCTTCTCCGATGGACCTCACCGGACTGGTCCACCATCAACCATTAATAAAATGAAAAACAAGGCATGGATTTAAAGAAATAATGCTCAGGAGCTCGAATCTGCCCTCAATTTTCTCCAATTCCAAGTATATAAAAAGATACAGGAATTTGAATTTTGAGGGTCATGAACTGAGTTGCTTCGATTTGACCTCAAAACAACTCAATCTTCTTGCCTATATTGGTAGGACTTCAGCCAACCAAAAATCACAAAGAATGGTGAAGAATTGAGGGATAATCAAAGAGATAAAATTCTAAAAAATTACCTTCGAGGGAGCTTCAAACTTGCTTGATATTGATTCCAATTATGCTTGGCTTTGTTTCAGAAGCTTGTAGGAAGTGATTAAGATCAGAAAATGGCTTGGACTCATGGAGTTTCAATCTCAAAACAGAATGATATTTGAAGCTTAATTTTCAAATTAAAACCTTTAACATTATCCTTTAATGGTGAGGGTTTGGATTGCAGGTTCAAAGCCTGGGCATCAGGTCCTTAATTCTGAGCAATGAGGGTCTTATTTATAGGCCATGAGATTCATTTCCACGCACTTCCAAAAATTGCCAATTTTAGCAATTCACCTTGCATGCTTGCATGGGCATGTGATAGGCCCATCAAGTGACGTATTCAGGTCCAAAAATGAGTGAGAATCATGCTGAAATCATGGCATGTGACCATGCACTTGTGTTTGAAATGTGGAAGTGAAAATCATCCAAATGGTACCTCACATTGCACCCATGCGCAAGTCCTTCATTCTTTGGCAAAATGAGATGATCTTGAACTTTTTGGAAAGGTGAGATCAAGGGGAACAACTTTCATGTTTAACACTCTTTAATTTGAAGCTTGGATCATGATGAATTTTGATGTGTAAGTTTGGGAAATCAAACATATTTGAAAATTTTCTAAGTACCAAGTCAAATGTTCACCTCTTCCACCTTGAATAACGTTTTCTATGGACTTCAAATGAAAACAATTCCTTCATAAAAGTTGTATCTCTTTAAAACATCTTCAATTTGGTCACAAATTTGACCTCATTTGGATTTGGAATGAAGGAATTATGCATTTTAGAAGTTGGGGAAACTCACTTGTTCAATGGTAATGGTCCAAAGTAACCTATAATGTTTCCTCTTGGAACATGCATTTGTAATTTGAATTTTGACTTCCTCCAAACATAAAATTTGAAGTATACATATAGAATTTGATCATGGGGTTTTAATTGCTTTCATCTCATAAAAATTGAGCAAGTTATGATCTTGGGAAGTTGACCTCCAACCTAGGGTTCAAACAAAATGACCTATAATCTTTTACCATAAAAAATGAATTTCCAAGAAAAAATAGCTCTTTAACTCAACATGAAAGTTGTTTGGAATGTTATTTTGAGTAAAGTTTCTCTTGGAATCATTTTTCATATGACAAATATTGTAGGAGATAGGGTGTAGGGAACCCCAGTTTTGACCAGTTGACTTTCTCTGGTCAACCACCATGAACCATCTTGCTAGCTTGATATTCTCTTGACTTTTGGGACTCACAGAGGATCATATATGTTTAAGATGATTTAGTATGAAGTACCCATTAAAATATTTGATCAAATGTTGAAGAAACTTGTCAAGGGAATCACACAAGATACCTAGATGAATTAGGGTGTCCAGGGCAAACAAGCTTCAAACTCTTGATTATTTCTTGATCAAAATGATATGTGGAGATCATGGGGATCCATATATGATTCCTAGAGCCAATGTGAACTATTTCTTGATTTAACTCCTTGCATCGAGCGTCTCAAACCCTAGATATGAACTTGATATAACATGGGTTTGCAAACACACTACCTACAAAAGTAACAAACTACACATTGATATATTTTTGGTATTTAGGTTAGTAAATAATGAAGAACAAAGTATGATACAATCAAATGTGCTTGGTGATCTCTCCTAATGCAAACCCAATGAATGAGGGGTAAGGAGGATGCCAAGGTGTGATCCCAATGCGAATGCATATGATGAGATAGCATGAGGGATCTTAGGGTCAAAATTGGGGTCTTACACACTCAACTTACAATTGGCATCAAAGCAGGTTATATGTAACCAGTTCCTTCAAGATACAGTATGGCTTCCGCTAGCACAAACCTGGTTTTCAAAGATGGTGGTAGTAGCAACAATCCCCCTTTATTTTCTAGATAATATTTTGACTTCTGGAAAATCCGTATAAAGACACATTTAGAAGCACAAGGAGATGGTGTATGGGAATCCGTTGAAAATGGTCCACATAATCCAGCTAGTGTGGTTAATGGTGTTGGCACTCCTAAGGTTAAAAGTTCTTATGATGAAGATGATAAGAAAAGAATACTTAATAAAAAGAAAGTTATCAATCTTCTTCAAAGTGAATTAAGTATGGACTACTTTTTTTGTATCTCTCAATTTAAATCAGTAAAAGAAATATGGGACACTTTGGTGGAGACTCATGAAGGAACCGCTGAAGTTAAAAGATCCAGATTTAACACATTGAGTCAAGAATATGAAATATTCATAATGCAGCCCGGAGAATCCGTTGTTGCATTATAGAAAAGATTTATTCACTTGAAGAATCATTTAATTGCACTCGGAAAGACCTTTACAAATGATGATCTCAACCTTAAAGTGCTAAAATCCTTGACTAGAGAATGGTAACCAAAAGTGACGACTATACCAGAGAAGAAAAGTCTTTCTACCATGACGTTCACATCATTATTCTAAAAACTCCAAGAACATGAACTTGAACTTGGAAGACTTAAAAAGCATGAAATTCAAGAGAAGAAATCCAAAGACATTGCTTTGAAAGTAGATTCAAAAGAAGATAAAGATGACGGCGCACAGGAGGAAGATCAAAAATTCATATTCCTTGTTAAAAGGCTTGGTAAGTTTTTTGGTAAAAATGACAAATCCTTTTATTCAAAAAGAAATAAACATTTCAGGAAAAGGGAGGTTTCCACGTCTACACAAGATGTCACATGCTATGAATATGGAAAGCAAGGTCATATAAAGTCGGATTGTCCGAAACTCACCATGAAAGGTGGCATTAAAGGCAAGAAGGAATTCAATAATAAAAAGGCATATTTTGAATGGGAAGATAATGAGATAAATTCTTTATCCGAATCGAAAAGCGACGAATATGCAAATTTAGCATTAATGGCTTCATATCATTCTGATGATGAAGAAGATGAGGTTAGTAAAGATTTGTATCTTTATGATAGTGATGCACAAGGTGCCATAAATGAATTTCTTAAAGAATGCAAAATTCTATATAAAAAAATATCATCACAAAAGAAACTAATTTCATCTCTAGAAGAAAAAGTCGTGACAAATGGAAAAAGATGTTGAAGATGAAAAATGAAAGATGATTAGTGAAAAATAGAATTTTGTATGTCAAGATTGTGAAATTGTACAATTAGAAAGAGTTCTTGAAAGGTATGAGAAATGAAAAATTGGATGGAAGGTGTCCTTAGTCAACAAAGATATTCCAATGATAAAAGTGTACTTGGTTATTCAAAGTTTTCCAAACCAAGTTCTAGTAAAACCATCTTTGTTAAAGATAATGACCAACCATCCAAAGAGAAAGTAAATAAACCAAAAGTTGTTCATCACTATCCTAAAAGGAAAAGATTTGTTAAAAATAAATCTTATGTTCCTAGATATAGAAGCAATTTTGAACCTACTTGTTTTTATTGTGGAATAGTTGGCCATACACCTAATCCTTGCTATGTTAGAAACTTTAGTATGGCAAGTGGGGATTATGTGTGGGTAAAGAAAGGTACTAATTATGAAGGACCCAAAGCAATTTGGGTACCTAACAAAACTTGATTTTTTTGTAGGTATGCTTGAAACCCACATCAAATCTTTGGTATCTCGATAGTGGTTGTTCCAAGCATATGTCAGGAGACATTAACAAATTTTCAAATCTAGTGCTTAAGGCCAAGGGTTATGTTACATATGGAGATAAAAACAAAGCAAGAATTCATGGCATAGGAAAAGTTGGAGCACCACCTTTCACATCCATTGAAGATGTTGTTTATGTTGAAGGACTAAAGCACAATCTTTTAAGTATTAGCCAACTTTGTGACAAAGGCTTCAAGATCAAGTTCACCGAGGTTGAATGCTTGATTGAAGATGAAGTCACACATGAGGTAAAACTCAAAGTTAAAATATTTAATAATATATTTATGATTTCCCTTGATGATTTGTCTTTGAAGGTAAAATGTCTCATGGAAAACAAATAATGATTCATGGCTTTGGCATAAAAGATTCACTCATATTCATATGGAACATTTGAATAAGCTAATAAAGCATGATCTTGTTATTGGATTGCCTAAGATAAAGTTTTTCAAAGATAGATTATGTGATGCATGTCAAAAGGGAAAACAAACCAAATCAACTTTCATATTAAAGAATGTGGTGTCCACTACAATTGTTGCGTATGGACTTATTTGGTTCATCAAGAACAAGAAGCTTCAGATGTAATGTGTATGCTTTAGTTATTGTTGATGATTTTTCTAGATACACTTGGACATTCTTTATAGTTCAGAGAAGTGATGCATTCAAGGCGTTCAAGAAATATGGGAAGCAAATCCAAAATGAGAAATCACTAACTATTGCCTCCATAAGAAGCGACCATGGTGGAGAATTCCAAAATGCCTCCTTCAAAAAGTTTTGCGTAGAACATGGAATATTTCATAATTTCTCGGCACCAAGGACTCCTCAACAAAATGGAGTGGTGGAGAGAAAGAATGTGTCACTTGTGGAACTTGCAAGAATAATGCTTAGCGACTCAAATCTTCCAAAGTATTTTTGGGTGGATGCGGTGAGCACGACATGCTATGTAAGTAATAGAACTATTATTAGACCTATATTTAAAAAGACCCATATATGAACTCTTCAAAGTAAGCAAACCAAACATCTCTTACTTTCACATTTTTGGATGTAAGTGCTTTGTCTTAAACAATGACAAAGATAATCTCGGTAAGTTTGATATGAAATCCGATGAAGGTATTTTTCTTGGATATTCTCTTTCTAGTAAAGCTTTTAGAGTTTATAACAAAAGAACTTTAACAATTGAAGAATCTATGCATGTTTAATTTGATGAATCTAACACCTCGAAAGAGGGTGAAGTTATTTCTGAGGATGATGAGATTATAGGAAATCCTATAGAAGATTCTACCAAAGTCAACAATGATGATCAAATAAAAGACAAAGAGTAATTCACTCAACAAGAGTCAAATCAAGAAGATCTTCCTCAAGAATGGATAACGCATATAGATCATCCTAATGACAAAATTATTGGAGACATAAATCAGGGAGTATCTACTCGTTTGAATCTTAAAGATGCTTGTATTAACATGGCTTTTGTTTCTCAAGTTGAACCTTCTAAAGTCACAGATGGCTTAGATGATGATCAATGGATTCTAGCCATGCAAGAGGAACTTAATCAATTTGAAAGAAATTAAGTATGGGATTTGACACAACCTGAAGGATTTGACATCCTTTATGCCTGATTGGCTCTAGTGCTAGTGGGAGATTGTTGGTGTAAGCCCTAAAGGACAAAGCCCTAGAGGACAATACTCTTGGTACTTGTATCGAATTATTTATTAATAATAAAAGGTTTTTTCTTTATTCTGTTTGTTTAATAAAGTCCCTAGAATAGCTAGTTCGTTTAATGTATCAAGTGTGACTTAATCATGAGATCCCATTAAACATAAGGACATTATTCTTAAAGTATCTATAGTCGAGCTTTGTTGTGAAGTGGGATAACATTAAAGCATTAAGACTATTATGTATATATGTAAGACCCTAATTTTGTCCCTAAGATCCCTCATGGCATCATAACATTGCATTTGCATTGCCTCAAGGATCATTAGCATCTTGGTTCCCTTTGCCTTTGGGTGGGACCTCTTGTGAGTGGTTTGAGATCACCAAGCTTGCTTGAATTGTATATCATTGCTTTTCTCATTTTTGTTTACTAACCAAAAGCATAAAAATATGTCACTAACATCTTTTGTTTGTAGCTGAAGCCATCACAAGGTCAAGAGCTTCAAGGAGATCCTTTGTACAGAGATATGGCCAAGAGAAGATGATAGCAAGCATGGTAATGGTTCCCAAAGCTCTCATCCACCAAATATGCCTCCCTAGCATCTCAAGTCATCATTTTTGACCAAAACAAGTCAAAGTGTTTGAGGTTTGTTCCCCAGAGAAACCCTAATTCATCTGTGCACCATAATGCCTTGCTCTTGAAGCAACCTCAGCCCATGGTCAAATATAATCAAGGGAAGTTCTTTAATTATTCATTTCATGCATATTTGAACTTATTTGAGTATCCTCAATCATCAATTCATCAAGATATGAGTCATGGACTTGAGAAGTTGATCAGTCAATTCATCTGACTATTTTGAAATGCACTGAGACCTAACTTTTTGTGTGTTGGTCAAATGGAGATGCTTCCAAAATAAAAAATGTTCTTAATAACAACATGAACAACTTTAATGTTTATCCAAAATTGATTTGAATCTTGGAAGGTCATCTCCCATTCCAAGACATTATAGGTCATTTTGACTGAAACCCTAATTTTGGGTCAACTTCCCAAGGACATAACTCATTCATTTTTTATGATTTTGAGATGGTATCAAATTAATTGGAAATCTTAAGATGTCTACTTCAAATGTTATGTTGGACAAAATTTCAAAATCTCAAAGGAAATACATGTGATAATGCAAGACATTATAGGTCCTTTTGGGCCAAATGCATTAAAAGGCAAAAAAGTCCAACTTCAAGTGCCCATGATGCTTTCATCAAAAATCCAAATGATGCAAAACTTAATTCCATTTTGATTGTCTTGGAAAGATCTACAACTTTGATGTTGGAGGTTTTTTCATTTGAGGCTTGCATCATCAAAATAGAAGGGCTTGAACATTGGCCAAATTTAGAAACTTTGCCTTTTCATGTTTTGCACCTTGCACTTTAAACTCCAATTTTACCAATTTCCACACTTCAAATGGATTTTTGCCCAACATAACAATTGTTCCTTACATCAAAACCTTTCTAACCATTACTCACATGACCATGTTTGGATTTGGCAAGTGGTAGTTTCGAAGAGGGGAAATTTTTGGTTCAATTATGCATAACATGGTGAAACTTCATATGTAAGCAATTGGAGTGCAAACCACACGTCCAAACCTTCTCCAAATCATTTTAGCATCCATTTGCATTGGCTTTTGGGCCCTCCATGCGCCTGTATAGGCCCATGCATGGAGGCCTTCAACTTTCATGAACACGAAATTCACCTTGCTTGCATCAGGTTTTGCTATAAATAGAGGTGCATACCTCCATCATAAACCAACCTAAAGGCGCCTGAAACCCTGCTGAAGTGATTCCCCAACCTCACCAAAGAAGCTATTTCACTTTTCTCCATTTTCTTTCAGATCCAAAATTCAACTACATCTGGTTGAATCCTTGGATCTAAAGCTTCTAGACCTTCATCCTTTACTCCATTGATCTTCTGTTTTGATAAAGAAAGCAAGGAATCAAGCTCAAATCTCCCGAATTCAAGTTTGTTCTTCAACTAGTATTTTCTTCGAAACTCATCATATATTGACCTATTTGCTTGGATCTTGTGTTGGCTGAAGTCCTCTTAATAGAGGCATCATGACTGTGCATTTAATTTTTGAAATCCATTAAGTTCATGATGAACACCGTAGAACTTCCATCTCTGATTTCTCTCAATATAGAGATCTAGAGTGGAATTGAGTGGCACAGGGATGATGTACATCATCCCAGCTTTCCAAAGATGTATGGATCGTGCGTTTTGGTTTCCATTTGAAGCTCTGCAAATTTTGGACATGGCCGGAGGTTGGCCGGAGAAGACGGTGGCGTTGGCCACCGTCTGGTCTCCAGATTCAATCAGGAGCGTCCATTCCTGTTTCCAGATTGAATCTCATGCATCCAATGTTATGACTTTTTTAAAGGCTATGTGTGATGCTGTTGACTCAAGTAAACCATGCGCGCGCGTCTCCCTGTCTTCAGATATGCCACGTCAATTAATGAATCCAGATCTGACGCCTCTGGATTTTTTGCATTTTTGATTTTCTGATTTTATTTTCTTTATTTTCTTTATTTCCTTTTATTTCAAAAATTCATATCTCTTTTATTATTGGTCCAAAAATTATGGGACCAATTGCATTCCTCTCCAAATAATTTCTAGTTTCTAATTTTGATTTTTAATATTTTTTATTTTATCATTTGATATTTTTTGTGAATTTTCTCTTTTCTGGTTATTTTTAATTCATTTTAATTAGTTTTTGATATTCAAAAAATACAAAAATATTTTCCTAACCTATTTGAATGATGATGGATCTATGAAAAATATTCTCATCAATTTTTTAATTGATTTGAGATTTATTTGAGATTTTAGTTCAATTAGGTTATTTTTATTCATTTTTAATTGATTAAAAATAGTTTCTGACTTTTAAAAATGCTGAAATTTTTTGTCAAACTTTGTTTGACCTTGTTGAACTTGGGATAAATCACTTGGACCTTTCAAGGTTGATTTGAAGTGATTTTGAAGTTTGACCTTTCTTTTATTTTTAATTCAAGTTTATTTTAATATTAAAAAATGCCAAAAAATATTATGCTTATTGTTTGACCTCCAATCTTCATCTCATTTCTGATTTCTCATTGTTTGACTTTGACTTTCAATGTCATTTGGTCAATACACATGGATTGGTACATTTTTATTTCACCTTATGCATTTTGATCTTTCCATTTTCCTTATCCATTCTTCTTCTTCTTCTTCTCCTTCTTTTTCTTTTTGATCAATGAGTTGAAGGTTGATAAGTTGGCATTGATTAGGAAGACTTAATCTTCCTTGATTCAAATCTAATTCATCTTGATCAATTGATCAAGTGAATGGCTTTGCATTAAGGATAGGTTGTTTCCTAAATCATGCAAAAGACTTAAACCAATACAAGATCAATTCTCTTTTCCTTTTTTTTGGCATGGCAAGTTGTTGGAACTTGGTTCACTAATCAAGACTTCTAACTTGTGTTGTTGCCTACATTATTATTGACCGGCCTCAGATAGTTGTGACTTCTACATAAGTCCAATTACGATTGCTTAACATAGCGCTAAATTTGCCTTATGGCACATTAACTACTAACACTAATCATTAACAATTAACATTTACTTTTTGCTCTTTACTTTTATGCAATTTACTATTCTTGCACATACTATCCATTTGCTTTTTCCTTTGCTCGCTTGAGCACATGTTTATGTTAATGCCATTTGCCTTTTGGTCACTTGAGCACATAATTGTGTATATACTATTGTGCTTGTGTTTTGTTTTGATTGATGTGGACCAAATGCAAAAAATTGGACAAAGTGGACTTAGACTTTAGGACTTTCCCTATGCAAACTTGGAGTCAAAGAGCAACTAGGCATTGGGCCTTTAGAGTGCTATAAAAAGTCAAAGAGCAACTAGGCATTGGGCCTTTAGAGTGCTATAAAAAGTCAAAGAGCAACTAGGCATTGAGCCTTTAGAATGCTTAAGCTTGAAGATGATCATTGAAAGGACCATATTCTAAACTCCCTCTTGTCCATTCTTTGATTGTATTATAGAACCTTTTGATGTGTGTTTTCTTGTGCTAGGAGTTCTAATTTGAGCTTATTTGGGGAACCATTACCATGAGCTTCTAAGAGAGAGAGATCCAAGATGCATTGAGGAGTCTTTCCAAGAATCCACTTTGATTGATGATTGCTTGAATTTATGCTTTGTGTGATTGCTTATTCCAAGGATGGGAGCTACTTGGATCATCAATATGATCTCAAGAGAGGAACTCCATTGTGGTTTTGTTTCTTTATCCCTCACCTTTTTGCTTTGCTTAGGACTTAGCTCCTTCTTCTTCTTCTCTCCACTCTAACCCAAGCCAAAACTTTTGTGCAAACATTTAACATTTGTTTTCAAACATTAGAAACCTAAGCCTTAGGATTTTGATTTTCAAACCTTTTTTAACACTTATTTTGAATTGAATCTTTAAGTCAACTTTGACCATTTTTGTGCATACTTCTAATTGGTAAATATAACCCATTCAAATTTCTTTTTGTCGTTCCAATGGCCACTTTCTTAATCAAATTTTCCATAACCTTTAGCTATTAGGTTTGAGTTATCCTTGAGGTAGATATAATACTCACCTATATCCTTAGTGATGGACAATGAGTCTTCCATGCTTATTATAGGGTTAACCCCTCACAAGCATGTTGAAGCTATCCTCACATGGTGGATTTGTGGTTTTAGGTTGAGTTTTCTCCCTTGGATAACAAAAGACCTTAAGGCTTTTGGATCAATCAATTCACCAACTCATTTTGAGATTTTTACCCCGAACTACGAGGTTTTGATCCTAATCTTTTTTAAGATGGTACGTAGGCAATGTGTTTATCCATCCAAACACAAAATGTAAATAACTTGTATATTTCTCTTCTCTTCACTTCAATCATGTTTGCACAAATAAACTTTCACAAAACAACAACCTTGCAACAAGTATGAAAAGGGCTCCCTAGGAGTACCTAGGATGTTTTGGGTGTCTAACACCTTCCCATTACATAACCAACCCCCTTACCCAGATCTCTGATTCTATTTTACTAGTTTTTGATTCGATAAAACTATTAGGTTTTTGTTCGCTTTCTAACCAATCCTTTGGATAAATAGAAGTGCGGTGGCGACTCGACTTGTATGATTTACCTTGGATTTAGTCAATATCTCTAATGGTAACGAATACCCCGCTACAGAAAAGTGGCGACTTCACTGGGGATCATTTGCCTAGTGGGTTTTGCCTACTTTTCATATTTTGTTGTGTTGTATTGTTTTGTGACATATTTTTGTGCAATTTGGGATTACTGTATTGTATGTAATGATTGAATTGCTTGAATATTAACTCCTTGTAGGCTTGGTGATCTTTGTGAGATGAGTTCTATACCCGGACTCGAATGCACTTAGGATAGGAGAATGGCGTAGTCTTGTTGACTTGTGTGGAGTTATTCCTTAGCAAGTTGACTTGCGAGTCCATTCACTTGGTGGAGGTCATGTTGGGATCAATAATGTCACACAAGTAACTTGTGGTTAGACATTACTCTTTCCAATATAGACCTTAGAAGCCAAGGACCTTAGTTTACCAAGCCCATCTTGGCCTATTCTTAGGATGTAGTGCGAAAGTCGTTCAAGTGTAAGATTTGATACGATTGTTACGCAATACTACACTCATAAGAGTCTCTCTTGAGGATATTTTTGGAAAACGAGTAGTCGTTTATCCGATAATATCCGAAAGATGGGATGATGACTATGGGAACCTCTTGTAGAACATGTTTGGCAGGTTTAAACCCTAGTACACTCCCTTTGGGTGGTTCTTAACCGAGACTCCATGCTCGTGACTTGCAACAAACCCTTGATTCATGGTTGATCCGTTCATGTATCCTTAATATCAATGGAACTTGGGTGTTGATAAGGTGTAAATCATAATCCACCAAAATGGATGATTGATATTAAGGATGCCATGATCCATCCCATGACCTTTGTTTGGTGTGCTTTGCTTGATCCTTGAGTGTGATTGTTGCATTCATGCATTCATGCACCCATTCGCATCCATATCATCAATAATGAAGAAAATTTTCAAGGAACTTAAGGGGTTTATTTGCAAAATTTTCAGACATGGAAAGACAAAGAAGGAATACAAAGAAGTACAGTTTCAGACAACCAGATTTGAAAGAGTTAAGGAATTTGACATCCTATGTACTAGATCCCTTGGGTTTCAAGGCTCGTTTTGGGAAGCTTCTTCCTCTTCTGACTACTCAGGTGGACGAAGGGTTGATGAGTGTATTGGTGCAGTTTTATGATCCCTTGTACCGCTGCTTCATATTTCCGGATTTCCAGCTTTTGCCCACGCTTGAGGAGTATGCCTACCTTGTGGGTATACCTATTCTAGACCAGCTGCCGTTCAGTGGCTTGGAGAGTATTCCTACTTCTCAAGAGATAGCTGACATGTTACATATAGAAGAATCTCTGGTTGGTGCTCATATGACTACCAAAGGTGGAATTCAAGGTCTCCCTTCTGAATTCCTCATTGCTCAAGCTACTATGTATGGGAAGGCCATGAGTGAGGATGCCTTTGAGGCCCTATTTGTACTTCTCATCTATGGGTTAATGTTGTTCCCCAACATCGACAAGTTTGTGGATGTGAACGTTATTAGGATCTTCTCTACTCTTAATCTCGTTCCGACTCTGTTGGGTGACACTTATTTTTCTTTGCATATGAGGAATGCAAAGGATGGTGGTGCCATTGTGTGCTGTTTGCCTCTGTTGTATAAGTGGTTTATTTCTCACTTACCACAGACGGTCTCCTTCAAGGAGAACAAGGGATGTCTACGGTGGTCCACGAGACTCATGTCTCTCACTAATGATGATATCTCTTGGTATAACCGTGTGTATGATGGTGTGCAAATTATCGACTCTTGTGGTGAATTCTCCAATGTGCCTCTTCTTGGTACATGTGGTGGGATTAACTACAACCCTGTTTTGGCACGTCGTTAGCTTGGGTTCCCCCTAAAGGATAAACCCAATAACATTCTGTTAGAGGGTCTGTTCTTTCAGGAGGGTAAAGATCCCCAAAACTTGAAGGACAGAATGGTCCACGCTTGGTGCAAGATTCATAGGAAAGGAAGGAAAGAGTTGGGTCCTAAGAATTGTGTTGCTATGGAGCCTTACACTGCTTGGGTTAGGAAGAGAGCGTCTGATTATCTCATGCCTTACGAATATCCGAGATCTACACCTTTGGTTATGGCTGGGCCTTCAACCCTCCCTGACCAAGGAGTAGAGGAGTTGAGAGACGAAGACCGATCACATGCTTGGATCCGTGAAAGAGAGAAGTTGCTTCAGCAGATCAAGGAGATGGATGCTTTGATAGAGTTCCTTGAACATCAGGTTATTGACGATCCTGATGATGCATGGACTTCTCTACTTCCTCAGTCTTCCAAGTTTTGGAAGAGGAAGTATGACCGACTCGCCAAGGAGAAGGCGGATATGAAGGCAGCCTACGAGAGGGAGGTGAAGAGACTTCGTGCATCTTATCTTCCTGTGTCCCGGGCTTTAGATGATTGTTTCTACGGATCCATAGGATGACTATTTTCCTTTTCTCTTGTATATGGTTACCAATGTTGTACTTCTTTGGTGTAAAATATTCGCCAGATATTATGTTTCCATATAAAAGTGTTTAATATTTCTAAAATTCGCAAATAGAACCCTAAAGTTCCTTTGAGATAAAAACAAATCATGTGCACAAGCATTGCATGCATCATGAGCATAAACAGGTTTTGTTCCCGGCTTCTTGTCCTGTGGTCTAACTCTGTGTTCTTCATTTATTTTGAAGACAAGCTGACTCACCGGTACTACACCAGAGCCAACATTTCAAGACTGATGGATCATCTGGAATAAGAGAACCGCGAGCTGAAAGAGGAAGTGGCCAGATTAAGTGCCTTGATGGAGTCATTCATGGCTGCTCAGAGCCAGTCTTCTTCGACACCTTCAACTCCTCCCTAGAGGACAATCATCTCTGAGATTGTCTCCTCGACTGTGCCTGCAGCCAGTGCATACTTTGCTCCAACGGCCATGCCAACCGGATTCCCGTGGGGGATGCCTCCCAATTTCATGCCCGAGGGTCCTGCTCCCACCTTTGCTTCTATGTCGGCATCTAGCCCGGTCCTTGCTGTTCCTCCTCCTGTCGTGCATACTCTGCCCAGAGTAGACGACACCATTTATCATTCTGAGCCGTCTGAGGGCCCAGATGTCTATGAGAAGATGGATGCTATGAAAGATCAATTTCTTGAGCTTCGCAAGGAATTGAAAACTCTCAGAGGAAAGGATCTTTTCGGCAAGTCTGCTGCCGAACTCTGCTTGGTTCCTAATGTGAAAATCCCTGTGAAATTCAAGGTCCCTGACTTTGAAAAATACAAAGGGAATACTTGCCCTCTCAGCCACCTGGTCATGTATGCCAGGAAAATGTCGACTCAGACCGACAATGACCAATTGCTTATCCACTACTTTCAGGACAGTCTGTCCGGTGCCGCTCTGCGTTGGTACATGGGTTTAGACAGTGCGAACATCCAATCCTTCAATGATCTTGGCGAGGCCTTCGTCAAGCAGTACAAGTACAATATGGATATGACCCCCGATAAGGATCAATTGAGGGCCATGTCCCAGAAGGACAAGGAAACATTCAAAGAGTACGCCCAGAGGTGGCGAGAGGTAGCAGCACAGATCGTGCCTCCGCTAGAAGAGAAAGAGATTACTAAGATCTTTTTGAAGACCTTAAATTCTTTTTATTATGAGCGGATGATCGCTAGCGCTCCTTCTGACTTCACCGAGATGGTGAATATGGGGATGCGTCTAGAAGAAGGGGTTAAAGAAGGACGTCTGACAAGAGAAGAAGGCCCCTCTGCCAAACGTTATGGGTCGTTTGCAAAGAAGAAAGAAGGAGAGGCACATGCTGTGACTTCTCATATGAAACCAAGAAGACCCTCTGTGAGGAGGAAGACCGTGCGTCCCGCCGGTAACCAGCACCAGGTGGCTCATATAGCACCTGTCTTTAGAGATAATCAGCAGTATTAGCAACCTAACAACAATCAACAACCACATCCGCAATATCAACATCAACAGCACCGTCCGCAACAGCAGGCCTACCAGCCTCGAAACAGTAATCAAACCAGCACGAGGTACGAGAGGAAAAGG
Source organism: Lathyrus oleraceus (assembly GCF_024323335.1). Taxonomy (NCBI): domain Eukaryota; kingdom Viridiplantae; phylum Streptophyta; class Magnoliopsida; order Fabales; family Fabaceae; genus Lathyrus; species Lathyrus oleraceus. The sequence continues at coordinate 202,549,914 of NC_066585.1, forward strand.
GTCACCTTCGATCCTATTCCAATGACGTATGCAGAGTTATATCCCTCTTTGATAGAGAGAAAGTTGATTACTCCGTGAGACCCACCGGCTATACCTGCTAACCCCCAGTGGTGGTATAAGCCTGAATTACACTGTGTTTACCATTCTGGTGCTCCCGGCCACGACGTGGAGAATTGTTACCCTTTGAAGACCAAGGTTCAAGACCTTGTGAGGTGTGGCATTCTGTGTTTCGAGGACGTAGGTCCTAACGTAAAGAAGAACCCATTGCCCGAGCATGGGAAGTCTGTCAACATGGTCCAGGGCTGCCCTGGCAAGTACAAAGTCAAATATGTCAGTCATATTCGACAATCTCTGGTCGAGATGCATCGTTTGCTATGTGATTATAGTCATTATGAGCATGACCACGATAGATGCCGAGTCTGTTCTGTCAATCAAAGAGGTTGTCGCCAGGTGCGCAAAGATGTTCAAGAAATGCTGGATGAAGGAGTTATTGAGATCCTTCAAAACAGAAATGTTGACGAAGATGCCGATGAGGTCAACGTAATTTCTCCAGTATTTCGGATCCCCGAGCTTGTTATCATCAAGTATGATGGTAGCAAACAAAAGGTTTCTCCCGCATTAACCATCAAGCCAGCCGGACCAGTACCATACTCTTCCGAAAAAGCGATTCCCTATCGATACAATGTTGTCGCAGTAGAAAATGGGAAAGAGGTGTCCTTGCCATCTTTAGTTGTTGTTAACATTGCTGATGTTAGCGGTCTGACACGTAGCGGTCGTGTATTTTCAGCACCGCCAAAGCCCCAAGCTAATGCTGTTTTTGTTGAACGCCCGATTGGGAATGCTGTGAGCACTCCGAATCCGGCACTTGTTGTTAAGCCCTCCTCTACATTGAAAACTCCTGCTTCTGTTGGCCCAAGCGGCAATGTGAAAGAAGACTATGATGAGATACTGAGGCTCATCAAGAGAAGCGAGTACAATGTTGTAGACCAGCTTCTATAAACGCCATCCAAGATATCTGTGTTATCCTTGCTTTTGAATTCAGAACCACACCGAGAGGCTCTGCAGAAGGTTTTGGATGTGGCATATGTGGATCACGATGTCACAATAGAACAATTCGATAGCATTGTTGCAAACATTACTGCTTGTAACAACTTGAGTTTTTGTGACTCTGATCTTCCTGAGGAGGGAAGAGACCACAACTTGGCATTACATATATCTATGAGTTGCAAAGACGACCCCATATCCAATGTGCTGGTAGAAACTGGGTCATCATTGAACGTATTGCCAAAAACCACTCTCTCAAAGCTGTCATATCAAGGGCCTCCCATGAGGCAGAGTGGAGTAGTTGTGAAGGCTTTCGATGGGTCTCGCAAAACTGTGATTGGGGAAGTTGATCTCCCAATCAAGATCGGACCAAGTGATTTCCAGATTACCTTCCAGGTTATGGACATTCACCCATCGTATAGCTGTCTCCTAGGCAGACCATGGATTCACGAGGCAGGCGCCGTGACATCCACCCTACACCAGAAACTGAAATTTGTGAAGAATAAGAAGCTGGTGGTGGTAGGGGAGAAAAGGCTCTCCTGGTTAGCCATTTGTCTTCTTTCTCATATATAGATGTTGAGGATGAAGTTGGAACTCCTTTCCAAGCTTTATCTATTGCTGAACCTATCGAGAAAAGAACTCTTTCATTTGCTTCCTATAAAGACGCAAAGTTGGCCATTGAGCGTGGTGCAACCGCTGGTTTAGGAAAAATGATTGAGCTAGAAGACAACAAGTCTCGGGCTGGCATAGGTTATTCATCTGGGGTTTCTAATACGTAAGGGATGTTCAAGAGTGGTGGTTTCATCCACACCAGTCAAGGCGAGGAAGATGCTGCCATCTTGGAAGAAGACGAAGAGGATTCTGGCAACTTCTTCATCCCTAGGGGAATCTGCAATAATTGGGTCGCTGTGGATATTCCAACAGTTATCCATAAGTCAAAGTAATGTTCATTGTGTTTAAAAACCCTCATCCCATGCCAAAAGGAGGAGTGATGACATTGTTGTCACATAAATACAATGATATTTTCATTCAATAGATTCATGTTAAATGTTTTTTTTCCAATTATTTTCCCTTTTCGTTTTTTGCATGAAATTGGTGATCACATAAAACCTAAAAATAGAATAAAACCAATCTTTTCATCTGCATAATGATTTGCCTTGTTTGAATTCTAAAGCTTTTCATATCCAAAATCATTATGCAGGTTGATCAAACCCATTGAACATAATGACCCAACACCATCTCCCAACTTTGAATACCCTGTATTTGAGGCGGAAGAAGATGATGTTGAAGAGATTCCTGACGAGATTACCCGTCTACTTGAGCATGAAGAGAAGATCATTCAGCCGCATCTTGAGAATCTAGAAACAGTCAACTTGGGGTCTGAAGATTGTGTGCGAGAAGTGAAGATTGGGGCACTCTTGGAAGAATCTGTTAAGAAGGGGTTGATTGAATTGCTACGAGAATATGTTGATGTCTTTGCCTGGTCATATGAAGACATGCCTGGTCTAGATACAGATATTGTGCAACATTTTCTACCTTTGAAACCTGAGTGTGTGCCTGTGAAGTAGAAGCTCAGAAGAACTCGTCCTGATATGGCAGTGAAAATCAAAGAGGAAGTTCATAAGCAAATTGATGCAGGGTTTCTGGTGACTTCTACATATCCTCAATGGGTGGCCAATATTGTGCCCGTGCCTAATAAAGATGGAAAAGTCCGGATGTGTGTGGACTATAGGGACTTGAATAAAGCTAGTCCAAAAGATGATTTTCCTCTACCACACATTGATATGTTGGTAGACAATATAGCTAAATTCAATGTCTTCTCATTTATGGACGGTTTTTCCGGATATAATCAGATCAAGATGGCACCCGAGGATAAGGAGAAGACAACATTCATCACACCTTGGGGAACATTCTGTTATCGAGTGATGCCTTTCGGTTTGAAGAACGCCGTAGCCATGTATCAACGAGCTATGACCACCTTGTTTCATGATATGATGCACAAGGAAATCGAGGTATATGTTGATGATATGATCGCTAAGTCAAGAACGGAAGTTGAACATGTAGAGCACTTGTTAAAGCTTTTTCAGCGTTTGAGGAAGTACAAGCTTCGTCTGAATCCCAACAAGTGTACATTTGGAGTCCGTTCCGGCAAGTTATTGGGCTTTATTGTTAGCGAGAGAGGTATTGAGGTTGATCCTGCAAAGGTCAAAGCAATACAAGAGATGCTTGTGCCCAAAACTGAGAAGCAAGTCCGAGGTTTTCTTGGCTGCTTGAATTATATTTCCAGATTCATATCCCACATGACTGCCATATGTGCGCCGATATTCAAACTCCTCCAGAAAGATCAGTCCCATGATTGGACCGAGGATTGCCAGAAGGCTTTTGATAGCATTAAAGAGTATCTGTCTGAACCTCCGATTCTGTCTCCGCCCGTGGAAGGAAGACCTTTGATTATGTATCTGACTGTTCTTGAAGACTCAATGGGTTGTGTCCTTGGTCAGCAAGATGAAACAGGGAAGAAAGAATATGCTATTTACTACTTGAGCAAGAAGTTCACTGATTGTGAGTCTCGATTCAATGCTTGAGAAGACATGTTGTGCTTTGGCTTGGGCTGCTAAGCGCTTACGCCAGTATATGTTAAATCATATGACTTGGTTGATATCCAGAATGGATCCAATCAAGTATATCTTCGAGAAGCCTGCTTTAACAGGGAGGATTGCCCGTTGGCAAATGTTGTTATCTGAGTATGATATTGAGTATCGATCTCAGAAGGCTATTAAAGGTAGTATTTTGGTTGACCACTTGGCACATCAGCCGATTGAGGATTATCAGTCAGTTCAATTTGACTTCCCAGATGAGGAGATTCTGTATTTGAAAATGAAAGATTGTGATAAGCCTACACTCGATGAAGGGCCAGAGCCTGGTTCCAGATGGAGTATGGTATTTGATGGCGCTGTAAATCAGTATGGAAATGGTATTGGGGCAGTGATTATTACTCCTCAAGGCACACATATCCCTTTTACAGCAAGGCTAACTTTCAAATGCACGAATAATATGGTTGAGTATGAGGTATGTATTATGGGATTGGAGGAATGCATTGATCTAAGGATCAAGCATCTTGATGTATATGGTGATTCGGCCCTCGTTGTTAATTAGATTAAGGGTGAATGGGAAACGAATCAGCCTGGTCTTATTCCATATAGGGATTATGCGAGGAGGATTTCGACGTTCTTTACTGAGGTTGACTTCCATCATATTCCTCGAGATGAGAATCGGATGGCAGATTCTCTTGCTACACTTGCTTCTATGATTGTGGTTAAACTTTGGAATGAAGTCCCCAATATCACTATGATGCGCTTGGACAGACCAGCTCATGTATTTGCAGTTGAAGAAGTGAAAGATGATAAGCCGTGGTATCATGATATCAAGCGTTTCCTTCAGAACCAGGTTTATCCGCCTGGGGCATCTGTGAAAGATAGGAAGACTTTGAGGAGACTATCAGGCAGCTTCTACCTCAATGGTGATGTGCTTTATAAGAGAAATTTTGACATGGTTCTGCTCAGATGCGTGGATAGACACGAGGCAGACTTGTTGATGACTGAAGTCCATGAGGGTTCATTTGGCACTCATTCCAATGGACATGCCATGGCTAGGAAGATATTGAGAGCAGGCTACTATTGGCTGACAATGGAGTCTGACTGCTGCAAATATGTGAAGAAATGCCATAAGTGTCAGATCTATGCGGATAAAATTCATATTCCCCCGACACTTCTGAATATGATCTCATCACCATGGCCTTTCTCTATGTGGGGAATTGACATGATTGGCATGATAGAACCGAAAGCGTCTAATGGACACAAATTTATTCTCGTAGCAATTGATTACTTTACCAAGTGGGTTGAAGCAGCATCGTATGCAAATGTGACCAGGCAGGTGGTCGTGAAGTTTATCAAGAATCAACTCATATGCCGATATGGTGTGCCAGATAAGATCATTATTGATAATGGATCTAACTTGAACAACAAGATGATGAAAGAACTGTGTAGTGAGTTCAAGATTGCGCATCACAACTCTTCTCCCTATAGACCCAAGATGAATGGGGCTGTTGAAGCTGCTAATAAGAATATCAAGAAGATTATCCAAAAGATGGTTGTCACGTATAAGGATTGGCATGAGATGTTGCCATTTGCGTTACATGGATATCGTACATCTGTCCGCACTTCAACAAGGGCAACCCCTTTCTCTCTTGTTTATGGCATGGAGGTTGTACTCCTAGTAGAGGTGGAGATCCCATCAATGAGAGTCTTGATGGAAGCCAAGTTGACTGATGCTGAATGGGTTCAGAGTCGTTATGACCAGCTGAATTTGATAGAAGAAAAGAGATTGACTGCCATGTGCCATGGTCAATTATATCAACAAAGGATGAAGAAAGCTTTTGATAAGAAGGTCAAGCCTCGTGTGTTCCGAGAAGGTGACCTCGTGCTCAAGAAAGTCTTGTCTTTCGCGCCCGATTCAAGGGGCAAGTGGACTCCAAACTATGAAGGTCCATATGTTGTTAAGAGAGCCTTTTCAGGGGGTGCTTTGATACTTACAACTATGGATGGGGAGGATTTCACTCGTCCTGTGAATTCAGATGCAGTCAAGAAATACTTCGCCTAAAATAAAAACAGAATAGCTCGCTAAGTTGAAAATCCGAAAGGGCGGCTTAGGCAAAAATGAGCGTCTCGGTGGATTGAAAACCCGAAAGGGCGGTCCAGGCAAAAGTTAGAGACATGAAAAATGAATATATGTATCCCGCTAGATTGAGTACCTCATCCTGGGGATATCTAGGCAAAAATTAGGGATTTGGCAAGTAACTGCATCCTGACAAGTCTCTGTTCTACCACTGTCATCCGTCAGAGATTCTTGCTCATTCGTCATCAACCGAAGCTTCAAATACATCAGATTCAGAATTGGTGGAGAAATGGTCATTATGTTCAATGTAGCCCTTTTCCAATATATATCACCAATTTCAAACTTGTAAAGATCTATAGAGTCTTGCCATTTGCAACTACCATTCCATCAAATAAATTTGAGCCTTTGATCCAATTATTTGCACTCTTATTTGTTTCTATTCAACAAACGTTTTGCATGCTTTAATTGAGAAAATATCATTGTTTTGAATAATCGAATTTTTCATAACTTGTTTTTAAACAAAGTGAACATTCACAATGACGAAAGGATGGTATGATCCCCAACAGGGTAAGACGTTTGTTCATATTCCTGGCATGTTTGTATCTTCTTCCTCCTGAGCCTTTTGTGGTTTTTCTACTGGGTGGAGTGTTTGGTAAGATATTCACCACTCTTCCCTTCAGCAGAGTATTAACCTTTCCTCTTTAGCAGATGTGATCTCCTTGGTGAGTACGGTACTTGGTGGTTGATCCCCATAATCCCTTTATTCCTCGGATAGATTCCCCAGTAGAGTTGCTTATGCGGCGGATTTTATCCGTGCAATAACTCCTGTCCCCGGCTGGAATGACTGATATTCATCCCCTACAGGGATCTTTGCCTCCTGGTATCACTTGCTCTCATCAGATTGGATACTCTCCGGTGAACCTGGCTTTCTCTCGTGAGATGTAGTACCGGATGTTTGTGTACTTATTCCTGGGAGCTGTTTGTGTTGGAAATGTCTGTTTGTCAGCATTCATCATACATAAACCACGCATGTGTGCATATAATTTTCAAGCATTCGGATATTCATATTGCATTCTTTGCCATATATCTTTGTTTGTTATTCCCTGCTAGTTGGTAATACATTTTCCAAGCAGATGTCAGTGTCTGATCCCTCAATATAAGAGTCAGCCCATTAAGCAGAAAGTGTTTATCCTTCCTGTAGCGGTGTATTCGTCACTTTATGATTTATCGATTAAATCAAAAGCAAAGCATACAAAGATAGAGTCGCCACCGCACTTTTATTTATCCAAAGGAATGGCTAAAAAGCGAACAAAAGCCTAAGAAGTTTTACACATAGAAAACTAATGAAAAGGTCAGAGATCTGGGTAAGGGGTTAATTACGCAATGGGAAGGTGTTAGGCACCCAAAACGTCCTAGGTACTCCTAGGGAACCTCTTTTCACAACTTGTTGTACAAAATGATTATTTGTTTATGACATATTTATTGTGCAAACATGATTGAAGGGATGAGAAAAGAATGTACAAGTTAGTTATTTTTGTGTTTGAACGGATGAACCCGTTGCCTACGTACCTTTCCATGGAAGGTAAGGATCAAAACGTTGTAGTTCGGCTAAAAGATTTCCAAAATATGGGTGAATTCACTTTTAAAACAAAAGCCCTAAGGTCTTTCGTTATCCACGGGAGAAAAGTCAACCTATGCAAACAACAAGTCCACCATGTGAGAAAAGCTTCAACTTGCTAGTGAGGGGTTAACCCTATAATAAGCAAGGAAGTCTTACAATTCAATCACTAAGGATAAAAGGTGAGATTAACATCAACCAACTAGGATAAATCAAACCTATGGCTAATGTATGAAAACTTATCAAGAATGGACAAAGCCACAAAACAATTGAATGAGTGAAATTAATTGATTATGAGTATTCACAAAGATATGGTCAAAGTATGGTTAGGATTCAATTCAAAAAGAAGTATTATCAAAAGTGAAGTTTGGAAAATCAAAGGCCTAAAGCCTAGGTTTCTAATTTGAAAAAAGAAATGAAAATGTTTGCACAATAGTTTCAAGTTTGGGTTAACATGCAGATGGAGGTTTAAAGAAACAAAAGGTGGGAGGGTGAGGGTATAAAACTTCTTAGATGTTCACCTCTTGAGATCATATGTAGATCATTCAAGTGATTCCTTTGGAATAGGCAACAATGCAAATAACAGGTAAACAATGTATCAGGCAAAGCCAACAAAAGTGGATACCGGATGCCAATCACTAGACTTATACCAATCTCCTAAAACAAAAATGGATACCAGATGCCACTCAATGGACTTATACTAGTCTCATAAAGCAAAGAAACAAATGGTACCAAAGGCCAATCAATGGAATTATACTAGTCTCACAAGAGAAACAAAACATGGATACCAGATGCCAATCTATGGACTTATACTAGTCTCACAAAGAATGATCATAGGAAACAACTGCCAATAACTGGACTTACAATTGACTCCTCACAAAAACAGACAAATGCAATAAGCAAGAGGAAACAAGTTGCCAATAAATGGTCTTACACTTGGCTCCTACCAAATCACAATTGACTCCTCAATGGTCATAGGAAACAACTGCCAATAAATGGACTTACAATTGACTCCTCAATGGACAAAACAAAGATGTCACAAAGCAATGAACAATGATCATGAAATGATATACAAATAATGATGATAAATGCACAAAGCACACATAAGCAAATATGCACAAATGAATCAGGTAAGCAGACAAACAAGTCAATTAGCACACACTATATACAATCAATTAGGCTCAAGCAAGGTTAGGCTTTACAGCCAACTGGAATGGGGTATTTTGTGCTCTTAACCCTAACATTGAGAGTTAGGGTGAAGCAGATGAAATGGAGATGAGGGGTGTGCCTCATAGCTCTTATCCCTGGTCAGGGAGAGCTTTAAACAATGGAAAGTGTGGGAGTTCAGAAAGTTGGAACTCTTCTCCACAAATGATTGACTCTATAAGATCTTGGGTTATTATTCACCATGCATCAACACATGGTGTGAGCAAGGTGAATGACACACTGAGTAGCAGGAGATGGATTACACATCTCTTTTATCTGCCAATTGCCTCATAAGAGGACTTTTCCTGCTTGGCACAAAAATTAAACAAGCACAAACATTGCCTCTTAAGGAGGGCTTCAGACAGGTGCCTACCAATAACAGTAGGTCTTCCAGACTACATGAAGATTAGAGATTATACCTAAGTGGTTAAGCAACCAAGCAAAGCAAAGTTCAAAATGAACTTAAAGCAACTTAAGTACCTGTGGAAACACCAAACAAATCAGTACAATGTTCAGACAAACAGATAACAGTCAATAAGCAACAGACAATCCCAATATACAAAATGTGTAAGCCAAAAGGCAAACTCAAATGAGTTAGCATCAACCTACAAAACACACAAGTGTTAGTAATCAAAAGCAAACATCAATGCTCAAATGATGAAGCATCATCAACTATGGAACTTGGATGCTCAACCTGAAATCAAAGCTCAACTGTAAGCAACCAACCACTAGGTCAAAGCCTAGGGTCAAAGATGGAGAAAAAATTTAAGACAGGAGCTGAAATTTATCACAAAGCATCTTCAAACAAATATTGACATATTCCAAAAGGTCTCACATCAAAATCAATCACCAAAAGCATTTCATGATCAAGAAAAGTTCAAGGCAATTTCAAAGCTCATATGTGATCATCATGAATGGAAAAAATCAAATCAAAACAGAAATGATTCAAATAAATCTGGAAAAAATCATGAGTAATCAAGACATCTAACATGATCAACATACAAAAAATCAGAGGAATTGAATATCATTTGGCATGGCAATCTCATGGCACAAGTTGAACAAGCAAAGGTGTGACACAAATTGTCACACCAAGTTATCACATGCATAAAACAGAAATGGTGCATAGGAAAAATACCAAACCAAAGCCAAAATGTCAAGCAATGTATCAAGAAATAGCATGCAAAATTTCACATTCATTGGATAAGAAACAAGCATTTCACAAAGGAATAAGCAAGGCAAGGTCACCATTGGACATATGATCACATAACCTAGCACCAAATAAAATCCAGCCAAGCACAATATTGGAAATTATGATCATAAAATAATAGAGAGAACAAGGATCACAATGCAAAAAATTAGGAATCAAATGATGCATTTTTCTATTTTATATGATTTTTGGAAGTTCATGAAAATCTTTGAAATCAAAATGTGAACTAGCATGGCCAAAGGAGGGAAAATGAGAAAATGGCAAGGCATTTGAAAATATGTCTCTCGCTGGGAATCGAACCTCAGCCAGATTCAAATTTGCGCGCTCAACATCAAAACGACATCGTTTAGACTTAAACCCTAGCGCGCCCAAAAATTTGTAGCTAATTTGAAGTTTCGTAGCAAATCCAAAGCAAATTCGCAGCAAATTCTGGAAATGATGAATGCTCATAGGTTGAAGATGAAGATCATGATGATCTTCATCTGGATTTTCCAGATTTTTCAAAACACGTCCAAAAATCATAATCAAGCACAGCATTCGAATCCTCATCACATGTACATCAAGAATCCATAATCATTTCATGCAAAAACATCAAAACACGCACGGATCGAAGAAAATAAAGTTCAACATCAAAACTTCAATCAATCATATCTAACTCAAAACAACACCAAATCGCACGATTCAAAGCTCAAATTCATCAGCATGCTTAGATCTACAACAACATAGCAATAGATTTTAAAATTAAGAGATTCGAATTGTGACCTCTTGAAGTGCAGAAGCTGGAATTCGTGCTATCCAAGACTTGAAATGATCAAAAGCTTCTCTGTGATGCTTGTATAGATGATTGGAGGAGAGATTGAAGCTCAATTGCACATGAATCCAACAGATTTTGAAGTCACCATGGATGCTTCAAGCTTCGAGTATAGCACAATATGCTTCAATCATTATCTCATCCTCGACGGAGTCTGTGGTTTTCTACCCTTATACCGGTAGTTGTAAACCCTATTTTCCCCTTGCAGAGTTAACCTTTTGCTCATCCTAATCGGTGACGGTTACTCTTCTGTGGTTTTCTACCCAATATCCGGTAGATGTAATCCCCTCCTTGACGGTTATCATTATCCAATATTCGGTGTTGATATTCCCTCATTCTCTTGGATAATTGCTCTGATTAGGCAGTTTATCCCCAGTAGTCATCTTTCATATACCGGTTGACGGTAATGTTTGTTGCTCCCCTTAAATGGTCATCATTATATACCTAGTTTTGGTATCCTGATGCCTTGCTTTGTCAGTCGATTTATCCTTTATTAACCCAGTAACCGGTTGTGGATAATCTTCCATGCGAGTGTATTATCTACGTTCTGACGATAATAGATAATATATCTCATGCACTCTTTGGTCGAAGCCTTTTGTTCTTTCCCAGTCGAGTAAGATTCGTATCCCTGTTTTGGAATCGAATGTCCATCCCATAATCGAGTTTGCTTTTTGCCCTCTTTTTGGATGATGAGTGTCTTGGGTACATTCCCCAATTCACGCTTTGGTTGGTCACCTATTATATGCCCAGTAACCGGCATCCCTGGTGTCCCCTCCTTCTTCTCCCTATTATGACTTTTGTCCCCTGTGGTGTCAGATTTTCCTGAGTGGAGATATACCTTTTTAGGTCCTCCTCAGACGATTTGGTTGATTGATATCTCTCACCCTTATACCGGTCTTAGATATTCATTCTCCCGGAGCATGTTTCTCCCTCACCCTTTATACCGGTGGAATCACATGATCTCTTTTTGAGCTTATTACCCAGTAACCGGTAATACCTCATTTGTTTTCCTCAGCTGAGTCCTTTGTGGACATATCCACCTGAGTCCGGATTTTTATCCGAGGTATCCTTTGCGGATAATTTTGCTGTATTGGCATATTCCCCAATACATGCATCTTCGAGTCAGCTCGAGTCCTTCCATGGATTCATTTCATGGATTCTCTCCGTGTCTCTCAGCAAGTTTTAAGTCGTGACCTGCTCACGCATTTCTATCCTTTTACTCCCCGGTAGAGTCTCTGTTCCCTTTAGGAGTGTGTTACTCCAGTGGATTTTCAATTGTTCCTGATCTCTTTCTTTCTTTGTGGACACATATCCCCATAGAGTGTTACTATTTGCATATATACATCTGCATCATGAGGTCTCTTAGGGACCAAAATTCGTCTCTTTGTTATTATTTACGCCCATTCTACCCCGTCGAGACGAAGATTTTAACCTTCACTTCTCCGGCTAGAATGACCTTAAATAGGGGCATCTGTAAGACCCTAATTTTGTCCCTAAGATCCCCATGGCATCATAACATTGCATTTGCATTGCCTCAAGGATCATTAGCATCTTGGTTCCCTTTGCCTTTGGGTGGGACCTCTTGTGAGTGGTTTGAGATCACCAAGCTTGCTTGAATTGTATATCATTGTTTTTCTCATTTTTGTTTACTAACCAAAAGTACAAAAATATGTCACTAACATCTTTTGTTTGTAACTGAAGCCATCACAAGGTCAGGAGCTTCAAGGAGATCCTTTATACAGAGATATGGCCAAGAGAAGATGATAGCAAGCATGGTAATGGTTCCTAAAGCTCTCATCCATCAAATATGCCTCCCTAGCACCTCAAGTCATCATTTTTTACCAAAACAAGTCAAAGGGTTTGAGGTTTGTTCCCCAGAGAAACCCTAATTCATCTGTGCACCAGAATGCCTTGCTCTTGAAGCAACCTCAGCCCATGGTCAAATATAATCAATGGAAGTTATTTAATTCTTCATTTAATGCATATTTGAACTTATTTGAGTGTCCTCAATCATCAATTCATCAAGATATGAGTCATGGACTTGAGAAGTTGATCAGTCAATTCATCTGACTATTTTGAAATGCACTGAGACCTAACTTTTTGTGTGTTGGTCAAATGGAGATGATTCCAAAATCAAAAATGTTCTTAAGACCAATATGAACAACTTTCATGTTCATAAAAAATTGATTTGAATCTTGGAAGGTCATCTCCCATTCCAAGACATTATAGGTCATTTTGACTGAAACCCTAATTTTGGGTCAACTTCCCAAGGACATAACTCATTCATTTTTTATGATTTTAAGATGGGATCAAATGCATTGGAAAGATTAAGATGTCTAATTCAAATGTTATGTTGGACAAAATTTCAAAATCTCAAAGGAAATACATGTGATAATGCAAGACATTATAGGTCCTTTTGGGTCAAATGCATTAAAAGGCAAAAAAGTCCAACTTCAACTGCCCATAACTCTTTCATCAAAATTCCAAATGATGCAAACTTTAAGTCCATTTTGATGGTCTCGAAATTACCTACAACTTTGATGTTGGAGGTTTTTTCATTTGAAGATCTCATCATCAAAACAGAAGGGCTTGAACATTGGCCAAATTTAGAAACTTTGCCTTTTCATGTTTTGCACCTTGCACTTTAAACTCCAATTTCACCAATTTCCACACTTCAAATGGATTTTTTCCCAACATAACAATTGTTTCTTACATCAAAACCTTTCTAACCATTACTCACATGACCATGTTTGGATTTGGCAAGTGGTAGTTTCGAAGAGGGGAAATTTTTGGTTCAATTATGCATAACATGGTGAAACTTCATATGCAAGCAATTGGAGTGCAAACCACACGTCCAAACCTTCTCCAAATCATTTCAGCATCCATTTGCATTGGCTTTTGGGCCCTCCATGCGCCTGTACAGGCCCATGCATGGAGGCCTTCAACTTTCATGCACACGAAATTCACCTTGCTTGCATCAAGTTTTGCTATAAATAGAGGTGCATACCTCCATCATAAACCAACCTAAAGGCGCCTGAAACCCTGCTGAAGTGATTCCCCAACCTCACCAAAGAAGTTATTTCACTTTTCTCCATTTTTTTCCAGATCCAAAATTCAACTACATCTGGTTGAATCCTTGGATCTAAAGCTTCTAGACCTTCATCATTTACTCCATTGATCTTTTGTTTTGATAAAGAAAGCAAGGAATCAAGCTCAAATCTCCAGAATTCAAGTTTGTTCTTCAACTGGTATTTTCTTCGAAACTCATCATATATTGACCTATTTGCTTGGATCTTGTGTTGGCTGAAGTCCTCTCAATAGAGGCATCATGACTGTGCATTTAATTTTTGAAATCCATTAAGTTCATGATGAACACCACAGAACTTCCATCTCTGATTTCTCTCAATATAGAGATCTAGAGTGGAATTGAGTGGCACAGGGATGATGTACATCATCCCAGCTTTCCAAAGATGTATGGATCGTGCGTTTTGGTTTCCATTTGAAGCTCTGCAAATTTTGGACATGGCCGGAGGTTGGCCGGAGAAGACAGTGGCGCTGGCCACCGTCTGGTCTCTAGATTCAATCAGGAGCGTCCATTCTTGTTTCCAGATTGAATCTCATGCATCCAATGTTATGACTTTTTTAAAGGCTATGTGTGATGCTGTTGATTCAAGTACATCATGCGCGCGCGTCTCCCTGCCTTCAGATATGCCACGTCAATTAATGAATCCAAATCTGACGCCTCTGGATTTTTGGCATTTTTGATTTTCTGATTTTATTTTCTTTATTTCCTTTTATTTCAAAAATTCATATCTCTTTTATTATTGGTCCAAAAATTATGGGACCAATTGCATTCCTCTCCAAATAATTTCTAGTTTCTAATTTTGATTTTTAATATTTTTTATTTCATTATTTAATATTTTTTGTGAATTTTCTCTTTTCTGGTTATTTTTAATTCATTTTAATTAGTTTTTGATATTCAAAAAATACAAAAATATTTTCCTAACCTATTTGAATGATGATGGATCTATGAAAATATTCTCATCAATTTTTTAATTAATTTGAGATTTATTTGAGATTTTAGTTCAATTAGGTTATTTTTATTCATTTTTAATTGATTAAAAATAGTTTCTGACTTTTAAAAATGCTGAAATTTTTTGTCAAACTTTGTTTGACCTTGTTGAACTTGGGATAAATCACTTGGATCTTTCAAGGTTGATTTGAAGTGATTTTGAAGTTTGACCTTTCTTTTATTTTTAATTCAAGTTTATTTTAATATTAAAAAATGCCAAAAAATATTATGCTTATTGTTTGACCTCCAATCTTCATCTCATTTCTGATTTCTCATTGTTTGACTTTGACTTTCAATGTCATTTGGTCAATACACATGGATTGGTACATTTTTATTTCACCTTATGCATTTTGATCTTTCCATTTTCCTTATCCATTCTTCTTCTTCTTCTTCTCCTTCTTTTTCTTTTTGATCAATGAGTTGAAGGTTGATAAGTTGACATTGATTAGGAAGACTTAATCTTCCTTGATTCAAATCTAATTCATCTTGATCAATTGATCAAGTGAATGGCTTTGCATTAAGGATAGGTTGTTTCCTAAATCATGCAAAAGACTTAAACCAATACAAGATCAATTCTCTTTTCCTTTTTTTTGGCATGGCAAGTTGTTGGAACTTGGTTCACTAATCAAGACTTCTAACTTGTGTTGTTGCCTACATTATTATTGACCGGCCTCAGATAGTTGTGACTTCTACATAAGTCCAATTATGATTGCTTAACATAGCGCTAAATTTGCCTTATGGCACATTAACTACTAACACTAATCATTAACAATTAACATTTACTTTTTGCTCTTTACTTTTATGCAATTTACTATTCTTGCACATACTATCCATTTGCTTTTTCCTTTGCTCACTTGAGCACATGTTTATGTTAATGCCATTTGCCTTTTGCTCACTTGAGCACATAATTGTGTATATACTATTGTGCTTGTGTTTTGTTTTGATTGATGTGGACCAAATGCAAAAAATTGGACAAAGTGGACTTAGACTTTAGGACTTTCCCTATGCAAACTTGGAGTCAAAGAGCAACTAGGCATTGGGCCTTTAGAGTGCTATAAAAAGTCAAAGAGCAATTAGGCATTGGGCCTCTAGAGTGCTATAAAAAGTCAAAGAGCAACTAGGCATTGAGCCTTTAGAATGCTTAAGCTTGAAGATGAACATTGAAAGGACCATATTCTAAACTCCCTCTTGTCCATTCTTTGATTGTATTATAGAACCTTTTGATGTGTGTTTTCTTGTGCTAGGAGTTCTAATTTGAGCTTATTTGGGGAACCATTACCATGAGCTTCTAAGAGAGAGAGATCCAAGATGCATTGAGGAGTCTTTCCAAGAATCCACTTTGATTGATGATTGCTTGAATTTATGCTTTCTATGATTACTTATTCCAAGGATGGGAGCTTTTGGATCATCAATATGATCTCAAGAGAGGAACTCCATTGTGGTTTTGTTTCTTTATCCCTCACCTCTTTGCTTTGCTTAGGACTTAGCTCCTTCTTCTTCTTCTCTCCACTCTAACCCAAGCCAAAACTTTTGTGCAAACATTTAACATTTGTTTTCAAACATTAGAAACCTAAGCCTTAGGCTTTTGATTTTCAAACCTTTTTTAACACTTATTTTGAATTGAATCTTTAAGTCAACTTTGACCATTTTTGTACATACTTCTAATTGGTAAATATAACCCATTCAAATTTCTTTTTGTCGTTCCAATGGCCACTTTCTTAATCAAATTTTCCATAACCTTTAGCTATTAGGTTTGAGTTATCCTTGAGGTAGATATAATACTCACCTATATCCTTAGTGATGGACAATGAGTCTTCCATGCTTATTATAGGGTTAACCCCTCACTAGCATGTTGAATCTATCCTCACATGGTAGATTTGTGGTTTTAGGTTGAGTTTTCTCCCTTGGATAACAAAAGACCTTAAGGCTTTTGGATCAATCAATTCACCAACTCATTTTGAGATTTTTACCCCGAACTACGAGGTTTTGATCCTAATCTTTTTTAAGATGGTACGTAGGCAATGGGTTTATCCATCCAAACACAAAATGTAAATAACTTGTATATTTCTCTTCTCTTCACTTCAATCATGTTTGCAGAAATAAACTTTCATAAAACAACAACCTTGCAACAAGTATGAAAAGGGCTCCCTAGGAGTACCTAGGATGTTTTGGGTGCCTAACACCTTCCCATTACATAACCAACCCCCTTACCCAGATCTCTGATTCTATTTTACTAGTTTTTGATTCGATAAAACTATTAGGTTTTTGTTCGCTTTCTAACCATTCCTTTGGATAAATAGAAGTGCGGTGGCGACTCGACTTGTATGATTTACCTTGGATTTAGTCAATATCTCTAATGGTAACGAATACCCCGCTACAATATAGACTGATGATCACGTCTCATGGATCATGGATAAGGAGTTATCAAGTCTTAAATATGGGTATGAATATTAGGAGTAATATTTGTATTGGATTGACCCGCTATGAGAATATTATATAGAATGTTATGCAAAGTGTCATAAGTTATTCTCATGGTGATAGTGGTGTATATCACTCTTCGACCTGAAACCACTATGGACCCTAGATGTAAAGTTGAGTGCCTTATTGTTGATCAAACATTGTCTGTAACTGGATGACCATAAAGACAGTTGATGGGTACTCCACGTAGCATGCTGAGGGACATGAGTGACCTAGATGGAATTTTCCCATCCTGCGTAACAGGATAAATGTCTACGGGCCCAATATTGAACTGGACAAGGATGAAACACTCTATACCTTGTGTTCAATATAGACATAAGGGAAAAGGGGTAATTGTACACCTAAGTATTATCACAAAAGGATTTGTCAGATCACATGACATTTTTGTGTCTTGGGCAGCAATGATGTGTTGCTAGATACCGCTCACTATTTATTATGTTAAATATGTGATTTAATATAATTATCAATGCCGCGAAAACCTACAGGGTCACACACAAAAGGACAGATTGATGAGAGATAGAGTAAATAAGGAACACCGTAAGGTACGGTGCACTTAAGTAAATTGTAGGACATCGTAAGGTACGGTCCACTTAAGTAGAATACGAAATATGGTAAGGTATCACGCGCTTAAGTGATTTTGGTATATCATAAGATATGGGTCACATAAACTTAAGTGGGCTTTTTAGCTTACAGCCCACACAAATATAAATAGAACCCTTGTGCAGAAGCATTTGTGTAGATGAAAATTTCGTTTCTCTCTCTCTCTCTCTCTCTCTCTCTCTCTCTCTCTCTCTCACACACACACACACACACACACACACACACACACACACTCAAAGCCTTCATTCGAAGCAGCTAGCACTGAGACTGAAGGAATTTGTTCGTGTGGACTGAGTAGAGGCGTTGTCACCATTCAACGTTCATGATCACTCCTTCGATCTACATCAAGGGTTTCAATCGCCACAAGAGGTAACGATTCAATCATTGATCATGCCCATTCGTAAGGATCACAAAAGGAGAAATTTTTAATTTCCGTTGCGTTTTGGATCTCTATTCTCCTTTAAACCAAACATCTCTTACTTTCACATTTTTGGATGTAAGTGCTTTGTCTTAAACAATGACAAAGATAATCTCGGTAAGTTTGATATGAAATCCGATGAAGGTATTTTTCTTGGATATTCTCTTTCTAATAAAGCTTTTAGAGTTTATAACAAAAGAACTTTAACAATTGAAGAATCTATGCATGTTTAATTTGATGAATCTAACACCTCGAAAGAGGGTGAAGTTATTTCTGAGGATGATGAGATTATAGGAAATCCTATAGAAGATTCTACTAAAGTCAACAATGATGATCAAATAAAAGACAAAGAGTAACTCAATCAACAAGAGTCAAATCAAGAATATCTTCCTCAAGAATGGAGAACGCATATAGATCATCCTAATGACAAAATTATTGGAGACATAAATCAGGGAGTATCTACTCGTTTGAATCTTAAAGATGCTTGTATTAACATGGCTTTTGTTTCTCAATTTGAACCTTCTAAAGTCACAGATGGCTTAGATGATGATCAATGGATTCTAGCCATGCAAGAGGAACTTAATCAATTTAAAAGAAATTAAGTATGGGATTTAGTTCCTAGACCAAAAGGTAAGCATGTTATTAGTACTAAGTGGATTTTTAAAAATAAGCTAGATGAAAATGGTATCATTTTAAGGAACAAGGCAAGATTAGTAGCCTAAGGATATAATCAAGAGGAAGGTATAGATTTTAAGGAAACATTTGCTCATGTTGCTAGACTAGAGGCAATTAGATTATTGTTGGCATATGCTTGTTCTTTGAATTTTCAGTTGTACCAGATGGACATTAAAAGCGCATTCCTAAATGGATACATACTTGAAGAAGTTTATGTAAGTCAACCTCCAAGATTTGAAGACTTCAAACATCCTAATCATGTGTACAAACTCAAAAATGCCTTGTACAGATTGAAGCAAGCACCAAGGGTTTGGTATAATAGGTCAAGTAATTTTCTTTGCGAACATGGTTTCGAAAAAGGTAAAGTGGATACTACTTTGTTTATCAAAAGAATTAACCATCATACTATCTTACTGCAAATTTATGTAGATGACATCATATTTGTATCCACAAATGAATCCTTATGTGAAGAATTATCAACAATCATGCAAGGAGAATTTGAAATTTCCATGATGAGTAAGTTGAACTACTTTCTTGGGTTGCAAATCAAATAAATAAAGAATGGGATATTCATTAATCAATCTAAATATTGCAAAGAACTTTTCAAAAGATTTGGCATGGATACTTGCAAAAAAATATAGCCACTCCAATGGGATCGGGGACATATCTTGATCATGACGAATTCGGAACTCCAATTGATATCACAAAGTATCGAGGTATGATCGGTTCCTTGTTGTATCTAACGGCTAGTCGACCTGATATTATGTTTAATGTCTGTTTATGTGCTCGTTTTGAAGCTTGTCCGAATGAATCTCATCTAACTGTTGTAAAGAGAATAATGAAGTATCTCAAAGGAATATCCAATGTCAGCTTACGGTACCCCAAAGGTAGTATATGTAGTCTTGTTGATTTCTCTGATGCAGATTATGCAGGATGTAAGACGAACAGGAAAAGCACGAGTGTAACATGTCACATTTTTGGAAATGCTCTAGTTTCTTGGTCATGTAAAAAGCAAGCGAGTGTAGCTCTCAGCACTGTAGACGAAAAATATATCGTCGCCGATAGTTGTTGTGCACAAATACTTTAATTGAAGTAACAACTTCTTGACAATGGTGTAAATCTAGGTAGCATCTCTCTCAAATGCGACAACACAAGTGCAATCAATATTTCAAAGAATCCAATCATGCACTCGAGAATCAAACACATCTACATTAGACATCACTTCTTAAGGGATCACGTTCTAAAAGTTGACATTGATATTTCTTTCATCGATACTCGAAATCAACTCGCAGATATCTTCATAAAGCCGCTTTCTCGAGACGTTTTTTACAAAATTAGAAGAGAGCTTGGTATTTTAAATGAAGGTGACATATAATTCTTCAATATTTATTCATTATACTCTATAATGAATCAAAGTTTCAATTTTTAAGTCTTTTCCCTTCCTTTATAGTAATGACAAATGGGGAGAAGTATTGTTATTATTTTGTATGCGTTTTCTCTAACAAATTGCAGCTAGCAAAAACTCTTTCGAGCATTGATCAAGGGGGAGCATTTTGTGTTAGAGAAACAAGATTGAATCAAACTTTTAAGATATGATTATCATCATCAAAAAGGGGGAGAATGTGAATGCATAATTATCAAGTGTTTTGATGACGACAAGATTCTACAAAACAAGAATGGATTGACAAAAAGAAATGGCGCAAAGACTTCTAAAGCAAAGACAAGTTTCATATTATGTCAACTCTTGAATAAATACTTATGGATTGATCATGAATGATAAGGTATATATCATTCAACCTTTCTAATGATTATACAAGTGTTCAAGTCCTCATACATTCATATCATGTTTATTTCAAATGTTTGGATGCATCTTGCCAAAGTTTTTCTCTTTGAAAAATAACTATTTTTGCATTTTGCAGGGTTGTTAATCAGTTAACAACATTGTGTTAATCAATTAACAGGCAAAAAAATTCAAATCTTTTGCACATTACAAGGGTGTAATTGATTAACCATTTTTGGTTAATTGATTATCATTGTACCGGTTTCTAAAAAAATTACATTTTTTTATTCCTTTGGTTTTCAAAAATAGTTCTTGAAGCATGACATTCTTTCATGGGTTGTACTCATTTATAGAGGTGTATTAGTGCTATATAAACACCATCTCTTCATATTTTAATCTCACCTCCTTTTTCAAATTTTCAAATATTCAAATATTCTCTTCATCTTTCAAA
Organism: Lathyrus oleraceus; assembly: GCF_024323335.1. NCBI lineage: Eukaryota > Viridiplantae > Streptophyta > Magnoliopsida > Fabales > Fabaceae > Lathyrus > Lathyrus oleraceus. The sequence continues at coordinate 202,570,948 of NC_066585.1, forward strand.
AATTCTCTAAGTGTTCAAAACCAAAATTTTAAGAGTGAAACTTTATGCACTTAACCTTCATAGAAAAGCATTCTAAGTTTCATTTCATTCATAGTGAACACTTATATATCGTTAAGAGATTTGTTTGTTATAAGGAGAAGATCAATCCATAGATTGATACTTATACAATTCCATTTCACATGCTTATAAAAAATTCATATTAGTTTGTGTATCCTTGTTGTCCACGATTGTTGAAAACATGAGGTTCATTAAAGGGAGGATTATTCTCTTTTTGAACTTAGTGAAAAATCCAAGAGGATTGTTCTTGGGGTGATTGTTAGTGTCTGTATAGGAAGACTAGAAAGAGTCTTGTATAAGTCCTAACAATAGTAAAATTTCTTTCATGTTGAAAAAGGACTTGAGTACTCTCGGACTGTGAGGGGAACCAAGATATCTCTTTGTGTTCTTTATCTTTCCATATTTACCGTTTTCATCACATAGTAATCACTTAGGAAAGATTCTTAAAACAAGTCAAAAAATCAGAAAAAAATTCATAATACCTAATACACTCCCCTCTTAGGTGCACACTCAACTTACACTAATATTACCCATGACAAAATTTCAGCAAAAAAGTGCGCACGAAAAATCTGGTGTGTGGAAAAACTTATCGGTTTTTTAAAAAACACCATGTTGTACTAGATGTTTTGCAAAAGCTTGAAATTTTCGGTAGTGTAAAATCACACGTTTTTTAAAAACCTCCTACATTTAGTTAACCTTTAGAAGAACTTCAAAAAATACGATAGTGTTATTTCAACGGTTAAGATTTTGCTGATAGTTATGTACGGCTGTGATTGCATCGACAATTGTGTTTGGTCCATAATGAATCCAAACTTGTATAAATATGGATCACCTGTTGTTAAAAGAACATCTTAAAATGTCTTACTATTCGTTTATGGCATCTGTGTACTTTAACGGGGTGGAACCTCCCTTTGATTTTAGACTCCCAAAGGACACCACATGTCTCGCTCTTTTGAGATTCAAAATGAATAATATGTTGTCTGACACCGAGAACCAAAAGGTGAGTAAGATCGAGTGTCATGTACCATGGATTGATATTGATGGAAGGATGAAATACTGCCATATTGAGCTGAAGACTAATGAAGATTTGAAGGTTAGGTGAAATACATATCATTGTAGGCTAACAAAGGGACCAATCGAGTTTGATGCAAAAATTTATATATTTGTCAACGATATAATCAAGATGTTGAAACGTCCAGAATCATCTAGTAGTGTTTAAATTTTGCATGCATTTATTATTGTTAAGTCATATAATTTGTTATGTTATGTTAAATTAAATGTAGTGGGTTAAGTTATGTTCATCTTGCAATAATGAAAGCGACGAAATGTTATCTATTAAAGTGTATAACTCAAATGTCTAAGTAATAGTACATATAGTATACAAATAATACAAAAATAATCATAATGTCTGCATAAGTCCCCCACGGGCTATGTGTGTTGCATGCGATAACAAAGTATAAACCTCACAATCTAGGTTTACCAAACCCATAAGGTTATCAATAATGATTATTATCATTTGCAGGTGTTATTGATCATTCACACAACGTAGAGGTGGTGGTAGGTGGTGGCACGTCATTAGAAGGTCCCCTAACATTAGAAGGTATATAGCATCATCTCCCTGCTCAACATGTGGGATGATGTGAATGTGTGATACAGTAGTGTACCACTCCAAGTACTCATTCACACATTGTGCAGGGAATTGAACCTACATTACACGATATCTAAGGGAACGGACAGAGTTGATAATGTTACCAACAAATCATCTATCAGTGTCCTCAGATAGAATAGCAAGGATCGGCAATGTGAAGAATTAGAAGAGCACTTAAATCTTAGAACATTAGAGACATCAAAATTGGCACCCGGATAACAATGGATGTCTTACAAACAACATTCTTACCAACAAGCGGGACACTCTGACCCGACGTAAGAGATAGTGTGATAATACAAATGCTTAAGTTTTGAGACATAAGCAATTCGTTTTCCCATGGTCACATGACCCCAACAATATTAACCTAGATTACGTGTTATTCAGGGGAAATTACACCACGGTAAACCCTAGTAATGACTTAATATATAGAAACTTATTAGAGCAAATACTTGCCTCACTTATCTTTTTCATGTCAAAACTCAGGTACTCCAACATCCAACTCATAACATCACCACAATAGAGCCAGGTAGAGGCTTAATCTATAGAAACTTGTTAGACCAAATGCTTGACTCACTTATCTTTGCCATGTCAAAACTCGGGTACTCCAACATCTAACACATGATATCAAAAACATGATGGTCAAACTTCGGCGACAAAGAAGAACTAGGCGCAAATACTTTCAATGCAGCCATATACAATTGTAATCTACTCTAAAGAAAGACAACAAAACCACCCATTGGAACACCAACTATACCCAGAGTTCCAATACCAACCTACATCTTCTCACTTTTTGACGAAAGCAAAAGCAAGTATTCGGAACTGAACGACACTGGTTTTATTATACGAAGACGGAACCCATATAGACCTAACGAAAAAAAAAAACATAGACTTTGCACCATTACCAGCTCCAAAGAACAATGTGCCATACAGAGGGAAGGCATGGTATGTGGCAACGGAAGGAGCAAATGAAATTGAACTGAAAGCTACTGTGTCCTATGCCTACAATGTAGCAAACATTATTTTAAACTTATTCAATGGCCTTGCAACACAGAAAACAAAAGACCCTGGTAAGTTCACAATTTTCTTTCATGAAAAACTTGAAACAATTTAATAAGTTAATCAAGATTCTTTTTAGAATCAAATTAGTTACAAAAAAAAATCTAACTTCATTATATCTTTGGTTAAAAAAATAAGTTAAAAAGTTAAGCACAGAGGGTATATACTTTGGAATAAAACTATTTATTTTGATCAGAACTATAATTTGATACTATACTACAAGCTAAATCTTACTGGAACTGTTTGTGATACAGTTCTTGCTTCATGCAAATTTCCAAGACTAATTCTATAAGCTTTTGGATAATCACTACAAGGATTCTTCAGAGGACTAATGAAACAAATTTCAACGTTTTAAACATGATTTTATTTTAAACTATTGTATTAATCCAATTATTTATTTAGAACAATTGAACATAAATTAGGGCAAAAGAACAAATATCAACGAACAATTGTTGAACTAAAGACACTGAATTCCATTGATAAGGCGCTGAGTACAATTACAATATCACAAGATTAGATTCTCAAGAAATTAAAATCAACGGTTTGTGATTAACTACATATCAAAAATATCTACACAAACCCTAATGCAAGAATTTAAAAGGATCAGGCACGCTCGCCTCTAATACGCCTAGCGAGCTGAATATCCTTGGGCATGATAGTGACACGCTTGGCGTGAATTGCGCAGAGATTTGTGTCCTCAAAGAGTCCAACGAGGTAAGCCTCGGCTGCTTCCTGGAGTGCCGACACGGCGGAGCTCTGGAAACGGAGGTCAGTCTTGAAATCTTGAGCGATCTCACGAACAAGACGCTGGAAAGGAAGTTTGCGGATCAAAAGCTCAGTACTCTTCTGGTACTTGCGGATCTCACGGAGAGCGACGGTTCCTGGCCTGAAACGATGTGGCTTCTTCACTCCTCCGGTGGCTGGAGCAGACTTGCGAGCGGCTTTGGTTGCCAGTTGCTTCCTTGGGGCTTTGCCGCCGGTGGACTTGCGAGCAGTTTGCTTGGTCCGTGCCATTGAAAGATAACAGAAAACGGTTACTGAAAGATTAAAACTTGAGGCTTGTTTTCTGTTATGCTGTGAGTGATGATTTTCAAAAGGGGAGAAAATGGTTTATTATATAGTGCTGATTTTGTGCGGGTTTTGAATTTGAGAGGGTGAATTTGTTATGATTGTGGCCGTTGATTTTGGTTGGATAATCGACTGATGATGTTTATTTGGAGAAGTTGAGCACGCGGATTAGTGACATGGCATGTAGAGGAGTTTGGAGCGCATGATGGTAATCGTTGATCTGGTAGTGATGAAAGGTTGAGATTGAATTTGATAATGTGACGCGGATCGATAGATTTCTGGTGGGGGCAAACGCAAATGAAATATTGGATTTTGAGGTTTAAACTCCTTTTTTTACAAAATGTCCTAACCATTTTTCTAAAACTTCACTAACTACTCCTTTTTAGTGAACATAATATTGTTATTGTATTTATTTAAAAAAATTATTGTTGTATATTTCAAATTTGTAATACAAACTAGTAATAATAAATTTATGTCTACCCGGGGTACAAGTATTGATTTGGTACGTACATTTGTTAATAAAAATAAAAATAATATTATGATTTTAAAAAAAGTAAAGACAAAGCTACGATGGTAAAAAAAATAGAAAAAATATTATGAATATTTGAAAGTAAAAGTATAAAATATAAGACATAAGACATGGTTACTGAAAAAATAAATTAGGTTAATAGTAATATTGAATAGGGATAAAATTTATAGTCATATTAGTATATATTTTGGGAATAATAGATATAAAAAAATGTTTATTTATTAAAAAATATATATTAATTTATGATATAATTTACATTAAAACATGGTTAAAATTAGAAAAGTTTAAAAAAAAGGTTTTGTATATTGTGAATGGAATGGGCAATAAATTATATAAATAAAATGAAAGAAACATGATCATTGGATAGATTCATGGGCTTTGTAATACAAATATATAACTTAGTCCCGAAAGAATAACGAAGAATGAGTATAAAAGGTAGTAGGATTTAGTTTGTTCTTGTCATTTTCGTAATGATGGGCAAAGGACGAAAAAATGGCTCTTATTTATCGATATCATCAGACTGCAAGTGAGTATTTTTGAGACTGGATTTGTATTTAATTTGTTGTTAAATTTTGCTTGCATCTTAAAGTTCATTACAAGATTTGTATTTAATTAGTTGTTATGTTTTGATGGCAGTGTATATGAAGGTTATAATAGAATTCTCGTCTGAGAGGTTCAATGTCTTGCCTGAATGACTTATAGTCTCATTAATCAAGTTATATATAACTTCTCCTGAGAGGCTTAGATTTCCCAAACTATTTAAACTCTCTCTACAGGGACTTAGAATTTCCTCGGGCGGGATCATACATAAAAACCTTGCACAAAAGACGCGACTGAAGTCTAGTCTAAGAAACTTATAGTCACACCCAATAGGTCAAAGCCTCGCTCGAGGAACTTATAGTCTCGTCAGCCAAACTGCATATAACTTTTCCTTAAGGACTTAGATTTACCACGCCATTCAAACTCTCAACTGAGGGACTTAGAGTTTCCTCGGGCATGATCATACTTAAAAAATCTCACCCAAGAGACACGACTGAAGTCTAGCCTAAGAGACTTAGTCATAAGTCTTGTATGAAGGCATGAGAGAAGTCCCACCTAAGAGGTCCAACACCCCGTCTTAGGGAGTTATAGTCTCATCATCTAGGCTACATATAACTTGTCTGAGGGATTTAGATTTCCCAGGCTATCTAAACTTTCCCCTAAGGTACTTAGAGTTTCCTTAGGAGTGATCCTACGTAGAACTTCCGCCCAATAAGAGAGACTTAAGTCTAGCCTAAGACACTTATTCATAACTCTTGCTGGGGGCGTGAAAGAAGTCCCGCAAGAGAGGTTCGTCGCCTTGCCTGAGGAGTACCATCAGCCATACTACATATAACTTTGCCTAAGAGACTTAGATTTACTAGGATATTTAAACTCTCGCATGAGGGACTTAGAGTTTTCTTGGGCGGGATGATAAATAAAAATCTCGCCCAAGAGGCGTGACCAAAGTCTAGCCTAAGAGACTTAGTCACAAGTCTTGTCTATGGGCATGATAGAAGTTTTGCCTTTGATGTACAATACCTTATCTGAGGGACTTATAGTCTCATCAGTTAGACTATATTTAACTTTGCCTGAGAGTCTTAGTTTTACCAGGCTATTTGAACTCTCAATTAAGGGACTTAGAGTTTCCACGGACGGGATCATACATAGAAATCTCACCCAAGAAGCGAGACCTAAGTCTAGCCTAAAAGACTTAGTCACAAGTCTATTTTGAGGGAAAGATATAAGTTCCCCTCTAGAGGTTCAACGCCTCATCTAAAGGACTTATAGTCTCATCCTCCAAGCTTTATATAACTTTTTTTGGATGGCCTTAGATTTCTCAGGCTATTTAAACGCTCGCTTGAGGGACTTATAGTTTCCTCAGGCGGGATCGTACATAGAAATCTCACACACGAGGTAGAACCAAAGTGTAGCCTAAGATACTTAGTCATAAGTCTTTTCTTAGGGCATCAAAGAAGTCTCCCCCGAGACGTTTAATGTCCCACCTAAGGGACTTATTGTTAGATGATAGTACCGATATAGAAGGGGGTTGAATAGATCAGTTTTTGAAATTTAGCGCTTTTTAAAATTATTTTCAACGGTTGCAAAAGCACCCTAGATTATAATCGTCTAAACGATTCGTTAATGGAAAGATCGAATATGCGTGAAACTGAATGGAATAACTACGATAGAGATAATCAACCATTATCTAAATCAATCGATTAACTACCCTAATCTTTGATATCGTTACCTCTAATAATGCATTAACACAATAAGAGAGTAAGTAAAATATTAATAGATTTGTGTGAGATTAATTTTATCGAACACTTGGTGAGCACTCCACACCAAGTCTCAATATCACTCAAATTGAATGTGCAAAATTTTACTCATTTGCAATCAAAGTGATTGCACCAATTTATCGAACAACTAATATGCACAACAATGAAGCGAGATTGATTTTACTATTAATTTCACACAAAACATAATTAATGCATAATTTAAAGAGTTAAGAGAGAGAGAGAATAACACTGAATTTGTTTAGGCAGTTCCCTTACCGTCCTTGATTAGGGTACGTCTTCCCTCAATTCTAAATCTAAAATTGAGATATCTTTATTATTAAGTTGCAAAGTTGATACAAGAGAACAAATGATCACCACCAATCAAACTCTAATGTTGTTGAAGAACTTATTCGCTTCTCTCCCCTTGATTCGAGCTGAACCAAGTCCTTCAAGCGCTTCGAACAAACCTCCGGTTACAGCTACCTTATTGCAAGAACTCCACGTTTTCCAAAACTTCAGCTCGGCTGATTTCGATCACAAGTCGCTTGAACCCTAAGCTTTCTTCACAATCCTCTGATTATCGTAACTTGTTTGACCGAACCCGCCGTTCTTCAAACTTTTCACTCGGCTGAATCTTTGAAGCAAAAGTTAGTGCAAAAAACCCCAATTCCTGGAGGACAAAACCCCAATGGTTTTATTCAAGAAAAATCCACACAAAGCCTCAACCCAAACTAAGATTACACAATCCTAGTTGGACATTATCACCACAGCAATGCACAATGATCAAAAAAAATTGTGACATGTATTTGTTGAGAAATGCAATGGAGAATGACGATGAAGAGCACTTTGGTGTATATCTTTCACTTTTCTTGTTGTTTGTTGAAGAATAGACTCTTGAATATTTATATGATGCATGGACCAAATAACAGACATAACAGAATTATTTTGCACAATTACACAACAGAAAATTGAGTCCAAGCAGCGACCATTAGACCTGTTCACACAGGTCACTCGACCTGTTCACACAGGTCACTCGACCTGTTCAGACCCGAGGCAAAATATTCAAATGAAGAAGGCGATGAGTCGACTCAAACAAGGGATGAGTCGACTCAAACATAATTTTTCCAGGGTTGAGTCGACATATGACTCGACCTGTTCAGACTCGTGGCTACATGGTTCAAGTGGAAATAGGCAACGAGTCGATGCAACATGTCGATGAGTCGACTCATTCAGTTTTCCCATGATTGAGTCGACCTGTTCAGACCCGATTGTTACGCTCTGAGTCATGAGTCGACTCACAGTTCTTAAACTCTCAAAAATGAGTTTTGAGATGTATTTTGATCAATGTAAACCAATCTCTTATGAACCTAGGGTATTAACGATGATTAAGTGCATGATTCACATCTATGATATGCTCTTATATGCCTGGACACGTTGAACTTATATTTTGAACATGTTAGAGGATGAATTCATTCTATGATATGATGACACCATCCAAATTACATGTTATGGGCGACTAGAAAGGTTTGACATCATTAAAATAAGAACCAGGCATATTTGCCCTCACATAATCCCCATTTTTTATGATGACAAACCGTGGCACAATCGCGTACTTTGATAGACATCATCCCCCTGATTTTATGCATGCCTTTAAACATTTTTCTATTATAAATATGCTAAATCAGCTATTATGTTTCCATTGCTTCTCCCTCTTTGACAACATCAAAAAGAAACAATGAAACGGTCAACATGAAACAAAGATATTCATAAGCACTAAGTCAACGAATTTGCAACATATATACATTAACAACCATCCACATAACTGTAAGACCCCAATTTTGACCATAAGATCCCACATGGCATCATAACATTGCATTTGCATTGCCTCAAGGATCTTTAGCATCTTGGTTCCCTTTGCCTTTGGGTGGGACTCCTTGTGATTGGTTTGAGATCACCAAGCATGCTTGAATTATACATCATTGTTTCTCTTACTTTTGTTTACTAACCAAAAGCACAAAAATGTGTCACTAACATCTTTTGTTTGAAGCTTGAGTGTCATCCAAGACACTTTGTGGATTCTATTTAGATGATCAGTCAACACAAGGGAATGGCTTGAGATACTTCCAACAGGTTCAAATGGGGTCTATTCGTCAGTCAAAACGTTAATCTTGAAGGAGCAAAAGTTTATTCATGAGTTGTCATGCTCGCTAGGCGAGCAGAATGGGTCGCTTAGCGAGTCCCAAGAAAAGCCACCAGAATCACCTACGCTCAGAGGAATTTCTTGAACTGTCATGCTCGCTAGGCGAAGCCCACGTGTTTAAGAAAAAAAAAAGAAAAAAAAATATAACAGAAAAATTTTGGACTTGGGCCTCTCTCATTTGAGCCCACAGGTCCACAAAAATCAGGTTATAAATTTAGAGTTTCAGTGAAACAAAAGAATTCCATTCCTATTACCCTGGCAGGGAAAAAGATAGTGAGAGAAGAGCTAACAGAGTTCAGAGCAACCTCCAGAGACTGAAGGGAACTCATCAGCAAAGAACCAATTCCCTCTCATATAAACCCTAAGAGTGCTTTGCAAACCCAACTGTGCCATTCAATTTCATCGGTCTCTCCAATCAGGTTTGCCCTTATCCCCATTACTCTATGATTTTAATTTGAATGCTCTGAATGTATGAGGTGTTATGGGTGAATTTGATACCCTTTTGATGCATGGGTTTGACAAGAGGTTTAGGCCTCCTACCCTTGGTTGCTTTTTGTGAGCTTTTTGTGAATTTTAATGGCATGATTTAGGGGCAACTCTTGATTACCCTATCTTGTTTCTCTAACCTGTTTGTTGAGTTTTGTTTTGTGAGGGCTCACATACTCTTGCAGGGATAGCTTTCTTGGTGTTCCACTTTATTTGTGGGGTACCACCTGGAGGTCTATTCCGATTACCTGTACTGACTCGCTTTCTGTGATGGTGTTTAGCTTGGAAGAGTCTTTGGGTTTCTTATTTATCTAATTGATGTTACTTCGGATCTTTATCCGTACGGTAGATCTCTCGATCCCTTTACTTTTCCCGCATGTTACCGATTTCTTAGGTTTCGTATAGCCTCTCGTGGCATGTCATTTAAGGTAGCGCGGTTCCTTCATCTAGGACTGCCTTTTTGCATGAGCATCCTTAAACACCCCAAACTCATTGATTTTTCTTCTCCTAAGAACACGTTATCTCCTTCTACTATAGGCGAGTAAGTCTCCAAAGGTCAAGCATCTGGTAGATTGCATAGTAACGTCGTTCACCCCAAAACACAACCCTTACCCCGTAGGTGGTCGAACTACGTTTTGCTCTGATTTTCATCCCAGATGAGATACGTAGGCATAAGACGCGATGTCTTAGCGAGCACACTCCTCTTTAACCCATAGGTAGCCGAGCTACGAAGACTCTGATTCTCAGATTCAGATGAGATACGTATGCAGTGGATGCGACGTCCGTGCGAGTCATTTTCTTTTGACCCTTCTTTTAGTAAGTAGTACATTAGATAAACATACACGCTTTTCTCATCCCTTCAATCATGTTTGCACAAATAAATTTTCAAAAAAAAAAACAACAACCTTTGCAACAAATGTGAAAAGGGCTCCCTAGGAGTACCTAGGATGCTTTGGGTGCCTAATACCTTCCCATTGCATAACCAACCCCCTTACCCAGATCTCTGACATTTTTACTAGTTTTTGATTCGATAAAACTTTTAGGTTTTTGTTCGCTTTCTAACCATTCCTTTGGATAAATAGAAGTGCGGTGGCGACTCGACTTGTATGATTTACCTTGGATTTAGTCAATATCTCTAATGGTAACGAATACTCCGCTACAGAAAAATGGCGACTCTGCTGGGGAACGAAACATCCTAGTGGGTCTTGCCTACTTTTCATATTTGTTGTATTGTATTGTATATTTTTTTTGTGACATATTTTTGTGCAATTTGGGATTACTGTATTGTATGTAATGATTGAATTGTTTGAATATTAATTCCTTGTATGCTTGGTGATCTTTGTGAGATGAGTTCTATACCCGGACTCGAGTGCACTTTGGATAGGAGAATGGCATAGTCTTGTCGACTTGTGTGGAGTTATTCCTTAGCAAGTTGAGTTGCAAGTCCATTCACTTGGTGGAGGTTATGTTGGGATCAATAATGTCACACAAGTAAGTTGTGGTTAGACATTACTCTTTCCAATATAGACCTTAGAAGCCAAGGACCTTAGTTTACCAAGCCCATCTTGGCCTATTCTTAGGATGTAGTGCGAAGGTCGTTCAAGTGTAAGATTTGATACGATTGTTACGTGATACTACACTCATAAGAGTCTCTCTTGAGAATATTGTTGGAATATGAGTAGTCGTTTCTCCAATAATATCCGAAAGATGGGATGATGACTATGGGAACCTCTTGTAGAACATGTTTGGCAGGTTTAAACCCTAGTACACTCCCTTTTGGGTGGTTCTTAACCTTGCTCGTGACTTACAACAAACCCTTGATTCATGGTTGATCCGTTCATGAATCCTTAATATCAATGGAACTTGGGTGTTGATAAGGTGTAAACCATAATCCGCCAAAATGGATGATTGATATTAAGGATAACATGATCCATCCCATGACCTTTTTTTGGTGTGCTTTGCTTGATCCTTGAGTGTGATTGTTGCATTCATGCATTCATGCACCCATTTGCATCCATATCATCAATAAATAAGAAAATTTTCAAGGAACTTAAGGGGTTTATTTGCAAAATTTTCAGACATGGAAAGACAAAGAAGGAATACAAAGAAGTACAACTTCAAGCAACCAGATTTGAAAGAGTTAAGGAATCTGACATCCTATGTATTAGATCCTTTGGGTTTCAAGGCTCGTTTTGGGAAGCTTCTTCCTCTTCTGACTACTCAGGTGGATGAAGGATTGGTGAGTGTATTGGTGCAGTTTTATGATCCCTTGTATCGTTGCTTCACATTTCCGGATTTCCAGCTTTTGCCTACCCTTGAGGAGTATGCTTACCTTGTGGGTATACCTATTCTAGACCAGTTGTCGTTCAGTGGCTTGGAGAGTATTCCTACTTCTCAAGAGATAGCTGACATGTTACACATAGATGAATCTCTGGTTGGTGCTCATATGACTACCAAAGGTGGAATTCAAGGTCTCCCTTCTGAGTTCCTCATTGCTCAAGCTACTATATATGGGAAGGCCATGAGTGAGGATGCCTTTGAAGCCATATTTGTACTTCTCATCTATGGATTGGTATTATTCCCCAACATCGACAAGTTTGTGGATGTGAACGCTATTAGGATCTTCTCTACTCTTAATCCCGTTCCGACTCTGTTGGGCGATACCTACTTCTCTTTGCATATGAGGAATGCAAAGGGTGGTGGCGCCATTGTGTGTTGTTTGCCTCTGTTGTATAAGTGGTTTATTTCTCACTTACCTCAGACGGTCGCTTTCAAGTAAACAAGGAATGTCTACGGTGGTCCACGAGACTTATGTCTCTCACTAATGATGATATCTCTTGGTATAACCATGTGTATGATGGTGTGCAGATTATTGACTTTTGTGGTGAATTCTCCAATGTACCTCTTCTTGGTACATGTGGTGGGATTAACTACAATCCTGTTTTGGCACGTCGGCAGCTTGGGTTCCCCTTAAAGGATAAACCCAATAACATTCTGTTAGAGGGTGTATTCTTTCAGGATGGTAAAGATCCCCAAGGCTTGAAAGCTAGGATGGTTCGCGCTTGGCGCAAGATTCATAGGAAAGGAAGGAAAGAGTTGGGTCCTAAGAATTGCATCGCTTTGGAGCCTTACACTGTTTGGGTTAGGAAGAGGGCGTCTGAGTATCTCATGCCTTACGAGTATCTGAGACCTACACCTATGATTATGGCTGGGCCTTCAACCCTCCCTAATCAAGGAGCAGAGGAGTTGAGAGACGAAGACCATTCACGTGCCTGGATCCGTGAACGTGAAGAGTTGCTTTAGCAGATTAAGGAGAAGGATGCGTTGATTGAGTTTCTTGAGCATCAGGTTATTAATGACCCTGATGATGTATGGACTTTTCTACTTCCTCAGTCTTCTAAGTTCTGGAAGAGGAGGTATGATCGACTCGCCAAAGAGAAGGCCGATATGGAGGCAGCCTACGAGAGAGAGGTGAAGAGGCTTCGCGCATCTTATCTTCCTGTGTCTCGAGCTTTAGATGATTGTTTCTAGGGATCCATAAGACGATTATTTTCCTTTTCTCTTGTATATGATTGACGATGCTGCACTTCTTTTCCCTGATATTATTTGATGAGATATTTCCATATGTGATAAATGCTTAATATTTCCAGAATTTGCAAATAAAACTCTAAAGTTCCTTTGAAATAAAAAACAAATCATATGCACAAGCATTGCATGCATCATATGCATAAGCAGGTTCTGTTTCCGGTCCCTTGCCCTGTGGTCTAACTCGGTGTCCTTCATTTATTTTGAAGACAAGTTGACTCACCGGTACTACACTAGAGCCAACATTTCAAGACTGATGGATCACTTAGAGCAAGAGAACCACAAGCTGAAAGAGGAATTGGCCAGATTGACTGCCCTAATGGAGTCATTCATGGCTGCCCAGAGCCAGTCTTCTCCGACACCTTTAACTCCTCCCCATAGGACAGTTGGCCATTGAGCATGGTGCAACCACTGGTTTAGGAAAAATGATTGAGTTAGAAGACAACGAGTCCCGGGATGGCATAGGTTTTTCTTCTGGTACTTTCAACAAGCAAGGGTTATTCAAGAGTGGAGGTTTCATCCACACTGGTCTAGATGAGGAGGTTGCTGCCGTTTTAGAAGAAGATACAGAGGATTCTGGCAACTTCATCATCCCTGGTGGGGTCTGCAACAATTGGGTCGCTATGGATATTCCAACAGTTGTCCATAAGTCAACGTAATGATCACTTTGTTTAAAAACCCTTCTCCCATGCCAAAAGGAGGAGTGATAACATTGTTGGCAACATAAATACAATGATATTTTCATTCAATAAATTCATGTTAAATGTTTGTTTTTCCCATTTATTTTCCCTTTTTGTTTTTGCATGAAATTGGTGATCACATAAAACCCTAAAAAATAAAATAAAATCAATCTTTTCATCTGCATAATGATTTGCTTTGTTTGAATTCTAAAATCTCTTTTATATCCAAAATCATTATGCAGGTTGATTTCTAAACCCATTGAACATAATGACCCAACATCATCTCCCAATTTTGAATTCCCTGTATTTGAGGCGGAAGAAGATGATGTTGAAGAGATTTCTGATAAGATCACCCGTCTACTTGAGCATGAAGAGAAGATCATTCAGCCGCATCTTGAGAATCTGGAAACAGTCAACTTGGGGTCTGAAGATTGTGTGCGAGAGGTAAAGATTGGGGCACTTCTGGAAGAATCTGTTAAGAAGGGGTTGATTAAGTTGCTACGAGAATATGTCGACGTCTTTGCTTGGTCGTATGAAGACATACCTGGTCTAGATACTCATATTGTGCAACATTTCCTACCTCTAAAGCCTGAGTGCATGCCTGTAAAGCAGAAGCTCAGAAGAACTCATCCTGATATGGTAGTGAAGATCAAAGAGGAAGTTCAGAAGCAAATTGATGTGGGGTTTTTGGTGACTTCTACATATCCTCAATGGGTGGCCAATATTGTGCCTGTGCCTAAGAAAGATGGAAAAGTCTGGATGTGTGTGGACTATAGAGACTTGAATAAAGCTAGTCCTAAAGATGATTTCCCTCTACCACATATTGATATGTTGGTAGACAATACAGCTAAATTCAATGTCTTCTCGTTTATGGACGGATTATCCGGATATAATCAGATTAAAATGGCACCCGAGGATATGGAGAAGACAACATTCATCACACCTTGTGGAACATTCTGTTATCGAGTGATGCCCTTCGGTTTGAAGAACGCCGGAGCCACGTATCAACGAGCTATGACCACCTTGTTTCATGATATGACGCACAAGGAGATTGAGGTATATGTTGACGATATGATTGCTAAGTCAAGAACGGAAGTTGAACATGTAGAGCATTTGCTGAAGCTTTTTCAGCGTTTGAGGAAGTACAAGCTTCGTCTGAATCCCAACAAGTGTACATTTGGAGTCCGTTCCGGCAAGTTATTGGGCTTCATTGTTAGTGAAAGAGGTATTGAGGTTGATCCTGCAAAGGTTAAAGCAATACAAGAGATGCCTGCGCCCAAAACTGAGAAGCAAGTCCGAGGTTTTCTTGGCCGCTTGAATTATATCTCCAGATTCATATCCCACATGACTGCCACATGTGCGCCTATATTCAAGCTCCTCCGGAAAGATCAGTCCCATGATTGGACCGAGGATTGCCAGAAAGCTTTCGACAGTATTAAAGAATATCTGTCTGAGCCTCCGATTCTGTCTCCGCCTGTAGAGGGAAGACCTTTGATCATGTATCTGACTGTTCTTGAAGACTCGATGGGTTGTGTCCTTGGTCAGCAAGACGAATCAGGGAAGAAGGAGTATGTTATTTACTACCTGAGTAAGAAGTTCACTGATTGTGAGTCTCGATACTCAATGCTTGAAAAGACATGTTGTGTTTTGGCTTGGGCTGCTAAGCGCTTACGCCAGTATATGATAAATCATACGACTTGGTTGATATCCAGAATGGATCCAATCAAGTACATCTTCGAGAAGCCTGCTTTAACAGGGAGAATTGCCCGTTGGCAGATGTTGTTATCTGAGTATGATATTGAGTATCGAGTTCAGAAGGCTATTAAAGGTAGTATCTTGGCTGACCATTTGGCACATCAGCCTATTGAAGATTATCAGTCAGTTCAGTATGACTTCCCGGATGAGGAAATTCTGTATTTGAAAGTGAAAGATTGCGATGAGCCTACACTTGATGAAGGGCCAGAGCCTGGTTCCAGATGGAGTATGGTGTTTGATGGCGCTGTAAATCAGTATGGAAATGGTATTGGGGTCGTGATTATTACTCCTCAGGGCGCGCATATTCCTTTTACAGCAAGGCTAACTTTCAAATGCACGAATAATATGGCTGAGTATGAGGCCTGTATTATGGGATTGGAGGAATGTATTGATCTAAGGATCAAGCATCTTGATGTATATGGTGATTCGGCCCTCGTTGTTAATCAGATTAAGGGTGAATGGGAAACGAATCAGCCTGGCCTCATTCCATACAGAGATTATGCGAGGAGGATTTCAACGTTCTTTACTGAGGTTGACTTCCATCATATTTCTCGAGATGAGAATCGGATGGCAGATGCTCTTGCTACGCTTGCTTCAATGATTGTGGTTAAATTGTGGAATGAAGTTCCCAATATCACAGTGATGCGCTTGGACAGACCAGCTCATGTATTTGCAGTAGAAGAAGTAAAAGATGATAAGTCGTGGTATTATGATATCAAGTGTTTCCTTCATAGCCAGATTTACCCGCCTGGGGCATCTGTAAAAGATAGGAAGACTTTGAGGAGATTGTCAGGCAGTTTCTACCTCAATGGCGAAGTGCTTTACAAAAGAAATTTTGACATGGTTCTGCTCAGATGCGTGGATAGACACAAAGCAGGCCTGTTGATGACTGAGGTCCATGAGGGTTCATTTGGTACTCATTCCAATGGACATGCCATGGCTAGAAAGATGTTGAGAGCAGGCTACTATTGGCTGACAATGGATTCTGACTGCTGCAAATTTGTGAAGAAATGCCACAAGTGTCAGATTTATGCTGATAAGATTCATATTCCCCCGACACTTTTGAATGTGATCTCATCACCATGGCCTTTCTCCATGTGGGGAATTGACATGATTGGCATGATAGAGCCGAAAGCGTCCAATGGACATAGATTTATTCTCGTAGCAATTGATTACTTCACCAAGTGGGTTGAAGCAGCGTCGTATGCAAATGTGACCAGGCAGGTGGTCGTGAAGTTTATCAAGAATCAACTCATATGCCGATATGGTGTGCCAGATAAGATCATTACTGATAATGGATATAACTTGAATAACAAGATGATGAAAGAGCTGTGTAGTGAATTCAAGATTGCACATCATAATTCTTCTCCGTACAGACCCAAGATGAATGGGGCTATTGAAGCTGCTAAAAAGAATATCAAGAAAATTATCCAGAAGATGGTTGTTACGTACAAATATTGGCATGATATGCTACCATTCGCTTTGCATGGCTATCGTACATCTGTCCGCACTTCAACAGGGGCGACCCCTTTCTCTCTTGTTTATGGCATGGAGGCGGTACTCCCAGTAGAGGTGGAGATCCCATCAATGAGAGTCTTGATGGAGGCCAAGTTGACTGATGTTGAATGGGTTCAGAGTCGTTATGACCAGCTGAACTTGATAGAAGAAAAGAGATTGACTGCCATGTGCCACGGTCAGTTATATCAGCAGAGGACGAAGAAAGCTTTTGATAAGAAGGTCAAGCCTCGTGTGTTCCGAGAAGGTGACCTTGTGCTCAAGAAAGTTTTGTCTTTCGTGCCCGATTCCAGGGCAAGTGGACTCCGAACTATGAGGGTCCGTATGTTGTTAAGAGAGCCTTTTCAGGCGGTGCTTTGATACTTACAACTATGGATGGGGAGGATTTCACTCGTCCTGTGAATTCAGATGCAGTCAAGAAATACTTCGCCTAAAAAAATAAAAACTAAATAGCTCGCTAAGTTGAAAACCCGAAAGGGCGGCTTAGGCAAAAATGAGCGTCTCGGTGGATTGAAAACCCGAAAGGGCGATCCAGGCAAAAGTTAGAGACATGAAAAATGAATATAGGTATCCCGCTAGATTGAGTACCTCATCCTGGGGCAATCTAGGCAAAAATTAGGGATTTGGCAAGTAACTGCATCCTGACAACACTTTGTTCCACAACTGTCATCCGTCAGAAATCCTTGCTCATTATCAGCCAAAGCTTCAAATACATCAGATTCAGAATTGGTGGAGAAATGATCATTATGTTCAATGTAGCCCTTTTCCAATATATATCACCAATTTCAAATTTGTAAATATCTATGGAGTCTTGCCATTCGCAGACTACCATTCTATCAAATAAATTTGAGCCTTTTATCCAATTATTGGCACTCTTATCTGTTTCTATTCAACAAATGTTTTGCATGTTTTGATTAAGAAAATATCATTATTTTAAACGATCAATTTTTTTATAATTTGTGTTTAAACAAAGTGAACATTCACAATGACGAAAGGATACTTAGGAGATCCTCAGTGCTCTCCCAAGGGTGGTACGATCCCCAACAGGGTAAGATTTTTGTCCATATTCCTGGCATGATTGTATCTCCTCCCTCCGGAACCCCTTGTGGTTTATCCTACCAAGTGGATTGCTTGTTGAGAGTCACCTATCTTCCCTTCAGCAGAGTAACAATCTTTCTTCCTCAGCAGCTTGGATCTCTTTGGGCAAGAGCGGTATTTGGTGGTTGATCCCGATAAATCCTTTATCTCCTCGGATAGATTCCCCAGTAGAGTTGTTGGTGTGGTGGACCTTGTCTGTGATAACTCTCGTCCCCAGCTGGAATGATTGATGATTCATCCCCTGCAGAGTTCTTTGCTTCCTGGTATCTCTGATCCCCAGCAGATTGGATACTCTCCGGTGAACTTGGCTTTCTCTCTTGAGATGTAGTACCGGGTGGTTGATTCATGGACCTGGTTGTGTTAAATATGTCTGTTTGTCAACATACATCATACATAAACCACGCGCATACATGCATAATTATAACATTCAGATATTCATGTTGCATTCTTTGCCATATATCGTTGTTTGCTGTCTCCTGCTATTTGGTGATATACTTCCCCAAGCAGACGTGTGTGTTTGATCTCTCCATATAGAGTCAGCTCCATAGGCAGAAAGCGTCTATCCTTTCTTCCATATTCCCCACCAGGTTATATCCTCGTGGATGTTGATTGTTTTTGTTCCTTCCCAACACATATACTGGGATGGTTTTCCCCATTGAGTTATATCCTCACCAGGACAAGTCTTGATTTGGTGTGCCTATCTAGTTTGATCCTAGATCGGTCTCTTGAGACTCTTTTCATGTTTCCCCGTGGTAAATGAATAATTGCTCAATAATTAGTAATTATTATCCCCGGCGGAGTCTGTGTTTCTCTACCCTCATACCGGTAGTTGTAAACCCTATTTCTTCCCTTTTTTGCAGAGTAACTATTTTTGCTCATCTTTAATTGGTGACAGTTATCTTCATCCAATATTCGGTGATGATATCCCCTCATCTGCTTGGATAATTGCCCTGATTACGCAATTTATCCCCAGCGGGTTATGTCTCGTCTACCTTGTTGTTGTTGGTAACGATTGTTTCTCCCCTGAATTGGTTATCATTATATACCTAGTTTCGGTATCCCGATGCCTTTTCTTTTCGGTCGATTTATCCTTTATTAACCCAGTAACCGGTTGTGGATAATCGTCCATGCGAGTATATTATCTACGTTCTGACGGTAATAGATAGTATATCTCATGCACTCTCGGGTCTGAAGCCTTTTGTTCTTCCCCAGTTGAGTAAGATTCGTATCCCCTTTGTGGAGTTGAATATCCATCCTGTAATCGAGTTTGCTTTTAGCCCTTTTTTGGATGATGAGTGTTTTGGGAATATTCCCCAATTCACGCCTTGGTTGGTCACCTATTATATGCCCAGTAACCGGTATCCCTGGCGTTCCTTCCTCTCTGCTCCCTATTATGACTTTTTGTCCCCTGTGAAGTCAGAATCCCTGAGTTGAAGTATACCTTTTAGGTTTTCCTCAGACGTTTTGAAGTTTTGATATCTCTCACCCTTATACCGGTCTTGGCTATTTATCTCTTCCTGAGCATGTTGTATCTATCACCCTCATACCCGACGTTCAGATCACATGTCTCCGTGAGCTTATTACCCAGTAACCGGCAATACCTCGTCCCGCTGCTTCCCCAGGATTGTCCTTGTGGACATCCCCAACGAAGTCCCTTAGTGGATTGTTTTCATCCGGATTTTATCCGAAGTATCCGCTGTGGATAGTTTTTTGCTGTATTGGCATATTCCCCAATACATGCATCTTCGAGTCAGCTCGAGTCTTTCCATTGGGTCTGTTCCCTTTGGAATTTTGTTCCCCACGTTTTGAGTCGTGACCTGCTCTCGCATTTTTATCCCTTTTCTATCCCCAGGAGAGTTCCCAGGGTCTTGGTCCCATGGAGTGAATTGCTCATATGGATTATCAGGGGCTTCTGATTTCTTTGCTTTTGTGGACACATATCTCCATAGAGTGCTACCATTTTTCATACCTACATTTGCATCATGAGGTCTCTTAGGGACCAAAATTCGTCTCTTTGTTATTATTTAAGCCCATTCTACCCCGTCGAGACGAAGATTTTAACCTTCACTTCTCCGGCTAGAATGACCTTAAATCAGGGCATCTGTAAGACACCAATTTTGACCCTAAGATCCCTCATGGCATCATAACATTGCATTTGCATTGCCTCAAGGATCTTTAGCATCTTGATTCCCTTTGCCTTTGGGTGGGACTCCTTGTGATTGGTTTGAGATCACCAAGCATGCTTGAATTATACATCATTGTTTCTCTTACTTTTGTTTACTAACCAAAAACACAAAAATGTGTTACTAACATCTTTTGTTTGAAGCTTGAGTATCATCCAAGACACTTTGTGGATTCTATTTAGATGATCAGTCAACACAAGGGAATGGCTTGAGATACTTCCAATAGGTTCAAATGGGGTCTATTCGTCAGTCAAAACGTTAATCTTGAAGGAGCAAAAGTTTGTTCATGAGCTATCATGCTCGCTAGGCGAGCAGAATGGGTAGCTTAGCGAGTCCCAAGAAAAGCCACCAGAATCAACTACGCTCAGAGGAATTTCTTGAACTGTCATGCTCGCTAGGCGAAGCCCACGTGTTTAAGAAAAAAAAAGAAAAAAAAATATAACAGAAAAATTTTGGACTTGGGCCTCTCTCATTTGAGCCCACAGGTCCACAAAAATCAGGTTATAAATTCAGAGTTTCAGTATAAAAGAATTCTATTCCTATTACCCTAGCAGGGAAAAAGATAGTGAGAGAAGAGCTAACAGAGTTCAGAGCAACCTCCAGAGACTGAAGAGAACTCATCGGCAAAGAACCAATTCCCTCTCATATAAACCCTAAGAGTGCTTTGCAAACCCAACCGTGCCATTCAATTTCATCGGTCTCTCCAATCAGGTTTGCCCTTATCCCCATTACTCTATGCTTTTAATTTGAATGCTCTGAATGTATGAGGTATTATGGGTGAATTTGATACCCTTTTGATGCATGTGTTTGACAAGAGGTTTAGGCCTCCTACCCTTGGTTGCTTTTTGTGAGCTTTTTGTGAATTTTAATGGCATGATTTATGGGCAACTCTTGATTACCATATCTTGTTTCTCTAACCTGTTTGTTGAGTTTTGTTTTGTGAGGGCTCACATACTCTTGCAGGGATAGCTTGCTTGGTGTTCCACTTTATTTGTGGGGTACCACCTGGAGGTCTATTCCGATTACCTGTACTGACTCGCTTTCTTTGATGGTGTTTAGCTTGGAAGAGTCTTTGGGTTTCTTATTTATCTAATTGTTGTTACTTCGGATCTTTATCCGTACGGTAGATCTCTCGATCCCTTTACTTTTCCCGCATGTTACTGATTTCTTAGGTTTCGTATAGCCTCTCGTGGCATGTCATTTAAGGTAGCGCGGTTCCTTCATCTAGGACCGCCTTTTTGCATGAGCATCCCTAAACACCCCAAACTCATTGATTTTTCTTCTCCTAAGAACATGTTATCTCCTTCAACTACAGGCGAGTAAGTCTCCAAAGGTCGAGCATCCGGTAGATTGCATAGTAACGTCGTTCACCCCAAAACACAACCCTTACCCCGTAGGTGGTCGAACTACGTTTTGCTCTGATTTTCATCCCAGATGAGATACGTAGGCATAAGACGCGATGTCTTAGCGAGCACACTCCTCTTTAACCCATAGGTAGCCGAGCTACGAAGACTCTGATTCTCAGATTCATATGAGATACGTATGCAGTGGATGTGACGTCCGTGCGAGTCATTTTCTTTTGACCCTTCTTTTAGTAAGTAGTACATTAGATAAACATACACGCTTTTCTCATCCCTTCAATCATGTTTGCACAAATAAATTTTCAAAAAAAAAACAACAACCTTTGCAACAAATGTGAAAAGGGCTCCCTAGGAGTACCTAGGATGCTTTGGGTGCCTAATACCTTCCCATTGCATAACCAACCCCCTTACCCAGATCTCTGACATTTTTACTAGTTTTTGATTCGATAAAACTTTTAGGTTTTTGTTCGCTTTCTAACCATTCCTTTGGATAAATAGAAGTACGGTGGCGACTCGACTTGTATGATTTACCTTGGATTTAGTCAATATTTCTAATGGTAACGAATACTCCGCTACAATAACATGAAGTCAATGGAAGAAGTATAGGTATAAATATTACACAGAGAAAAAGAAAATAAGTAAATAAGATTTCCATAATTGTTCAACATAAACTTTAAGATAAATAAGTAAGTATAATAACATGAAAACATAGGGAAATGGAAATGCACTGAATTAAACAATCATCTAAGGTCGTCTCCCTCGTGGCGGGTCATTTCTGCCTTTATATCCATAAGGTGTACGCGAAGGTCTCTCTTCTTCATAGAGGTTGGTTAAGTCAATGACGTTCCGGTTAAGCGTATTGAAGTATCCTGCGAGAGAGCGATGAGTGCCCTCAATCCGTTGCATGATGGTGGAGGTAAATGAATTGAAGTTGTCACTGTGGGTTTGGATTTGACTCCTTAGGTATGAATACCGTTCCTCTTGGAGGGAAGCAAAGGATGCAAAGCTGTCACCTTGAATCTGAATTTGATGTTGCAAGTCCGTAAATCTCTCCTCTTGAAGTGTAGCAAAATTTTGCTAATGTATTTGCATGTTTCTCAACATTTACATCACTTCAGAATTTTCAGGTTGAGAAGAGGGGGTAGGCATATAGGATGAACGGTTGTTGGTCCAGCCAGTGTGTTTCCATTCTCCCCAACCTTGGTTATCGGATGAATGTTGTCCAAGAGTAGTACCTAGCCAATCACCATGGCCAGTGACTTGTTGATCGTGCTTCATAGGTTGAGAGTTATCGTCAATATTTTCTTCCTTGTCTTCATTGTCTTCATACTCATCATCATCGTCATCATCATCATCATCATCATCATCATCATCCTCATCATCATCGTCTTCCAAATGTCGAGTATTAGAACCTGGAACTAGTTTACGAGTCTCGTATAATCGCGTTGTACGATCTCAAGTGTAGCCCATCAAACTTAATGTTTTTTGACAAAACTCTTGATTTGTAGTCATGGATTTATATGGAATTCCTTGAACTAAAACTTTAGCTTTATTTAGGATACTTTGAATAAATGAAGGCCATCAGAGAGCAGTGCCTCGACCTGACTCCTTTAGAGAAAAGATCTGACTTACAACGTAGTGCGGCCAATTTACTTTCAGCTTGTGTTTCAGCATATAAACCAGGTGTACTTTGGCCTTGTCCACTCTGGAGTAACCTCCTTGTTTAGGACGCAGAATATGCGTCATGACCCAGTGTAAAATCCTGTCAAGAGGCTTCAAAAGACCCGTTGTCACATTGGTAGGGAATCGATTGCTTGTAACAATATTGTAGAAAATGCTCTCTTCAGCATTGAGTTTAAGGCATTCCTAAACTCATAGTCTGGAGCAAACATAGTGTCGGTAATCTTGAGATCATTAGGAGACGATAGTGGAGAGATCTCAAACAGAGACTTCCAAACGTCATCATTCACTTCAATAACCCTATTACCAATATTGCATGCAAACTTAAAACCCACGAATTTTCCATCAATGCCAGTATAAAACAGTTTAACTAAAGCCTCATTATACTCAGTGGTACAGTCTAAGAATAAATCAATTCCTTGAAAATTTATCCGTTCAACAATTTCTGGAATGTGCATGCGTCCAGCCACTAACGGTGAGTATACATACTGCTTTACAACTGTTCTATTTTTGAACTTCGTTCCAAAGGTTTCAGCAAGATCATCAGCGAGTAAGGATAAAGCAGTTACCTGAATATTCGATAGAGATGGTGCAGTCCCAGTGTGAGAGGAGGATCCTCTGGAAGTTCTTTTTCCAGATGCTCTTGAAACCATTTTAGTGTTGTTTGTAAGGAGATTTTAGGGTTTTTGTATAGAAGAGAGTGAGAGATATGGAGAAGACCAAATGAATTGACTATGCAGAAAAAATATCTTGAAAAATGAGTCGACCTAATTAAGACTTAGATGAGCAGTTTCTGGAATCGAAGAGTCGACGCATGGGTCGACCTAGTGGGACCCAAATTTAATGCAACCTCTGTAATGGGCAGCGAAGAGTCGAATCACATGTGTAATGAGTCGACATATTCATGTTTGAAATCCCAAAAGAATAGACTCTTGGTAGTGATGAGTCAACGCATGGGTCGGCCTGTTGGGACCTGAAGGAAATACAAGGATTGAGTTCTCATTAATGAGTCGACTCATGGGTCGACCAGTTGGGACCCGAAGGAAATACTGGGATTTAGTTCTCAATGATGAGTCGACTCACAGGTCGACAAGTTGGGACCCGTGTTAGTTGTTAGAAGACATGAGATTCAAAAATGCTCTTAACGATGAATGCATATCAAATATGATACTAAGAAAGTTCAAGCATAATTCAAGCATAGAAATGGACCACATTTAGATCAAACCAGAAAATGAGCATCAAGAATTACATAGAGCAAGTATATACATACATTTAGATCAATATAGGTTAAATGGATAGGAACGATATTACCTCCAATGGTGATATGACGAGTGCCCTCACATAGTCCGCACCTATAAATCAAGGAACAGACAGGCATAATATATATATATATATATATATATATATATATATATATATATATATATATATATATATATATATATATATATATATATATATATATATATATATATATATATATATATATATATATATATATATATATATATATATATATATATATATATATATACATACATATATTTAAACGCGATCCGAGATATCGAGAACACCAAGTTCCCTACGAATGTGGAAAAAAGGCTTTGTCGCAAGTGGTTTTGTGAAAGTATCGGCAAGTTGATTTTTGTTATCAACATGCTCGAAGACAACATCATCTTTCTCAACATGATCCCTAAGGAAATGATGCCGAATTTCAATATGTTTAGTGCGCGAATGTAGTATAGGATTTTTGGTTAAATTGATGGCGCTTGTGTTGTCACAAAAATTGGGAATATGTTCAAGTTGAACATTGAAGTCGAGTAATTGTTGTTTGAGCCACAAAATTTGAGCGCAACAATTACCCGTAGCATCGTATTCCGCCTCGGCTGTTGACAAAGCAACTGAAACTTGTTTTTTGTTGTGCCAACTCACTAAGGAATTTGAATAAAAATGACAAGTGCCACTAGTACTTTTCCTATCCGATTTGCAACCAGAAAAGTCGGAATCGGAGTAGCCAACCAAAGAGCAATCACTTTCCTTAGAAAACCAAAGCCCATACTTTGAAGTACCACAGAGGTATCTAAGTATACGCTTGACGACCTCTAAATGTGATTCTTTGAGACATGATTGATACCTAGCACACATACATACACTAAACATAATGTCTGGTTGAGATGCAGTAAGATAGAGGAGAGGTCTTACCATTTTCATCCTGATCCATATTAACAGCAATAGGCATTGGAGTGTCGATTAATTTGGAGTTTTCCATATCGAAGCGCTTAAGTAGCTCATTACAATACTTCGTTTGGCTCACAAAAGTTCCTTCTTCAAGTTGCTTGATTTGAAGTCCGAGGAAGTAATTTAGCTACCCCATCATGCTCATCTCAAATTCTCTTTGTATCAGCTTAGACAATTCCTTGACCAAATTTATGTTAGTAGATCTAAAAATAATGTCATCTACATAGGCTTGAACTAAAATAGAGTGTTTTCCTTGACGCCAAATAAAAAGGGTAGTATCAACCTTCCCTCTTGAGAATCCTTGCTCTAGTAGGAATTTGCTAAGACATACATACCATGCCATATGGGTTTGTTTGAGACCGTACAAAGCATGTTTGAGCTTATAAACATAGTTAGGATGCTCATAGTTTTCAAAGCCGGGAGGTTGAGATACATAGACTTCTTCATTAATGTAACCGTTTAGGAAAGCGCTCTTAACATCCATTTGAAATAATTTGAAATCTTCAGAACAAGCATAGGCAAGCAGAAGGAGTATAGCCTCGAGTCGGGCAACCAGAGCATAAGTTTCCTCATAGTCGATGCCTTCCTCTTGGTTATACCCTTGAGCAACATGCATGAATTCTTCAACAATAAGTAACCTTTTGTTGTATTCTTTATATGTTTTACTAGATTGAGAGTATCCGAGAAAGATACCTTCATCGACTTTTGAGTCAAATTTACCAAGGTTTTCTTTACTATTATTTAATACAAAGCATTTACATCCGAAGATATGAAGATGTGAAACATTTGGCTTCCTTCCCTTTAGCAGTTCATAAGGAGTTTTGTTTAGAATAAGACGAATGAGTATCCTATTCAAAACATAACAAGTCGTATTGATGGCATCGACCCAAAAATATTTAGGAAGGCCATTTTCATTGGTCATAGTCCTTCCAAGCTCTTCTAAAATTCGGTTTTTACGTTCCACTACTCCATTTTGTTGTGGAGTTCTTGGAGCAGAAAAATTATGATCATTTCAGTTTGTTTCACAAAATTCTTTAAAGAGGTGGTTTTCAAATTCACCTCCGTGATCACTTCGAATAGTAACTATGCTAGTGTTCAATTTGTTTTAAGAAAGCTTGACAAACTTTTCAAAAGCAGAAAAAATGTCACTTTTACATGCTAAGAAGATGATCCAACAAAATCTAGAGTAGTCATATACTATAACAAAACCATAGTAGTTTCCACCTATACTTTTAATTCTAGATGGCCCAAAAATGTCCATATGGAGAAGTTCAAGGGGTCTTGTTGTGGAAACAATATTTTTAGATTTAAAAGAGATCCTTGTTTGTTTTCCTATTTGGCATGCATCACATAAGTGATCTTTTGAAAATTTTGATTTTGGGAAGACCAACTACTAGATCTTTTATTATTACTTTATTTAGCAAGTCAAAGTTGACATGCGTTAATCGCCTATGCCAAAGCCAAGAGTCTTCACTCATGGAGACGAGACATTTAGCACTAGTCAGAGATACTTCATTCAAGTCAAGCATGTATACATCGTTTACCCTTCAGCCCTTAAGCACATCATTCTTTTTATTATTATGTTCAATCATGCAAAAATATTTTGAAAATGATACTTTATATCCTTTGTCACATAATTGGCTAATACTAATGAGATTGTGCTTAAGGCCTTTAACTAAAAGGACGTCTAAGATAGTAGTAGAGGGGGGGTTACCTACACTACCTTTTCCGAGTATAGCTCCCTTGTTATTATCACCGTACGTTACAAACCCTTTCTTCTTAGCCACAAAGTCAAAGAACAAGAAAATGTCACCCGTCATGTGTCTTGAGCATCCACTATCGAGAACCCATGTTCTCTCCGTATCATTAAGACATTCCACCTACAAATTTAAACAAGGGAAGGAGGTACCCAATTTTCATTGGGTCTTAGTGTGTGAGTGAAACTTTGGTTTCATTTGGGCAACCATTGAAAAATGCCTTTAGGAACCAAAAATCTCCTAAATCGGCATTTAGCAATATGATGTCCCCTTTTGCAACAATATAGACAATTTAAGTTCGGATGAGAGTTGCTTTTGCTAACTTGATCGTTTTACCCCATAAGTGTACTTTTGATAAGGATTATTCATGTTACTTCTAAAATGTGATTGATCAATAGCAAAGATAACTTTAGGTTGTAAAGCCTTGTCTAACTTAGCTTGAAGAGTTCTAGCCTCTCTTTGCCAAATGTGATAAGTTTCACATCCAAACCATCTAAACCAAAATCCCTTATCATCTTCAGTTTTTCCTTTAGTATCCTCTATTATAGATTTCTTAAGAGTTTCTAATTCCTTTTTTCGGAATCAGAAATCTTCTTTTCTAAATAACAGAAAATTTTCTTATTTGAGGCTAAGCATTTAAAAGCTTCCTTAGCCTCATTGTGTAGAGTACTAAAGGCATTTTGCAAATTAAAATAAGACATTTTATCAACATGATCATATTTAGAATGACTTACATTCTTTTTCTTTTTTTGATGAGTCGTAAGACAAAGATTGATAATTTCTTCTTCATCGCTTGAGTTATCATCACCTGAGGACTCACTACTGCTCTCCCATGCAATGTATGCTCTTCTGGTTTTGCTAGATTTGTTGTGGCGTTTGTCTTTTCCTTTGTCTTTATTTAACAAGGGACAATCCGATTTATAGTGACCGGCCTTTACGCAAATAAAGCGTGATCCTTTTGACTTAGTTGTCTTACCTTCCTCTTGATTCGGGAATTTTGATTGTCTTCTATAGTTGACAAGATTTTTATCTGAATGTTAACTTCATTCTTTCTAAGGTATCGGTTATACCTCCTTACAAACAACCCCATGTCTTCATTCGAATCTTTATCATCATCACTTGATTCACTCTCACACGTATCATTGGTGGATGACTTAGATCTTGAAGCCTTTAAAGCGATAGACTTCCTTTCAGTGTCTTTAACTTTCTCCTTCTTTTCCTTCTTTTGACTCTTCTTATGTTTCTCAAGGTTCATGAGCTCTTGCTCATGCTCTTGAAGCTTACCAAATAACGTTGTCATGTCCAATGTTCTTAGATCATTCACTTCCTTAATCGCGGTGACCTTTGGTAGTCAATCCCTGTTAAGACATCTTAAGATTTTATTAGTAGCAACATCATTAGGGGTAGTTCTGTCAGGAGCATTTAACCGATTGATTAGGTGAGAAAATCGCTTTTGCATATCGGCAATGGTTTCACCATCCTCCATATGAAAAAGGTAAAATTATTGAGCTAAAGTGTTGATTCTAGCTAGTTTGACATCATTGGTTCCCTCATAGGTAATTTGCAATGAGTCCTACATAGCTTTAGCACTAGTGCAATGGGAAACCCTATAATACTCATCAATACCCAAGGCGGCGATGAGCATATTTCTGGATTTCCAATCATAGCTATACTTTTTCTCATCTTCTTCATTCCATTGTGCTTCAGGTTTAGGTATAACAACACCATCCGCATTGGTCATGGTTATTTCCATAGGACCATCCTGGATGACTTTCCATACCTTTCTATCAATAGAGTTGATATGGATAAGCATACAATCTTTCCAATAACTGTAGTTTTCACCGATAAAAATACATGCCCTAATGTACGCCCCTTTAGGATCGTTACTCATTTTCTAAAAAGTTATATGTGAAACACTAGATGAACTGATGCTCGTGATACCACTTGTTAGACGATAATACTGATCTAGAAGGGGGGGTTGAATAGACCAGTTTTTGAAATTTAGCGCTTTTTAAAATTGTTTTCAATGTTTGCGAAAGCACCCTAGATTATAATCGTCTAAATGATCCGTTAACGGAAAGATAGGATATGCGTGAAACCGAATGGAATAACTACGATAGAGATAATCAACCACTATCTAAATCAATCAATTAACTACCCCAATCTTTGATATCGTTACCTCTAATAATGCATTAACACAATAAGAGAGCAAGTAAAATATTAATAGATTTGTGTGAGATTAATTTTACCGAACACTTGGTGAGCACTCCACACCAAGTCTCAATTTCACTCAAATTGAATGTGCAAAATTTTACTCATTTGCAATCAAAGTGATTGCACCAATTTATTGAACAGCTACTATGCACAACAATGAAGCGAGATTGATTTTACTATTAATTTCACACAAAACGTAATTAATGCATAATTTAAAGAGTTAAGAGAAAGAGAGAATAACACTGGATTTGTTTAGGCAGTTCCCCCACCGTCCTCGCTTCGGTTACGTCTGCCCTCAATTCTAAATCTAGAATTGAGATATCTTTATTATTAAGTTGCAAAGTTGATACAAGAGAAATGATCACCGCCAATCAACCCCTGGTGTTGTTGCAGATCCTATTCGCTTCTCTCCCCTTGATTCGAGTTGAACCAAGTCCTTCAAGCGCTTTGAACAACCCTCTGGTAACAACTACCTTATTGCAAGAACTCCACGTTCTCCAAAACTTCAGCTCGGCTGATTTCGATCGCAATTTGCTTGGACCCTACGTTTTCTTCACAATCCTCCAGTTACCATTACTTGTTTGACCGAACCCACCGTTCTTCAAACTTTTCACTCGATTGAATATGTGAAGCAAAGGTTAGTGCAAAAAAACCCAATTCTTGGAGGACAAAACCCTAATGGTTTTATTCAAGAAAAACCCACACAAAGCCTCAACCCAAACTAAGATTACACAATCATATTTGGACGTTATCACCACAACAATGCACAATGATCAACAAAAATTGTTATGTGTATTTGTTGAGAAGTGCAATGGAGAATGACATTGAAGAGCACTTTGGTGTATACCTTTCACTTTTCTTGTTGTTTGTTGAAGAAGAGACTCTTGAATATTTATATGATGCATGGACCAAATAACAGACATAACAAAATTATTTTGCACAATTACACAACAGGAAATTGGGTCTAAGCAGCGACCACTCGACCTATTCACACAGGTCACTCGACATGTTCACACAGGTCACTCGACCTGTTCTGACCTGAGGCAAAATTATTCAAGTGAAGCAGGCGATGAGTTGACTCAAACAGGGGATGACTCGACTCAAACAGAGTTTTTCCAGGGTTGAGTCGACCTATGACTCAACCTATTCAGACCCGTGGCTACCTGGTTCAAGTGGAATTAGGCAATGAGTCGATGCAATATGTGGATGAGTCAACTCATTCAGTTTTCCTAGGATTGAGTCGACGTGTGACTCGACCTGTTCAGACCCGAGAGTTACGCTCTGAGTCATGAGTCGACTCATAGTTCTTAAACTCTCAAAAATGAGTTTTGAGATCTATTTTGATCAATTTAAACCAATCTCTTATGAACCTAGGGTATTAACAATGATCAAGTGCATGATTCACATCTATGATATGCTCCTATATGCCTGGATACTTTGAACTTATATTTTGAACATATTAGAGGATGAATGCATTCTATGATATGATGACACCTTCCAAAAGTACACGTTATGGGCGACTAGAAGGGTTTGACATCATTAAAATAAGAACTAGGCATATTTGCCCTCACATTTATAGTCTCATCATCTAGGCTACATATAAATTCGCAGAAGGGACTTAGATTTCTCAGGCTATTTAAACTCTCGCCTAAGGGACCTAGAGTTTACTCTAGTAGGATCATACATAGAAATCCCGCCTAAATGACACGACTGAAGTCTAGCATAAGAGACTTAGTAATAAATCTTGTATGAGGGCATGATAGAAGTCTCTCTCGAGAGGTCCAACGCCTCACCTGAGGGACTTATAATATCATCACGTAGGCTACATATAACTTCGCATAAGGGACTTAGATTTTGCATGTTATTTAAACTCTCTTCTGAGGGACTTAGAGTTTCCTCAGGCGATTTCATACATAGAAACTTGCCAAAGAGGCACAACCGAAGTCTTGCCTAAGAGACTTAATCATAAGTTTTGTCTGAGGGAATGATAGAAGTGCCACTCGAGAGGATCAATGACTCGCTTGAAGGACTTATTGTCTCATAATCACGCTTCACATGACTCCTCGTCTGAGGGAATCACGGATCTTATCAGTCAAACAGTATAACACTACTACAAAAAATATCTTTTACCTCGATTGAAAAAGAGCTTTTACCTCGATTTCACATGCGAGGTAACGAAAAACGTCATGAAAAATGCACACTTTACCCCTCGATTTAAAAAAATGACGGATATGTGTAAAGGTTATCGATTCGATCCTTAGGGAGACCTTTTTTGAATTCTGAAATGGCGAAAACATGTGTACCCTCGGTTTTGTCATTTCATTGATGGATATACCATATTATCACCTCAGTTATCTCATAAAATTGAGGGGTAAAACAATTTTGAGTTTATAAAATCTAATGTGTATTGTTTATTTCACTAACCCCTATACTGAACATGTAACTTCTCAAAATTGGTCAGGAAAATAATTATATGAACAATTGTGTTATATTTTAAGAACAACTTACATTGATTAGTGATTTTGAAGCATTATGCAACTCATCATACATCCCACGATCTTTTATGGTTAAAATATCTTCAATGTTTCAGGTTCTTTATTCAAAACTTCATTTTCTAGTAATTCCTTCTTGAAAGCATAAAATGTTATGCTTTAAAAATGAACAAATATGGAAGAAAGTTGAACGAAGACTAGAAGTATTTGAGAGATTTTAATGATAAAACAAAATGAGATGAATGATGAATTACAGAATGCTAGAAAATCAGTAATTCGTGTTAGATAAGGTTCGTATACAACATAATTTTTCATATGATTATTTCCAAAATCAATATAATAGGTTAGGTTATATGTTCAAAGAGGGGTTAGTGAAACAAACAATTCACATTAGATATAATAAACTCAACTCGAAGAAACAAGATGAGATCTGCACAAACAACAATAACAATAATAACAATAACAACAATGTTAATAACAACATCAACAACAAGAATAACAACTTCAAATCAACAACAACATCTAGGGTTTAGAGTGTTAACAATAAGAAAAACTCCATTTACAAAAACAACATCAATAACAACAATAAAAACAACAATAAAACCTCTAGGGTTTTGAATATCAACAACACTACAACAATAATAACATGAATAGTGATGTTTGATGTACCACGTCTTTGAAGAAGAAGTAAAAGAAATAACTTTGGGTCTTTGAAGAATAAATAAGAGCATTAAACACATAACATCTTCGTATTGAAGATGATATATGTTCATAGCTCTCGTTGTTTAGGGATCTTTTGTTAAGGGTTCTTCGTTAGGGTTCTGTTTGTTGCCATGAAATGTATTATTTGCAATAATATAATCTCTCTCCTAAAAAGCCCAAAGCCTAATCGGCCTAATGCGTCACTTATGCCATTAATAAACTTAGGGCCTTGTGATACTCCCTTGTTCCATGGTTTAAAAACACTTCTTTCCCAATCAGATCCCGTGCTTGAGGGACTGTGTAGTGTTATACTTGTAATAGTCCGAACAAGGGCAGGAGTTGTGCCACCCCCAAGAAGGGAGGTGATCATATGCCTCCTTTTGGGAGGTATCGCCTCGTCCCAGTACTTTCCTCTCACCCAATCATGGGAAACATGGGAGAAGATTTTCATTGGACAAAGAGAAGTAAGGACTAGCAACTAACCTACATGTTCATAGGAAATAAGGATTCAACAGTCCATCATTGACTAAGTGAGTGGTGACCCTTTCCAAGGAATCCCTGGGCCCAAGGCCTCTATAAATACTTCTTCCCCAACTGGAAAAAGGTACAAATATTAATTCATACAATTATCCCTAAGCACCAAATACATATGCATAGTCTCTCTCTTCACGTGAGCAGGTTCTCTAAACCACCATAAACACCACCATACAAAGATTCTTGCCACTATGGGTAAGTCCTAAGTATTATATATCAAAATATACCTACTAAGAACTTTGAGTATCTCTGTCCTTACAAATGTAACATGAACACGTGCACTTTTTTACCAGTACAATGAGTCAAGGTTTTGTGTGATCAATACCTACATGTTGTTTATATAGCCTTGAGCCACTAGTCTATATTTGTTTTTTAATACTTATATTTTTCATTAAACTTATTTTTTAGTGCTCACTTAGTTCTAATGATGTTTTTACTTTTAAGAGTGAGAACAATATCCCATATATCATTTCTTTAAAATTGATCCAATCTCTCTTGCATGGAAACTTCCAATAATCTTAACTTATAGCATCGTATATGGAAGATGTTTCATGGTAGGCCGCAAGTATACAACTATATAAATGTAATATAAAGAGGTATCATATCCATAGAGATTAAATGACAAATATCATTATCTATTATTTTTGTATGCATATAAGGGTATGAAAACCATGTTTTTTTGTGCGAAATTGAAAATAGTGAATTTAATTCAATAATAAAATAAGAGACTGGAACAATGATTTCCATCTACCTATATTTATCATACGAATCACAACACATAATCATAAGAGAATTATATTTTTGTAGAAAATACCAAATTACTAGTAACGCCCATTTACTAGATTTTAAACCCGCGAAGTATCAACTTTCGCAGTATAAATTGTATGTCTAAAAATATTTTACAAATTAAAAGTGACTTCTCGATTCATTTAGATAAGCTTTCACAATATCTAAATCAACGGTTTGAATTCCTAAGTTGAATATTGTTTACACTCTTTCGACGCATTAACGGTATCTTGACGTTCCTACTTTCGTGGTGATTCTTTGTTTCTTCTTTTAAAAACATAAATATCAAATCAGAAACTTATGCATTCTCTCGATCAATTTTGATCCTCTTTCGCATGGTTTTCTGAACCTATTGTTCAAATTCCTACGTCAGATACCATTTTCGCCCTTTTGGCGTGTAAACGATATCTCAATATTTCTACTTTCGTAGCAAACATCTTTTCTTTTGAAAGTAGAAATTATGAAAAAAAAGATTAATTCTCGTTATAATTGTTATTTACACGATTCGTATGATATCCGTTGGTATGATAGTTTTCATGTTCTGGACTCTAAAGAGGACTACTCACTCATGGAAATTGCAATAACAAAGCATACATACAAAGAATTCATTATTAAATGCAGTAAAATGAACCTAGAATAAGAAGGTAAAATAACTCTTGAATTAATCATTCTTCGAAGGAAGACTTTTGATCCAAATACAACAACAACAAGATGATATTACAACAACAACAACTTTACAATAATGAAATTGTTCATAAACTTAAAAGAAAATTTTAAAGTAATCTAGTGCAAATTTAATCTTGGTCCTATTACAATGGATTATAAGCCTATTTATTACTCCTAAAGTCCTAGAAATTGTGTGATATCATTGGTAAACACATGGAGAAAATGGGACTGACTGCAACTAAAAATGTCGAAAAAGGAGTATATACTCATGGTGCATGGCGGTCTGCCCATCATGACATTTGTAGTTGGGCTTCTGAATCCTGGATCCATGACAGATATCAACGTGGATGATAGTCTACCTATAATGGTCTTCTAAGGCTCACTTTTCCTTTCCTTTGGGAACCATAACTGTCGATTCCATCTGGAGCATGATATGTGTTATGGTGTCCGCCAGATCATGCATTTTTGTTTTTTTCTTGATTTTTCTCCATTTCTTTCTGTATCTGGTGTCAATCATTTAGTGTCGGTAATGCAAAGTAAAAATCCAGGTTATTAAAATAAAATAAACATAAAATGACATTAAAAATTATAAAATTGAGTCAATTAATATGGTAAAAAAACTTGTTATCATTTCAATAAGAGATAGTTGTCTCACGAGAGTTGAATCATTTATGAAATATGATATTGTCTTTCGTGTATCATCATTTCTTCCCAAAATAAAATATTATGGATATGAAGACATATATTTCCATTTATGACTAGGGTCAGAGATACTAACATCGTCTGGTTCTCTAGAGCCTTCTAGCCCAAAGTCTTTTGCTTGTCCAAAGTCTTGTTCGCCAAAGTAATCTACGATAGAGATATTGTTAACAAATTCCTATTTTTAAAAGGATGTTAGCATTAGCTTTTCTACGATTTGGATATATGTAAGTTGTTAAAATGTCTTTGATGTATCATATCCAAACTCTTTATCATTATACATTGTATGAATTGATTTTTCAACAACAAATATTCCAAGTGTGTGCACCATGTAAACTCTAAAGCGTTTAGAGTATCCTAACAAGGTATATTTTGTGTTTTGGGATCAAATTTGGTATGGTGTTCTTTAGTGCTTAACGCATAAAAAGTACAAACAAATTGACGAAAATATGAAAGGATGGGTTTCTACCTTTCCGCAGTTCATAAAGAGTGTTGTTCAATATAGGTATAATATAGATCATATTTTGAATATTACATGTTGTATTTATAACTCTTTCTTATATGTGATTTGCAACATTATTCTCATTGATCATGGTTATGGTCATATTTTGAAGATATATTTTTCTTTTCAACAATACTATTTTTGTGGAGTTCTAGAATATGAGA
Organism: Lathyrus oleraceus; assembly: GCF_024323335.1. Classification (NCBI taxonomy): domain Eukaryota; kingdom Viridiplantae; phylum Streptophyta; class Magnoliopsida; order Fabales; family Fabaceae; genus Lathyrus; species Lathyrus oleraceus. The sequence continues at coordinate 202,606,900 of NC_066585.1, forward strand.
AATTGTGGGAAATACAATTTTATTTAAAAAAACATATTAAAGTGTTTATTATCAAATTCCTAACCATGATCACTTCTAGTGGTTGTAATTTTCAAGTATTGTTCAACTTACACTTGTTTGCAGAATTCTGAGAACATATAATGAGACTAATCATTGTATCTTGAAAATTTTACACATACCCATATGTTATAGTCATCAATTATAATTAGTTCATACTTTTTACCATTTAATGATGCAATTTTCACTACATCAAGCAAATCAATGTGTAAGAAATATAGTGGTCTTCAAGAGGAGGCAATGTTTTTAGAGTGAAAGAATCTTCCACAATACTAATTTTTTGGCATGCCTCATAAAAAGTGTTTGATTGACACTTCAAACTATTCTGGCATCTCACAAATTCAATCTTGTTAAGCTTTGAGATTAATCCCAAGCTAGCATGTTTTAATATTATATGTCTTAGTCATTGTTCTTTTTCGTTCCCTGACACAAGTCATTTAACCTCTTATTTTTCAAGATAATACAAATTGATTTTATAAATTTTAGTTTTCTTGTTTCACTAAAAGGACAAAACCATCATTTTTAATAAAATCATTACAAGACTTTTGATTTAAGACAAAATCACAACCATTGTTGCTTAATTAACGTATGTCAGATAAATTATTCATTAGACCTTCAACAAAAAGCACATTATTGATAAAGGGAAGAGAACACCTTTTGTATCCGGTCATATGATATCATTCAAAACTCATGATGTCTCCTTCTTTAATTTTGAGGCTTTAGAATAAACACATTTCTTCCATCGAGTGTTGTGAGGATCCATTATCCAGATTCGAAGATTATCTTTTTAGTTTGTTGATAAAGAGATATTATTTTCATCATTATCGTCGTCACCATCTGTTGTATCGTCAAATCCTACTTTAGAGGATGTTTGAGGTTATTAAATCAACCTTTGCATGTTTGTATACTTCATTAGAAGATATATCATATTGATACCATGTACATATAAGTCCTTTCTTTTTTCCTATAGATCATTGTTTCTTGGACATTTTTTTCTCTCATTTATGGCATTCATTTATGAAATGCCTTAGTTATTTGCATTCATAGAAAATGACCTTCTTACTAGCTTGTTTATTCTCTCTTAGTCCTTAGAGTACTTGAACTCTCTATTAAGAAATTTATTCTTCCTCCTAGCTTCATAGACATTGAACTTGCCTATAGATGATGAGAAGTTCATTTTCTACTGGTGCTTCAACATGATCTTCATTTTCTAATTCTTCAAATTGAAGATTTTAATCTTGTTAGACCTTATAGTAGAATTGGGCTTCCTCGTAGGTTCATATTTATCTTATGACTCTATTTGGGAGCTAATGATGTCTTAAGGAGCCGAGGTTTCATATCATTGACTTAAATAGTTTTTACTTTGGTCTATCTAGGGGTGTTCGCGGTGCGGTTTGGGCAGTTTTTCCGATAAAAATCACCCGAACCGCAAGAGAAATAAGCATGCGGTTCGGTTTGGTTCGGTTGACTTTTAGAAATAAAACCAAACCAAACCAAACCAAATCAATGCGGTTTGGGTTGGTTCGATTGGTTTGGTTTTTTATAATATTGTTATTGAGCCATATATACTCCTATAAATAATGACATAACTTTGTGTTTAGTCATTCATACATTACTAAATAACATCAAAATTCATCATATTTAGACAAAAACGTTTCATTCAATATACAAAAAATCAGATTAGACAAAAGTGGAATAAAAGACAAATATAAATAGTAGCATAAAATAATATCAAAGACATTATAATAAAACATAAAAAAACATATGAGATGAGAGATTAGAGAAGATGAAAAAAAGAACATAAGAGATGCGAGATTGAGAAGAAAAGTGCAATAAAAACGTAATTGGAAGAGAAAATAGTAACGTAAAAGATAAAAAAGAAAGAACATAATAGAGGACTTGTTAGAGTAGAATATGACAAACCTACGTGGAAAAGAAGATGAGAAGAATGTGTGATACTATTATGAGATATTTAAGAAGGTTGAAATTGAAACCCTAAGTGTGATTAAGAGAAAATCATTTGTAATTGTAAGGTTAAGGCATACTAGCATAAGTGAAGTTTGGGTTGTAACATAATGCGGTTTGGTTTGGTTTGTAACATAATGCGGTTTGGTTTGGTTTAGTTCGGTTTGCAAAATACAAACCGCAAACCAAACCAAACCGTGCGGTTTTATTAAAAAATGACCCAAACGAATCCGAACCAAATGCGGTTTTTTGCGGTTTCGATTTGGTTTGGTTTGGTTTGCGGTTTTCTATTGGGTTTGTTTGGTTTTGAACACTCCTAGGTCTATCTATCTTCCACAGTTTCCTAAGGAGTTTTTGTTTGCCGCAATCAATATTAGTATAGCTTTTGTTCAACATTTTGAGTCTAAATAATAAAGTTAGAATTCTAGAAAACACGGTCTCAGTATTTTCATCTTATTTCATTTTGAATAACTCATTCTTTTTTATTAAAGAATTTGTTTTGGATTAATTTACTTATATTTGGACCTCTTACGTAAATCAAAGGTGCGTGAACTAGTAAGATTGAAAAAAAATCACCCAAAGGCTTCAAAACATGTTTAAAATGTTAAGTCCACCAAGTCTCGAAACAAAGTGTAGAATACGAACAAATGACATAGATTAAACTTCATATTTTTTCTCTTAGGCTCTATTTGGTCATCAATTTTTCCTAATAGAGAAAAAGACTTGTCATCATCGATGATCATGGAAGGCAACATTTAAGCCAAAACAAACTGTCTTGATGCTAGTTGCAATTAGTGTAGAAATATGCTAATTTCTTTTCAATAATACCTGAACAATACTTAAAGATAAAAGATCCATTTAATTGACAAGGTGCTTTGCACAATTACAATATAACAAGATTAGATTCTTAAGAAATTGCAACCAACGGTTTGTGATTAACTACATATCGAAAATATCTACCCAAACCCAAAAGCAAGAATTCAACAAGATCAAGCACGCTCGCCTCTAATACGCCTAGCGAGCTGGATATCCTTAGGCATAATAGTGACACGCTTGGCATGAATTGCGCAGAGGTTAGTGTCCTCAAAGAGTCCAACGAGGTAAGCCTCAGCAGCTTCTTGGAGTGCAGACACGGCAGAGCTCTGGAAACGGAGGTCAGTTTTGAAATCTTGAGCAATTTCACGAACAAGACGCTGGAAAGGAAGCTTGCGGATCAAAAGCTCAGTGCTCTTCTGGTACTTGCGGATCTCACGGAGAGCGACAGTTCCTGGCCTGAAACGATGTGGCTTCTTTACTCCTCCGGTTGCCGGAGCAGACTTGCGAGCAGCTTTGGTTGCCAGTTGCTTCCTTGGGGCTTTGCCGCCGGTGGACTTGCGAGCGGTTTGCTTGGTACGTGCCATTGTAGAACAACAGAAAACGGTTACAAACAGAATGTAACTTGAGGCTTGTTTTCTGTTATACTTTGAAAGTGATGATTGTCGAGAGAAGAAACTGGTTAGTTATATAGTGCTGAATTTAGTACGGGTTTTGAAGTTGAGACGGTGAAGTTTTATGATTGTGGCCGTTGATTTTAGTTTGATAATGGACGGATGATGTTTGTTTGGAGAAGTGGAGCACGCGGATTAGTGACGTGGCATATTGAGGAGTTTGGAGTGTTTGTGATTATCGTTGATCTTGGAATGATGAAAGGTTGAGATTGAATTTGATAGATTGACGGGGATCGATAGTTTTTGGTGGGAGCAAACGAAAATGAAAATATAGGACAGAAAATTCATCTTTTGGCAAGTTTATAGCCTATTTATTTTAGCTTTAAAACAAAAAAATTATAATACCATTTTTTAAAAATTATAAGTTTTTTGTCTAAAAAACTTTGTAAGTTTTTCTATATTGTTTTTTTTAAATGAAAATAATTTTAAAATCTTATAACATAAATATATATATATTATTGAATATTAAAATATACTTGAAATCGTAATTTTTCAAAAAATTGTATCTCATGATCCTTAAAATCTAAAGTCATTTTTGCTATTGATGCTTCTAAATATGATATGTCTTCTCATGATCCTTATAGTTTTGTTGAAAAGGATTCTAATAGCAAAAATACATCTTCTCATAACTTATATTGTCATTATTGTTGCAAAAAGGGTCATACTATTGCAAAGTACAAGTTTAGGAGAATTTTTTTCCTAAAGGTGTCTTTCAATGTGTTGTACCCTAAAATTTGTCCTCCCATTTTCATCTTTTCATTCAACCCTTAACTTTGCAATCACCTTGAATACCTTCATGCTTCATTCATATGCATCAGTCATTCATTCATATCTAGCGGCTGATCATCATGGATTCAAAGTTCTTGGCTTGCAAAGCTAAGGTTTTTGATGTGGATGAAACCTTAGAGGTTTGGATTGGATCTGGTCATAGGGGATGCAAAACCCTATTGGTTTGATCTTTGAAGCTTGAATTCAATAAAGTTCAATCATGGTATTCTTCAAGGGGTGCAAACCCTAATTGGTTGATGGTTTTGGTGGTGAGGTTTCATGGTTGTTTCTTGGGTCTCATCTTGGCTTCTAAACCCTAGTTAGCGATCATATATGTCGAAGACTTGGTTAAGAAGCATCTTAAAGCTTTGATTGAAGATATGCTTTTGAAACCCTGATCGGGTATGCCTGACATTTGTGGGTTGATTGGTATATTGATCCTTTATGTGAAACCCTAATTCATTGGGGCATCTAATCATTATGGTTTGCATCATGCCATTCTTGCTTATTTGTGGATCATGACTTGTTACTTGTTGGATGGTTTTTTATTCCAAGGCCTTATTGCATTCATGTTTTAATGATTTCATAGTCTCATGGTCCATTTGATCCAAGGTTTGTCTCATTCATATTTCATTCATGATCTCATTAATGCATTACTAGTCCATGGTCTCATGTTTCATTAGTGTGTCATGATTCAAGTTTCATAGCTTTCATTAAAGTTTATTGATTCAAGTGCTTTCTTTGTCCATTATTTTCAAGATCCTATTACATCCATGGTCTCATAAGTGCATACATTAGCATGGTTTCAAAAGTCTATACATGCCTTTTGGAGGAAAAATGATAATTTGAAAATGAGATGTATTTTGATCATAAAGAACTTTTATCATCCAAAAAATCTTCATTATATTCATACATGTCACATTACAAATGTCCATACAAGAAATTGCAAGAAAATTGATTTTTTGACCTATAGTTGACTTGGATAAACTATTGACTTTTTGGTCAACTCATCTAAATTTATAAACCTAACCCTAATTCCATTCTATTTCTTCAGCCTTTCACTATCTCCCTTAACTTCCATTCCAAACTTCATTCATGTGCAAGAAAACTAAGTTCTTCAAGTCATTACCCTTGAACCTTCGTGAAGCCCCTATGACATGTCTTGAAGTCTTAAGAAATTCCAAGCATGAATTAGCATTTGTGCATTACTAAAAATTTGTATTCAATGTACACGCATCAGTAGATAAAATATGTTTCATGAGGTGTTCAAGCAAGTGTCAATGCAAACTAACATCAAGGCATATCATGATAGCATCCACGTAGCAATTCAACAATCCATACACATGATGACATTTCAGATTCAATGTATTGATAATAACCCTGTTTTGATTATAATTCATGACATATTTCATTTTGAATATTGATCTCAAACATTCTAATCCATGCTAAATAAGAGCAATGATAAAATAATGCAATGCAAAGTTTCATGACAAATACATAACATATTTTCATAACATGTTAAACTGACTATATCATTTGCATTGACAGAAAAAACACTAACAACAATTAACACTAATTGGTTAACCTAAAAATAACTAACAGCCACATTGCAAATCCTGATCATGTTCATTATAAGGCCTTCATCAAAATAGGAAATGCATTTAACATTGCACCATACATCCAAACACATAACAACCATACCAAAAGACAACAGAGTCATATTCATATCAACTTAACCTTTCAAGCATTCATCCATTAAACTAGCAGCCTAACCATTCACATTAATTTATGACAGGAAAGTAATTTCAAATAGTAGTAGGGCATTGCACTCACCTTACCAGTCAAATTAATAGCTAATAGAACTTAGCTAAACAACTAACAGTTTAATAACTGCATAATAGAAACGTTGCTAACGGGAATTTCAACACAAGCCCCAAAATTGAAACCCTAACAGAATTAACAGAGGGGTTGACATAGTTATCTACACTAACCTTTTTTAATTGAAACGAGAGAGCTCAAATAAGATTATATAACAAAATGGTAATAGAGTATAACTGCAATAATTTCCTCTTCAATTTCGGTTAACAACTAACTGACCTAGTTTCCCAAAGCCTGCCTGTCATACGGTGAACTGACTTTAATGTGTTTTTAATCGCAATGTCGCGGTTAGCAAGAGTCGCCACCGACTTTTCTTTTATCCAATAAGGAAAGGTGGAAAAGAACAGGAAAGACCTTAATTTAGATTCTTAGGTTCGGGAGGTACATTATACAAAGGGAAGGTGTTAGCACCCTTTGTATCCATGGTTGTCCATGGGCTCTTAATTGCTCAATCATTTATGTTTTTATAGTTTGAAAAAGTGTTTGAGAAATGTGTAGGAAATGCTTTGAAAAAGGAGAATTTAACTTTGTGATGATTCATGTGCGAATGTATACAAAGTGGTTATCTCGTTTAGTTTTGAAAATAGTTTAGAAAAATATAACTCGACAATGATTCTAGTGCGAATGTATGCCAAGTGGTGATTTTCTAATGGAGGTTTTGAAAGGTGTAAGGTGTAAAAAAGTAATTTTAAATTGTGAATAAGCAATTAAGAGTTATACCTATCCGAGGTCTTTCCGGGTATTTCCTATCCTTATGAGGGTAAAACTGTCCTTATTATTGAGAAATAAGTAGTTTTATCCTTCGGATGTAAAAGGGTCATCGTAGGGTCGTCGATTGGTCATTGAAGGCAACAGTTGTGAGGATACCTTAGCATTCGAAGGGACTATCATCATTTAACCGTAGGCTACACCGAAGGGTCATCGAGGGACAAAGGCAACATTCGAGGGACTATGATGATTTAACCGAAGGGTCTTTGCTAAGTGTATCCCCATATTCGCGGGACATGACCATAATACCGTAATCGTGAGGCAGTAAAGAGAGGTCCAAAATCACTTATTCAAAGGCAAAGTTTTACAATTAATTAGGTAGCCGTAATCAAGTAGGTAATTAGGTCCACATTAAAGTTAATACATTAAAATCAATTAAGCCCTCAGGGGTGGATCTTCTCCATAACATTAATACATTAAAATCAATTGAGTAATTCAGAGTAAATCTCCATAAGGGTATCCCACACATAGGGTGGAATACCTAGCCGACCGTTTCTTCGAGAATATGTAAGCCTTTACACAATTCAACACACGGATTAGAGCATCGAGATAAAGCATAATCGAAAGTTGCACCAGAAAATAAACACAACAGTCATGAACTCAGGCCAAAGGATGCAGAATTATAATAAATCATGATTAGACAAACATAAGATAGGACAGCAAGGAAATGAAACAGCCACTGTCCCGTTCGCCTCTGCTTCGCCTAGCGAAGGCCTAGCGAGTACTCGCTACCGGCTCGCTTAGCGATGTGCTAGCGAGCGGCTGCTGGTTTTGAATTTGATACAGTACAATCTCAACCAATTTTATGCCTTATGGATTTCATTACTGCAATTGTATGATTGATCATTTAAGGTATTCAGGCATATGCTAAAGTTCACCTGCCAAACTTAAGATATTTCGTAAATCTAATCATAAAACCATATGCAAATTAAGAACATAAGACCATAATAGCAATGTAAACCTGTTAGCAACTGAGTTGTGACTTCGAATCGGCAACTTGGACGGAATTGGGCAGAGGTAGACCTTGGTGCCGCCGAGCTCCTTCAGGGTTTGCCTCCAGTGAGTATCAGGGTTTGCTTGCTAGGGCTTTCCGGACTCCGTCTTCGTTCTCCCGTCTCCGTTTTTCCTCCTCTCTTTCGTGACTGAAGGCTTGGCTATTTATAGTGCTCTGGCTATGACCTAATGGGCTCAGAATGAAGCCCAGAAATTCTGATATTCGCAAGCTTTGCTAGGCGAAGGAATTGCTCGCCTAGCGAGCAAGCTAGTTTGGGCTTTTACTGGATCTGGCGCTTCGCTGGGGCGAGTGTCATAACGAGGGGTTCGCTAGGCGAAGGAATTGCTCGCCTAGCGAGCAGGCTAGTTTGGGCCTTTTTCTGGAGTGGGTCCATTGTGAGCTGGCCTTTGGTTCCTTTAAGATCAATGCCTTGTAGAATAAGTCGGAGTGCTTTGAAAAATGCCTTGTAATATCAACGGGCAAATTTTGGGGTATGACAGCTGCCCCTGTTCAATATTCTTGAACCGAGAGAGTAGAATGGTATGTGCACCATTCGTGGTCTGGAGGTGGAAGATTATTGAACACTAGAATGCCCCGAAAATTTGCGCTTGTTAATTAGTCTTGGTGGAGATGGGCTTAAAGATGCCATCCAGGAAGTTTGATGATGGGAGCTTCAGATTGTGTCGTACGTTAGACGATATCTGAAGACATGGATGTCATACCGGGTCATACGCTAGACTATACGGTGAGTTATCCATTAGGCTGTTGACTTCACTGGGGAGCCAGGGTGTGCTATACGCTGCTGGGGATAAGGGATCAGAATGGATCATACACTAGACCGTATCTGATTACCAGAGTGATTTGTTCATTAGGCGGATGACTTCGCTGAGGATGAAAAATCAGAACGGATCGTACGCTAGATCGTCTCTGAGTTGAAGATCCAAATGGGTCTTATGCTAGACTGTATTGGAGTTGCAGGATGAGCCGTCCGTTAGGCTGTGTCTGATGATGGAAGGGGGTAGTCGTACGCTAGACTACAGTTCAGAAATGTACCTGTCACTAGGTAGCGTCTGAGTAGGTGAAGGTCTAACTGGATCGTACATTAGACCGTATCTGAGCAGAATGAGCTGTCCATTAGGCTGAATCTGACGATGAAAAGGGGATAGTCGTACGCTAGACTACACCTCAGAAAATGTACCTGTCACTAGGTAGCGTCTGAGGAGGTGAAGGTCTAACTGGGTCGTACATTAAACCGTATCTGCGCAGAATGAGTTGTCCATTAGGCTGAATCTGACGATGAAAAGGGGATAGTCGTACGCTAGACTACACCTCAGAAAATGTACCTGTCACTAGGTAGCGTCTGAGGAGATGAAGGTCAGAATGGATCGTACGCTAGATCGTATCCGAGTTGTTGAAGGTCAGAATGGATCGTACGCTAGATCGTATCTGAGTTGTTGAAGGAGTCATATGTTGAGATGAATCAGGACGGACCGTATGCTAGGCAGTACCTGAGAAATGAAGGTCCAACTGGGTTGTACATTAGACCGTGTTGGAGTAGTTGAAGATCAGAATGGATCGTCCGTTAGATCGTATCTGAGTGGAAGGAGTTATATGTTGGGCTGAATCAGAATGAACCATATGTTAGGCTGAAACTGATAGTATTTGTGTATGCTGTATTTGCGATAAATGTCTGGGATGGGCTTATAGATGCCATCGCTGGGAGGATGTCAGAATGAATGTTGACACGGAGTATATCTGAAAAGTGTAGTTAAATCCTGAATGTAATTGATACAGATGTCCGTCTGAATGGACCTTTGTGTTGATTGTATCAAGAGGATAATTAACCTGAAAAATAAAGTTAGCTTCATGCCATGTCATGATGCATGAGATGCAAATGTTGTATGCATGTGTGTGCTGTGAAATGATGTGATGAGTGAATTATGCGTCTGGAATAAATGCGAGCATTGTATGCATGTATATGTTATGAAATAATGTAATGTATATAATGCGGAATGAAAATTGTATGTAGGTATGTGATGTGAAATGAGTGCACTATGCGTCTGAAGCGTTCTTCCAGGGGGCTCTACTGGGGGAATAAATCTCAGTCTTCTGGTCAGAGATATTTGTGTTGATGACCCTTTCTTAGCTGGGGGTGCTTGATTTCTGTCTGATGGTGGAAACACACAACAGAGCCTGGCTGGGGATGGGAGAGATGACCAGTCTGTCTGGCGATGCCAACCTCTTCTGGGAAATAGTTGGTTCTTGTTGGGGAATAGAATTAGCAACGGATTCATTGAAAAGCATGGTTAGACCTTCTCCTCGATCCTGAAGTCTTGTAGTAATTGCTATTTCTATTTTAGGCATGCATTTTTGTAAACATTGATCATATTCAAATGCATAAATCAATTCAAATTAAATCAATGGACGTTTACGCAAACAAAATAGAGAAAGTAAAACAAAAGCATCTTTTTGGAAATGAAATTGTATTGATTTTGAAAGAGGGCCTATAAATAGGCAATTTGAGTACAAGGAGACAGAAATCCTAGTAAGAGGAAATTGTCAAGAGAACAAAGAGAAGCTATGAGGAAAAAGTTCTGTTGATTTTAACTCCACTACTGTCATTATGTCTTCAAGCATCTCATCTCCTACTGTCGGATAGAAGTGATTGGCTTGTTCAGTCCCTCGAAGTTGGATGAAGCTGTCAGCGAACGGGACATAGTCATACGCTTTAATCCCTAATTTTGCCTGGACTGCCTTTTCAGGTTTTCAGTCCACCAGGATACCCTTTTTTGCCCAAGCCGCCCTTTCAGGTTTTCGACTTGCCGGGTGTACATTTGTATATGTTTATCCCTAATTTTTGCCCGAACCCTTTTGGTTCGCCGGGATGCCCTTACTTTTGCCTAGGTACCTCGACCTAGCGGGTCTCTTTTACGCGTAGTATTTTTTAACTATGTCCGCATTCACAGGATGCGGGAAGTCTTCGCCATTCATTGTAGTAAGCATCATGGCTCCACCAGAGAATGCCTTCTTAACTACAAATGGCCCTTCGTATGTGGGAGTCCATTTGCCTCTGGGATCACCTTGTGGTAGAGTGATGCGCTTGATCACCAAGTCGCCAAGTTGGTACACCTGTCTCTTGACCTCTTGTTAAAGGCCTGGGTCATGCGCCTCTGATATATCTGCCCGTGACGAACAGCTGCGAGTCTCTTCTCATTAATCAAATTTATCTGATCGAGTCGAGTCTGAATCCATTCATCTTCCTCTAAGCCCGCCTCTTTCATGATTCTTAGAGAGGGAATCTGAACTTCCACTGGTAAAACGGCTTCCCTTCCATAGACTAAAGAGAAAGGGGTTGCCCCTATCGAAGTGCGGTAACCATGAAGAGCAAGAGGTAACATCTCATGCCAGTCTTTGTACGTTATGTCGTTTTTTGTATGATCTTCTTGATATTCTTATTAGCAGTCTCCACGGCGCCGTTCGTCTTTGGCCGGTACGGAGAAGAGTCATGGTGCTTTATTTTGAACTGCGTGTAGAGTTCAGTTTGGTACCATTATCAGTGATAACTCTCTCAGGAGACAGCAGGTTTCTCAGATGTATATTTGATATAATCCATCTTAGAAATCAATAAAGTGGTATGATTCAACATATACTGTCTTAGTCGGCGAGCAGCCTAGGCCAAAGCGTAGCAAGCTTTCTCGAGCTGTGAGTATCTTGTTTCATAGTCGGTACCTTTTGCTAAGGCAGTATATGGCATGCTCTTTTCGACCAGACTCGCCATGTTGCCCCAGCACACCCTATTGAATTTTCTAACACGGTCAAATACATGATTAGAGGTCTTCCTTCAACTGGTAGCATTAGAATTGGAGGTTCTTGGAGATACTTCTTGATTTTGTCGTTCATCATTCCGTACCATCTCTTGATTTTTTTTCTCAGTAATTTGAAGATGGGTTTGCAAGTTGCAGTCAAGTGCGGGATGAATCGGGCAATGTAATTCGAGTGCCCCCAAGAAACCTCTGACTTCTTTCTTGTCTATTTCAGTACCCATTGCAATTTTAATTGACTCCTCCTGCGGCTGTATAGTCTTTTCTTCCTGTAGTACCAGTCTGGCAAGTTCTCCAGGGACTTTACAATCTTCCTCACTTCCATCCTCGGCTTGGTAGATCGGATTTTCAAAGTCATAATGAACAGTAGCAGAACTATTATCAACAGGATCCAGAGTGGATATGGATCGGAAAACTGTTACGTGCGTGTGTGCAAGAAAACATAGCTTGTTTTGAAAAATGACAGGAAAGATAAAGAGCGCAATATTTGAATGCAAAAGGTCCATTGATTTATTGAATGTAAATATGCTTATGAAAATGACAAAACCCTTGAAAAATTAGCCATTATGCCCCGGGCCTAGACACAATGCTTTGAAATAGCAATAACAATTACTCCTGACTAAAGGTAATCGGGATAGTGTCTTCAGCCTTCCAATTATTGGGTCTGTCACCAATTGTTGGGTAAATTCAGCTATCCAAGTCATAATCGTTATCAGTATCTTCCACAGCATTGACAGTCTCGTCATGATTAGGCAGAGGAGCAATGATGACATTAGGAGTCTTCGGAGGATCAAAGGTAGCCGCCTGTATCTTTCCACTTCGAATGCCGCTTTCCACATGTTCACCTGTTAATATAAGCTCAGTGAAACCCAATGAGGAACTCCTCAATAGATGGCTGTAGAATGGGCCAGTCAGTGTGCTCATGAACATGTCTACTAACTCTCTGTCAGTCAGAGGAGGTTTGACTCTGCCAGCCAAATCTCTCCATTTTTGAGCATATTCTTTGAAGCTTTCTTTAGATCCCATAGTCATATCCTGCAACTGTAACCGAGTAGGTGCTAATTCAGAATTATACTGGTAATGCTTGTAGAAAGCTGTCGCTAAGTCCGTCCAGGTGTGGATGTCAGAGTTCTCGAGCTGATAATACCATTCCAACTGTGTGCCAGACAGGCTCTCTTGGAAGAAATGGATCCATAGCTTCCTATTAGTGGTATATGGTTGAATCTTTCTCACATAAGCTCTCAGGTGCATTTGAGGACAAGATGCCCCATCATACTTAGTGAAATCAGGGACCTTGAATTTGCGAGGAATGACCACATCGGAGACCAGACCCAAGCTTTCGAAATCTAGACCGGGCGCCTTCTGACCCTCCATAGCTAGCATGCGTTCTTCCAGCAACCTATATTTATCATCTTTTGGAGAGTACAGTTCATTTTCATAATCTTCATCGTCGTCCTCCTGGTTGAGAGGATTAGCATTCTCATCTTCCGAATCATTTTCTGTCTCCTCTTCTTGATCTTTTGGAGGTCTGATCTTGACTCCCGTAGTCTGTCTTTTAAGCCTTCTTCCCGGGTTAATGTAACTCACAGGTTTCTTGTCTTTCTTCTCGAGCAATAGAGCCTTTAGTTCCTCCTGCCCCTTGGATAAGTTCAAGATCATCTCCTGGAGTTGAGCATTCTGAACATGGAGATCTTTGACAATTTGTTCAAGGTCCATTTTCTGTTTGCATGAAAATCGTGAGAACATTGATCCCTTTAGAACACCTGTTATGCAATGTTATGCTATGCAATGTATGAAATGTTTTCAAGGACTTTTGGAATTTAACTTTGCATAAACTACCAAAAAAGGAAACTTTTTTTTTTTGTTTTTTTTGTTTTTTTTTTGTTTATACAAAACAGAGCAAAGTTAAATCCCTAAGTCTTTGAAATGGTTAGTACAATGTTATGAGGTTAAATAAATAACAAGCACAAGCAAGTCACACAACCATCATTCCTGGGTTTTAAGGCTTGCATGAGTTCCATAGGTAAGTACCCTCCCCACTGAAGTTTAGTTGGTTCAACCTGTCCTAGAATAGTAACCGGGTTCTAGAAGGATCTCAAATCACCGACCTTCCTTTAAGTCCACTTCAGTGCAACACCAAGTGGTTGACCGAAGCTTCCCTAAAGTCCAATCTCAAAGAGTGTAGTATCGAGTCTCAACCAACCCCAGTCGGAATCGAAGTCAGTTATCTCACTACTTTCTAATGGCTAGGATGAGTCAATTAGGGTTCTAAAGGTCTGGTTAATGCTTTGATGACACCACGCGAATGCCAAATTTTTCCTCAACTAACATGAGGAACATCAGGACATCCAAAGTGCCACATTAACCGTAGCCATCATTTTAACCATTCCAGTATACGCCGGATAGTCGTGATGATCTATTGCTACTTACCTAGGGTACACTAGATCCGGGTGTAGGATCTTTCACTCAAAATTACCCTTAAAAGAAGGAACAATTTAAAAACAATAAATGATTTTTTATTAAGGTGACCTCTCTTTGTATGTCCCCAGCAGAGTCGCCAGTTCTGTCATACGGTGAACTGACTTTAATGTGTTTTTAATCGCAATGTCGCGGTTAGCAAGAGTCGCCACCGACTTTTCTTTTATCCAATAAGGAAAGGTGGAAAAGAACAGGAAAGACCTTAATTTAGATTCTTAGGTTCGGGAGGTACATTATACAAAGGGAAGGTGTTAGCACCCTTTGTATCCATGGTTGTCCATGGGCTCTTAATTGCTCAATCATTTATGTTTTTATAGTTTGAAAAAGTGTTTGAGAAATGTGTAGGAAATGCTTTGAAAAAGGAGAATTTAACTTTGTGATGATTCATGTGCGAATGTATACAAAGTGGTTATCTCGTTTAGTTTTGAAAATAGTTTAGAAAAATATAACTCGACAATGATTCTAGTGCGAATGTATGCCAAGTGGTGATTTTCTAATGGAGGTTTTGAAAGGTGTAAGGTGTAAAAAAGTAATTTTAAATTGTGAATAAGCAATTAAGAGTTATACCTATCCGAGGTCTTTCCGGGTATTTCCTATCCTTATGAGGGTAAAACTGTCCTTATTATTGAGAAATAAGTAGTTTTATCCTTCGGATGTAAAAGGGTCATCGTAGGGTCGTCGATTGGTCATTGAAGGCAACAGTTGTGAGGATACCTTAGCATTCGAAGGGACTATCATCATTTAACCGTAGGCTACACCGAAGGGTCATCGAGGGACAAAGGCAACATTCGAGGGACTATGATGATTTAACCGAAGGGTCTTTGCTAAGTGTATCCCCATATTCGCGGGACATGACCATAATACCGTAATCGTGAGGCAGTAAAGAGAGGTCCAAAATCACTTATTCAAAGGCAAAGTTTTACAATTAATTAGGTAGCCGTAATCAAGTAGGTAATTAGGTCCACATTAAAGTTAATACATTAAAATCAATTAAGCCCTCAGGGGTGGATCTTCGCCATAACATTAATACATTAAAATCAATTGAGTAATTCAGAGTAAATCTCCATAAGGGTATCCCACACATAGGGTGGAATACCTAGCCGACCGTTTCTTCGAGAATATGTAAGCCTTTACACAATTCAACACACGGATTAGAGCATCGAGATAAAGCATAATCGAAAGTTGCACCAGAAAATAAACACAACAGTCATGAACTCAGGCCAAAGGATGCAGAATTATAATAAATTATGATTAGACAAACATAAGATAGGACAGCAAGGAAATGAAACAGCCACTGTCCCGTTCGCCTCTGCTTCGCCTAGCGAAGGCCTAGCGAGTACTCGCTACCGGCTCGCTTAGCGATGTGCTAGCGAGCGGCTGCTGGTTTTGAATTTGATACAGTACAATCTCAACCAATTTTATGCCTTATGGATTTCATTACTGCAATTGTATGATTGATCATTTAAGGTATTCAGGCATATGCTAAAGTTCACCTGCCAAACTTAAGATATTTCGTAAATCTAATCATAAAACCATATGCAAATTAAGAACATAAGACCATAATAGCAATGTAAACCTGTTAGCAACTGAGTTGTGACTTCGAATCGGCAACTTGGACGGAATTGGGCAGAGGTAGACCTTGGTGCCGCCGAGCTCCTTCAGGGTTTGCCTCCAGTGAGTATCAGGGTTTGCTTGCTAGGGCTTTCCGGACTCCGTCTTCGTTCTCCCGTCTCCGTTTTTCCTCCTCTCTTTCGTGACTGAAGGCTTGGCTATTTATAGTGCTCTGGCTATGACCTAATGGGCTCAGAATGAAGCCCAGAAGTTCTGATATTCGCAAGCTTCGCTAGGCGAAGGAATTGCTCGCCTAGCGAGCAAGCTAGTTTGGGCTTTTACTGGATCTGGCGCTTCGCTGGGGCGAGTGTCATAACGAGGGGTTCGCTAGGCGAAGGAATTGCTCGCCTAGCGAGCAGGCTAGTTTGGGCCTTTTTCTGGAGTGGGTCCATTGTGAGCTGGCCTTTGGTTCCTTTAAGATCAATGCCTTGTAGAATAAGTCGGAGTGCTTTGAAAAATGCCTTGTAATATCAACGGGCAAATTTTGGGGTATGACACTGCCCGATTCAATTGCAGCTTCTCATTCCTCTATATAACGGATTAAACCTTCATTCTACAAGGGAAAGCAATTTTCTATGCAATCTATAGCGGTAAATTAATGATCATCAAGCTATGGATAAGCAAGATATCAAATAACAAGAGTCACCACCGCGCTTTTATTGTTTCTAAGGGAAAAGGGAAAAGTACGAACAAAACCCAAAAATAAGAAGTTTTCAAATCAAAACTAATAAAATGCCAGATATTAGAGGCAATGGGGTTGGTTACACAAAGGAAAAGTGTTAGCACCCAAAGTGTCCTAGGTACTCCTAGGGAGCCCTTTCTTGTGTGCATATGTATTTTGTACAAAGTGATATTTACAAACAAATAGAATGAGAGGAATGAGAAAAGAATTCATTAATTATATTTTTGTGTTTGACAAGACCTTCGGACTTGTGCCTACGTACCAACATAAGAATGAGGGATTAAAACCTCGTAGTTCGTGATACAAATTTCAAAGTGGGTGCATTGCTTTTAACAAAGGTTAGGTTTAAAAGGCAAAAAGGCCTAAATTTGGTTTGAATGAGTTAATTCTTTTTGGCTTTTGAAAATTTTAAGTCGAGTATAGTTAAGTATATTTACAAGTTTGATTTAAGAAAAGAAGTTTAAAATGCAATGGCATAAGGCCAAAGTTTCTAGTTTGCAAAATGGTCTAAGTTTTAAAAAAAAACAAGTACAAGTAAAGAAGTTTTTTTTAAAGGAGGAGAGATTTTGAAATTAAAGAGATGGGGAGGAGATGAAGAGACTAATCCTAAGCATAAATTTAAAAGTTAAGAGTTGAAAAGATCTGACTAATGGGATGCAATCCAATAGGCAAGAATGCCATATAGAAACCCAAATTCCCTTGGACATTAGAATCAAGCAATAAACAATGCATAACATATTAACTTGAAGAGCTAGGCATCAAATAAAGATAGCCAAATCCAAGTTTTAGCCACTCCATAATCTTCTTCAAATTGACCTTTGTAGCAGATGAATTCCACAAGTCACATGTTCAAAATAACAGCTTCACAATGATCATGTTGCAGATGAACTCAGATGGATCTTCAATGATGTATTAGATGAAGTTTCAAATTGCAAGCACTTGGTTACATGAAAGTTGACATTGGCCAAGTCCTTTTGCATAGGGATGTTATCTAAACTCTAATTCCAATTGTCCAAGATCAAACCAACAGTCCACACAATAGTTTTTTAGGGTTTTTGTTCTTATTATGTACATTAGTGGTCAAAGACCACACAATCAAACAAAATATGCACAAACAAGATATATCACACAATATGGTCCAAGTGGACAAAGTGAAAATGACCTTAATATAAACAATTAGAATGGTATGAATAATGGCAAATGAATAGAGCTTAAAATTAAAGGGCATTAAAAGTAAATGACTTGAAATTAAATGTTAGTTGTTAATGAATTAAAAGGCCAAGTTTCCATTCTTTGGAGAACACTCAATCCACTTATCACAAGCATGGATCCTTGAACCAAGACATCTTCCAAATGAAGGAAAAAAGGCCAAGTTTCCATACAACATCATGAAAGAGGGGAGACTTACAATCTCACTAACTAGAATGCTATGTCTTTTTGTGTCAAAAATTTAGCGCTATGTTAAGCAATCGTAATTGGACTTATGTAGAAGTCATAACTATTTGAAGCCGGGCAATAGAACTTTGGTGTTAATGCATGTTAGAGACATAGTATAATGGACTATGCTCATGAAACATACCACACACAAAAAGAATATGCAAAAGAGGTGGCCTAATCTCATCCATACTTATGTTGATTTTTCAATCAACTAGCCTTAGGACCTTGAGATATCAATGGCCAAATGAAATGGATGCATAAAGAAGGGGAATTAGATGAAGAGGGATGGGAATATATCAAAACTCAAATTGGACAAAGGAGGACTTTTACCAAATTAAGATCACTCATTCATTTTGAGAGATGGAATATAGATTCCATCAATCCCTTAAATCCAATGATCTTAACCTAGCAAAGTCAAATCAACCTTGACCAAGGCCCAACAACACACGTCAAACTTATACAAACAATTAAAATGGCTCAACGCAATTATTTGCCATTTATTCCATTTAAAAATACTAAAAATAATGCATTAAATTAAATATGGTTTGTCAAATTCCTAAAATATCATCAAAACACCAAAGAAATGGCCATGAGATTTATCATAGGTCAAACAAGGTCAAAAGACCTTGGAGAAAAAATTTCAGAATTTTTGGAAACTTAAAAGTATTTTTAAACAATTAAAAATATTCACAAAATCAATTAAATCATGAAAAATATTAATAATGATCCAAAAAATAATTTTAATTCAAAATATGAAAGAGAAATTTATTTAAATTTTTTTGGTGAAACTCTCATATTTTTTGGATCAATATTAAAATTAATATGAATTAATGAAAATAAAACAAATTAGATGAAATTCAAATAATCAGAAAAAACGTGGACCACTTGATCTCCCTCATTAATTGAGGTGGCATATCAAGTGGATGAAAATGCGCGCTCCATGATACACTTGAGTCAGCGCGCCACACCAATGGTAATCAGAACCAACGTGTGAGATTAAAACATTTTAAATGAGATCAATGGCTCAGAACCTGTCCAGCACACCACCGGCGCTAGAACTCCGGTCACCTTCTCAGGCGAGGCTCACTGGACTGGTTCAATCATCACCATCAAAAATATTAAAAAAGGAGGACATGATCTGAAAGAAAAAATGGTGTAGAACACGAGTCTAACCTCAATTTCAACTAACTCCAAATATATAGAAAGATATGAGGAGTTGAATTTTGAGGTGTGTCAACTAAGTTGCTTCGATTTGACCTCAAAGCAACTCAATATTCTTGCCTACATTGGTAGGACTTCAGACAACCAAAGATCTAAGAGAATTGATGAGAATTGAGTGAGAATCAAAGAGAAAAAGATTTCTGAAAATTACCTTCAATGTTGTGCAGAACTGGATCTTGCTTGCTTCAAACTTGACTTGATCACACTCGAGGAGCTTGCAAAAGTGGTTTGGCAATGGAACAAAGCTTTGGATCCTGGAGTTTTTGAATCTCCAAACAGTGAGATTCAAACTCAATTTTCAAGTTCAAAATTCTCAGGTTTTCCTTTGAATTGTGAGGGTTTCAATTGGGGGGCAAAGTTGGCGCGCAAGGTCTCTTTGAAATGAGCTTAAAGGCCTTGTATTTATAGCATTTGGGATTGATAATTGCACACTTGAAAATTTGCTAAATTTGGCAATGTGATGCACAAGCTTGCATGGGCGTGTACAGGCCTATGAAGCAATCCATTTTGATCCAATTGCAATTGTACTGAAGTTCAAATGATGCTTGAATGGCAAGGCAATGTGAAATGGAGTTTTGGACATTTGATTTTTCCACTTGATGCAGACCTGTTAAGACCATGCGCAGCCCTAGCAAACCTCATCCAAAATGCATGAAATATGACTCTTTGGAAATCTTAGATCAAGGGGAACAACTTTGATGTTAGACACTTTTCCATTTGGGACTTGGATCATGGTGAATTTTGAGGTGGAAGTTTGGAAATTTCAACACGTTGAAAAAATTTCTAAGTGTTAAGTCATATATCTCAATATTCCACCTTGCTTAACATTTTATATGAGCTCCAAATAAGAAAACTGTCTTCATCAAAATTGTAGATCTTTCAAAGAACTTCAAAATGGTCACTAATTTCATGTCATTTGAGTTTATAATGATAGAGTTATGCATTTTTAAAGTTGAGGAAAATCACTTATTCAAGGGTATAGGGCAAAATGACCTATAATGTATCCTCATATCACATGCTCATAAAAGTTGATTTAGCTCTCACTACAAACATCAAAGTTTAAGTAGACATCTTGAATTTGATTGTGCAACTTGGAAATATTTTATCTCATAAAAATTGATCAAGTTATGGTCTTGGGAAGTTGACTTTCAAATTAGGGTTTAGACAAAATGACCTATAATGTTTCAACATGTAAAATGAATTTCCAAGAAAAATTAGATCTAGACTTAAAAATGAAAGTTGTTTGGAATGTCATTTAGAGAACATTTTATCTTGGAATCATATTCATATGGTGAAAATTGTAGGAGATAGGGTCTAGGGAGACCCAGTTTTGATTAGGTGAATTCATCTGGCCAACCACCATCAACCAACTTGCCAACTTCCAATTCTCTTGACTTTCTAGGCTTATGGTAGATCATATATGCATAATATGATGAATTTTGAAATTTCCCTTGATAAATTTGATCAATTGGTGAGATAGCTTGTTGGAGAAGTTACTTAAGATACCCAATCAAACTAGGGTTTCCAAGGCAAATCACATCCAAATTCTTGAAGAATGCTTGATCAATATAACATGTAAAGATCATTGGGACTCATATATGATGCTTTGAGACATTGTGAATCAATCCTTGGTTGTGCTCTTAGCTATGAGGGTCTTAAACCCTAGATATGAACTTGATAGATCAATGATGATCATGCCCTACCTACAAAAGAGTTAGGCAAATGCAAAGACATATTTTTGGTATTTTTGTTAGTAAAATGATAATATACAAGTATGATACAATCATATAGTGCTTGGTGATATCTCCCAAAGAAAACCCAATGAAAGAGGGGTAAGGAGGATGCCAAGGTATGATCTCAATGCCAATGCATATGATGAAATTGCATGAGGGATCTTAGGGTCCAAATTGGGGTCTTACAGCTGCCCCTTTTTAAGGACATTCTAATTGAGGAGGTGAAGGTTAAAATCTTCGTATCAACTCAGTAGAATGGGCTTAAATAACAACATATAAAAACAAATTTTGGTCTCTAAGAGACCTCATGATGCTTATGATATTAATGTAAAAGCAAATTCTCTGTGGGGAAATGTTACCACAAAGGAAAAGAAATCAGAGTGATCGAAAGTCCGCAGGAGCGCAATACATTCTGTAAGGAAAGCTCACCAGGGAAACAAAGACTCTGGGGGGGAATAAAAGGGTTATGCGTAGGTCAGGCTACAACTTAAAAACTGATGGGAGACCAGAGGAATCTCATGAAAATGGAAGGACTCAGCCGGGAAACAAAACATTTGTAGGGGAAATAAGTTGATGTACTTGGATCATGCAGGAAAAATGATTTCACTAAGGAAATGCGCACTCAACTCAACTGGGGAAGGAATAGACTTCAACACATAAGGAACACAAATCTACTATCCACCATCGGTTACTGGGTAATGAGATAATAAAGATCTGACAGAGAGGACACCCATCATCGATTAGGATGAACATGTCAAAGATGGCTCACTGGGAATCGCCATGAGGGTATACTCATTACTGGTTACTTGTTAAGAATAGCCTTGCTGGGGAAAACTGCAGAAAATAGGATTTACAACTACCAGTTACTGAGCATAAGACAAAATATGAGAATATTCGTCACCGGTTAGGGTGAACATATCAAGGATAGACTCTGCGAGGAGAAATAGGAATTACATCTATCAGTTACTAGATAGACTACCATCGGAGAGAAAAATATGTCACCTGTTAGGATGAACATATCAAGGATTAACTCTATAGGGGGGAAGTAGGATTTACAACTGCCGGTTACTGGGCAGAAGACCACAAAGAGAAGGAAATCCGTCATCGGTTAGGATGAACATATCAAGGATTAACTCTCTAGGGAACAAAATACAAATTACAACTACCTTTACTGGGTAGAATACCAAAGATGAGAATATCCGTCACTGGTTAGGGTGAACATATCAAGGATAAACTCAGACAGGGGAAGAAAATATCCGTCATCGGTTAGGATGAACATATCAAGGATATACTTCCGGGGAAACATAGAAATGAATCCACTAGGGACTCTAATGAGGAGAAAAACAAGGGTACTTTTGTCGGGTATTGGACAAAAAGTAACAAACTGCAAACTAAGAAGCATATTACCAGTTACTGGGTAATAAACTCTTAGGGGACCCAAAACATCTATCTAGGTAAGATCTAGAAAGAAACAGTCAATCAAGAATCAAACCAATGAGGATATAACTCAAGGGGAGTGATTCCATCTAGATAATCAACTAGGGAGGAAACTGAAATAATAATTATCCACGAGGAGATAACTCTGTGGGGAAGGGAGAAAGGTTAAAGTATTTCTGCTTAAGGGGATGACACTCTATAATTGAGGGAGGACAGACACCAAACTTGTATGGGGGTAAAGTACCGTTATAACAGAGAATGAGAATCTCAAACAATGAATCAATATTATGCAATTATGAGATTATATGTATATGTATATGTATATATGATGATTATGCTAACAAAACGATCGTAAAGGATACAAAGGTGTCGCAAAAATGAATCATCGATACAATCCTCGGTCAATCCACAAAAGAGGGACACAAATGCTGGAGAAAAGAGAGATCAACATCTCACAGGCTCAACCCTAGCCAGGGAAGGAGGAGATCTGTTGAGGAAGGGAGATGCTATCGAATCTGCGGGAAATTTTAAGTCAACACCATATTGAATGGGAGACAACCGTACAGAGGATAAACACAAATAGTTGTTCAGAAACCAGGAGGAAACTCTGACTGGGAGTGAGCCGGATGGCAACTAGTGGGGAAACCAAAGTTCTACTGCCATTACGCAAACTACTAAGGAAAACCCTCTCACTCTGCTGGAGATCAAAACTAGTTGGGTAATCATCGATTCTGCCGGGAACTTATGCACAAACTCCACTGGGGATAAACACTCTGCAGGGGAACTGAATCGACCAACTCGGCTGGGGATAACTGAGGGTTAACTGCTCGGGGGAACCATCCGTGCTCCACACTTAGGGCTTGTTGTTTTTGAATTGCTATTGACATTTCTTTTTACTTGCTCTTAAAATTCATGCTTTTATATGTTAAAGAAAAATGATTTTGATTTAAAATTTTAATTTCAAAGATGATCATAATAAAATTTAAAACTGTTTGATTGAAGTAAATAAGAGTGGAAACAATTGGATAAAAGTTCAACTTTATTTAATAGAATGGTAGTTTGTAAATAACAAGACTTCATAGATTTTTACAAAGTTGAAAATGGTAATTTACATGGAAAAGGGTTACATTGAATACAAATGATCACTAATCTTTCCGCCAACTCTTAATATCTGATGTGCTTTTGGCTGCTACCGGGGATGATGAATCGACGTCAACCCTTGTGCTCAACAAAGTTTCTCCAAGACTGGAAGATCAGCAGAATGCAGTTACTTGCCAAAATCCCTAATTTTTGCATAAGTTGCCCCAGGGTGGGGCACTCAACTTATTAGGAAAATTCTTTTCTATTTTATGTCTCTAATTTTTGCCTGGATCGCCCTTTCGAGTTTTCAATCCACCGAGACACTCATTTTTGCCAAAGCCGCCCTTTTGGGTTTTCAACTTAGCGAGCTATTCTTTTATTTTTTTTCTTGACTGCATTTGCATTCACAGGACGAGTGAACTCTTCACCATCTATAGTTGTAAGAATCAAAGCGCCGCCTGAAAAGGCTCTCTTAATAACACATAAGCCTTCATAATTAGGAGTCCATTTGTCCCTAGAATTTGGTTTAAACGATAAAATCTTCTTGAGCACAAGGTCACCTTCCCTGAATACCCGAGGTCTGACCTTTTTATCAAAAGCTTTCTTCATCCTTTGTTGATATAACTGACCATGACACATGGTAGTCAATCTCTTCTCTTCAATTAAATTCAACTGACCAAACCTGGTCTGACACCATTCAGCCTCAGTCAACTTGGCTTCCATGAGCACATGTAATGATGGAATCTCAACCTCTATGGGGAGCACTGCTTCCATACCATATACAAGAGATAAAGAAGTTGCCCATGTTGAAGTGCGGATGGATGTACGACAACCGTACAAAGCAAATGGGAGCATCTCATGTCAATCCTTATACGTTACAACCATCTTCTGAATAATCTTCTTGATGTTCTTATTTGCAAGTTCAACAACCCCATTCATCTTGGGTTTGTAGGGAGAAGAATTATGATGTGCAATCTTGAAGTCTTTACAAAGAGCTTCCACCATATTATTATTCAAGTTCGATCCATTATCAGTAATGATCTTACTTGGCACACCATAACGACATATAATCTGATTCTTTATAAACCTTACAACAACTTGCTTGATTACATTCGCATACGATGCCGCTTCAACCCATTTTGTGAAGTAGTCAATTGCCACCAAGATGAAACGATGTCCATTCGAAGCTTTGGGCTCAATTATGCCAATCATGTCAATTCCCCGCATGGAAAAGGGCCATGGGGAGGTGTCATACGGTGAACTGGACTTTTTGTGGTTTTTAATCGCAATGTCGCGGTTAGCAAGAGTCGCCACCAACTTTTCTTTTATCCAATAAGGAAAGGTGGAAAAGAACAGGAAAGACCTTTAATTAGATTTTGGGTTCGGGAGGTACATTATACAAAGGGAAGGTGTTAGCACCCTTTGTATCCATGGTTGTCCATGGGCTCTTAATTGCTCGATCACTTAGGTTATTTTTGTCTGAAAAAAGTGTTGGTGAATTATTTAGAAAATTGTTTTGAAAAGAGAATTTAACTTTGTAATGATTCTTGCATGAATGTATACAAAGTGGAAAATTGTTTAGAAAAATATAACTCGGTAATGATTCTAGTATGAATGTATACCAAGTGGTGATTTTCTAAAGATATTTTGAAAGGTGTGAGGTGTGAAAAGGTTTTAGGTTGTGAGTAAGCAATTAAGAGTTATACCTACCCTAGGTCTTTATGGGCATTTCCTATCCTTATGAGGGTAAAACTGTCCTTATTATTGAGAAATAAGTAGTTTTATCCTTTGGATGTAAGAGGGTCATCGATTGGTCATTGAAGGCAACAGTTGTGAGGATACCTTAGCATTCGAAGGGACTATCATCATTTAACCGTAGGCTGCACCGAAGGGTCATCGAGGGACAAAGTTGTATATTCGAAGGCAACATCCGAGGGACTATCGTTTATTTTATGATGATTTAATCGAAGGGTCTTTGCTAAGGGTATCCCCACGTTCGCGGGACATGACCGTAATATAGTAATCGTAAGGCAACAAAGAGAGGTCCAAGATCACATATTCAAAGGCAATATTTTACAATCAATTAGGTGATTAGGAGGAATTCCCCACGTTAAAATTAATACATTAAGATTAATTAAGCAATTTAGGGTGGGTCTTCGCCCACAAAATTAATACATTAAAATCAATTTAATAATTCAGGGTGAACCTCCGCAAGGGTATCCCACAAATAAAGTGGAATACCTAGCCAATAACCTTTTCCTGGGATATGTGAACCTTTACGAAACTCAAAAAGAAACATGTCAGAACACCAAATCAGGGTGCAATCGAAGATTACACCAAAAAAATATCACAACAGTAAATAGGATAGTGTGAATAATGCATGGTTATGATAAAACATGAAAAATCAGAATAGAAAAGTCAGCTACTGTCCCGTTCGCCTCTGCCTCGCCTAGCGAAGGCCTGGCGAATACTCGCCCCAGGCTCGCTTAGCGATGTGCTAGCGAGCGGCCACGGGTGTTGAATTTAACAACAGTATGTTGTCCAGATCCTTGAGCCTTATGGCTTTCAATTACAGAAATAATAAGGACAAACATTTAGGATATTCAGGTATATTTAAATTCACATACGAAAGCAACTTATATATCAAAATTTAATCATGATGCATTATGTATGTAGATATTACCAATTGGAAGTATAAAACAATAGGGATACGCAAACCTGTTTGCCAATGCGAGGTTGGAAGGGATTGACCACTTTTGGTATCGGAATGAGTTAGACAGAGGGAATTGGGCGGCGATGGCTTCGGTGCGGATGAGCTGCCTTCAGGGTTTCTTTACTCTGAATTCTCCGGGTCGGCAGGCTTCCTATGCCAAAGTTTCTATCCGCCCTCCTCTGTTCTCCTTTTCTTCTTTTTCTTTGGTGACTGAAGTGCTGGTACTTATAGTGATAATGGTGACCTAATGGGCTCAGGATGAAGCCCGAAAATTCTGAAAGTCTGCAGGCTTCGCTAGGCGAGCGTGTAGCGAAGGTTCGCTAGGCGAAGGATTTGCTCGCCTAGCGAGCAGGCAATTTCTGACCTAATGGGCTCAGGATGAAGCCCAACCATTCTGGTGATCGCAAGCTTCGCTAGGCGAAGGAATTGCTCGCCTAGCGAGCAAGCTAGTTTGGGCCTTTCCTGAATTGGGCCTGTTGTGAGCTGGATTTTTTTTCCTTTAAGATCAGTGCCTTGCAAAATAAGTTGGAGTGCCTTTAGAAGTCCTTTGGAATATTAACGGGCAAATTTTGGGGTATGACAGCTGCCCCTGTTCAATATTCTTGAACCGAGAGAGTTAGGATGGCATGCATGCCATTCGTAGTCTGGAGGTGGAAGATTATTGAACACTAGAATGCCCCAAAAATTTGCACTTGTCAATCAGCAGTTGGTCTTGATGGAGATGGGCTTAAAGATGCCATCCAGGAAGTTTGATGATGAAAGCTTCAGATTGCGTCGTACGTTAGACCAATTTGAAGATATAGGTGCCACACTGGGTCGTACGTTAGACCGTATAATGAGTCATCCATTAGGCTGTCGACTTCGCTGGGGAGTCGGAGTGTGTCATATGCTGCTGGGGATAAAGGATCAGAATGGATCATACGCTAGATCGTATCTGAGTTGAAGAAGGAGCCGTACGTTAGGCTGTATCCGAAGAAAGTAGTCGTACGCTAGACTACACCCCTGAATGTACCGTACGCTAGGCAGCATCTGAGGATTTGAAGGTCCAAATGGGTCGTACGTTAGACCGCATTGGAGTTGTTGGAGTTCAGAATAGATCGTACGTTAGACCGAATCTGAGTTGCAGAACGAGCCGTACGTTAGGCTGTATCTGAAGAAAGTAGTCGTACGCTAGACTACACCCCTGAATGTACCGTACGCTAGGCAGCATCTGAGGATTTGAAGGTCCAAATGGGTCGTACGTTAGACCGCATTGGAGTTGTTGGAGTTCAGAATAGATCGTACGTTAGACCGAATCTGAGTTGCAGAACGAGCCGTACGTTAGGCTGTATCTGAAGAAAGTAGTCGTACGCTAGACTACACCCCTGAATGTACCGTACGCTAGGCAGCATCTGAGGATTTGAAGGTCCAAATGGGTCGTACGTTAGACCGCATTGGAGTTGTTGGAGTTCAGAATAGATCGTACGTTAGACCGAATCTGAGTTGCAGAACGAGCCGTACGTTAGGCTGTATCTGAAGAAAGTAGTCGTACGCTAGACTACACCCCTGAATGTACCGTACGCTAGGCAGCATCTGAGGATTTGAAGGTCCAAATGGGTCGTACGTTAGACCGCATTGGAGTTGTTGGAGTTCAGAATAGATCGTACGTTAGACCGAATCTGAGTTGCAGAACGAGCCGTACGTTAGGCTGTATCTGAAGAAAGTAGTCGTACGCTAGACTACACCCCTGAATGTACCGTACGCTAGGCAGCATCTGAGGATTTAAAGGTCCAAATGGGTCGTACGTTAGACCGCATTGGAGTTGTTTGAAGAAGTCATATGTTGGGCTGAATCAGAATGAACCGTACATTAGGCTGTATCCGATAATATCTGTATATGTTGTACTTGCAATAAATGTCTGGGATGGGCTTAAAGATGCCATCGTCAGGAGGATATCGAAATGTTGTCAGAATGAATGTTCCCATGAATTGTGTCTGAACCTTGTACATAATTGATAAAGGTGTCTGTCTGAATGAACCTTTTACTTCGACTATATCAGGAGGATAATTAACCTGCAAAGAAAAGTTAGCTTTATGCTATGTCATGATGCATGAGATGTTTCGTGTTATGCTAAAAATAAATGCGAATGTTGTATGCATGCGTATGCTGTGAAATGATGTAATGAAGGAGTTATGCGTTTGAGCAGTTTTTTCTGGCGGCTCCACTGGGGAAAATAAATCCCCATATACTGGTTGGAGACATTTGTGCTGATGACCCTCTCTCGGCTGGGGGTTTCTGATTTCTGTCTGATGGTAGAAATATTCAACAGAGCCTGGCTGGGGATGGATGAGATGATCAATCAATCTTGGTGATGCCGACCTCTTCTGGGAAATAGCTGGCTTTGCCGGGGAATAATGCCAATTTCTTCTGAGGAATAACAGGCTTGCTGGGAAATAAGAATTGGTAGCGGATTCATTGGAAGCATGGTTAGACCTTATCCTTGATCCTGAAGTCGGGTAGTAATTGCTATTGCTATTCTATGCATGTACTTTGGTAAACATTGATCATATTCAAATGCACATATTAATTCAAATTAAATCAATGGACATTTACGCAACCAAAACAGAAAAAGTAAAAACAAAAGCATCTTTTTTTTTTGAAAGAGGGTTGTATTGATTTTGAAAGAAGGCCTATAAACAGGCAATTTGTGTACAAGGAGACAAAAATCCTAGTAAGAGGAAATTGTCAGAAAACGAAGAGAAAGCTATGCAGAAAAGTCCTATCGATTTTAAGTCTACTGCTGTCATTATGTCTTCAAGCATCTCATCCCCTGTTGTCGGATAGAAGTGATTCGCTTGGTCAGTCCCTTGAACTTGGATAAAGTTGACTGAGAACGGGACATAGTCATACGCTTTAATCCCTAATTTTTGCCTGGACCGCCTTTTCAGGTTTTCAGTCCATCAGGATACCCTTTTTTTGCCCAAGCCGCCTTTTCAGGTTTTCGACTTGCCGGGTGTACATTTTTTTTATATATATCCCTAATTTTTGCCCGAACCCTTTTGGTTCGCCGGGATGCCCTTACTTTTGCCTAGATACGTCGATCTAGCGGGTCTCTTTTATGCGTAGTATTTTTTAACTATGTCCGCGTTCACGGGATGTGGGAAGTCTTCACCATCCATTGTAGCAAGTATCATGGCTCCACCAGAGAATACCTTCTTAACTACAAATGGCCCTTCGTAAGTGGGAGTCCATTTGCCTCTGGGATCAGTTTGTGGTAGAATGATACGCTTGATCACCAAGTCGCCACTTTGATACACCCGTCTCTTGACCTTTTTGTTGAATGCCCTGGTCATGCGCTTCTGATATATCTGCCCGTGACATACAGCCGCAAGTCTCTTCTCATCCATCAAATTTATCTGATCGAGTCGAGTCTGAATCCATTCGTCCTCGTCTAAGCCCGCCTCTTTCATGATCCTTAGAGAGGGAATCTGAACTTCCACTGGTAAAACGGCTTCCATTCCGTAGACTAAAGAGAAAGGAGTTGCCCCTGTCGAAGTTCGTACTGAAGTACGATAACCATGAAGAGCAAAGGGTAACATCTCATGCCAATCTTTGTATGTTACCGTCATCTTTTGTATAATCTTCTTAATATTCTTATTAGCTGCTTCCACAGCGCCGTTCATCTTTGGCCGGTACGGAGAAGAGTTATTTTGAACTGCGTGCAGAGTTCAGTAACCCCCTTGTTGTTCTTCTGGAGAGAGCAGGTTTCTCAGATATATATTTGATAAGATCCATCTTAGAAATCAATAAAGTGGTATGATTCAACATATACTGTCTTAGTCGGTGAGCAGCCCAAGCCAAAGCATAGCAAGCTTTCTCGAGTTGTGAGTATCTTGTTTCACAGTCGGTACCTTCTGCCAAGGTAGTATATTGCATGCTCTTTTCGACCAGACTCGTCATGTTGCCCCAACACACACCCTATTGAATTTTCTAACACGGTCAAATACATGATTAGAGGTCTTCCTTCAACTGGTGGCATCAGAATTGGAGGTTCTTGGAGATATTTCTTGATTTTGTCAAAAGCTTCTTGACATTCATCGTTCCATATTATCTCTTGATTTTTTTTCAGTAACCAGATTCAGTTGATTCCTCACGCGGCTGTATGGTCTTCTATTATTGCAGTACCAGTCTGGCAAGTTCTCCAGGTACTTCACAATCTTCCTCACTTCCATCGTCGGTTTGGTAGATCGGATTTTCGAAGTCATAATTAACAGTAGTAGAACTATTATCAACAAGATCCAGAGTGGACATGAATACGCAATTTGTTACGTGAGTGTGTGCAGGAAAACATAGCTTGTTTGAAAAAATGACAGGAAAGATAAAGAGCGCAATATTTGAATGCAAAAAGTCCATTGGTTTATTGAATGCGAATATGCTTATGAAAATTACAAAACATTTAACCCAATTTGATACACTAAATAAGCAATAACAATTACTCCTGACTAACGGAAATCAGGATAGTGTCTTCAGCCTTCCAATTATTGAGTCTGTCCCCAATTGTTGGGAAAATCCAGCTATCCCAATCACAATCGCTATCAGCCTCTTCTACAGCATTGATAGTCTCGTCATGGTTAGGCAGAGGGGCAGTGATGTCATTAGGAGTCTCCGGAGGATCAGAGGTAGCCGCCTGTATCTTTCCATTTCGAATGCCGCTTTCCACACGTTCACCTGTCAATATAAGTTCAGTGAAACCTGACGAAGAACTTCCCAATAGATGGCTGTAGAATGGGCCAGTCAGTGTACCCATGAACATGTCTACTAATTCTCGATCAGTCATGGGGGGTTTGACTCTGCCAGCCAAATCTCTCCATTTTTTAGCATACTCTTTGAAGCTTTCTTTAGAGCCCATAGTCATATTCTGCAACTGTAGCCGAGTAGGCGCTAATTCAGAATTATACTGGTAGTGCTTGTAGAAAGTTGTTGCTAAGTCAGTCCAGGTGCGGATGTTAGAGCTCTCAAGCTGATAATACCACTCTAACTGTGTGCCAGACAGACTCTCTTGGAAGAAATGGATCCATAGCTTCCTATCAGTAGTGTGCGGCTGAATCTTTCTCACATAAGCCCTTAGATGCATCTGAGGACAAGAGGCACCATCATACTTAGTGAAAATGGGAACCTTGAATTTGCGGGGAATGACCACATCAGAGACCAGACCCAAGTTTTCGAAATCTAGACCGGGCACTTTCTGACCCTCCATGGCTAGCATACGTTCTTCCAGCAACTTATACTTATCATCTTTTGGAGAGTCCTGCCCATCTTTAGAATTTTCACCGTCGTCCTCAGAGTTGAAGGGTTTGGCATTCTCATCTTCCGAATCAATTTCGGTCTCTTCTTCTGAATCTTTCGGAATTCTAATCTTGACTCCTGTAGCCTGTCCTTTAAGCCTTCTCCCCGGATTAATATAACCCACAGGTTTCTGGTCCTTCTTCTTCTCGAGCAAAAGAGCCTTCAGTTCTTCCTGCCCCTTGGATAAGCTCAACATCATTTCTTGGAATTGAGCATTCTGGGCCTGGAGATCTTTGACAGTTTGTTCGAGAGCCATTTTCTGGTTTGAATCTGCTTGAATCTGTTTGCAATAGGAAGACCGTGAGAATATTGATCCTTTAGAATACCTGTTATGCAATGCAATGCAATGTATGAAATATTTTCAAGGACTTTCGGAATTTAACTTTGCGTAAACTACCAAAAAGAGCCCCCCCTCTTTTTTTTTTTTTTTTTTTTTTTTTTTTTTACAAAACATAGCAAAGCTAAGTCCCTAAGTCCTTGAAATGGTTAGTACAATGCCATGATGTTATGATGTTATGCTGTCATGATGTTATGATGTTATGATGTTATGTAAGTAACAAACACAAACAAGTCACACAACAATCATCCCTAAGTTTTAAGGCTTGCATGAGTTCCATAGGTAAATACCCTCCCCACTGAAGTTTGGTTGGTTCAACCTGTCCTAGAATAGTAACCGGGTTCTAGAAGGATCTCAAATCATCGACCTTCCTTTAAGTCCACTTCAGTGCAACACCAAGTGGTTGACCGAAGCTTCCCTAAAGTCCAATCTCAAAGAGTGTAGTATCGAGTCTCAACCAACTCCAGTCGGAACCGAAGTCAGTTATCTCACTACTTTCTAATGGCCAGGATGAGTCAATTAGGGTTCTAAAGGTCTGGTTAATGCTTTGATGACACCACGCGAATGCCAAATTTTTCCTCAACTAACATGAGGAACATCAGGACATCCAAAGTGCCACATTAACCGTAGCCATCATTTTGACCATTCCAGTATACGCCGGATAGTCGCGATGATCTCTTGCTACTTACCTAAGGTACACTAGATCCGGGTGTAGGATCTTTCACTCAAGCATAACATACCCAAGCAATCCCTTAAAAGTAAATCAGACAATTTGAATAAGTGATCTTGTTTTTAAGGTAACCTCTCTTTTTAAATAATTCCCCAGCAGAGTCGCCAGTTCTGTCATACGGTGAACTGGACTTTTTGTGGTTTTTAATCGCAATGTCGCGGTTAGCAAGAGTCGCCACAAACTTTTCTTTTATCCAATAAGGAAAGGTGGAAAAGAACAGGAAAGACCTTTAATTAGATTTTGGGTTCGGGAGGTACATTATACAAAGGGAAGGTGTTAGCACCCTTTGTATCCATGGTTGTCCATGGGCTCTTAATTGCTCGATCACTTAGGTTATTTTTGTCTGAAAAAAGTGTTGGTGAATTATTTAGAAATTTGTTTTGAAAAGAGAATTTAACTTTGTAATGATTCTTGCATGAATGTATACAAAGTGGAAAATTGTTTAGAAAAATATAACTCGGTAATGATTCTAGTATGAATGTATACCAAGTGGTGATTTTCTAAAGATATTTTGAAAGGTGTGAGGTGTGAAAAGGTTTTAGGTTGTGAGTAAGCAATTAAGAGTTATACCTACCCTAGGTCTTTATGGGCATTTCCTATCCTTATGAGGGTAAAACTGTCCTTATTATTGAGAAATAAGTAGTTTTATCCTTTGGATGTAAGAGGGTCATCGATTGGTCATTGAAGGCAACAGTTGTGAGGATACCTTAGCATTCGAAGGGACTATCATCATTTAACCGTAGGCTGCACCGAAGGGTCATCGAGGGACAAAGTTGTATATTCGAAGGCAACATCCGAGGGACTATCGTTTATTTTATGATGATTTAATCGAAGGGTCTTTGCTAAGGGTATCCCCACGTTCGCGGGACATGACCGTAATATAGTAATCGTAAGGCAACAAAGAGAGGTCCAAGATCACATATTCAAAGGCAATGTTTTACAATCAATTAGGTGATTAGGAGGAATTCCCCACGTTAAAATTAATACATTAAGATTAATTAAGCAATTTAGGGTGGGTCTTCGCCCACAAAATTAATACATTAAAATCAATTTAATAATTCAGGGTGAACCTCCGCAAGGGTATCCCACAAATAAAGTGGAATACCTAGCCAATAACCTTTTCCTGGGATATGTGAACCTTTACGAAACTCAAAAAGAAACATGTCAGAACACCAAATCAGGGTGCAATCGAAGATTACACCAAAAAAATATCACAACAGTAAATAGGATAGTGTGAATAATGCATGGTTATGATAAAACATGAAAAATCAGAATAGAAAAGTCAGCTACTGTCCCGTTCGCCTCTGCCTCGCCTAGCGAAGGCCTGGCGAATACTCGCCCCAGGCTCGCTTAGCGATGTGCTAGCGAGCGGCCACGGGTGTTGAATTTAACAACAGTATGTTATCCAGATCCTTGAGCCTTATGGCTTTCAATTACATAAATAATAAGGACAAACATTTAGGATATTCAGGTATATTTAAATTCACATACGAAAGCAACTTATATATCAAAATTTAATCATGATGCATTATGTATGTAGATATTACCAATTGGAAGTATAAAACAATAGGGATACGCAAACCTGTTTGCCAATGCGAGGTTGGAAGGGATTGACCACTTTTGGTATCGGAATGAGTTAGACGGAGGGAATTGGGCGGCGATGGCTTCGGTGCGGATGAGCTGCCTTCAGGGTTTCTTTACTCTGAATTCTCCGGGTCGGCAGGGTTCCTATGCCAAAGTTTCTATCCGTCCTCCTCTGTTCTCCTTTTCTTCTTTTTCTTTGGTGACTGAAGTGCTGGTACTTATAGTGATAATGGTGACCTAATGGGCTCAGGATGAAGCCCGAAAATTCTGAAAGTCTGCAGGCTTCGCTAGGCGAGCGTGTAGCGAAGGTTCGCTAGGCGAAGGATTTGCTCGCCTAGCGAGCAGGCAATTTCTGACCTAATGGGCTCAGGATGAAGCCCAACCATTCTGGTGATCGCAAGCTTCGCTAGGCGAAGGAATTGCTCGCCTAGCGAGCAAGCTAGTTTGGGCCTTTCCTGAATTGGGCCTGTTGTGAGCTGGATTTTTGTTCCTTTAAGATCAGTGCCTTGCAAAATAAGTTGGAGTGCCTTTAGAAGTCCTTTGGAATATTAACGGGCAAATTTTGGGGTATGACAGGAGGAAATAATGTTCAACAGTATCGGAGGAACATGAATCTTATCTGCATAGATTTGACACTTATGGCATTTCTTCACAAACTTGCAACAGTCAGATTCCATTGTCAGCCAATAGTAACCTGTTCGCAACATCTTCTTCGCCATTGCATGTCCATTGGAGTGAGTACCAAAGGGACCTTCATGGACTTCAGTCGTCAACAGGTCTGCTTCGTGTCTATCCACGCATCTGAGCAAAACCATATCAAAGTTTCTCTTGCACATTACATCACCATTCAGGTAGAAATTGCCGGTTAATCTTCTCAAAGTCTTTTTATCTTTCAAAGATGCCCCAGGTGGGTAAATCTGACTTTAGAGGAAACACTTGATGTCGTAATACCACAACTTTTTATCTTCGATCTTTTCAACAGCAAACACATGAGTTGGCCTCTCAAGACGTATCACAGTCAGATTAGGAACCTCATTCCAATACTTCACTACAATCATTGATGCCAACATTGCAAGAGCATCTGCCATCCGGTTTTCATCTCGAGGGATATGATGAAACTCAACTTTTGTAAAGAAAGTTGAAATCCTCCTCGCATAATAATCTCTACATGTTATCAAACCGGGTTGATTCATCTCCCATTCACCTTTGATTTGATTCACAACCAAAGCTGAATCTCCAAAGACATCTAAATGCTTGATTCTGAGATCAATGGCCTCTTCGAGCCCCATAATGCAAGCTTCGTACTCTGCCATGTTGTTTGTACACTTGAAAGTCAATCTGTCTGTAAAGGGAAAATGCGTGCCTTGAGGAGTAATAATCACTGCCCCAATGCCATTACCATATTGATTAACAACTCCATCAAATACCATGCCCCAATGGGAACCAGGTTTTGGACCTTCTTCAAGCAATGGTTCATCACAGTCTTTCATTTTCAAGTACAAGATCTCTTCATCCGGAAAGCCATACTGCACTGACTGGTAATCTTCAATTGGTTGGTGAGCCAAATGGTCAGCCAGGATACTACCTTTGATTGCTTTCTGAGATCAGTATTTAATATCATACTCTGATAACAACATTTGCTAACGGGCAATTCTCCTAGTTAAAGTTGGCTTCTCAAATATATACTTGATTGGATCCATTTTGGATATCAACCAAGTGGTATGATTCAACATATATTGGCGCAGACGCTTAGCAGCCCAAGCCAATGCACAACAAGTCATCTCTAGCATAGAATACCGAGTCTCATAGTCGGTGAACTTCTTACTGAGGTAGTAAATTGCAAATTCTTTCTTTCCAGTTTCATCTTGTTGACCAAGAACGCAACCCATACTATCTTCAAGCACAGTCAAATACATGATCAATGGTATTCCTTCAACAGGTGGAGACAAAATCAGAGGTTCAAGCAGATACTCTTTGATACTATCAAAAGCTTTTTGGCAGTCTTTGGTCCAATCACAAGACTGATCTTTCCGAAGAAGCTTGAATATAAGCGCACATGTGGCAGTCATGTGTGAAATGAATCTTGAGATATAATTCAAGCGGCCGAGAAACCATCTGACTTGCTTCTCATTTTTGGGTGCAGGCATCTCTTGTATTGCTTTGACCTTGGCGGGATCAACTTCAATACCCTTCTCGCTAACAATAAAGCCCAACAACTTACTAGAACGAACACCAAAGGTACACTTATTGGGATTCAAGCAGAGTTTATACTTCCTCAAACGCTGGAATAGCTTCAACAAATGCTCAACATGTTCCTCTTCATCCATCGATTTGGCAATCATGTCATCGACATAAACTTCAATCTCTTTATGCATCATATCATGAAAAAGAGTAGTCATTGCTCTTTGGTAAGTTGCACCAGCATTCTTCATACCGAAAGGCATCACTCTATAACAGAATGTTCCCCAAGGTGTAATGAATATGGTCTTCTCCATATCTTAGGGTGCCATCTTGATCTGATTATATCCGTAAAATCCATCCATAAACGAAAAGACTTTGAATTTAGCAGTATTGTCTACCAACATATCAATGTGTGGTAGAGGGAAATCATCTTTCGGACTGACTTTATTCAAATGTAACAACCCAATTTTAGTATTTATTTCTTATATTATTATTATTATATTTTATTTTATTTATTTGGAGTGTTAATTAATTAATTGGTTGTTAGGTAGTATAATAATTGATTATATTAATTAACTTGGTGTGTATACTGTGTTGGTTTAATTTATTTGAACTAAATAGAGATATTATAATACTAGGTCTTATTGGGCCTAATAATTAAATTAGAGGTATCATTCTTTAAGCCCAAATATAATACTAGAATAGTAAGAGGTGAGGAGAGTGAGAAGTAGGATTCATTTGGTCATTAACGGCAACAGAGAAAGAAAAGAGGAAAAGTAAGGAGAAGAGGGGAAGAACAAGAGAGAAGCTAAGGTTTCCAGAAAATTGAAGAGGTAAGGGGGAGAATCCTTATTATTATGGGTTAGTATAATTTGGTCAATGGATAGAAATATGTTTAGGTTGAAATCCCTAATTTTTATGGTTTTGAAATTGTTAGGTTTTGATGAGTAATCTTTGATTTGTGACGATTAATTGCGTTTGGAATGGATATATGGGTGAAATTGAGAGACAGATTGAGAAGCCACTTAGTTTATTAACTTTCATTACAGTATTGGTAACGTTAAGAAAAATTCCAGTTTTAAACTGAGTAACAAGTTACCCAAAATGCGTTAACGGGTTACTTGCTGAAAATCTGCCCAGGAATTGAATTCTGTAAACTGAGTAACGGGTTACCCAAAATGCGTTAACGGGTTACTTGCTGAAAATCTGCCTAGGAATTGAATTCTGTAAACTGAGTAACGGGTTACCCAAAATGCGTTAACGAGTTACTTACTTAAAAATCTGCTCAGAATTGTATCTTGTTTTCAGGATAACCGGTTACCCCAAATACATTAACGGGTTACTTAGTTAAAAATCTGCCTAGGAATTGAATTTTGTAAAACTGAGTAGCGGGTTACCCAAAATACGTTAACCGGTTACTTGCTGTTGAAAAAGGGAAAATTGAGGATTTTAAATGCGGTAATCATTTTGAAATGAAATCTAAGTGTGCGTATTTGATAATTAGCTTATATATGTGAATGGTTTGTTATGAATGTGTATGTGTATCATTGGTGGATAATTCATAGAGTTGAATTATGGTGATATGCGGAATGTTAAGATGGTAGAGATGATCTTAATTGCATATGTTGTTGGTATGTGTACATTCATTCATGGCATGGTCGGCTTTATGGTGGAAGCGGTGAAACTGTGGGTTCACATGGTAATAGACGTTGATCCTTAATTGGAAATAGGCGTAGCAGACTTTGATCCTTAATTGGAAATAGACGTAGTGGCTTGGATTCTAGATATTGAATCGGAAAGCGGTGAAACTGTGGGTTCACATGGTAATAGACGTTGATCCTTAATTGGAAATAGGCGTAGCAGACGTTGATCCTTAATTGGAAATAGACGTAGTGGCTTGGATTCTAGATATTGAATCGGAAAACGGTGAAACTGTGGGTTCACATGGTGATAGACGTTGATCCTTGAATGGAAATAGGCGTAGCAGACGTTGATCCTTAATTGGAAATAGACGTAGTGGCTTTGATCTTGTCCGGATCGAAAGCGTGGCTTGGATTCTAGATATTGAATCGGAAAGCGGTGAAACATTGGGTTCACATTGCGGTACCACATGCATAGAGTCACATGTTTTGCATTGAGTCACATTAGAGTTATGTGATAATTGAATGCATGCATTGATGTGATTGTGATGTGTGTATGAGATATGATAATTGAATTTGGTGATGTTTGGATACATAACTTGGCAAAATATGTGATTATGTGATAATTGTAGTTATGTGTATATTTGGGAATATAGTATTGGATTTTAATATTATACTCCTTGAGTTTTGATGTATGCTTGAAACATGTGAAGTAAATATTGGTTAGTATTATTTACATAGTTATACAAGGTGTGATCAATTCCGTTAATTGTTTATTTAATCATTGTGCTTTATTATACTTCTTCATAATGATTTGAATTCTCACCCTTCTGTTTGAATGTTGCCTTTACATGGGCATCATGCAGATACTCAAGAGTAGTATTGCTGAAGTAAGTGGACGGTAGCTCACTCGAGATTTAGCCGGAGAGTTTCCGTGTTTTGGTTTAGAGACTAGGTAGTGAGTCAATGCTCTGGTCATATAACACGGGGTAGATTAGTAGTATTGAACTCATATCTTATTTGGATATGTATTATGTTATTACTTGTGAACATGTTTAATTGCAATTGCTGTTTGAGAGGCCATAGTGCCAAATAGTCTGGATATGATTTTATTTTATCTTGACGAGATTATTGAGAGATGATCATGGTGTAACACCTCAAAATTTGCCCTCCTCTCTTGGGACTAGCTTAACATATTACATTGCATTTCTTAGGTCATTAGGCATTGCATATTGCATATCATGTGGAAACATTATGCAATTTATCCTCACAAGTCTTGATCAGGAGATAAGAGTTGGAGGTGCAAGCCTAGGGTTTCATTGGACTGGATCATTAACTATCTGAGGGTGGTGATTCAAATTAGGGTTTTGATTTTCAAGGGGGATTGGTCTTCATCTTGGTGGAAATGATACATCATCATCATCATGGTTTTGGTATTACCAGAAGATTCAAGAGATTGATCATACACCTTGAGATTAGGGTTTTAACCACTGGTCAACCCTAATCAGTCTAATCATTAGCATTGGGCCAATCAGGGCATGGCAAGGAGATGGGGTCTACAATGGATAGGGGGATCATCATGTGATTATTTTGAGCTTATGGAAGCTAGGGTTTCATCATTGAGCCATTTCATCAGAAGATTGGGGCTCAACTTGATCAGTGCATTGCCAAATTCATCTATCAATCAGAAAAGTCAACTGTGGTCAACTGTGCTTGATTTGATGGATTTGGAGGTGGGAGGGAGTTGGATACACTTCATTCATGTCTAAACAAGTTTCATTTGGCATTTCAAAGATCAATAATGAAGAAAATAAAGTCAGACAAAAAATTGCCAAAAATAGAAAGTGACTTGTAATGGAAGTTTCCAAAAATGGAAAGTTTTTCACCTCAACATTACGTGTCCAAAAATGCTTCAAATGAAAATTTGTTCAACATGAAAGTTGTAGATCTTGCTCTCACCTTTCCAAAATGTCCAAGAACTTGAAATTCCCATGTATGGTTGACAAGTTATGGTCCATTCATTTTCCAAAAATGCCTAAAATCAAAGTGGCATAACTTTCACATGGAATGTCCAATTTGGGTGATCTTTTTGTGAGCAAACCCCATTTCACATGTACTTTCATGTTGCATAATCAAAATTCATCAAAAATGGCCATGGCAAAAAGTCAAATTTCAAGTGGACTATGTTGAATTTTTGGTGTGAATATGTGATTTTGAGAATTACTTGGAATTTGCACATGAGACCAATGCCAACACACTCCATACATCATTTAGAACTTGTGTGAATATTCATTTTACTGTTGCATTGCCAATTGGAGAAGGTCATTTTGGAGATTTCACTTTAAATCACATTATGCTAATCAAGCCAATTTGGTAATTGTGATTAAGGGAATGGATTAGCAGGGGTATATAATGCTAACTGAAACAGAAATTGTTAATGACAATCACATTCTCCAAGATCTAACAAACTTTTTCATCAAAACCTCTCAAATTCTCCAAGAACTTCATCACTATTTTTCAACATTTCTTCACCAATTCTTAATCAATTTGCATCATTCTTCTTTGGTTCATCTTCCACAAGACTCATTGAGGAACTGTTTGCTGAATCCAAGGCCAGAACCATCAAGAATCACGACTGTTGGAAGTAAGCTCAACAATGGCAAATTGATGAATCTTGCAACTGGAGCATCCTCGAGCTAAGCTAGTTTCTCCATTCACCTTCCTCATCGTTGTACTACTTCTGTTTTGGTGAATTACACGTGGAAACATCAAGATTCATCACTGCTTCATCATAAGGTGACTTTTTCGAATTCCTCTATTGTGTGAATCATGATATGCGTTTTGTAGGCCTTGCAATGTAGATCTTCATGATGCTTATAGTTTTTGATTTGATTGAGTATTGGATGAGAAATCTGAGTTTGAATGTTTGGATGTGATTCTTTTTTCACTCGATCCCGTCGCTATGCTTAGAGTTAGGTTAAATCAATGCCATATCCTTAATCCTTGTTGGAAGACGGTCAAGATGATGTATAGTTTGTTGATTTTGATTAAGATTCGTTGTTCATCATTTCTGGAAAAATCTGAGTATGTTCTTGTTCAAGAACATGATGAAACACGCGTAGATCCTCAATTTCCT
The DNA here is from genome assembly GCF_024323335.1 of Lathyrus oleraceus. Lineage (NCBI taxonomy): Eukaryota > Viridiplantae > Streptophyta > Magnoliopsida > Fabales > Fabaceae > Lathyrus > Lathyrus oleraceus. The sequence continues at coordinate 202,647,963 of NC_066585.1, forward strand.
GGCCTGGATTTGAATATGTGTTTCCCGCGCACCTTAGCCTATCAGAGAGCGCCAACGCTTCTAATTGAAGTGGCGTCGTTTTGGTCACACGCTTAAAATTTACAAGTTTGCCATTATTCCATTTAATTTGTTTTATTTCTTATTTCTTTTGCAATTTCTTTTTCATTTTGATGCTTGATCTTTAGAAAATGATAACTAATTCAAAAATAGTCCAAATTGAGTGAGGTTTTTTTCACCATGCTCCTTATAATGTGTAGAATTTAATCATGATTTTTGTGATTTTTGTGCACGTGTGAAAATAAAAAATGCTTAGGGATTGATTGAATGTGTCACATATGTACATGCTTTGCCATATCTTTCATAAAATGATGATGCTTTCAAAGAAATTCATGAAATTTTTTGTGCTTATTCTGGACACTTTGATGGTGATTTTGATGTAGAGTTTGTAATTTTTGGATACTTGGTTGTTGAGATATGAATTTTTGATTAGAGGTGTGACAATTTGTGTCACACCAAGCTTGATGAACTTCATGATTTTATTTGCCTGGCTTAGGGATGTTGAATTGAGCTGAAATTTTGTATGAATGATCATATGTATGTTGAGATAACATGTGAATTTCTATGGAATATTTGATGGCATTTTCTAATTGATTGGGATTTTCTCCTCTGTTGGATCATTTGGTTGATTGTTTGTGACACATGTTACCATTTGCTTTGTGAAATTCTGATCATTAATTGGATGAGTGTGAAATTTGACATGTGGATTGTAGACACATTGAGGCACATCATGTTTTTGATCCCATTCATTTATCATGTGTTGTCACTGTTTTATGATTTATGGAAGTTGGTGCTTATTTTGATGCCTTGTGTTGGCTTGCTTGAAATTGTCTGAACTTCTTGATTTTCATTGACCTACTTCCTTTTGTCCAATTGAGCTGAAATTTGATATGCTACTCATTGAATGTTCCCTGTTTAGGTGTGAAGTTTTGTGGAATTAATTGAATTGTTTTGGTGTGCTTTTGCTTGAGATAGTTCTGTTTGGTCATTTGGAGTGGCAAATTGCATGTTTGATGCTATTTTGTGCATGAAATGATAATGGTGATTGATATGAGCATGGGACCAATTGCATTTGTTTCTAAATTGCTTGATTGTGATTTTGGATAATTTTCACTTGATGTTTTGATTTTTTCATCTCCTTTGGACCCTAGGCTTGGCCTAGTGGTCTAGTTTCTCATGTTTGGTTTGGATTTTCAGGTTGAGATGCAAAAGTCTTAAGGAGAACAATGCAAGTTGTAAATTGAGTTTGTTTGATGTTGTAAACTAACCTTGACTTTGTGTTGTAGGGTTTGATGCTTGAGTTTGAGCTCATGGCTTGCACTTGTGTGCATTAGCTTGTGTTTGACTGTACAAATTAACATTTGCTGTTTACTGTTGGTTTGTCTGGTATACTGACTGTGCTTGATTGATTCCAGGTACCATAGTCGCTTTAGTTATTTAAGAACTTGCTTGATGTTGCTTGGTTTTTAAACCAATTGAGGTAGACTCTCTTGTCTCCATGTAGTCTGGAAGACCTGGCCTGTTACTTGGCCAGGCAACTGTCTGAAGTCCCCCTTAAGGGGCAATGTTTGTGATTGTTTAACTTTGTCCCCAAGCAGGTAAAGACCTTGATTAAGGCAATTGGTGGATCATAGAGATATGCAGTCTATCTCCCACTATTCTGTTGAGTCGTCCCTCTGCTCACACCACTGTGTTGATGCATTGGGACACAAACCCAAGATCTTGTACATTGTACAGTTGTGTCAGAGTCTTGAGTGTAGAAGGGTTCCTCCATTCTGGACCCACGCTCCTTTGTCTGAAGCTCTCCCTGGTCAGGGATAAGAGCTGTGAAGTCTGATCTTCACTCATCTTTCATCTGCTTCACCCTGACTCTCAATGTCAGGGTTAAGAGCGAACACTACCCTGTACAGTTGACTTGCCTCGGCAGTCCACCCTTGTTTGAGCCTCACTTGACTGGATATAGTGTGTGCTATGTGAATGTTTGCTTTGTTGTGATTGATGCTTGCCTGTGTGTTTTGCTTTTCCTGGTTAGGATTAGTTTGCTGTTGAGCAAGTTAGGATAGAAACCATAACATAGGGCAATGATGCATGATAACACTAGGCTCGAGTACATCTCCCTGGTAGTGTGTCTCCCCTTGGTTTCTGGCTAGAATTTCTTTCCCTTTCAGGGGAACTACGTCGCCCTGATCCTCATACCAGATGAGGTACGTAGGCAGGAGACCGTGCGAGGTCTCTCCGGGCAACCTTTTTGCTTTTTGTGTGTGTTGTTTGACGATTGCTAGGCTCGAGTTCCCGACTCCTTAGCAATTTGTTGTTTCTTTGTTCATGTTGTGTGCTTGGAAGCCGGTATAAGTCCATCAAGTGGCATCTGGGTTCCAGTGTGTTTGTTTGGTTCGGAAGCCGATGTAAGTCCAGCGATTGGCATTCGGGTTCCAAGTTTGCCTGTGTTTGTGTGTGTCCTGTTTGGCGTGCGTGAGCCGAACTACGGCAGCTCTGATTCTCGTTCCATACGAGATACGTAGGCATAGGACGCGATGTCCTAGCGAGCCCTCTTCCTCTTAACCCCACCTGTGTTGTTTCGGCGTGTGTGTGTGATGTGTTTGTTTTAGCAACCTTTTTTTTTCTAGAGCGTGGATCTCGTCGAGTACGACGGACGTGAGGGGTGCTAATACCTTCCCCTTGCGTAACCGACTCCCGATCCCATTCTCTTTGGTCGCGAGACCATGCTTTTCCCAGGTTTACTTCGAGCGTTTCCTTTCCCTCTTTTGGGATAAATAACGCACGGTGGCGGCTCTGTTTGTTTTTGTTTTAGCCCGCCGGTTGTTTTTCGCGGATGCGACAACTGGCGACTCTGCTGGGGACAGCAATGGATGTTGACCTGTGCTGGTCCATCTTCCCTAAGCGAGTCTCTCCTAGCGTTCTAGGATAGTTTAGGTTGCTTGTGCCGCTTTATTTATTGCATTTATTATTCTGACTGTGTATATATTTGCATAAATATTTGCATGCATCATACTATCATGTTGCCGTCCTCTGTGCAGGTGGTTCCTCTGTTTGGGGTGGGTGTTCTGAGTGGGGCTAAAACCCAGGCCCGAGTATACACCTAGGATTAGTGTGGTCTCATGTTGCCTCTTTCATGTTAGGTCAACATGTGCCTGGCAACGTGATGTACCACAAGCCAGACGAGGTTCATTTGATAGTGCTTTCCTCTGTGGGGTACTCCACTTTGGTTGAGTTACTTCATTTGAGCTGTTGACTCTGGTGACCGATCATTTCCCGGATCTTTGGTTTAGACGATCTTAAGGGAGCTACAATGGCACACCCGAAAGGGCAAACCCATTGAGTATCTTTGCCCGATTGTCGAGACTATTATCCGCCTTAGGGTGACCTGGTTAGAATTTACCTGTGAGGGGAGGGTGATTCTTTCAGATGCTTGTTCAGATGGTGACTCAGATGGTGACTTTTGGTTCCGTTGATCAGGGTCCTATTTATGAGTCGGATTTATGGTCATTTATTGCCGAGACGCCGGAGTGCTGTCCGTGTTATTTATTAGTGGGGATCCGTTTATTTCAGGATTCCCCGGGCCGATTCAAAGATTATTGGGTATTTGCTCAGAGATTGTTGGGTGATGATGACAGTGTATCAGTCAGTTCCGTTTATTTCGGAACCTTTGAGTTGGATTTGTGGTTACATGTTCCCTCAGATGGTTGTGATCGGTTCAGAAATCAGGGTTGTAACTCAGAGTGCAGATGATCAGATGGCTTGGAGGATGGCAATGCATTGCATTCATTCATCAGCATCATTACATCTTGCATTTACCTGCATCTAACACATGTTTATCCATATGCAGGGACATTTTGATCAAGATCCTGGTTGAGAGACTTTCTGTTCAGATATGAGGACCGGTTTGAAGCATGATGTTGCCTACAGTTTCTTCGACCCAGAGATTGGTGTGTTGAAGGAGATGATAGCATTGATTACACCCGACCATGTGGGGGTGTTCAGGGAGGCATACGGTGGTATTCTGAAGATGGTTTTCAGACTCACTGATAATGACAGGAGCGCCATTCATACACTTCTCCAGTTCTATGACCCGGGACTGAGATGTTTCGTGTTTCCGGACTATTTGTTGGGACCTCTGATGGAGGACTATGCTAGCATCCTGGGTATGCAGATCCGTGATCAGATTCCTTTCCATGTTACTAGGGTGGAGCCTGATGTCCTTGGGATTTCCCGTGCTCTTTATTTGAGTCCGGAAATGATCAAGGAGGGTTTGAAGGAAAAGGGAAAATTACCTGGATTTCATTTGAGTTTCTTGGAAGCTAAGGCCAAGGAACATGCTGCTATGGGTAATTGGAAGACGGTCTGTGCTCTGATTGCTGTAAGCATTTATGGTGTTATTCTGTTTCCTAATCAGAAGAACTTTGTGGACCATAATGCTATCAGATTGTTCGTACAGAGGAACCCTATTCCTACTCTGATCGGAGATGTCTATTACTCGGTTCATAACAGGAACGAGAAGAGACGTGGTGGTTTGATCAGATGTTGTGCTCAGTTGCTATTCAGGTGGTTTATGGGGTATTTGCCTTCCCGAGGTGCTTTTGCTCATCTTGATCCTACTGTCAAGTGGTCTTTCAGGTTGATGGGTTTGCGGGCTGCTGACATTGCTTGGACTCATAATGGTATGGCTGGACGGGATTTTATATACAGTTGTGGGAGTCTTCCCAATGTGCCTCTTGTAGGAGTTCAGGGCTGCGTCAATTACAACCCGGTGCTTCTCAGGAGACAGATGGGGTTTGCCGTGGAGGGTCCTCCTCTCGAGCGAGAGATTCAGGAGTCCTTTTACTTCCTGATTAAGGGCAATCAGGCCAAGCTGAGGCAAGTATTGGATGAGTGGCGTGATATTCGGAGGAAGGGCAAAGTTCCTTATGGCAAGGTTAACAGCCGGTATTTCCCTCTATTTGATGATTGGTTGCGGAAGAGGATAGAGCTCACACTTCTACCATTTCCGGGAGGTGATCCTTGGTGTCCTATGATTGAGGGTCCGAGTTCTTCTGTCAGTATGGAAGAATTCCTCGAGATGAAGAGAGCCAGAGATCAGTTGCTTACAGAGAAAATTGAATTGGATATGACTGTTGCTCGGATTCAGACGGCTAATCAGGAGATTAGGGTGAAGATGGAAGATCAAGACAAGCGACATGCCTTGGAAGCAAAGCGCTTTGAGATGGATACTGCCTACTATGGGAAGATCAATCAAGCCTTAGCGTCATCCACAAGAGAGCACGACATCACGAAGGAGAAGCTAGCTAGAGCCTCAAAGGTCATTGAAGATGAGAAGAGGAGGCAAATCCTCGTGAGGGATCAGAGGGATGACAGAGTCAGAGTCCTCATTGCTGAATGGGAGGCAAAGCTGAAGATCAAGGAAGCAGAGAATGTAAAGACCATCGCTGAGAGAGATCATTGTATCGCCGAGAGGGATCATTACATGGCTGAGAGAGATCACTACTTCAGGCAGATGAAGATTCACCAGAAAGAGGTGGGGAGACTACAGCAGGAGAATACCGAGCTCAGGTTTGCCGCAGAGTTCGCGAGGATGGAAGATGAGATAGGGCCATCTGTGGGACCCTCGTCCGGCTAGATCTTTCATTTGTGGGGATTACCGTCAGGCTTGTTGACGGAATTCATTTGCTTGTATTTCCTTTCCTGATTCTGGAGAGTTGTATTTGATTTGATGTATGACTTTGGCACTTCTTGTGCAATTTTTGCTATGTGATGGTTATTTTCATTCTGTGGTTGATCTTCAAGCTTTATTTGCTTTACCGTATGCACTCACACAGCACACACATGGTTGGGGGTATTTTGCTAAATCATGAAAATCTGATCTGTATGATGAAATCAAATGCTGAATGTCGGAATATTGATGCCGAATTATTTTGTCTCGATGAAGCCAGGATCAAGAGACAAAGTGTTCCTCATATGGATAAACACTGCATTCATGCATGATCATAATAACATGTTTTATTTTGCAGGTATCAGTGCTAACGTGCTTGATTGTTACAGGAATCATTGCTCGTGCTCGAAGAGCTGTACCTTTGCACTCAACTCGCCTGCACAGATACTTCACGCGCCGCAATACTCCCAGACTGATGGATCTTCTAAACGCAGATATGCTTGAGCTAAATGACAAGATGAACGAGCTGATCAACATCATGCAAGGTTTTGCAGTTGGTCAGAAAGCTCTAGCTGATAAAGTTGAGAAGCTCGAGCGGGCTTCAGCGGCAAACAGTGGTGTAAACCTGGATGGTGTCTCCAACCAGGGGCTGGGTGGTTCTCGAGATGGTGGCAAGAGGACAACCATGGGTATAGTGAACAATGCTGGAGGTTTTGGTGCTGCGGGTGGTCAACCGGGCCAGAACTTGAAGGATAGTCTTTTCCCGCCTTTCTTCGGGGTGGATGATGACAGAGAGGAAGACAGGGAAGCTGACCAATTCTCGATGCACAATGAACCTTTTGGTCAGTACGGTGCCCAACCACAGAACAAAGAGATTCAGCTGCTGGCTGAGAAGATCCGAGCTTTGGAGAGCTATGCCACTCCTGGGGTGGTTAATATGTCCAACATGGGGCTGGTAGAGGGGATTGTGATCCCGCAGAAGTTCAAAGCGCCTGCGTTTGATCGGTACAATGGGAGTTCTTGCCCTGAGACTCATCTACAGGCATTTGTCTGTAAGATCTCAGCTTACACTATGGACCAAAAGCTGTGGATGTATTTCTTCCAGGACAGCCTGTCCGGAGGCTCACTGGAATGGTACACCAAGCTCAAGTCCTTAGATATCAAGAGTTGGCAAGATCTTGGGGACGCATTCTTTAAACAGTATCAGTTCAATGCTGATATGGCCCCGAGTCGTACCCAGCTGCAGGGTATGTCTCAGAAAAACAGTGAAGGGTTTAAAGAATACGCCCAGAGATGGAGGGAACTGGCTGCCAGAGTGCAACCCCCACTGGTGGATAGAGAGATGTTTGATCTCTTTATGGGGACCCTGCAGGGGGCATACGCCGAGAGAATGGTTGGTTGTCCGGTCACCAATTTCTCAGATATAGTTGTGGCGGGTGAAAGGATCGAGAGCTGGCTGAAACTTGGAAAGATTCAGGGTAATGCTTCATCTTCAGGATCGAAGAAGCCCTTCAGTAATGGCCAGAGGAAGAAGGAGGGTGATACCAGTGCAGTGTACACCCAGAGGGGACCCAGTAGGGATCGTTACTTTCAGCACACTGCTGCGGTAACTATTCCTGCTGAGAATCAGCCTGCACCACAGCAACAGCAACAACCTCAACAACAAAGACAACCGTTTCAGCAGAGGCCTCAGAGGGCTGGTTATCAAATGCGGGGAAGAGCCGTCGACAGGCAGTTTGACAGGCCTCCTGTAACCTATTCCTTTTTGCTGAAGAAGTTGATGGATTTGGGGCTGGTACAAACAAGAACTCTGGCACCTTTGAGACCTGATCAGAGGCCAACCAATTATGATGAAAATGCCAAGTGTGAATTCCACTCGGGTGCTCCCGGACATAATATAGAGAACTGTAAAGCTTTTAAGCACACGGTTCAAGACCTGGTGGATTCGAAAGCTATCAACTTCGCACCATCTCCCAACGTCAATGCTAATCCCATGCCCGCGCATGGTCAAAGGGGGGTGAATGCTATCTCTGAGGAGGATAGAGTTGGGTTGTCTACTGTTGATCGACTGAAGACTCCTCTGGCTGAGGTCAAGAGGCAGTTGTTGTTGAATGGGGTCTACCCGGGCTGCGGTATTGACTGTGCTGAGTGCACTGTTTCTGTCAAGGGGTGTTCATTGTTGAGGAAGACTGTTCAGGGTCTGATGGACGATGGGAGTATTCTGGTTGAGAGGAAAGTCGATTTGGGGAAAGATGAAGTCTCCACCATAACGATTTACTTTGATCCGGTGGATTTGTCTACTCTTGCTGAAGCGGCTCCAGTTACCATCACGGTACCTGGACCAATTCCGTATGACAAAGATGATGCCGTGCCATGGCATTATGGTGGAGAGGTATACTGTAATGGGGAGAAAATGGAAGAACAGACTGCTAGTGAAACCACCGTGTCAAAGGTGGATAATGCCGGTCCCAGCGGTTTCACTCGCAGTGGAAGATTGTTTGCTCCAGATGCCTTGAGGGGAGGGGAAGGAGAAAAAGCGAAAAAAGAAAAGGCCGAGGCTTTAGCCAGGGCAAAAGGAAAAGCAGTGGTTGGTGATAATACTCCAGTGGTGACACCGGCGCCTGTGGGGTCGGAGGAAAAACTTGATGATGATGCGGAGGAATTCTTGAGGATCATCAAGAAGTCGGAGTACAAGCTGGTTGACCATCTGCAGCAGACTCCTTCCAAAATTTCGATTCTGTCGTTGTTGTTAAGCTCTGAGGGGCATAGAGAGGCTTTGTTGAAAATCTTGAAGAAAGCCTATGTTCCTCAAGAGATTACCATTAACTAGTTGGAGACGGTCGTGTCTAATGTGCATGCCAGCCATGGGTTGGGCTTTACTGACATGGACTTGACTGTGGATGGGAGGAATCATAACCGTGCTTTACACATTGCAATGGAATGCAAAGGAGCTGTGCTTTCGCATGTGCTGGTTGATACCGGCTCCTCATTGAATGTGTTGCCAAAGAAGGCTCTGGCTAAGCTGAATTGTGATGGGCTGATCCTGACTCCCACTGATTTGATTGTGCGGGCGTTTGATGGGTCGAAGCGGGCCGTGTTTGGAGAGGTTGAGCTGCCTGTGAAGATAGGCCCAGAGGTGTTCAAGTCGACTTTCTATGTCATGGATATTCAGCCGGCATACAGTTGCTTGTTGGGTAGGCCGTGGATTCATGCTGCGGGGGCAGTAACCTCGACTTTGCACCAAAAGCTGAAATATATCTGGGAGGGACAGGTTGTCACTGTGTGCGGAGAAGAGGACATCTTTGTCAGCCACCTGTCCTCATTCAAATATGTGGAGATGGACGGCGAAATCTGGGAAACGCCAAGTCAAGTTTTCGAAACCGTTAAGGTGGAGAATGCTCTTTTTGCAAAAGAGGAGGAAAAACCGTCCATTGCTTCATACAAACAGGCCGCTGAGGTGGTGAAGAATGGAGAGGCTCCTGGTTGGGGCAGGATGATGGATGTCTCCGCAAAGAAAGACCGCTTCGGAGTGGGGTATCAGCCTGGCAGAGGCTCATCAGGACAAGGCAGAGGACGCCGTACGTCAGTCACCTTCACTAGTGCCGGAATGCTTGATCCGGATCACATCTGCATGATGAGTGATGAAGCTGACAGCGACTGCGACATGGACCGGTGGATAAAGTCGTGCGCACCAGGGATGGGAATCCAGAACTGGAAGGCTGAAAAGATCATCCGGGTCACTCTGCTGGAAGAGTAATATTTTTCCTGTTTTTGATTTTATTTGCATGAAAGCCATACGTGTTGCCCGACACGTAATGGTTCATTGTAAGGGCCACCTCATGTTAATATTTGCAAATTCGCATCATTAATAAAAGGATGTTTTTCAGTTAAAAGCGGTGTTCCCTGTTTTTCATTTATTTTTACAGTTTAAAAATGAAAACAAAATAAAAATGGCAATGTTTCATTTTTCTTGTCAATTTGTCTCGTTCCGGTTCTAAGCAATGCATGAATCCACATTCATGCAGATGCGATCATTCTCCGGATCTCATTGATAACAATCCTGTTACACCCTTGTATGACTTCGACAATCCAATCTATCTTGCCGAGGAAGAAGACGAAGAAGATTGTGAACTGCCAGGGGAATTAGCCAGGTTGTTAAAACAAGAGGAGAAGGTGATTCAGCCGCACGAAGAGCAGATTGAAGTGGTGAATCTGGGTACCGACGAGGTCAAGAAAGAAGTGAAAATCGGGGCTGCTTTAGAGGAAAGTGTCAAGAGTAGAATGGTGGCACTGTTGAAAGAGTATGTCGACATCTTTGCCTGGTCTTATCAGGATATGCCAGGGTTGGATACCGATATCGTTGTGCACAAGCTACAGTTGCGAGCAGATTGTCCTCCAGTGAAGCAGAGGTTGCGCAGAACTCGACCTGACATGGCGATGAAAATCAAAGAAGAAGTGCAAAAGCAGTGGGATGCTGGTTTCCTTGCTGTCACTAATTATCCGCCATGGGTCGCGAACATTGTGCCAGTCCCGAAGAAAGATGGGAAGGTGAGAATGTGTGTGGACTATCGGGATCTGAATAGAGCTAGTCCGAAAGATGATTTTCCGCTACCTCACATCGATGTGTTGGTAGACAATACAGCTCAATTCTCGGTGTTTTCCTTCATGGATGGCTTTTCTGGCTATAATCAAATCAAAATGTCGCCAGATGATATGGAGAAAACAACGTTCATCACACCGTGGGGCACTTTTTGTTACAAGGTGATGCCATTTGGTCTCAAGAACGCCGGTGCTACTTATCAGAGGGCCATGGTGACTTTGTTTCATGATATGATTCATCATGAAATTGAATGCTATGTTGATGACATGATAGCAAAGTCCCAAACAGAGGAGGGGCATTTGGTAGATCTGGCCAAGTTGTTCGACCGGCTGAGACAGTTCAGACTGAGGTTGAATCCGAACAAGTGCACGTTCGGAGTGCGGTCCGGTAAATTGCTGGGGTTCATTGTGAGCGAGAAAGGAATCGAGGTTGATCCTGCAAAAGTAAAAGCGATAAGAGAAATGCCTGAACCGAGAACAGAGAAGGAGGTTCGTGGTTTCTTGGGTAGATTGAACTACATTTCACGGTTCATATCTCATCTAACAGCCACGTGTGAACCAATATTCAAGTTGTTGAGAAAAGATCAAACGGTCAGGTGGAATAATGATTGCCAAGCGGCATTTGAAAAAATAAAAGAGTATTTGCAGGAGCCTCCGATTCTGATGCCTCCTGTGGAGGGAAGACCGTTAATTCTGTACTTGACGGTCCTCGAGGGGTCTATGGGGTGTGTATTGGGGCAGCATGACGAGTCTGGTCGAAAAGAGCATGCCATATACTACCTTAGTAAAAAGTTTACCGACTGTGAAACAAGATATTCACTGCTCGAGAAAACTTGCTGTGCTTTGGTCTGGGCTGCTCGCCGACTGAGGCAGTACATGCTGGTTCATACCACTTTATTGATTTCCAAGATGGATCCAATCAAGTACATTTTTGAGAAGCCAGCATTGACCGGACGGGTTGCGAGGTGGCAAATGATTTTGACAGAATATGATATACAGTATACCTCTCAGAAGGCGATCAAGGGGAGTGTATTGTCTGATTACCTCGCTCAGCAACCCATTGATGATTATCAACCGATGAAGTTTGAATTCCCTGATGAGGACATCATGTTTCTCAAATCGAAAGATTGCGAGGAACCAATCCCGGAGGAGGGGCCTGACCCTGAATCCGAATGGATTTTGATGTTTGATGGGGCCGTTAACGTGAATGGTAGCGGTGTTGGTGCTGTTTTGGTTACGCCGAAAGGATCCCACATTCCTTTTGCTGCCCGGCTAACATTTGAGTGCACCAACAACGTGGCTGAATATGAAGCTTGCATATTGGGGATTGAAGAGGCGATTGATTTGAGAATCAAGAACCTTGTCATATATGAAGATTCAGCTCTGGTGGTAAATCAAGTTAACGGAAAATGGTATACGCATCAGTCTCATTTAGTTCCATATCAGGATTATACGAGGAGATTGTTGACGTTTTTCACCAAAGTGAAGTTGCATCATGTGCCCAGAGAAGAGAATCCTTTGGCAGATGCTTTGGCTACTCTGGCTGCCTTGATCAAGGTGCAGTGGTGGAATCAGTTCCCCAGTGTTGAAGTAGGTCGTCTGGATAGGCCGACTTATGTGTTTGCTGTTGATACAGCGCCTGATGATGAGAAGCCGTGGTATTACGATATCAAACGCTATCTGCAGACTCAAGAGTATCCTGAGGGAGCATCTAAGAAGGACCGAAAGACTCTGCGGAGGTTGGCCATGGTGTTCTACCTGAATAAGGATGGGGTTTTGTATAAGAGGAATTTTGATTGGGTCTTGCTCAGATGTGTTGATGATAGAGAAGCAGGCCAATTGATGAAAGAGGTTCATGAAGGATCGTTCGGTACCCATGCCAGTGGGAATGCAATGGTAAAGAAGCTGCTGAGGGCAGGTTATTATTGGATGACAATGGAGGCCCACTGTTTTAATTTCGTGCGGAAGTGTCATAAATGCCAGATTTATGCTGATAAGGTGCACGTGCCTCCAAATCCGTTGAGTTTGATGTCGTCTCCATGGCCGTTTGCTATGTGGGGCATTGATATGATCGGAAATATTGAGCCTACAACTTCGAATGGGCACCGGTTCATATTAGTGGCTATTGATTACTTCACCAAATGGGTAGAAGCAGCCTTTTATACGAACGTGACGAAGCAGGTCGTTGCCAGGTTTCTCAAGAGAGACATCATTTGCAGATATGGGGTTCCCGAGAGAATCATTACTAATAATGGTTCTAATTTGAACAATAAGATGATGGCAGAGCTGTGCCGGGAATTCAAGATCGAGCATCACAATTCTTCTCCCTATCGTCCGAAGATGAATGGGGCGGTTGAGGCAGCCAACAAGAATATAAAGAAGATTGTGCAGAAAATGGTGGTAACCTATAAAGACTGGCATGAGATGTTGCCGTTTGCTTTACATGGGTATCGAACGTCGGTGCGTACATCTACTGGGGCAACTCCTTTCTCGTTGGTATATGGGATGGAAGCTGTGCTACCGGTTGAGGTTCAAATTCCCTCTTTGAGAGTCCTGATGGACGTGAAATTGCAAGAGGCTGAATGGGTAAGGACTCGGTACGAAGAGTTGAGCCTGATTGAAGAAAAGAGGCTGGCAGCCATCTGTCATGGGCAGTTATACCAGCAAAGGATGAAGCGTGCTTTTGACAAAAAGGTACGACCTCGGGTATATCACGTGGGTGATATGGTGCTGAAAAGGATCCTTCCTCCTCAAAACGATCGAAGGGGCAAATGGACACCTAATTATGAAGGTCCGTTCGTGGTCAAAAGGGTTTTCTCTGGCGGAGCCTTGTTGTTAACGACCATGGATGGTGAAGATTTTCCATCCCCTGTGAATGCAGACGCAGTTAAAAAATACTTCGTATAAAGAGACCCGCTGGACGAAAAGAATAAAATAGTCCAGGCAAAAATGGGCATCCCGGCGAACCAAAAATAGAAAAAAGGTTCGGGCAAAAATTAGGGATAAAATGAAAAAATTGTACACCCGGTAAGTCGAAAACCTGAAAAGGCGACTTGGGTAAAAAAGGGTATCCCGGTGGACTGAAAACCGAAAGGGCGGTCCAGGAAAAAGAGGGATTGAAACGAACAACTGCGTCCAGCACGATCGTTTACGCTTTGGTTAAGGCACATGGATAATACCCGGTGGGGATCAGTTGGAATCGTCTTGTTCAGAAGGCAGAAAGCACGGAGAGTCTGAGGACATATGGGGTGTAACCGAGTTGGAACTCGATGAGATTACGGGTTTCACATTGCCATTAGGATAGATTTTTCCTTTTGTGCGCAATTACCTCTTTTCAGGAATTGCTTCCTTTGTATTGCTCGGTTGGGAGCCACATTTTTTCAATCAATAAAATGCATATTCAGTCAAATAATTTTGTTATTGTTTTTCATTACCGCTTTGATTGCAAAAACATCCGATTATTTTGATAAAGAATCTTGCATTTTTAGACATACAGGTCCCTTCCAATGCATGTCTATAAGATTGAAAGCTTCAAATCTTATTCGGAAGGTTGAGTGGCCCAAGTGTTGAAATCTTGACACGCCTGGGGCACGGTTTTATCTAACGATCTGTTTTGCAGGAGCTGTTAGATATCTTTCCCTCACTTGCAGGTTGTGATGTGGAAGCTTTTGACAAAGCCAATCCCCATGGAGTCCAATCAGGGACGGATGAATATGAGGGGATGACGAAGAGACGTTGAGACGTACGACGATCCTTGGAATTAATCAAGAAGACTCTTCAAAATCGGAAGATTGGAAAGTCTGTAGAAATTCCCCGCAGGGAGTCCAATCAGGGACGAACGAATAGAAGAACGGTGAAGAGACGGCGAAGGACGTACGACGACCCTTGAAATTAATCAAGAAGACTCTTCAAAGTCGGAAAATTGAAAAGTCTGTATAGTCCACAGGAGTTCGCTCTCCGTCGAGCGCGGCGCGACTTGGAATACAAGATGATGGAGCAGAAAAGGTCCAGATGAGTCGGGATGTATATCCCCAAGCAGAGTCGTGAGGACCAATTCCCCAGCAGATTCAAGGTCTGCGGCTTCCCCAGTAGGGTCCGGATGGTTATCCCCAGCAGGTGTCAGATCGATGCTTCCCCAGTCGCCAGGCCTGGAGGTTGCTGTTTCCCCAATAGAGCTATCTGTGAGCATTTCCCCAGTGAAGTCGCCAGGTATCTGTGAGGGTTCCCCAAAGCAGAGTCGGGATTGATATCCCCAGCAAGTCGAAGACTGTTGTATCCCCACAGAGTGTTGGTGGTTCTTATCCCCTGCAGTTTCCTGAGCGGATTGGGTGCAAAGGAGGTTCTTCCCTAGCAAGGGTTACCTTTTCCCAGCAGCAGCAGTGCTATTCCCCCAGCGGGGTGGAGATCGGAGAATTGACGAGTTCCTCAACAGAGTGTCTCGAGCTCCCCAGAAGAGTCCCTTGAGGGGGGCACTTTTTATGCATTCATTATGTAGAATAGCATGGCATGTTGCATGGAAAAAATAAATCGCGTAGCATTTCCATGATTGTGGAGCATTACGCAGAAAAAATCAATCATGCATCATATTGCAAGCATAGGCTAGTCTCAAACCGTGGTTACTGTTTGAGAGGTGGTTTTGCCCGAAGGTGTAGGTGTTACTCCGAGGAGTTTAGCATTGTGATTTCGAATCAAAGGTGTTCTCCCAGTAGTGCGATACTGGAGGAAATTTTTTCCGTCGAACGGAGATGGGAAATGTTATGCGATCAGCGCAATTCAAGCCGTGGTTACCGCTTGAAGGTTTTGGTTTCGCCGGATGGTGAAGATGTTACTCTGAGGAGTTTAGCATCATGTTGTCAGATCAGCAATGTTCCCCAGTAGTGCGATACTGGAGGAAATTTTTCCGTCGGACGGAGATGGAAATGAAATCGAAGGACGTTACGCGATCAGCGCGACTAACGGGGTTCAATCGGAGAAAAGGAAATGTGAGACATTTTCTGGAGAACGGGGTTCAAATGGAGAAAAGGAGACACGAGGTGTTTTCTGGATATCGGGGTCCAAATGGAGATTGGAGTTGAAGATTATATCCGGGATGAGGTCCTCAGGATTATCTTCTGTTCATGTGTCACCTTAGACTTTGGCTGAGGCCAATGGAGGTCGTTATGGGTGTCTTCTGAGGAAGAGATGCACATGTTACCTTCCTTTTGTGAAGGTTTACCCTCTGATATGTCACCCTCAGAGTGGTTTGGTGTATTTCCGATGTTGCCAGCGGAATTATCACGAGAAATGGGAGAACGGGGTTCAAATGGAGAGAAGGAAATGTTGAGACATTTTCTGGAGAGCGGGGTTTAAATGGAGAAAGGGAAATGTTGAGGCATTTTCTGGAGAACGGGGTTCACAATGGCGATCACGAGTTATCGTCAGGCGACTGGGGTTCAAATGGAGAATGGGTTTCATTATTTTGGCAAACAAGGTGTCGGGGTTCAAATGCAGTGATCGGGGATCATTTGCGCGAAAGAAAATTTCGGGGTTCAAGAAAATGAAAAAGATAAGATAAGAAAATTTTTGGGGTTCAAGAAAAACAAAAAAAGAAGAGTAATAATAATCCCCAGTGGATGTGGTGTTCAGGCCATGGTTATCCCTGTGTTACCATTTATTTTGGTGTCCAGGTCGATGTTTCTGTTTCGGTGATCAGGCCGACTTTCTCCGTACCAGACGGATTTTTTTTTGAAGATTGTGTTTCTTTGCCGATTCTGACAGGCATTGTTAATTATTTTCCCATCAGAGTGCAAATTGTCCGTCTGTTCTTGGTATTCAATCACTCTTCATCCTGATCATCTGAAAGCCGAGGCTATTCATATCGACAGGTTCATAGTGGATTGAATAGGGGCAGCTGTAACACCTCAAAATTTGCCCTCCTCTCTTGGGACTAGCTTAACATATTACATTGCATTTCTTAGGTCATTAGGAATTGCATATTGCATATCATGTGGAAACATTGTGCAATTTATCCTCACAAGTCTTGATCAGGAGATAAGAGTTGGAGGTGCAAGCCTATGGTTTCATTGGACTGGATCATTAACTATCTGAGGGTGGTGATTCAAATTAGGGTTTTGATTTTCAAGGGGGATTGGTCTTCATCTTGGTGGAAATGATACATCATCATCATCATGGTTTTGGTATTACCAGAAGATTCAAGAGATTGATCATACACCTTGAGATTAGGGTTTTGACCACTGGTCAACCCTAATCAGTCTAATCATTAGCATTGGGCCAATCAGGGCATGGCAAGGAGATGGGGTCTACAATGGATAGGGGGATCATCATGTGATTATTTTGAGCTTATGGAAGCTAGGGTTTCATCATTGAGCCATTTCATCAGAAGATTGGGGCTCAACTTGATCAGTGCATTGCCAAATTCATCTATCAATCAGAAAAGTCAACTGTGGTCAATTGTGCTTGATTTGATGGATTTGGAGGTGGGAGAGAGTTGGATACACTTCATTCATGTCTAAACAAGTTTCATTTGGCATTTCAAAGATCAAGAATGAAGAAAATAAAGTCAGACAAAAAATTGCCAAAAAAAGAAAGTGACTTGTAATGGAAGTTTCCAAAAATGGAAAGTTTTTCACCTCAACATTACGTGTCCAAAAATGCTTCAAATGAAAATTTGTTCAACATGAAAGTTGTAGATCTTGCTCTCATCTTTCCAAAAAGTCCAAGAACTTGAAATTCCCATGTATGGTTGACAAGTTATGGTCCATTCATTTTCCAAAAATGCCTAAAATCAAAGTGGCATAACTTTCACATGGAATGTCCAATTTGGGTGATCTTTTTGTGAGCAAACCCCATTTCACATGTACTTTCATATTGCATAATCAAAATTCATCAAAAATGGCCATGGTAAAAAGTCAAATTTCAAGTGGACTATGTTGAATTTTTGGTGTGAATATGTGATTTTGAGAATTACTTGGAATTTGCACATGAGACCAATGCCAACACACTCCATACATCATTTAGAACTTGTGTGAATATTCATTTTACTGTTGCATTGCCAATTGGAGAAGGTCATTTTGGAGATTTCACTTTAAATCACATTATGCTAATCAAGCCAATTTGGTAATTGTGATTAAGGGAATGGATTAGCAGGGGTATATAATGCTAACTGAAACAGAAATTGTTAATGATAATCACATTCTCCAAGATCTAACAAACTTTTTCATCAAAACCTCTCAAATTCTCCAAGAACTTCATCACTATTTTTCAACATTTCTTCACCAATTCTTAATCAATTTGCATCATTCTTCTTTGGTTCATCTTCCACAAGACTCATTGAGGAACTGTTTGCTGAATCCAAGGCCAGAACCATCAAGAATCACGACTGTTGGAAGTAAGCTCAACAATGGCAAATTGATGAATCTTGCAACTGGAGCATCCTCGAGCTAAGCTAGTTTCTCCATTCACCTTCCTCATCGTTGTACTACTTCTGTTTTGGTGAATTACACGTGGAAACATCAAGATTCATCACTGCTTCATCATAAGGTGACTTTTTCGAATTCCTCTATTGTGTGAATCATGATATGCGTTTTGTAGGCCTTGCAATGTAGATCTTCATGATGCTTATAGTTTTTGATTTGATTGAGTATTGGATGAGAAATCTGAGTTTGAATGTTTGGATGTGATTCTTTTTTCACTCGATCCCGTCGCTATGCTTAGAGTTAGGTTAAATCAATGCCATATCCTTAATCCTTGTTGGAAGACGGTCACGATGATGTATAGTTTGTTGATTTTGATTAAGATTCGTTGTTCATCATTTCTGGAAAAATCTGAGTATGTTCTTGTTCAAGAACATGATGAAACACGCGTAGATCCTCAATTTCCTGGCCTGGATTTGAATATGTGTTTCCCGCGCGCCTTAGCCTATCAGAGAGCGCCAACGCTTCTAATTGAAGTGGCGTCGTTTTGGTCACACGCTTAAAATTTACAAGTTTGACATTATTCCATTTAATTTGTTTTATTTCTTATTTCTTTTGCAATTTGTTTTTCATTTTGATGCTTGATCTTTAGAAAATCATAACTAATTCAAAAATAGTCCAAATTGAGTGAGGTTTTTTTCACCATGCTCCTTATAATGTGTAGAATTTAATCATGATTTTTGTGATTTTTGTGCACGTGTGAAAATAAAAAATGCTTAGGGATTGATTGAATGTGTCACATATGTACATGCTTTGCCATATCTTTCATAAAATGATGATGCTTTCAAAGAAATTCATGAAATTTTTTGTGCTTATTCTGGACACTTTGATGGTGATTTTGATGTAGAGTTTGTAATTTTTGGATACTTGGTTGTTGAGATATGAATTTTTGATTAGAGGTGTGACAATTTGTGTCACACCAAGCTTGATGAACTTCATGATTTTATTTGCCTGGCTTAGGGATGTTGAATTGAGCTGAAATTTGTATGAATGATCATATGTATGTTGAGATAACATGTGAATTTCTCTGGAATTTTTGATGGCATTTTCTAATTGATTGGGATTTTCTCCTCTGTTGGATCATTTGGTTGATTGTTTGTGACACATGTTACCATTTGCTTTGTGAAATTCTGATCATTAATTGGATGAGTGTGAAATTTGACATGTGGATTGTAGACACATTGAGGCACATCATGTTTTTGATCCCATTCATTTATCATATGTTGTCACTGTTTTATAATTTATGGAAGTTGGTGCTTATTTTGATGCCTTGTGTTGGCTTGCTTGAAATTGTCTGAACTTCTTGATTTTCATTGACCTACTTCCTTTTGTCCAATTGAGCTGAAATTTTATATGCTACTCATTGAATGTTCCCTGTTTAGGTGTGAATTTTTGTGGAATTAATTGAATTGTTTTGGTGTGCTTTTGCTTGAGATAGTTCTGTTTGGTCATTTGGAGTGGCAAATTGCATGTTTGATGCTATTTTGTGCATGAAATGATAATGGTGATTGATATGAGCATGGGACCAATTGAATTTGTTTCTAAATTGCTTGATTGTGATTTTGGATAATTTTCACTTGCTGTTTTGATTTTTTCATCTCCTTTGGACCCTAGGCTTGGCCTAGTGGTCTAGTTTCTCATGTTTGGTTTGGATTTTCAGGTTGAGATGCAAAAGCCTTAAGGAGAACAATGCAAGTTGTAAATTGAGTTTGTTTGATGTTGTAAACTAACCTTGACTTTGTGTTGTAAGGTTTGATGCTTGAGTTTGAGCTCATGGCTTGCACTTGTGTGCATTAGCTTGTGTTTGACTGTACAAATTAATATTTGTTGTTTACCGTTGGTTTGTCTGGTATACTGACTGTGCTTGATTGATTCCAGGTACCATAGTCGCTTTAGTTCTTTAAGAACTTGCTTGCTGTTGCTTGGTTTTTAAACCAATTGAGGTAGACTCTCTTGTCTCCATGTAGTCTGGAAGACCTGGCCTGTTACTTGGCCAGGCAACTGTCTGAAGTCCCCCTTAAGGGGCAATGTTTGTGATTGTTTAACTTTGTCCCCAAGCAGGTAAAGACCTTGATTAAGGCAATTGGTGGATCATAGAGATATGCAGTCTATCTCCCACTATTCTGTTGAGTCGTCCCTCTGCTCACACCACTGTGTTGATGCATTGGGACACAAACCCAAGATCTTGTACATTGTACAGTTGTGTCAGAGTCTTGAGTGTAGAAGGGTTCCTCCATTCTGGACCCACGCTCCTTTGTCTGAAGCTCTCCCTGGTCAGGGATAAGAGCTGTGAAGTCTGATCTTCACTCACCTTTCATCTGCTTCACCCTGACTCTCAATGTCAGGGTTAAGAGCGAACACTACCCTGTACAGTTGACTTGCCTCGGCAGTCCACCCTTGTTTGAGCCTCACTTGACTGGATATAGTGTGTGCTATGTGAATGTTTGCTTTGTTGTGATTGATGCTTGCCTGTGTGTTTTTCTT
This sequence comes from Lathyrus oleraceus, assembly GCF_024323335.1. Taxonomy (NCBI): domain Eukaryota; kingdom Viridiplantae; phylum Streptophyta; class Magnoliopsida; order Fabales; family Fabaceae; genus Lathyrus; species Lathyrus oleraceus. The sequence continues at coordinate 202,668,243 of NC_066585.1, forward strand.
TTCCTGGTTAGGATTAGTTTGCTGTTGAGCAAGTTAGGATAGAAACCATAACATAGGGCAATGATGCATGATAACACTAGGCTCGAGTACAGCTCCCTGGTAGTGTGTCTCCCCTTGGTTTCTGGCTAGAATTTCTTTCCCTTTCAGGGGAACTACGTCGCCCTGATCCTCATACCAGATGAGGTACGTAGGCAGGAGACCGTGCGAGGTCTCTCCGGGCAACCTTTTTGCTTTTTGTGTGTGTTGTTTGAAGATTGCTAGGCTCGAGTTCCCGACTCCTTAGCAATTTGTTGTTTGTTTGTTCTTGTTGTGTGCTTGGAAGCCGGTATAAGTCCATCAAGTGGCATCTGGGTTCCAGTGTGTTTGTTTGGTTCGGAAGCCGATGTAAGTCCAGCGATTGGCATTCGGGTTCCAAGTTTGCCTGTGTTTGTGTGTGTCCTGTTTGGCGTGCGTGAGCCGAACTACGGCAGCTCTGATTCTCGTTCCAGACGAGATACGTAGGCATAGGACGCGATGTCCTAGCGAGCCCTCTTCCTCTTAACCCCACCTGTGTTGTTTCGGCGTGTGTGTGTGATGTGTTTGTTTTAGCAACCTTTTTTTTTCTTTCTAGAGCGTGGATCCCGTCGAGTACGACGGACGTGAGGGGTGCTAATACCTTCCCCTTGCGTAACCGACTCCCGATCCCATTCTCTTTGGTCGCGAGACCATGCTTTTCCCAGGTTTACTTCGAGCGTTTCCTTTCCCTCTTTTGGGATAAATAACGCACGGTGGCGGCTCTGTTTGTTTTTGTTTCAGCCCGCCGGTTGTTTTTCGCGGATGCGACACATGGTATGGGACATGAATCATTTTATGAAATACATGAGTATACATTATTTTTCGCTGCGAACGCATATTCTTGAATATTCATGATATTTGAAATGTGTTATTTTAAATGACCAGGTGTATTGTATATTGATGATGAATGATGTTGGTTTTTGAAAGCTTTTAGTTTTTGAAAACGTTGATGTGACGCCCTTTTGTTTATATGCGTGCTTATTCACTCTGATTATATGTTAAGTATTTTGGGGTATAAAAAGGGGTGTTACAATTCAAATCTCTGTAATCAACACACATGCAGACTTTTCCATCTTTCTTCGGCACATGCACAATATTGGCCACCCATTGCGGATACTCATTGGTCACAAGGAAATCGACATCAATCTGCTTTTGCACTTCTTCTTTGATCTTCACTGCCATATCAGGATGCGTTCTTCTCAACTTCTACTTGACTGGCGGACATTCTGGCTTCAACGACAATCTATGCTCCATAATCTCAGAATCCAAACCAGGCATGTCTTGATAGGACCAAGCAAACACATCTGAATACTCTCAAAGAAGATCAACCAACCCCTTCTTTACATCTGGACACAGTCGAGACCCAATCTTGACTTCCTTCACATCATCTCCGGAACCCAAGTTGACTAACTCAATCTGCTCTTCGAATGGCTGAATGGTTTTTCCTTCATGCTCAAGAAGACGAGACAATTCATCACTCACTTCTTCATCACTTTCCTCCTCAGCCTCAAACACAGGGAATTTAAAATTTGGAGAAGGAGAAGGATCATTGTATTCAACGGGGTTAGGAACCAACCTGCATAATGATTTGATATTTTGGTTTTAGAGAAGCGAATTTATGACCAAATATTATGCAGATGGACAATTATATTATTTATTTATGTTTTTTGTGATTGCCATTTTCAGAGTAAAGCAAAAAGTAAAAACAAAACATCATAGATGTGGATGAATAAAATTAATTTTATTGATGATCAAATTTGAAATGCCTAACAATGTTCACTTCCCCCTTAGGCATAGGAGAAGGATTTTTCTAAAACAAATAAAAGCAATTACTTAGATCGATGCAAAATAACAGGAATATCAACAGCAGTCCAATTGTTGCAAGCCTTTCCATGTGTCACAAAATTGGTGCAGTTTTCTTCTTCTTCATCCTCTAGCACAACAACTAAGTGTTGCTCATTGCCATGAATAAACCCTCCGCTACGGAAGCTAAGTTGCATAATCCTCTGATCTAGTAGTTGGTGAACCTTACTGAAAACCCAGACCAACTCTGCCCTTGTTGTCAGAGACCTCTACCATCCGCCCCCACTGATCCACACTACCTTCTTCAATAATCTTCCTTGCATCTTTTAATGAGGACATAGGTGCCCCAACCCTTTTTCCAGCAACAATAGATAAAGCTTGGAACTTAGTTCCAACCTCATCCTCAACTTCAACATAAGAGAAAGATGACAGGTGGCTAACCAACAACGCCTTTTCCCCGCCAACGATTACAAGCTTCCCATTCTTGACAAATTTGAGCTTCTGATGTAGTATGAAGGTAACAACTCCCGCCTCGTGGATCCATGGCCTTCCCAACAGACAACTATAGGCCGGATGGATATCCATTACTTGAAAAGTAATCTGGAAGTCACTCGGACCTATCTTCACTGGAAGGTCCACTTCTCCTATCACTATTTTGCGTGAACCGTCAAAAGCTTTGACGATTACACCACTATACCTCATAGGCGCTCCTTGATATGACAACTTTGAAAGAGTTGACTTCGACAACACATTCAACGAAGACCCGATGTCAACCAGTACATTGGATAAAGCATCGTCTTTGCAATTCATCGAGATATGCAAAGCCAAATTATGATTCCTACCCTCCTCGGGGAGTTCTTCATCACAGAAACTAAGATTATTACAGGAAGTGATGTTAGCCACAATATGATCAAACTGATCCACCGTAACATCATGTTCCACAAATGCTTGCTCTAGAACTCTCTGTAGTGCTTCTCTATGCGCTTCTGAATTCATAAGCAGAGACAATACTGAAATCTTTGAGGGGGTTTAGAGCAGCTGCTCCACCACATTAAACTCACTCTTCTTTATCAACCGAAGCACCTCATCATCATCATTAGTCTTCAAATTTCTGGATTAACTAGACTGACGCTTTGAATCACTAATTGGATCTACTGCAAGCACTTCCACCTTCTCACTAAATGTTGAATCTTCCACATCTTTTGGGAACACCGACCGAAACACTCGACCGCTACGGGTCACCTTAGTAACATCAGCAATGCTCACGACAGAACTGGTCATAGTCAATGGAACCTCTTGACCATTCTTCACAATAGTTGCATTATACTGATACGGAACAACCTTATCGGATGAATACGGGACTGGGCCCGCTAACCGTATGACCAACGGTGATACCGATCCTTGACTGATGTTGTTACTGCTACTACTGTCATACTGAATCACCACCCTCTCGGGGTTCTTAAACACTGGAACGATAACATTCACATCGTCATCTACGTGACGGGATTGAACAATTTGAATCATACCCTCATCCATCAACCGCTGGACGTCTCTTTTCACAATCATACAACCCATCAGGTTAACACTGCAGATAGCACAACCATCATGGTCATGCTCACAATCGCTCACCATACAAATGTCCTTATGCATCGTCACCAAAGATCTTTTGATGAAACAAACATCAAACACTTTGAACTCCCTAGGACAGCCGTCTACCATATTAATAGATGAATTTCCATGGGCTGGCAGTGGGTTTGCTTTCACATTAGGTGTGTGGTATTCAAAGGACACCATTCCACTTTTCACTAGCTTCTAAACTTCGTATTTGAGCGGATAGCAGTTCTCAATGTCGTGTTCGGGTTCTCCTTGATGAAAAGCACAACGGAGGTCAGACTTGTACCACCATGGGAGTGGTTTTGGAATTTGTGGCAGATTCCTCGGTTGGAGTAGGTTCTTGAGAACCAACGATGGATAAAGCTCTGTATAGGTCATAGGAATTGGGTCAAAAGAGACCTTCTTCCTCTTGAAAGTTTGTTGTTGAGGATTGTTGTTGTTATAGGTGTTTGTTCATTTTTGTGGTTGTTGTTGATGCTGTTGTTGTTGAATTGATGTTGACTGACTTGCGGAAAATATAGGAATTACGGAGGATACTTGATGATAGTGTTGACGGGGTGGTTGATTCCTTCTGGTCTGAGGCCTCATCTGCCTCCCACTAGTTATTACATTGGTGTTGACGGGGTGGTTGATCCCTAACAACAATGTCAGAAGATCTGGCTGCAAGCGCGTACTTCTTTCGAATGCGTCGAATCTCGGTCTTAAAAGAAGCCTTCATCTGAGTCTTCTCGAGGACAAGATGATCAAAAATCTTCTTCCAAGCAACGGGAGGCTGAGGAATGCTAGAGGAAGATGAGACCTCCAGCTCTCTCTGTCTTTTCGTCACTCGGTCTTCAAGTAGCTCAATGAGTGCATCTTTGTCCTTAGACTCCAACTGCAACTCCTCATGCTTTTTTCTCAAAGCATGGAAACGCTCTTCCCACATATCCTTTTCTTGCTTCATCTTGGCGAGTGCATCCTCTAACTCCTCTACATCTTGGTTAGGGAGAGTTAATGGCTCAACCACAACCACATACATAGGTCTCTCACAAGGATAAGGCATCTTCAACTCCAAAGCTCTCTTCTTCACCCAAGGAGTGTAAGCTTCTAAAGCTACACAATTGCGCGGACCGATCTCGGATCTTCCCTTCCTATGCACATTATGCTAAGCATGCACAATCTTCTGCTTCAAATGTTGGGGATCTTTGCCCTCTTGATAGAAAACACCTTTTAACAAAGTGTTATTAGGTTTGTCTTTCAAGGGGAACCCAAGTTGACGACGAGCCAAAGCAGGGTTGTAGTTAATTCCTCATTGTGTACGAATGAGAGGCACATTTGAGAATTCTCCACAATAATTAATAATCTCCAAACTACTCAAAGAAGGATCACACCAAACTATATCATCATTAGTGAGAGACATAAGTCTCTGAGACCACCGTAGACATTGTTTTGTGTTCCACAAAAGCAGGTGTCTGAGGCAAGTGTGAAATAAACCACTTGTACAGAAGAGGAATGCAACAGACAATAGTTCCACCACCTTTAGAGTTCCTTAGATGCAAAGAGAAATACATAGCACCCAACAACGTAGGCACATGATTCCCAATCAAGAAAATTCTAATAGCGTTAACATCAACAAAACCGTCAATGTTAGGGAACAAAGCTAATCCATAAATGAGCAACACAAAGATAGCTTAAAAAGCATCCACACTACCGGCTTGAGCAAAGGCAGTGGCTTCCTTGATGAGGAAATCAGATGGCAACCCAAACAATCCTCTTTTCTTCACCCAATGAGCCTCTATCTTAGACTTCTTTAAGTGAAGAGCTTCAGCAATAAGATGAGATCTGGGAATCTCTTCCAACCCACTAAAAGGTACCTTGCTAGAAACAGGTATTCCCAAGAGATGGGCATACTCCTCTAACATAGGCACAAGCTGATAATCCGGAAAAGTGAAGCAACGGTAGAGAGGATTATAGAACTGCACTAACACACTCAAAAGTCCTTCAACTACATCAGCAGACAAGATAGACAAAAGCTTCCCATGGCATTGTTTGAAGTCCAAGGGATCTAATACAAAAGATGTTAGCTTCCTTAACTCTTTCAAGTCGAGACATCTGAAACTGTACTTCTTAGTGTTCCTTCGTCCACAATCCATGGTCTTAAAATATTTGCAAATAATACCTCAGTTCCTTGAAATTTTCGTGTGATGAATGTTATGATGCGTATGAATGCATGAATGCAACAATCACAAATGAGGAATCACACACAAGGAAAACAAACAAAGGTCAAGGGATGAATCAAGTCATTGTCAAGATCAATCATCCATTTTGGTGGATTATGGTTCTCACCTTATCAACACCCAAGTTCCATTGATATTGACAAGACTTGATTGGATCAACCAAGAATCAAGGGTTTGTTGTGAGTCACGAGCATGGAGTCTGGGTAAGAACCATCCCAAAGGAGTGAACTAAGGATAAAACCTGTAGATCATGTTCTAAAAAGTTCCCAGAGTCTTAATTCCATCTATCAGATATTACAGGTTAAGAATACTGACTCATCGACCCATAATATTCTCAAGAGAAACTCGTCTGAGTGTAGTATCGCGTAACAACTGTTATCAAGTCTACACTTAAACAGTCTTTGTACTACGTCCTAAATAGGCTAATGGGGGTTAAATGTTCTACGGTCCTCAGCTTCTCGGACCCAAATTAGAGATAGTAATTCCTAACCACAAATACTTGTGTGACATTTCCAAATCCAAAAGGGTCTCCACTGAGCAGATGGATCTCAAGCCAACTTGTTAAGGACTACTCCACACAATTCGAACATGACTATACCATCCTCCTATCTTAATTGCACCCAAGTTCGGGTTAGAACTTATCTCACCACTCAGAGATCACAAAGCACAACAAGCAGATTATATTACACAAATATACATACATCACATATATACAATTATATACACACCAAAAAGTAGGCTAAACCCACTGGAGACTACTCCCCAACAGAGTCGCCACTTAATTTCTATAGCGGTAAATTCATGATCATCAAGCTATGGATAAGCAAGACATCAAATAACAAGAGTCGCCACCACACTTTTAATGTTTCCAAGGGAAAAGGGAAAAGTACGAACAAACCCCAAAAATAAGAAGTTTTCAAATCAAAACTAATAAAATGCCAGAGACTATAGGTAAGGGGGTTGTTTACATAGAGGGAAGGTGTTAGCACACAAAGTGTCCTAGGTACTCCTAGGGAGACCTTTCTTGTGTGCATATGTATTTTGTACAAAGTGATGTTTACAAACAAATAGAATGGGAGGGATGAGAAAAGAATTAATTAATTATATTTTTGTGTTTGACAAGAACTTCGGACTTGTGCCTACATACCAACATAAGAATGAGGGATCAAAACCTCGTAGTTCGTGATACAAATTTCAAAGTGGGTGCATTACTTTTAACAAAAGTTAGGTTTAAAAGGCACAAAGGCCTAAAAATGGTTTGAATGAGTTAATTCTTTTTGGATTTTGAAAATTTTAAGTCAAGTATAGTTAAGTATATTTACAAGTTTGATTTAAGAAAAGAAGTTTAAAATGCAATGGCATAAGGCCAAAGTTTCTAGTTTGCAAAATGGTCTAAGTTTTTTAAAAAAAAAGTACAAACAAAGAAGTTTGTTTAAAGGAGGGAGAGATTTTGAAATTAAAGAGACGGGGAGGAGATGAAGAGACTAATCCTAAGCATAAATTTAAAAGTTAAGAGTTGAAAAGATCTGACCAATGGGCTACAATCCAATAGGCAAGAATGCCATATAGAAACCTAAATTCCCTTGGACATTAGAATCAAGCAACAAACAATGCATAACATATTAACTTGAAGAGCTAGGCATCAAATAAAGATATCCAGATCAAAGCTTTAGCCACTCCATAATCTTCTTCAAATTGACCTATGTAGCAGATGAATTCCACAAGTCACAGGTTCAAAATAACAGCTTCACAATGATCATGTTGCAGATGAACTCAGATGGATCTTCAATGATGTATTAGATGAAGTTTAAAATTACAAGCACTTGGTTACATGAAAGTTGGCATTGACCAAGTCCTTTTGCATAGGGATGTTGTCTAAATTAAAAGTCCAGTTGTCCAAGATCAAACCAACAGTCCACACAATAGTTTTTTTAGGTTTTTTGTTCTTATTATGTACATTAATGGTCAAAGACCACACAAGCAAACAAAATATGCACAAACAAGATATATCACACAATATGGTCCAAGTGGACAAAGTGAAAATGGCCTTAATATAAACAATTAGAATGGTATGAATAATGGCAAATAAATAGAGCTTAAAATTAAAGGGCATTAAAAGTAAATGACTTGAAATTAAATGTTAGTTGTTAATGAATTAAAAGTTAGTATTGCTTTTGATTTTTTATTTTATTTTTTAACTCATTCTTTGGAGAACACTCAACCCACTTATCACAAGCATGGATCCTTGAACCAAGACATCTTCCAAAGGAAGGAAAAAAGGCAAAGTTTCCATACAATACTATGAAAGAGGGGAGACTTACAATCTCACTAACTAGAATGTTATGCCTTTTTGTGTCAAAAATTTAGTGTTATGTTAAGAAATTGTAATTGGACTTATGTAGAAGTCACAACTATTTGAGGTCGAGCAATAGAATTTTGGTATTAATACATGTTAGAGACATAGTATAATGAACTATACTCATGAAACATACCACACACAAAAAGAATATGGAAAAGAGGTGGCCCAATCTCATCCATACTTATGTTGATTTTTCAATCAACTAGCCTTAGGACCTTGAGATATCATAGGCCAAATGAAATTGATGCATAAAGAAGGGGAATTAGATGAAGAGGGATGGGAATAAATCAAAACTCAAATTGGACAAATGAGGACTTTTACCAAATTAAGATCATTAATTCATTTTGGGTGATGGAGTATACATTCCATCAATCCCCTAAATCCAATGATCTTAACCTAGCAAAGTCAAATCAACATTGACCAAGGCCCAACAACACAAGTCAAACTTATACAAACAATTAAAATGGCTCAACACAATTATTTGACATTTATTCCATTTAAAAATACTAAAAATGATGCATTAAATTAAATATGGTTTGTCAATTTCCTAAAATCTCATCAAAACATCAAAGAAATGGCCATGAGATTTATCATAGGTTAAACAAAGTCAAAAGACCTTGGAGAAAAAATTTCAGAATTTTTGGAAACTTAAAAGTATTTTTAAACAATTAAAAATATTCACAAAATCAATTAAATCATGAAAAATATTAATAATGATCCCAATTTTTTTTTAATTCAAAATATGATAGAGGATTTTATTTAAATTTTTTTGGTGAAACTCTCATATTTTTGGATCAATATTAAAATTAATATGAATTAATGAAAATAAAACAAATTAGGTGAAATTCAAATAATTAGAAAAAACGTGGACCACTTGATCTCCTTCATTAATTGAGGTGGCAGATCAAGTGGATGAAAATGCGCGCTCCACGATACACTTGAGTCAGCGCGCCACACCAATGGTAATCAGAACCAACGTGTGAGATTAAAACATTTCAAATGAGATCAATGGCTCAGAACCTGTCCACCACACCACTGACGCTGGACCTCCGGTCACCTTCTCAGGCGAGGCTCACTAGACTGGTTCAGTCATCACCATCAAAAAAATGAAAAAGGAGGACATGATCTGAAAGAAAAACTGGCATAGAGTGTAAGACCTCAATTTTGACCCTAAGATCCCTCATGGCATCATAACATTGCATTTGCAAAGCCTCAAGGATCATAAGCATCTTGGTTCCCTTTGCCTTTGGGTGGGACCTCTTGTGAGTGGTTTAAAGATCACCAAGCATGCTTGAATTGTATATTATTGCTTTTCTTATTTTGTTTACTAACCAAAAGCACAAAAAATATGTCACTAACATCTTTTGTTTGTAGCTCGAGCAATCACAAGGTCAAGAGCTTCAAGGAGATCCTTTGTGCAGAAATATGGCCAAGTGAAGATGATAGCAAGCATGGTAATGGTTCCCAAAGCTCTCATCCATCAAATATGCCTCCCTAGAATCTCAATCCATCATTTTTATCAAAGCAAGTCAAAGGGTTTGAGGTTTGTTCCCCAAAGAAACCCTAATTCATCTGTGCACCATAATGCCTTGCTCTTGAAGCAACCTCAACCCATGATCAAATACAATTAAGGGAAGTTATTTAATTCATCATTTCATGCATATTTGAACTTATTTGAGTATCCTCAATCATCAATTCATCAGACATGAGTCTTGGACTTGAGAAGTTGATCAGTCAATTCATCTGACTATTTTGAAATGCACTGAGACCTAACGTTTTATGTGTTGGTCAAATGGATATGATCCCAAAAGAAACAATGCTCTTAAGGACAATATGAACAACTTTCATGTTCATCAAAAAGTTATTTGAAGCTTGGAAGGTCATCTCCCATTCCAAGACATTATAGGTCACTTTGACTGAAACCCTAATTTTGGGTCAACTTCCCAAGGATATAACTCATTAATTTTTTATTATTTTGAGGTGGGATCAAATTCATTGGAAAGATTAAGATTTATACTTCAAATTTTATGTTGAACAAAATTTCAAAATCTCAAAATAAATACATGTGATAATGCAAAACATTATAGGTCACTTTGGACCAAATGCATTGAAAGGCAAAAAAGTCCAACTTCAAGTGCCCATAACTCTTTCATCAAAAATCCAAATGATGAAAAATTTAAGTCCATTTTGATTGTCTTGAAGAGATATACAACGTTAATGTTGGAGGTTTTTTCATTTGGGGCTTGCATCATCAAAGCAGAAGGGCTTGAACATTGGCCAAATTTAGAAACTTTGCCTTTACATGTTTTGCACCTTACACTTTAAACTCAAATTTCACAAATTTCCACACTTCAAATGGATTTTTGCCCAACATAACAATTGTTCCTTACATCAAAACCTTTCCAACCATTACTCACATGCTCATGTTTGGATTTGGCAAATGGCATTTTCGAAGAGGAGAAGTTTTAGGCATGATTATGCATAACATGTTGGAACTCATTATACCAGCTTGTGCATTGCCAATTCCACGACCATTTCAGCTCAATTATGCTTCAGAGTGAATTTGGTATTGAATTTGGGCCTTTTGAATGATCATGCAAGCCCATGCAATGAATATCCAATTCCATGCACACGGCTTTGATCACACTTACCTTGCCTTTCCATCTATAAATAAGAGCCTCACTCTATTCAAATTTCATCCATGAATCAACCTGAAGTGCTGCAGAAATCAAAACCGAGCCACACCTAAAGGAACTATTCCAATTTTTTTCAATTTCTCAGATCTGAAATTCAACTAAATCAGGTTGAATTTCTAGATCTAAAGTTCTTAGACCTCTCTCTCATACTCCATTGATCTTCTGTTTGGCCAAAGGAAGCAAGGAAGCAAGCTCAAATCTCCAGAATTCAAGGTTGTTCTTCAACTGGTTTTCTCTTCGAAACTCACCATTTATTGATCTATTTGCTTGGATTTTGTGTTGGCTGAAGTCCTCTCAATAGAGACATCATTACTGTGCATTTAATTTTTGAAATTAATCAAGTTCATGATGAACACCATCATGCTTCCATCTCTGATATCTCCATTTATAGAAATCTAGAGTGGAAGTGAGTGGTATAGGAGTGATGTACATCACTTCCTCTTTCGATTGATGCCTGGATCGCGTGTTTTGGCGCACATTTGCTCTTCTGCAAATTTGAGCTTTCACCGGAGCTAGCCGGAGAAGACGGTGGCGCTGGCCACCGTCTGGTCTCCAGATCCAATCGTGGCCGTCCATTCTTATTTCCAGATCTAATCCTGGTACTTGCTTCTTATGACTTTCAATAATGCCATGTGTTTCGCTGATGACTTTGGTATACCATGGAAGCGCGCATGTGGAGCGTCTGATCAGCCACGTCAATTAATGAGGCTTGATCAGACGCTCCTTGTTTTTTTGAATTTCTTATTTTCTGATTTTATTTCTTTTATTTCCATTATTTTCAAAAATTCATATCTTCTTCATTTTAAATCCAAAAAATATGGGACCAATTGCATTCTTCTCCAAATAATTTCTAGTTTCTGATTTTGATTTTTTATATTTTTTATTTCACCATTTGATATTTTTTGTGAATTTTCTCTTTTCTGGTTATTTTTAATTCATTTTTAAATAGTTTTTGATATTCAAAAAATACAAAAATATTTTCCTAACCTATTTGAATGATGATGGATCTATGAAAAATATTCTCATCAATTTTTTAATTGATTTGAGATTTATTTGAGATTTTAGTTCAATTAGGTTATTTTTATTCATTTTTAATTGATTAAAAATAGTTTCTGACTTTTAAAAATGCTGAAATTTTTTGTCAAACATTGTTTGACCTTGTTGAACTTGGGATAAATCACTTGGACCTTTCAAGGTTGATTTGAAGTGATTTTGAAGTTTGACCTTTCTTTTATTTTTAATTCAAGTTTATTTTAATATTAAAAATGCCAAAAACATTTTGCTTATTGTTTGACCTCCAATCTTCATCTCATTTATGATTTCTCATTGTTTGACTTTGACTTTCAATGTCATTTGGTCAACACATATGGATTGGTACATTTTATTTCACCTTATGCACTTTATTCTTTCCATTTTCCTTTTCCATTATTCATCTCTTTCTTCTTCTTCTTCTTTTTTCTTTTTTTTGATTAATGAGTTGAAGGTTGATAAGTTAGCATTGATTAGGGAGACTTAACCTTCCTTGATTCAAATCTAATTCATCTTGATCAATTGATCAAGTGAATGGCTTTGCATTAAGGATAGGTTGTTTCCTAAATTATGCAAAAGACTTAAACCAATACAAGATCAATTCTCTTCTTCTTTTTGGCATGGCAAGTTGTTGGAACTTGGTTCACTAATCAAGACTTCCTACTTGTGTTGTTGCCTATATTATTATTGACCGACCTCAGATAGTTGTGACTTCTACATAAGTCCAATTATGATTACTTAACATAACGCTAAATTTGCCTTATGGCACACTAACTACTAACATTAACCATTAACCATTAACATTTACTTTTTGCTCTTTACTTTTATGCAATTTACTATTCTTGTACATATTATCCATTTGCTTTTCCCTTTGCTCACTTGAGCACATGTTTATGTTAATGCCATTTTCCTTTTGCTCACTTGAGCACATAATTGTGTATATACTATTGTGCTTGTGTTTTGTTTTATTTGTTGAGAACCAAATGCAAAAAAATGGACAAATGGACTTAGTTTCTAGGACATTCCCTATGCAAAAATTGGAGTAAAAGGACCTTAATGATGAAGATGGATTAGAAGGACAAGCCTCTAAACTCACTCTTGTCCATTCTTGATTTGCTTCATAAAACTCTTTGATGTGTGTGTTCTTGTGCTAGGGACTCCATCTTGATTCAAACTTGAGGAACTATTGCCATGAGCTTCTAAGAGAAAGAATTACAAGATGCCTTGAAGAGCCTTCCAAGAGTTCATTTGATTGATGATTGCTTGGGTTTATGTTTATGTGATTGCTTATTCCAAAGGATGGGAGCTACTTGGATCATCAATATGATCTCAAGAGAGGAACTCCATTGTGGTTTTGTTTCTTATTCCTTACCTCTTGCATGCTTAGGACGTTAGCCCTTCTTCTTCTTCTCTCCACTCTAACCCAAGCCAAACTTTTGTGCAGACACTTAACATTTGTTTTCAACATTAGAAACCTAAGCCTTATGCTTTTGATTTTCAAACCTTCTTTTCATAACACTTATTTTGAATTGAATCTTTAAGTCCACTTTGACCATTTTGTATATACTTCTAATTGGTAAATATAACCCATTCAAATGTCTTTTTGTGGTTCCAATGGCCACTTCCTTAATCAAATTATTCATAACCTTTAGCTGTTAGGTTTGAGTTATCTTGGTGGTAGATGTAATACTCACCTATATCCTTAGTGATGGACAATGAGTCTTCCATGCTTATTATAGGGTTAACCCCTCACTAGCATGTTGAAGCTATCCTCACATGGTGGATTTGTGGTTTTAGGTTGAGTTTTCTCCCTTTGATAACAAAAGACCTTAAGGCTTTTGGACCAATAAATTCACCAACTCATTTTGAGATTGTTACCCCGAACTACGAGGTTTTGATCCTAATCTTTTTTTAAGATGGTACGTAGGCAATGGGTTTATCCATCTAAACACAAAAATGTAAATAACTTGTATATTCTCTTCTCATCTCTTCAATCATGTTTGCACAAACAAATTTTCACAAAACAACAACCTTACCCCAAGTATGAAAAGGGCTCCCTAGGAGTACCTAGGATGTTTTGGGTGCCTAACACCTTCCCATTGCATAACCAACCCCCTTACCCAGATCTCTGACTCTCTTTTACTAGTTTTTGATTCGATAAAACTTTTAGGTTTTTGTTCGCTTTCTAACCATTCCTTTGGATAAATAGAAGTGCGGTGGCGACTCGACTTGTATGATTTACCTTGGATTTAGTCAATATCTCTAATGGTAACGAATACCCCGCTACAGAAAAGTGGCGACTCTGCTGGGGATATGTGTGTTTGCCCTAGTGGGTTTTGCCTACTTTTCATACTTGTTGTATTGTACTATATTGTTTTGTGACATATTTTTGTGCAATTTGGGATTACTGTATTGTATGTAATGATTGAATTGCTTGAATATTAATTCCTTGTATGCTTGGTGATCTTTGTGAGATGAGTTCTATACCCGGACTCGAGTGCACTTAGAATAGGAGAATGGCATAGTCTTGTTGACTTGTGTGGAGTTATTCCTTAGCAAGTTGAGTTGCAAGTCCATTCACTTGGTGGAGGTCATGTTGGGATCAATAATGTCACACAAGTAGTTGTGGTTGGACATTACTCTTTCCAATATAGACCTTAGAAGCCAAGGACCTTAGTTTACCAAGCCCATCTTGGCCTATTCTTAGGATGTAGTGCGAAAGTCGTTCAAGTGTAAGATTTGATACGATTGTTACGCGATAATACACTCATAAGAGTCTCTCTTGAGAATATTTTTGGAATACGAGTAGTCGTTTCTCCGATAATATCCGAAAGATGGGATGATGACTATGGGAACCTCTTGTAGAACATGTTTGGCAGGTTTAAACCCTAGTACACTCCCTTTGGGTGGTTCTTAACCGAGACTCCATGCTCGTGACTCGCAACAAACCCTTGATTCGTGGTTGATCCGTTCATATATCCTTAATATCAATGGAACTTGGGTGTTGATAAAGTGTAAACCATAATCCACCAAAATGGATGATTGATATTAAGGATGATATGATCCATCCCATGACCTTTGTTTGGTGTGCTTTGCTTGATCCTTGAGTGTGATTGTTGCATTCATGCATTCATGCACTCATTTGCATCCATATCATCAATAATGAAGAAAATTTTCAAGGAACTTAAGGGGTCTATTTGCAAATTTTCAAACATGGAAAGACAAAGAAGGAATACCAAGAAGTACAGTTTCAGACAACCATATTTGAAAGAGTTAAGGAATCTGACATCCTATGTACTAGATCCCTTGGGTTTCAAGGCTCGTTTTGGGAAGCTTCTTCCTCTTCTGACTACTCAGGTGGATGAAGGATTAATGAGTGTATTGGTGCAGTTTTATGATCCCTTGTACCGTTGCTTCACGTTTCCGGATTTCCAGCTTTTGCCTACACTTGAGGAGTATGCCTACCTTGTGGGTATACCTATTCTAGACCAGTTGCCGTTCAGTGGCTTGGAGAGTACTCCTACTTCTCAAGAGATAGCAGACATGTTGCACATAGATGAATCTCCGGTCAGTGCTCATATGACTACCAAAGGTGGAATTCAAGGTCTCCCTTCTGAGTTCCTCATTGCTCAAGCTATTATGTATGGGAAGGCCATGAGTGAGGACGCCTTTGAGGCCATATTTGTACTTCTCATCTATGGGTTAGTATTGTTCCCCAACATCGACAAGTTTGTGGATATGAATGCTATTAGGATCTTCTCTACTCTTAATCCCGTTCCGACTCTGTTGGGTGACACTTATTTTTCTTTGCATATGAGGAATGCAAAGGGTGGTGGCGCCATTGTGTGTTGTTTGCCTCTGTTGTATAAGTGGTTTATTTCTCACTTACTGCAGACGGTCGCCTTCAAGGAGAACAAAGGATGTCTACGGTGGTCCACGAGACTTATGTCTCTCACTAATGATGATATCTCTTGGTACAACCGTGTGTATGATGGTGTGCAGATTATTGACTCTTGTGGTGAATTCTCCAATGTACCTCTTCTTGGTACATGTGGTGGGATTAACTACAACCCTGTTTTGGCATGTCGTCAGCTTGGGTTCCCCCTAAAGGATAAACCTAATAACATTCTGTTAGAGGGTGTATTCTTTCAGGAGGGTAAAGATCCCCAAAACTTGAAGGGCAGAATGGTCAGCGCTTGGCGCAAGATTCATAGGAAAGGAAGGAAAGAGTTGGGTCCTAAGAATTGTGTTGCTATGGAGCCTTACACTGCTTGGGTTAGGAAGAGAGCGTCTGAGTATCTCATGCCTTACGAGTATCCATGACCTACACCTTTGGTTATGGCTGGGCCTTCAACCCTCCCTGACCAAGGAGTAGAGGAGTTGAGAAACGAAGACCAATCACGTGCTTGGATCCGTGAAAGAGAGGAGTTGCTTCAGCAGATCAAGGAGAAGGATGCTTTGATAGAGTTCCTCGAACATCAGGTTATTGATGATCCTGATGATGCATGGACCTCTCTACTTCCTCAGTCTTCCAAGTTTTGGAAAAGGAAGTACGATCGACTCGCCAAGGAGAAGGCAGATATGGAGGCAGCCTACAAGAGGGAGGTGAAAAGGCTTCGTGCATCTTATCTTCCTGCGTCCAGGGCTTTGGATGATTGCTTCTAGGGATCCATAAGATGTTTATTTCCCTTCTCTCTTGTATTATATTTGGTTACCAAAACTGTACTTCTTTAGTGTAAAAATGTTTCCAGATATTATTTGATGAGATATTTCCATATGTGATAAATGTTTAATACTTCCAAACTTTGCAAATAGAACCCTAAAGTTCCTTTGAAATAAAAGAAAAAATCATATGCACGAGCATTGCATGCATCATGTGCATAAGCAGGTTTTGTTCCCGGCTTCTTATCCTGTGGTCTAACTCTGTGTTCTTCATTTATTTTGAAGACAAGCTGACTCACCGGTACTACACCAGAGCCAACATTTCAAGACTGATGGATCATTTGGAACAAGAAAACCGCGAGCTGAAAGAGGAAGTGGCCAGATTAAGTGCCTTGATGGAGTCATTCATGGCTGCCCATAGCCAGTCTTCTCCGACACCTTCAACTCCTCCCCAGAGGACAGTCATCTCTGAGATTGTCTCCTCGACTGTGCCTGCGGCCAGTGCACACTTTGCTCCAACGGCCATGCCAGCCGGATTCCCGTGGGGGTGCCTCCCAATTTCATGCCCGAGGGTCCTTCTCCCACCTTTGCTTCTATGCCGGCATCTAGCCCGGTCCTTGTTGTTCCTCCTCCTGTCGTGCATACTCTGCCCAGAGTAGACGACACCATCTATCATTCTGAGCCATCTGAGGGCCCAGATGTCTATGAGAAGATGGACGCTATGAACGATCAATTTCTTGAGCTTCGCAAGGAATTGAAAACTCTCAGAGGAAAGGATCTTTTCGGCAAGTTTGCTGCCGAACTCTGCTTGGTTCCTAATGTGAAGATCCTTGTGAAATTCAAGGTCCCTGACTTTGAGAAATACAAGGGAAATACTTGCCCTCTCAGCCACCTGGTCATGTATGCCATGAAAATGTCGACTCAGACCGACAATGACCAACTGCTCATCCACTACTTTCAGGACAGTTTGTCCGGTGCTGCTCTGCGTTGGTACATGGGTTTAGACAGTGCGAACATCCGATCTATCAACGATCTTGGCGAGCCCTTCGTCAAGCAATACAAGTACAATGTGGATATGGCTCCTGATAGGGATCAATTGAGGGCCATGTCCCAGAAGGACAAAGAAACATTCAAAGAATACGCCCAGAGGTGGCGAGAGGTAGCAGCACAGATCGTGCCCCCGCTAGAAGAGAAAGAGATGACTAAGATCTTTTTGAAGACCTTGAGTTCTTTTTATTATGAGCGAATGATTGCTAGCGCTCCTTCTGACTTCACCGAGATGGTGAATATGGGGATGCGTCTAGAAGAAGGGGTTAGGGAAGGGCGTCTGACAAGAGAAGAAGGCTCTTCTGCCAAACGTTATGGGGCGTTTGCGAAAAAGAAAGATGGAGAGGCACATGCTGTGACCTCCCATATGAAACCAAGAGGACCCTCTGTGAGGAGGAAGACCGTGCGTCCCGCCGGTAACTAGCACCAGGTGGCTCATATAGCACCTGTCTTCAGAGATAATCAGCAGTACCAGCAACATAACAACAATCAGCAACCACCACATCCGTAATATCAACAACAACAACACCGTCCGCAACAGCAGGCCTACTAGCCTCGAAACATTAATCAAACCAGCACAAGTTACGAGAGGAAAAGGGTCACCTTCGATCCTATTCTGATGACGTATGCAGAGCTATATCCCTCTTTGATAGAGAGGAAGTTGATTACTCCGCGAGACCCACCGGCTATACCTACTAACCCCCAGTGGTGGTATAAGCCCGAATTACACTGTGTTTACCATTCTGGTGCTCCCGGCCACGACGTGGAGAATTGCTACCCTTTGAAGACCAAAGTTCAAGACCTTGTGAGGTGTGGCATTCTGTGTTTCGAGGATGTAAGTCCTAACGTGAAGAAGAACCCATTGCCCGAGCATGGGAAATATGTCAACATGGTCCAGGGTTGCCCTGGCAAATACAAAGTCAAATACGTCAGTCATATTCGACAATCTCTGGTCGAGATGCATCATTTGCTATGTGATTATAGTCATTATGAGCATGACCATGATAGATGCCGAGTCTGTTCTATTAATCAAAGAGGTTGCCGCCAGGTGCGCAAAGATGTTCAAGAAATGCTGGATGAAGGAGTCATTGAGATCCTTCAAAACAGAAATGTTGACGAAGATGCTGATGAGGTCAACGTAGTTTCTCCAGTATTCCGGATCCCCGAGCCTATTATCATCAAGTATGATGGTAGCAAGCAGAAGGTTTCTCCCGCGTTAACCATTAAGCCGGCCGGACCAATACCATACTCTTCTGAAAAGACGGTCCCCTATCGCTACAATGTTGTAGCAGTGGAAAATGGGAAAGAGGTGTCCTTGTCTTCTTCATCTGTTGTAAATATTGCTGATGTTAGCGGTTTGACCCGTAGTGGTCGTGTATTTTCAGCACCGTCGAAGCCTCAAGCTAATGCTGATTTTGTTGAGCGCCTGATTGGGAATGTTGTGAGTACTCCGAATCTGGCACTTGTTGTTAAGCCATCCTCTACGTTGAGAACTCCCGCTTCTGCTGGCCCGAGTGGCAATGTGAAAGAAGACTGCGATGAGATGCTAAAGCTCATCAAAAGGAGCGAATACAACGTTGTAGACCAGCTTCTACAAACGCCATCCAAAATATCTATGCTATCATTGCTTTTGAATTCAGAACCACACCGAGAGGCTCTGCAGAAGGTGTTGGATGTGGCATATGTGGATCAAGATGTCACGATAGAATAATTCGATAGCATTGTTGTAAACATCACTGCTTGTAACAACTTGAGTTTTTATGACTCTGATCTCCCCGAGGAGGGAAGAGACCACAACTTGGCATTGCATATATCTATGGGTTGCAAGGAAGACGCCATGTCCAATGTGCTGGTGGACACTGGGTCATCATTGAATGTATTGCCAAAATCCACTCTCTCAAAGTTGTCATATCAAGGGCCTCCCATGAGGCAGAATGGAGTAGTTGTGAAGTTTTTCGATGGGTCTCGCAAAACAGTGATTGGTGAGGTTGATCTCTCAATCAAAATCGGACCAAGTGATTTCCAGATTACCTTCCAGGTTATGGATATTCACCCATCGTATAGCTGTCTCCTAGGCAGACCATGGATTCACGAGGCAGGCGCCGTGACATCCACCCTACACCAGAAATTGAAATTTGTAAAGAATAAGAAGCTGGTGGTGGTAGGGGGAGAAAAGGCTCTCCTGGTTAGCCATTTGTCTTCCTTCTCATATATAGATGTTGAGGATGAAGTTGGAACTCCTTTCCAAGCTTTATCCATTGTTGAACCTATTGAGAAGAGAACTCCTTCATTTGCTTCCTACAAAGATGCAAAGTTGGCCATTGAGCGTGGTGCAACTGCTGGATTAGAGAAAATGATTGAGCTGGAAGACAACAAGTCCCGGGCTGGCATAGGTTATTCATCTGGGGTTTCTAATACACAAGGGTTGTTCAAGAGTGGAGGTTTCATCCACACTAGTCAAGACGAGGAGGCTGCTGCCATCTAGGAAGAGGACAAAGAGGATTCTGGCAACTTCGTCATCCCTGGGGGAATCTGCAATAATTGGGTCGTTGTGGATATTCCAACAGTTATCCATAAGTCAAAGTAATGTTTATTGTATTTAAAAAACCCTCCTCCCATGCCAAAAGGAGGAGTGATGACATTGTTGACGCATAAATACAATGATATTTTCATTCAATAGATTCATGTTAAATGTTTGTTTTTCCAATTATTTTCCCTTTTCACTTTTGCATGAAATTGGTGATCACATAAAACCTCAAAAATAAGAATAAAATCAATCTTTTCATCTGCATAATGATTTGCCTTGTTTGAATTCTAAAGCTTTTCATATCCAAAATCATTATGCAGGTTGATCAAACCCATTGAACATAATGACCCAGCACCATCTCCCAACTTTGAATTCCCTGTATTTGAAGCGGAAGAAGATGATGTTGAAGAGATTCCTGACGAGATTACCCGTCTACTTGAGCATGAAGAGAAAATCATTCAGCCGAATCTTGAGAATCTGGAAACAGTCAACTTGGGGTCTGAGGATTGTGTGCGAGAAGTGAAGATTGGGGCACTCTTGGAAGAGTCTGTTAAGAAGGGGTTGATTGAATTGCTACAAGAATATGTTGATGTCTTTGCCTGGTCATATGAAGACATGCCTGGTCTAGATACAGATATTGTACAACATTTCCTACCTTTGAAACCTGAGTGCGTGCCTGTGAAGCAGAAACTCAGAAGAACTCATCCTGATATGGCAGTAAAGATCAAAGAGGAAGTTCAGAAGCAAATTGATGCGGGGTTTCTGGTGACTTCTACATATCCTCAGTGGGTGGCCAATATTGTGCCCGTGCCTAAGAAAGACGGAAAAGTCCGGATGTGTGTGGACTATAGAGACTTGAATAAAGCTAGTCCGAAAGATGATTTTCCTCTACCACATATTGATATGTTGGTAGACAATACAGCTAAATTCAATGTCTTTTCATTTATGGACGGATTTTCCGGATATAATCAGATCAAGATGGCACCCGAGGATATGGAGAAGACAACATTCATCACACCTTGGGGAACATTTTGTTATTGAGTGATGCCCTTCGGTTTGAAGAACGCCGGAGCCACGTATCAACGAGCTATGACCACCTTGTTTCATGATATGATGCACAAGGAGATTGAGGTATATGTTGATGATATGATTGCTAAGTCAAGAACGGAAGTTGAACATGTAGAGCACTTGTTTAAACTTTTTCAGCGTTTGAGGAAGTATAAGCTCCGTCTGAATCCCAACAAGTGTATATTTGGAGTCTGTTCCGACAAGTTATTGGGCTTTATTGTTAGTGAAAGAGGTATTGACGTTGATCCTGCGAAGGTCAAAGCAATACAAGAGATGCATGCGCCCAAAACTGAGAAGCAAGTCCGAGGTTTTCTTGACCGCTTGAATTATATTTCCAGATTCATATCCCACATGACTGCCACATGTGCGCCGATATTCAAGCTCCTCCAGAAAGATCAGTCCCATGATTGGACCGAGGATTGCCAGAAAGCTTTCGACAATATTAAAGAGTATTTGTCTGAGCCTCCGATCCTGTCTCCGCCCGTGGAAGGAAGACCATTGATCATGTATCTGACTGTTCTTGAAGACTCAATGGGTTGTGTCCTTGGTCAGCAAGACGAATCAGGAAAGAAAGAATATGCTATTTACTACTTAAGCAAGAAGTTCACCGATTGTGAGTCTCGATACTCAATGCTTGAGAAGACATATTGTGCTTTGGCTTGGGCTGCTAAGCGCTTACGCCAGTATATGTTGAACCATACGACTTGGTGGATATCCAGAATAGATCCAATCAAGTATATCTTCGAGAAGCCTGCTTTAACAGGGAGAATTGCCCGTTGGCAGATGTTGTTATCTGAGTATGATATTGAGTATCGAGCTCAGAAGGCTATTAAAGGTAGCATCTTGGCTGACCACTTGGCACATCAGCCGATTGAGGATTATCAGTCAGTTCAGTATGACTTCCCAGATGAGGAGATTCTGTATTTAAAGATGAAAGATTGCGATGAGCCTACGCTCGATGAAGAGCCAGAGCCTGGTTCCAGATGGAGTATGGTATTTGATGGCGCTGTAAATCAATATGGAAATGGTATTGGGGCAGTGATTATTACTCCTCAGGGCACACATTTTCCTTTTACAGCAAGGCTAACTTTCAAATGCACGAATAAAATGGTTGAGTATGAAGCTTGTATTATGGGATTGGAGGAATGTATTGATCGTAGGATCAAACATCTCGATGTTTATGGTGATTCGGCCCTCGTTGTTAATCAGATTAAGGGTGAATGGGAAATGAACCAGCCTGGCCTTATTCCATATAGGGATTATGCGAGGAGGATTTCAACGTTCTTTACTAAGGTTGACTTCCATCATATTCCTCGAGATGAGAATCGGATGGCAGATGCTCTTGCTACACTTGCTTCAATGATTATGGTAAAACTTTGGAATGAAGTTCCCAATATCACTGTGATGCGCTTGGAGAGACCAACCCATGTATTTGCAGTAGAAGAGGTGGAGGATGATAAGCCATGGTATTATGACATCAAGTGTTTCCTTCAGAGCCAATCTTACCCGCCTGGGGCATCTGTGAAAGACAGGAAGGCTCTCAAGAGATTATCAGGAAGTTTCTACCTCAATGGCGATGTGCTTTATAAGAGAAATTTTGACATGGTGCTGCTCAGATGCGTGGATAGACACGAGGCAGACCTGTTGATGACTGAGGTCCATGAGGGTTCATTTGGTACTCATTCCAATGGACATGCCATGGCTAGAAAGATATTGAGAGCAGGCTACTATTGGCTGACAATGGAGTCTGACTGCTGCAAATATGTGAAGAAATGCCATAAGTGTCAGATTTATGCGGATAAGATTCATATTCCCCCGACACTTCTGAATGTGATTTCATCACCATGGCCGTTCTCCATGTGGGGAATTGACATGATTGGCATGATAGAGCCAAAAGCGTCCAATGGACACAGATTTATTCTCGTAGCAATTGATTACTTCACCAAGTGGGTTGAAGCGGCATCATATGCAAATGTGACCAGGCAGGTGGTCGTGAAGTTTATCAAGAATCAACTCATATGCTGATATGGTGTGCCAGATAAGATCATTACTAATAATGGATCTAACCTAAACAACAAAATGATGAAAGAACTGTGTAGTGAGTTCAAGATTGCGCATCATAATTCCTCTCCCTATAGACCCAAGATGAATGGGGCTGTTGAAGCTGCTAATAAGAATATCAAGAAGATTATCCAGAAGATGGTTGTCACGTATAAAGATTGGCATGAGATGCTGCCATTTGCTTTACACGGATATCGTACATCTGTTCGCACTTCAACAGGGACAACCCCTTTCTCTCTTGTTTATGGCATGGAGGCTTTACTCCCAGTAGAGGTGGAGATCCCATCAATGAGAGTCTTGATGGAAGCCAAGTTGACTGATGCTGAATGGGTTCAGAGTCGTTATGACCAGCTGAATTTGATAGAAGAAAAGAGACTGACTGCTATGTGCCATGGTCAATTATATCAGCAAAGGATAATGAAAGCTTTTGACAAGAAGGTCAAGCCTCGTGTTTTTCGAGAGGGTGACCTTGTGCTCAAGAAAGTTTTGTCTTTCGCGCCCGATTCCAGGGGCAAGTGGACTCCAAACTATGAAGGTCCATATGTTGTTAAAAGAGCCTTTTCAGTCGGTGCTTTGATACTTACAACTATGGATGGGGAGGATTTCACTCATCCTGTGAATTCAGATGCAGTCAAGAAATACTTCACCTAAAATAAAAACAGAATAACTCGCTAAGTTGAAAACCCGAAAGGGCGGCTTAGGCAAAAATGAGCGTCTCGGTGGATTGAAAACCCGAAAGGGCGGTCCAGGCAAAAGTTAGAGACATAAAAAAAATGAATATATGTATCCCGCTAGATTGAGTACCTCATCCTGGGGAAATCTAGGCAAAAGTTAGGGATTTGGCAAGTAACTGCATCCTGACAAGGCTTTGTTCTACAACTGTCATCTGTCAGAAATTCTTGCTCATTCGTCATCAACCAAAGCTTCAAATACATCGGATTTAGAATTGGTGGAGAAATGGTCATTATGTTCAATGTAGCCCTTTTCCAATATATATCACCAATTTCAAATTTGTAAAGATCTATGGAGTCTTGCCATTAGCAGATTACCATTCCATCAAATAAATTTGAGTCTTTATCCAATTATTTGCGCTCTTATTTATTTATATCCAACAAATGTTTTACATGTTTTAATTGAAAAAAAAATATCATTATTTTGAATAATCGAATTTTTCATAACTTGTTTTTAAACAAAATGAACATTCACAATGACATAAGGATACTTAAGAGATCTTCAGTGCTCTCCCAAGGATGGTATGATCCCCGACAGGGTAAGACTTTTGTTCATATTCCTGGCATTGTTTGTATCCCCTTCCTACCAGAGCCTTTTGTGGTTTTTTCTACCAAGCGGAGTGTGTGGTAAGATATTCACCCCTCTTTCCTCCTCAGCAGGTGTGATCATTAGTAGTACGGTATTTGGAGATGACCTTGGAAGCTTCCTATTTGGTGGTTGATCCCCAAAATTTCTTTATTTCCTCGGATAAATTCCCCAGTAGAGTTGCTCATGCGGCCGATTTTATCTGTGTAATAACTCATGTCCCCAGCTGGAATGACTGATGTTCATCCCCCTGCAGAGATCTTTGCTTCCTGGTATCTCTTGCCCTCATCAGATTGGATACTCTCCGGTGAACCTGGCTTTCTCTCTTGAGATGTAGTACCGGATGTTTGTGTACTTATTCTTTGGAGCTGTTTGTGTTAGAAATGTTTGTTTGTCAGCATTCATCATACATAAACCACGCATGTGTGCATATATTTTCAAACATGCAGATATTCATGATTACATTCTTTGCCATATATCTTTGTTTGTTATCCCCTGCTAGTTGGTAATACATTTCCCAAGCAGATGTCGGTGTCTGATCCCTCAATATAGAGTCAGCCCCATAAGCAGAAAGTGTTTATCTTTCTTTCCATATTCCCCACCGAGTTATATCCTCGTGGACGATGGTTGTTTCTGTTTCTTCCCAACACATATATTGGGATGGGTTTCCCTATTGAGTTATATCCTCACTAGGACGAGTCTTGATTCAGTTTGCCTCTTTAGTTTGATCCTAGATTGGTTTCCTGTGATTTGTTTCCTGCACTCCCATGTGGTATAAATGAATAATTGCTCAGTAATTAGTAATCATTCATCTTATCCCCGGCGTAGTCTGTGGTTTTCTACCCTTATACCGGTAGTTGTAAACCTTTTTCCCCCTTGCAGAGTTAACCTTTTGTCCATCCTAATCGATGACGGCTACTCTTCCGTGGTTTTTCTATCCAGTATCCGGTAGATGTAATCCCCTCCTTGACGGTTATCATTATCCAATATTCGGTGTTGATATTCCCTTATTCTCTTGGATAATTGCTCTGATTAGGCAGTTTATCCCCAGCAAGTCATCTTTCATATACCGGTTGTCGGTAATGTTTGTTGCTCCCCTTGAATGGTCATCATTATATACCTAGCTTCGGTATCCCGATGCCATTCTTTATCGGTCGATTCATCCTTTATTAACCCAGTAACCGGTTGTGGATAATCTTCCATGCGAGTATATTATCTACGTTCTGACGGTAATAGATAATATATCTCATGCACTCTTTGGTTGAAGTCTTTTGTTCTTCCCCAGTTGAGTAAGATTTGTATCCCTTTTTGGAATCGAATGTCCATCCCATAATCGAGTTTGCTTTTAGCCCTCTTTTGGATGATGAGTGTCTTGGTAATATTCCCCAATTCACGCTTTGGTTGGTCACCTATTATATGCCCAGTAACCGGCATCCCTGGTGTTCCTTCATTCTGCTCCCTATTATGACTTTTTTGTCCCCTGTGGAGTCAGAGTCCCTGAGTTGAAATATACCTTTTAGGTCTTCCTCAGACGTTGTGGATGTTTGATATCTCTCACCCTTATACCGGTCTTAGATATTCATTCTCCCGGAGCATGTTTTTCCCTCACCCTGATGCCGGTGGGATCACATGATCTCTTTTTAAGCTTATTACCCAGTAATCGGTAATACCTCATTTGTTATTTCCTCAGCTGAGTCCTCAGTGGACATCCCCACCTGAGTCCGGATTTTCATCCGAAGTATCCATTACGGATAACTTTGCTGTATTGGCATATTCCCCAATACGTGCATCTTCGAGTTAGCTCGAGTCTTTCCATTGATTTATTTCATGGATTCTCTCCGTGTCTCTCAGCAAGTTTCAACTCGTGACCTGCTCACGCGTTTTCATCCCTTTACTCCCCGATAGAGTCTTTGTCCCATAGAATGAATTATTCATAGGAATTGTCGATTTCCTCCTGATCTTTGCCTTTGTGGACGCATATCCCCACAGAGTTTTACCATTTGCATGCATATATCTGCATCATGAGGTCTCTTAGGGACCAAAATTCGTCTCTTTGTTATTATTTAAGCCCATTCTACCGCGTCGAGGCGAAGATTTTAACCTTCACTTCTCCGGATAGAATGACCTTAAATAGGGGC
Source organism: Lathyrus oleraceus (assembly GCF_024323335.1). Taxonomy (NCBI): domain Eukaryota; kingdom Viridiplantae; phylum Streptophyta; class Magnoliopsida; order Fabales; family Fabaceae; genus Lathyrus; species Lathyrus oleraceus. The sequence continues at coordinate 202,694,834 of NC_066585.1, forward strand.
ATCTGTAAGACCCCAATTTTGACCCTAAGATCCCTCATGGCATCATAACATTGCATTTGCAAAGCCTCAAGGATCATAAGCATCTTGGTTCCCTTTGCCTTTGGGTGGGACCTCTTGTGAGTGGTTTGAAGATCACCAAGCATGCTTGAATTGTATATTATTGCTTTTCTTATTTTGTTTACTAACCAAAAGCACAAAAAATATGTCACTAACATCTTTTGTTTGTAGCTTGAGCAATCACAAGGTCAAGAGCTTCAAGGAGATCCTTTGTGCAGAAATATGGCCAAGTGAAGATGATAGCAAGCATGGTAATGGTTCCCAAAGCTATCATCCATAAAATATGCCTCCCTAGCATCTCAATCCATCATTTTTATCAAAGCAAGTCAAAGGGTTTGAGGTTTGTTCCCCAAAGAAACCTTAATTCATCTGTGCACCATAATGCCTTGCTCTTGAAGCAACCTCAGCCCATGATCAAATACAATCAAGGGAAGTTCTTTAATTCATAATTTCATGCATATTTGAACTTATTTGAGTATCCTCCTTCATCAATTCATCAGACATGAGTCTTGGACTTTAGAAGTTGATCAGCCAATTCATCTGACTATTTTGAAATGCACTGAGACCTAACTTTTTATGTGTTGGTCAAATGGAGATGATCCCAAAAGAAACAATGTTCTTAAGGACAATATGAACAACTTTCATGTTCATCAAAAATTGATTTGAAGCTTGTAAGGTCATCTCCCATTCCAAGACATTATAGGTCACTTTGACTGAATCCCTAATTTTGGGTCAACTTCCCAAGGACATAACTCATTCATTTTTTATGATTTTGAGGTGGGATAAGATGCATTGGAAAGCTTAAGATGTCTAATTCAAATGTTATGTTGAACAAAATTTCAAAATCTCAAAATAAATACATGTGATAATGCAAAACATTATAGGTCACTTTGGACCAAATGCATTGAAAGGCAAAAAAGTCCAACTTCAAGTGCCCATAACTCTTTCATAAAAAATTCAAATGATTCAAAATTTATGTCCATTTTGATTGTCTTGAAGATATCTACAACTTTTATGTTGGAGGTTTTTTCATTTGGGGCTTGCATCATCAAAGCATAAGGGCTTGAACATTGGTCAAATTTAGAAACTTTGCCTTTACATGTTTTGCACCTTACACTTTAAACTCAAATTTCACCAATTTCCACACTTCAAATGGATTTTTTCCCAACATAACAATTGTTCCTTACATCAAAACCTTTCCAACCATTACTCACATGCTCATGTTTGGATTTGGCAAATGGCATTTTCGAAGAGGAGAAGTTTTAGGCATGATTATGTATAACATGTTGGAACTCATTATACCAACTTGTGCATTGCCAATTCCACGACCATTTCAGCTCAATTATGCTTCAGAGTGCATTTGGCATTGAATTTGGGCCTTTTGAATGATCATGCAAGCCCATGCAATGAATATCCAATTCCATGCACACAGCTTTGATCACACTTACCTTGCCTTTCCATCTATAAATAAGAGCCTCACTCCATTCAAATTTCATCCATGAATCAACCTGAAGTGCTGCAGAAATCAAAACCGAGCCACACCTAAAGGAACTATTCCAATTTTCTTCAATTTCTCAGATCTGAAATTCAACTAAATCAGGTTGAATTTCTAGATATAAAGTTCCTAGACCTCTCTCTCATACTCCAAGGAAGCAAGCTCAAATCTCCAGAATTCAAGGTTGTTCTTCAACTGGTTTTCTCTTCGAAACTCACCATTTATTGATCTATTTGCTTGGATTTTGTGTTGGCTGAAGTCCTCTCAATAGAGGCATCATTATTGTGCATTTAATTTTTGAAATTAATCAAGTTCATGATGAACACCATCATGCTTCCATCTCTGATTTCTCCATTTATAGAAATCTAGAGTGGAAGTGAGTGGTATAGGAGTGATGTACATCACTTCCTCTTTCGATTGATGCCTGGATCGCGTGTTTTGGCGCACATTTGCTCTTTTGCAAATTTGAGCTCTCACCGGAGCTAGCCGGAGAAGACGGTGGCGCTGGCCACCGTCTGGTCTCCAAATCCAATTGTGGCCGTCCATTCTTATTTCCAGATCTAATCCTGGCCCTTGCTTCTTATGACTTTCAATAATGCCATGTGTTTCGCTGATGACTTTGGTACACCATGGAAGCGCGCATGTGGAGCGTCTGATCAGCCACGTCAATTAATGAGGCTTGATTAGATGCTCCTTGTTTTTTTGAATTTCTTATTTTCTGATTTTATTTCTTTTATTTCCATTATTTTCAAAATTTCATATCTTCTTCATTTTAAATCCAAAAAATATGGGACCAATTGCATTCTTCTCCAAATAATTTCTAGTTTCTGATTTTGATTTTTTATATTTTTTATTTCACCATTTGATATTTTTTGTGAATTTTCTCTTTTCTGGTTATTTTTAATTCATTTTAAATAGTTTTTGATATTCAAAAAATACAAAAATATTTTCCTAACCTATTTGAATGATGATGGATCTATGAAAAATATTCTCATCAATTTTTTAATTGATTTGAGATTTATTTGAGATTTTAGTTCAATTAGGTTATTTTTATTCATTTTTAATTGATTAAAAATAGTTTCTGACTTTTAAAAATGCTGAAATTTTTTGTCAAACATTGTTTGACCTTGTTGAACTTGGGATAAATCACTTGGACCTTTCAAGGTTGATTTGAAGTGATTTTGAAGTTTGACCTTTCTTTTATTTTTAATTCAAGTTTATTTTAATATTAAAAATGCCAAAAATATTTTTCTTATTGTTTGACCTCCAATCTTCATCTCATTTATGATTTCTCATTGTTTGACTTTGACTTTCAATGTCATTTGGTCAACACATATGGATTGGTACATTTTATTTCACCTTATGCACTTTATTCTTTCCATTTTCCTTTTCCATTATTCATCTCTTTCTTCTTCTTCTTCTTCTTTTTTCTTTTTTTTGATCAATGAGTTGAAGGTTGATAAGTTAGCATTGATTAGGAAGACTTAACCTTCCTTGATTCAAATCTAATTCATCTTGATCAATTGATCAAGTGAATGGCTTTGCATTAAGGATAGGTTGTTTCCTAAATTATGCAAAAGACTTAAACCAATACAAGATCAATTCTCTTCTTCTTTTTGGCATGTCAAGTTGTTGGAACTTGGTTCACTAATCAAGACTTTTAACTTGTGTTGTTGCCTATATTATTATTGACCGGCCTCAGATAGTTGTGACTTCTACATAAGTCCAATTATGATTGCTTAACATAGCGCTAAATTTGCCTTATGGCACACTAACTACTAACATTAACCATTAACCATTAACATTTACTTTTTGCTCTTTACTTTTATGCAATTTACTATTCTTGTACATATTATCCATTTGCTTTTCCCTTTGCTCACTTGAGCACATGTTTATGTTAATGCCATTTGCCTTTTGCTCATTTGAGCACATAATTGTGTATATACTATTGTGCTTGTGTTTTGTTTTGATTGTTGAGAATCAAATGCAAAAAAATGGACAAATGGACTTAGTTTCTAGGACATTCCCTATGCAAAAATTGGAGTAAAAGGACCTTAATGATGAAGATGGATTAGAAGGACAAGCATCTAAACTCACTCTTGTCCATTCTTGATTTGCTTCATAAAACTCTTTGATGTGTGTGTTCTTGTGCTAGGGACTCCATCTTGATTCAAACTTGAGGAACTATTGCCATGAGCTTCTAAGAGAAAGAATTACAAGATGCCTTGAAGAGCCTTCCAAGAGTTCATTTGATTGATGATTGCTTGGGTTTATGTTTATGTGATTGCTTATTCCAAAGGATGGGAGCTACTTGGATCATCAATATGATCTCAAGAGAGGAACTCCATTGTGGTTTTGTTTCTTATTCCTTACCTCTTGCATGCTTAGGACTTTAGCCCTTCTTCTTCTTCTTCTCTCCACTCTAACCCAAGCCAAACTTTTGTGCAGACACTTAACATTTGTTTTCAACATTAGAAACCTAAGCCTTATGCTTTTGATTTTTAAACCTTCTTTTCATAACACTTTTTTTGAATTGAATCTTTAAGTCCACTTTGACCATTTTGTATATACTTCTAATTGGTAAATATAACCCATTCAAATGTCTTTTTGTGGTTCCAATGGCCACTTCCTTAATCAAATTTTTCATAACCTTTAGCTGTTAGGTTAGAGTTATCTTGGTGGTAGATGTAATACTCACCTATATCCTTAGTGATGGACAATGAGTCTTCCATGCTTATTATAGGGTTAACCCCTCACTAGCATGTTGAAGCTATCCTCACATGATGGATTTGTGGTTTTAGGTTGAGTTTTCTCCCTTTGATAACAAAAGACCTTAAGGCTTTTGGACCAATCAATTCACCAACTCATTTTGAGATTGTTACCCCGAACTACGAGGTTTTGATCCTAATCTTTTTTTAAGATGGTACGTAGGCAATGGGTTTATCCATCCAAACACAAAAATGTAAATAACTTATATATTCTCTTCTCATCTCTTCAATCATGTTTGCACAAACAAATTTTCACAAAACAACAACCTTACCCCAAGTATGAAAAGGGCTCCCTAGGAGTACCTAGGATGTTTTGGGTGCCTAACACCTTCCCATTGCATAACCAACCCCCTTACCCAGATCTCTGACTCTCTTTTACTAGTTTTTGATTCGATAAAACTTTTAGGTTTTTGTTCGCTTTCTAACCATTCCTTTGGATAAATAGAAGTGCGGTGGCGACTCGACTTGTATGATTTACCTTGGATTTAGTCAATATCTCTAATGGTAACGAATACCCCGCTACAGAAAAGTGGCGACTCTGCTGGGGATATGTGTGTTTGCCCTAGTGGGTTTTGCCTACTTTTCATACTTGTTGTATTGTACTATATTGTTTTGTGACATATTTTTGTGCAATTTGGGATTACTGTATTGTATGTAATGATTGAATTGCTTGAATATTAATTCCTTGTATGCTTGGTGATCTTTGTGAGATGAGTTCTATACCTGGACTCGAGTGCACTTAGGATAGGAGAATCGCATAGTCTTGTTGACTTGCGTGGAGTTATTCCTTAGCAAGTTGACTTGCAAGTCCATTCACTTGGTGGAGGTCATGTTGGGATCAATAATGTCACACAAGTAGTTGTGGTTGGACATTACTCTTTCCAATATAGACCTTAGAAGCCAAGGACCTTAGTTTACCAAGCCCATCTTGGCCTATTCTTAGGATGTAGTGCGAAAGTCGTTCAAGTGTAAGATTTGATACGATTGTTACGCGATACTACACTCATAAGAGTCTCTCTTGAGAATATTTTTGGAATACGAGTAGTCGTTTCTCCGATAATATCCGAAAGATGGGATGATGACTATGGGAACCTCTTGTAGAACATGTTTGGCAGGTTTAAACCCTAGTACACTCCCTTTGGGTGGTTCTTAACCGAGACTCCATGCTCGTGACTCGCAACAAACCCTTGATTCGTGGTTGATCCGTTCATATATCCTTAATATCAATGGAACTTGGGTGTTGATAAAGTGTAAACCATAATCCACCAAAATGGATGATTGATATTAAGGATGATATGATCCATCCCATGACCTTTGTTTGGTGTGCTTTGCTTGATCCTTGAGTGTGATTGTTGCATTCATGCATTCATGCACTCATTTGCATCCATATCATCAATAATGAAGAAAATTTTCAAGGAACTTAAGGGGTCTATTTGCAAATTTTCAGACATGGAAAGACAAAGAAGGAATACCAAGAAGTACAGTTTCAGACAACCATATTTGAAAGAGTTAAGGAATCTAACATCCTATGTACTAGATCCCTTGGGTTTCAAGGCTCGTTTTGGGAAGCTTCTTCCTCTTCTGACTACTCAGGTGGATGAAGGATTAATGAGTGTATTGGTGCAGTTTTATGATCCCTTGTACCGTTGCTTCACGTTTCCAGATTTCCAGCTTTTGCCTACACTTGAGGAGTATGCCTACCTTGTGGGTTTACCTATTCTAGACCAGTTGCCGTTCAGTGGCTTGGAGAGTACTCCTACTTCTCAAGAGATCGCAGACATGTTGCACATAGATGAATCTTTGGTCGGTGCTCATATGACTACCAAAGGTGGAATTCAAGATCTCCCTTCTGAGTTCCTCATTGCTCAAGCTATTATGTATGGGAAGGCCATGAGTGAGGACGCCTTTGAGGCCATATTTGTACTTCTCATCTATGGGTTAGTATTGTTCCCCAACATCGACAAGTTTGTGGATATGAATGCTATTAGGATCTTCTCTACTCTTAATCCCGTTTCGACTCTGTTGGGTGACACTTATTTTTCTTTGCATATGAGGAATGCAAAGGGTGGTGGCGCCATTGTGTGTTGTTTGCCTCTGTTGTATAAGTGGTTTATTTCTCACTTACCACAGACGGTCGCCTTCAAGGAGAACAAAGGATGTCTACGGTGATCCACGAGACTTATGTCTCTCACTAATAATGATATCTCTTGGTACAACCGTGTGTATGATGGTGTGCAGATTATCGACTCTTGTGGTGAATTCTCCAATGTACCTCTTCTTGGTACATGTGGTGGGATTAACTACAACCCTGTTTTGGCACGTCGTCAGCTTGGGTTCCCCCTAAAGGATAAACCTAATAACATTCTGTTAGAGGGTGTATTCTTTCAGGAGGGTAAAGATCCCCAAAACTTGAAGGGCAGAATGGTCCGCGCTTGGCGCAAGATTCATAGGAAAGGAAGGAAAGAGTTGGGTCCTAAGAACCCTGGAGTTTTTGAATCTCCAAACAGTGAGATTCAAACTCAATTTTCAAGTTGAAAATTCTCAGGTTTTCCTTTGAATTGTGAGGGTTTCAATTCAGGGGCAAAGCTGGCGCGCAAGGTCTTTTTGAAATGAGCACAGAGGCCTTGTATTTATAGCATTTGGGATTGATAATTTCACACTTGAAAATTTGCTAAATTTGGAAATGTGATGCACAAGCTTGCATGGGAGTGTACATGCCCATGAAGCAATCCATTTTGATCCAATTGCAACTGTACTGAAGTTCAAATGATGCTTGAATGGCAAGGCAATGTTAAATGGATTTTGGACATTTGATTTTTCCACTTGATGTAGACATGTTAAGACAATGCGCAACCCTAACAAACCTCATCCAAAATGCATGAAATATGACTCTTTGTAAAAGCTTAGATCAAGGGGAACAACTTTGATGTTGGCCACTTTTCCATTTGGGACTTGGATCATGGTGAATTTTGAGGTGGAAGTTTGGAAATTTCAACATGTTGTAAAATTTTCTAAGTGTTTAGTCATATATCTCAATATTCCACCTTGCTTAACTTTTTATGTGAGTTCCAAATGAGAAACATGTCTTCATAAAAGTTGTATGTCTTTCAAAGACCTTCAAAATGGTCACCAATTTCATGTCATTTGAATTTATAATGATAGGGTTATGCATTTTTGAAGTTGAGGAAAATCACTTGTTCAATGGCATAGGGCAAAAATGACCTATAATGTATCCTCATATAACATGATCATAAAAGTTGATTTAGCTCTCACTCCAAACATCAAAGTTGAATTAGACATCTTGAATTTGATTATGCAACTTGGAAATCTTCCATATCATGAAAATTGAGCAACTTATGGTTTTGGGAAGTTGACTTTCAAATTAGGGTTTAGACAAAATGACCTATAATGTTTCAACATGTAAAATGATTTTCCAAGCAAAATTAGCTCTAGACTTCAACATGAAAGTCGTTTGGAATGTCATATAGAGTAACTTTTCTCTTGGAATCATTTTTATATGGTGGAAATTGTAGGAGATAGGGTCTAGGGAGACCCAGTTTTGATCAGGTGAATTCATCTAGCCAACCACCATCAACCAACTTGCCAACTTCCAATTCTCTTGACTTTCTAGGCTCATGGTAGATCATATATGCATAAGATGATGAATTTTGAAATGTACCTTGAGAAATTTGATCAATTGGTGAGATAGCTTGTTGGAGAAGTTACTTAAGATACCCAGCCAAACTAGGGTTTCCAAGGCAAATCATCTCCAAATTCTTGAAGAATGTTTGATCAATATAACATTTAAAGATAATTGGGACTCATATATGATGCTTTTAAACATTGTGAATCAATCCTTGGTTGTGCTCTTAGCTATGAGGGTCTTAAACCCTATATATGAACTTGATAGATCAATGATGATCATGCCCTACCTACAAAAGAGTTAGGCAAATGCAAAGACATATTTTTGGTATTTTGGTTAGTAAAATGATAATATACAAGTATGATACAATCACATAGTGCTTGGAGATCTCTCCCAAAGAAAACCCAATGAAAGAGGGGTAAGGAGGATGCCAAGGTATGATCTCAATGCCAATGCATATGATGAAATTGCATGAGGGATCTTAGGGTCAAAATTGGGGTCTTACACAAACTTTTCATAGCGATTTTCTTTGCAACCTCTTCAGAGCAATTTTCTCTACAACCTCTTCATAGTGATTTCTCTGCAACCTCTGCACTTGGATTTCTCTGCAGCTTCTTCAATCTGCTTCCTTCAGCAATCTCTCTGCAACATGAATCTTCATCATCTGCATCCATTCGATAACTCTTCACAATCGCGGCAAAATCTCAAGCTCGTTCTTCACCAAGTTCATCAAGCTCAAAGCTCTGCACAAATTCTATTCTCTGCACCAGCATCAACAAGAATCCTCATAAAGAAGAAGAAGAAGAAGAAGAAGTGTATCAAGAGGAATCGTGATACGTGTTTTGTCGTTACGTCACGATATGAATCTAGTAAGTTTTCCTTACTACTTGCTCGTTCCAATACTCGATTCTTGGCACGACTTACTTCATTTTGATGATGCACGTTTGGAGTTGGTGCAAACCCGAAGACTGAATGTGTGATGTGATTCTTGGAGTTGATTTCGGATCCACGAGTTTCGAGTTATTCGTCTTGATTCTGTTCTTGAGAAAAGTGTTAGGACGCGTGGTGATTTTGGATGAAAGATGGCTCATGGCTTTGTTAGGTTTTAATTGGAAAGTGAGGACGGTGATGGTTATGCATGTGAAGAAGCAGCGAAGATGAATCGCCATTGTATTTTGAACTTCATGTTAGGGCCAACAAGGTTACAACCTTCAGCTTGGGCCTATGGGCCCAAGGTCTCCCCGTGCACTGCTTTCCTTCTATCTGCACCCCCTTTACAAGGCTGGGGTTCGATTGGGCTTGAGATGATAGGCCTCTGCGCCCATTTGTTATACAAACCCCTATTTTCTAATTCTGCATCCTTTTTAGCTCAATATACTTAGATTTTGGCTTAATTAGGATTAATATTTGTTAATTAGGTTAATTTAATTTTTAGGATTATAATTAGATTCTTAGAACATAAGTTAGGCTTTTAGAATTTTGATTAGACTTTTAGAAATAGAATTTAGGATTTAATTAGATTTTAGTATATAATTTTAATTAGAATTAATTAGGTTTAATTAGATTTTAATGGATTTTAGAATTTAGTTCATTTCTAAACATTAGGCTAAAATAGATTTTAGGACTTAATCAACTTTTAGGTTCTAGTTAGATTTTTTAATTAGAATTAAATTTTTGCTCATAATTGGATATCCTTGTGAAATGACCATTTTGTCCTTGGGGTTTATTTTGTTGTTTTATACATATAAATGCATGCTTCTTTAGGACTAATATTTGACTTAGAATATTAGATAGTTTTAATCAAGTTTTTTGATTAACATGACATGCTTCCTGATCATGTATAATCCCACAGTCCATTCAAATGATAAAAAGTCCCTTGATCACTTGATAAAACTACTTTTAATATTGTGGATCTCCAAGCTTCAAGTTTAAACTCTCATGCAAGGCATCCCAGTCAAATCAAGCAACGGATTATACAAGATATATCAAAGGTCAAAACTTGGTAAATACAATTCAAATTGTATGCCATGAGCCTTAAGTAATGAGGAATGATGAGACGAAGTTTCTCCTACCCTTGTATAGAGTGACGTTGCGTACAGGGCATATGTCCTAGCTATTCAAAGCATTTGCCCTAATTCGTAGACTTTAATACAATGCGAATCAAATAAATTGCCAAGTCTCCTTCACATGAAGCAATATCAACTCAAGGAGCAACAATGGGGATTCTTCTCCAACAACTTGTTAGTTATAATAGATATCATATTCCATGAGCCTTAAGTAATAAGGAATGATGAGACAGAGTTTCTCCTATCCTTGTATAGGGTGACTTTTCGTACAGGGCGTAGGCCCTAGCTATTCAAATCATTCGCCCTCATTCATAAAATTTAGTGTGATTCTTATCAAACAACTGTCAAGCACTCTTCATATTCCATTATGAATCAATCATTTCTTTGCCTCAATCATCTTGTTGTCAGCCCTGGTGGGCTGAACTACGAAAGTTATGACTTTCTCATTGCACAATGAGAATACGTAGGCAGAAGAATTCAGATTCTCTACGAGCTACCTTATTCATTAATCCTTCATTCTTAACTTATCAATCAATACCATCTTTTGAGATCAAATATCATTTTTCCTTTGATTCCATTCATATCCTTTTAGGAAGACCTAATCAAATTCCACCTTGTGAAACAAGAGTTGTTTGGCTTATTTTCATACATTTAATTCCTTTGTTTTGGGTTATTCTAATACAACTATACCATGCCTTAAGCCCTTCACTTGTTGGTTTACCTTTACTCTTCGGTTCAAAGTTTATTCCTTCATGGATCCTATATACCGTTCTTCTTTGATTTCAAATTGATTGTTCCCCTACAATGATATATTGTTCCCTGTACCAATCAATACTTTCCTTTCGATTCCATACTCACCCTTTTAGGACAATTGTCCACATTTGTGTCAAGAGTCGTTTGGCTTATTGCCAGACATTTAATTCTCTTTGTTTCCGGTCATTCCAATACAATGATACCATGTCTTAGGCCCCTCACTTATTGGTTTGGTTGTTTACTCTTTGGTTCAAATCCAGTTTTCTCCTTTATGGATTTCCCATGCTACCATTGTCTTTTGGTACAAGTTATTATTCATCACTTCATTCATACCCTTTTAGTTGTGTTTGTCTTGTTAGTCATTGTTGCTTAGACAAACACTTCTTTATCCTCTCTTTGTTTTTATGGTTCCACGAACTACGAATACTCTGATTTTCTCATTGCACACTGAGAATACGTAGGCACGATGATGTGAATCTTGGTGAGCATAATCCGAATTAATCCTTCTTCTGCCTTAGGGCATCATCCATTCATCTCCATGATGCATTCATATTATACCTTCAATCACTTCATGTGATATACTCTCTCTTTGATTCAAATACATTACCTCTTTGAGCTCCATCTTGTGTCACCTTGTGAACTAAGAGTTGTTTATGATGTGAAACCAAACACTTAATTCCTTTGTTTCGGTTATTCCAATATAGTGATACCATGCCTTAGGCCCCTCACTTGTTGGTTCATACCGGTTTTACTCTTAGGATCATTTTTAATCCCTTTTTGGATTTCAAATCATATAATCCTTTGGTTCAGACCATACCTTTATCACAACTTCTTTTCACCTCCCATCGCTAGTTCTATGAACTACGGAGCTCTGAATTCCTTGTTGAACTATAAGGATATGTAGGCACGAGGGTCTCAATCCTCATTGAGCACTTTATATATTCTTTCCTTTTCCCTCTATTCTTTCGCGAGTAATCTTTAGATATCACACCCATTCGAGCAAAAATGATCAAAACGGTTCTCGTTGGCTACAACGGATGTAAGGAGTGCTAATACTTTCCCTTTGCATAACCGACTTCCTTACCCAATTATCTCTTTCCCCCGAGTTTTATCGATGTTTTCCCTTTCCTTCGGGAATAAAGTTCGATGGTGATTTTGTTGTATGTTCGAGCGTGTGATACGTTCAGGTATATTTCTGCTAGATTCACAATGGTTTCCTAAATGTAACCAAGGTTTCATTAATCCTCAAGGATCCAATGAAGATTGGGTACCTATCACTTTTTGTTGATCTTGTAGGATAAATGTCTTGGCTCTATAAAGATAGTATGGGATCTCATTTGTGAAGGCTCAAGACATGATACGGGTGACATATCCTTATTGCTTTGACTTTATGGCAAGGAAGAACCATAGTGTTACCAAGGAGGTCAACATTTAGTGTTATGTGAATTTGGTAAAAGTGTGTTGATTATTATTAAAGTTTTTTATCCGAGAAGTTTCGGGAAAGGTATTATGTTTCATGATGTAGGTTTATCTTCAACAAGGCATACTCAAGTGCATCAAATTAGGGATTGATCAACCTAAGATAATGAGACCTGAGGAGGAGCAAGTTAATTGTCATGATTGAACAAGATTGAAAGTCCAGTCGTAAAGGATGATCATCAAGTCAATAAGATTCTTGGGTGCATTAATAATCACACTTTCAAGTACTTTTGCAAAGAGAAAAGTGGTAAGAGCGTTCGTTTTCAACAGTGTTTGCGATACGTTTTACATTTATTCCAACTTTTGTTCGAGAGTTTCTTATGGAATGCAAGTGCAGCCTCTGTCATTCGTACGGTGAGGTAATATCATTTAAATCTTTTTCTTGCTTTCTAAGTAAGTTCTTTCTTTTACCTGTTTATTTCTCAAAGGTATGTGATATATTGTGTGTATGATACATGTTATGAGTGTTCATTTCCAAAAAAAAGAACAAATGTAACCATTTTGTGTTTCATTTAACATGCTTATAGTGGCCTCATTCTAAATATCTCCATGATTACAAAGATTTTGAATTACTTCAATATTGATATGTTTAATCTTACTTATAAATCTCTAGGCCAAGCTCAATAGTTCTCTCAACATACCCTAACCAACATGGGCTATTTTTGGGATGTAAACCATCGGGTGTACTACTTCTGTATGGGTAAGAATGGTAGAAAAATTTATAATTTTGATGATCCTGCAGAGTTTGGTGATGATGTTACTGAAGGACATATGGATGATGAACAACCAATTGGTGCCTTTGATGATGTTCTTGAGGGTGATGTTGTTATGCAAGATGCTCCTCATGGAGATGCTCATGGCAATACTTTTGGTGCTAGATTTGGTGATACGTCATCCATCATGACTATGCTCTAGAACATGAAGTTGAGGCAAGACGAGCGGTATGTGGAAGATTGTAGAAGGAGAGGTGCCTTTGAGGCTGCTCAAATGGAGATATTTCATCTGATGCAAGAACACATGACTACATAAGATGCCAAATTTGATATCTTTGTTTCTTATGTGATGAAAAGTTTTATGTCTATGCAAAATGAGATGGATGTGAATCATGTAACTGCGATTGCTAGGATTAACCAGATGATCTCAACCCAAAATGAGAATCATCATCATTATGCTCAATTTTACCGAGAAATGTGTGAGTTCTTGGATTTTAACTATGGAAATGATGGTCAAGGATTCCATATGGGAGTTACACCAATGCCTAGGGGTCGTGGAAGATGATTAAGTGTTGTGATGTGGTGTTGTTGTGTCTTTAAGTCTCATGTTTTATGATGAACTTCTTAGAGTCATTCTTTGAGTCTTCACGCATTGTTCCTTAAGATTGGTTTGTGTTGCTGCTAGTTATGTATTGACAATGTTACTAATTTGTTTGAATTTGTGACAATGGTTTTACTATGTGTATTTCCACGGATGACAATTGTGTAATGATTGTTGTTTTGTTATTTATGTTGTGTTATTTCCATTGTGTATCTTCATGTATGTTGCATATATGTGAGTGCACGTTCTTATCCTTGTAATTGCATTTGTATCGTATATTGTATGTGTGATTTGTTGTATCTATGTGATACTGCTAATAACTTACTTTGTCTTTTTTTGATGTTGTCAAAGGGGAGAAGTATATGCAACTATGAAGCTATGATGCATACATTCAGGGGGAGCCTTCATGGACACGAAATGCATCAGCTTAAGTTTTGCCATCATAAATAATTAGGAGTATATGAGTGCAACTTTCTGCTAAATGTATTTTGTATGATATCAAAACTAGGATACTTTAGCGTTTATGTACATTGGACGGTATCATCTGATTCTAGGTGTGCGTTTTATAATTAGGAAACATGACAACATGTTTTTGAAATGGTTTAGAAAATATTCATGCATCAAGAAAAGGTTTGTGCATCAAAAAATATTTTTTGTGTGAAAAACTGACTACAAGTCCACACATATGAATTATAGGTCAGCCTATAGAAGAAAAAAAATTATACAGGTTGACACATACGTTTTATAGGTCGGCTCATGTGCTAAAGTTTTAAAGCATGTAGGCTCTGTTAGATGTGTCGCCTCTACAGGTCGGCACATGACATGTACAAGTTGACGCATTGCTTCTACATGTTGACACATAACTTGTACAGGTTGACACATTGCTTCTACAAGTCGACACATGCATCGTATGTGTCGACACATGATTTGTATAGGTCAACACATACATTAAAAATCTTGAAAATTTGCATTGTTTCTTATCCTTTTGCTTATCACTTATTTATATATATATATATATATATATATATATATATATATATATATATATATCATTTTCTAGCAAAGTTTTTATAGAGTAAAACTTATACGAAACTAGGATTTCAAAGCATTCTCATCATCTTCAACGTCATTCTATGAATACACACAATCAAACTACATATAATCATTTTTTGATTGGGTATCTAGAATTGGGGTTGATAATGTCAATTTAGGTTGATTGTACTGTAAATTGGGTTGAGATCCTTAAGGGTTTCAAATCAGAAAACCAATGTGGGGTTTACCTTCAAGATCGTTTAGGGATTCGAAGGTTTTGGACAAGATTACGCAATCCGGATCCGATCGAGTGAAGTCTTTGAAGAACGGGAGGTTATTGCAAAGGAGTGGCGTGAGACACTGGATCGTATTGGTAAATCTTGGGTTATAATAATTGCACGTTTTGGATTCGATCGAGTGAAAGCTTTGAAGAACAAGGGGTTTCTTGCAAATAAGTAGCGTGAGACGGTGAAGCAAATTGGTATTATTGGGTTCCTTGATCAAGCTTTAATCAAGGGAAAAAAATGTGTCATAATCAACATCAAACTTATGGTTTGTAGAGTTGGATTACTATATATCTCTTGTATACAAACGTTTACAAAGTAAGAATAATTACATTATCTCAATTCGAGTTCAAATTAAGGGCAAACGTACCTATAGTGAGGTCGATTGAGGAACTGCCTAAACAAATCCTTGTGTACCCTCTCTCTCTCTCTCTCTCTCTCTCTCTCTCTCTCTCTCTCTCTCTCTCTCTCTCTCTCTCCACACACATATTTATTTCATCGATCGTGCGATCAATTTGTTTGGATAATATTTTTTATTCCATTTTGAAATTGGTGTTGTTGAGTTGATCACAATTCCTTAGATTGTAACTGGGTTTTAAGATCAAGAATACCACATAAAATTCCAAACAATATCGATTACACACTAGGTATTCAACAAATTTTCTCCATTGATTTTTTGTGTGAATTATCATTGGAAGTAAACTATTCTTATTGCTTTGCATTCGACTAGTCGAGATTAATTGTGTTTGGTCAATTTGTGTTTCATTATCATATTATGATTACTATTACGCATATATGAGTTTTTTGATAGCGGGTTTGGTTAAACGATTTTGATTCGGGATACTTCTCATTGCTTCCATGCGCCATAAATGTTTTAAAACTATTTTGTCAATGTTTAAAACTTCACATGTTAGCCCATGAAAAACTTTGTTCTTGAAAGGGGACAACGGGCTTAGGTTTTTTTTTTTTGCCAAAGATAGGTAAACAAACTAGGGTTAAAGAGAAGAAGAGAAATATGTACTTTGAGAGAAACTTGACGTGTCAATTGATTTTGGTGGGAAGGGAGAAAATTGTTTGAAGTAGCCAAAGATTGATTGACATTTGACATGTAATTTGAGATTTGGTTGAAATTTATTTATTTCATTTGTTGATTACCAAAATGTTCAAGTATTAGTGTAAATTGAAATAATTGGTAGGGCATTTTTGGTAACTTAATTCAATATTATTTTGAAGGGTTGATAATAGATATCATTTGATATTTGTTGATTATAGATATCATTTGATATTTGTTGATTACCAAACAAACTCTCTCGCATTTTCTCCCATGTAAAGTTATTTCAGTGAAATTTAGGCCCTCCACTTTTTGTGCAATCTATTAATTAAATTATGAAATTAAAAACTGAATGGTTAAGATTGACACCGGACATGCTCCAGTAAAAACTTCACAGAAAAGGAACCAAACCCCGGATATCAGACACTAACTTATCAAGGTTTAATAGTCACATCCATCTATAATTGCATTTATCAAGAATTAGTTTCCACAAAGTTAACTAAAAATGGTTTTTAACACTACATAGCAAATTCACACCCCCTTGCAAGTTGCAATAGCCCTTTGGACTTAAACTGTGGAAAATGATTCGTTTCTCACCTATCTCCACACGCCAGGCTAGTAAGTTCAGCCATGTAGAACATCATTATATCTTGTTAAAACATACACCTTTATATTTAGCAAAAAGAGATTTGTTGGAAATAGTAATTGAACCATACAATACAAAAAGTAGTTAAACTGCGGAATAAAGGTGGTAGAATTATACATAATTAAGAAAACAAATTCATACTCTAAGATATCCAGCCTGAACATGGGTATAAAATAATTCACAATGTTAATAATTTTTTATGTATATAATTTGAAGTTTATTATTTAGAGATTTAAAAGAACAAAACAAAACTATGCTTGAAAAGACTCTTGATGCATTTTGACTTGTTCGTGTCATTTCATTAAATTGAGTGATCAAAAGAAGAAAAAAGAGTAACAAGAACTATTGTTGAACAAAGGACAATACATTCATTTGATAAGGCGCTAAGCACAATTACAGAATTACAATGTCAGATTCACAAGAAATTAAAACAAATGGTTTGTGACTAACTACATAATGAAAATATCTACACAAACCCTAAAGCAAGAATTCAACAAGATCAAGCTCGCTCGCCTCTAATACGCCTAGCAAGCTGGATATCCTTAGGCATGATAGTGACACGCTTGGCATGAATTGCGCAGAGATTGGTGTCCTCAAAGAGTCCAACAAGGTACGACTCAGCTGCTTCCTGGAGTGCCGACACGGCGGAGCTCTGGAAACGGAGGTCGGTCTTGAAATCTTGAGCTATCTCACGAACGAGACGCTGGAAAGGAAGCTTGCGGATCAGAAGCTCAGTGCTCTTCTGGTACTTACGGATTTCACGGAGAGCGACGGTTCCTGGCCTGAAACGATGTGGCTTCTTCACTCCTCCGGTGGCCGGAGCAGACTTACGAGCGGCTTTGGTTGCCAGTTGCTTCCTTGGGGCTTTGCCGCCGGTGGACTTGCGAGCAGTTTGCTTGGTACGTGCCATTGAAAGATAACAGAAAAAGGTTACTAAAAGATTATATAACTTGAGACTTGTTTTCAGTTAAGCTTTGAGAGTGATGATTTTGGAGGAGAGAAACTGGTTAGTTATATAGTGCTGATTTTGTGCGTGTTTTGAATTTGAGAGGGTGAATTGGTTATGATGTGGCCGTTGATTTTAGTTTGATAATCGACGGATGATGTTTGTTTGGAGAAGTTGAGCACGCGGATTAGTGACGTGGCATGTCGAGGAGTTTGAAGTGTATGATGGTAATCGTTGATGTGGTAATGATGAAAGGTTGAGATTGAATTTAAGAGAGTGACGCGGATCGATAGATTTTTGGTGAGGGGAAACGAAAATGAAAGTATAGGAAGGAAATTTCATATTTTTAATTGGGCAGGTTCTGAAAATGGGTCTAGTGGATTGAAATTCCAAACTATTGGGCTTTGAAGTTTGAGCTCCTTTCTTTACTACAAAATGTCCTCACCATTTTTCTAAAAATTTATGTAACTATACAATAAATCATCTTTTCAGTTGAATATTGTTATTAAATTTATCAAAAGACTAATTGTTATTATAATTTAATGGTGACAAAAAATTAATTTTTGGTGAATTAATTTTGAGATTTAATGTATTTTGCTTGTCCTATAAATGAATTTTACTTTATCTTGTAAAGAACTTTTTTATATTTCAAATTCGTAACACTAAAATTCTTAAATTTTGATCCTTTGTGCAAATTATGGCATGTGGTGTCATGAATGTTTATATGAATTTGTTAAAAAAAATTATGTGATAGTGATTATTTGGTGTTGGATCACAGTTAATTTCATTTTTAAATATTTTTATTAACTTGACAATTTCATCTTCTTTCTTAGAAAAAAAATTTATAGATATTTTTTTAATTATCTTTATTCGTTATCCAATCTCACCGTTGAAAATTATTATTATATAATTGATGTTTTTTCTCTTTGACGTTTCATTTAGAGTAATCAAGTGCTCCAATTTATTGGTGATATATATTTTTTACTTTAGTAGTTGAGAAATCTATTGTTAATTATATTTGATTTGATAAAAAAATCTTTTATAAAAAAATTGATAACTTACACCATGGTTTTTCTTTAAATTTTATATTTAGCAAAGTTAGCACCACAAAATTCTATTAATGGATAATCAACTGATTTCTTATAAAACACATCAACTTTCAAATATCTTGAGATTCTCTTAATAACAATTAAGTCATATTTTTAAGGATTTTGCTAAAAACAAGCACACAAGCATTAACTAAGTAGAATATTAGGAGCATTAACTTGACAATTTCACCTTCTTCGTTAAAAAAATACTCTTCTTTTTTGTATACTTAGTTTGATGTGTCTAGTGGACAAAGTTCGACAGGTCAAACGCTTTAAGGTTGAGAAAGCTAGCGTGAACAAAAGTAAGAAGGAACAAGTGGCTTATGTAGATATGGAAGACAATGACTTGATGTGGGATATTGGATACGACTATATCAAAGAAATTAAGGTCGATGTGGCCGAGTTAAAACCAGGTCATTCATACGTGTGTAAATTGCTTACACCTGCAAATGGAAAAAATCCTTATGAACCAGAGAAAAATGATAAGTTCCCTAAGAGAACCTATACCTTCAACGTGACCAAATGCGATGAAAATTTCGACTTATTGGTTGCAGATGGCCAAGTACTAATGCCACCAGGTACAAAAGTGTTGCCATTAAAGTAAAGGAATAAGCCAAGGTTTTTTAAATATCATAACTTTGTAGGGCATAAAACCTCACAATGTTTTCTTTTTAGGGATCTTCTTCATAATACTTTGAACGACATAAGGCTCAAGTTCTTTAAAGGCAAAGCTCTAATGAGAATCAACAACGCAAGTTAGGGAAGCCAATGTTGTTGAGCGTGTAGGAATCAACATGGCTGAGATCACTGGTTTCGACATGGAGGCAGAGGATGAGGCTTTTGAGAGCAATGAAATTGAAGTTGTTTATCCTAAGGTTGGTGAAGGTTTGCTTGAATTCCTCCATCGATGCAAAGTTGAGGATTCAAAAGTTATGTTGTGTCATATGTGCAGTTTTGTTTTTTTATAAGAGGTCTGGAAAGAAAGTGGAGAGTGCCCATCAGACTAAGAGGAAGGAAAACTAGAGGAGGAACAAGCATGAGTTTTATTTCGACAAGAGGGGAGTCCCTCGGAAAAAGGAGTAGTTTCCTAACCACCAAAGAGGCAAGCCTCCCACTTATGTGCCAGCGTCGAATGCTCCACAAAGGTGGTGGTCGATGCCCGTTGGAAAGAAGCAGTCTAGGAATCGGTGGTGGAGGAATGTCAAAATAGGTCGGGACTCTTCGATGACCTATCGAGAAAATTTTCAGGTATTAAAGAGGCACTCATATGGTCCTTGTAACTATAAGGGAAAGAACCCAATTTCAAGGACTCAGTTGAGAAGATTTTAGAGGAAGAAGAAGGTGGAGAAGGAAGTTGTTGAATCAAGTAACAAAAACCCATACCAAGTTGAGTAAGTGGTCAAACTAAAAAGCCTGTTGGAAGATAATTATTTTCACCTTAACAAGTTAAGTCGAAGGTAAAAGAGAATGAGGAAGTACCATATAAGAAGGATGAATTAATTACTGATAATTTTGAGTCGGGGTCGGAAGACGATTTCGACGTGTTGTGTAATGTCATATCGGTACTCCCAAGGGAGTATGATTGCGCCATAGAAGTTTCAAAGCCAACAAATTCTGAAGAAGAAAAAGAAATCGTGAAGCACAAGCCTGTATACTATTTCGTTATGAACAACAGTTGCATTGAGGAACATATCGCGTTTTTCGAGAGACCTCGCGAGGGAATAAAATGTCATTTAAGGCCCTTTTTTATAAGGGCAAAAGTTGAAGATACAATAGTGAATAAAATTCTTGTGGATGGAGGGGTTGCTGTGAATTTGATGCTCCGCTTTTTGCTGAAGAAGATTGGAAAATATGATATATATTTGACACCACATAACATGCTACTCTCAATATTAAGAAATGACAGGCCATATAATGGGTGTTAACCAAGTTGATGTGATTGTGGGGTCTATAACTTAACCCATTGCTTTCATGGTTATTGTAATAAGGAGGAACAATATAATAGTTGAGAACATATAGGCAAATCAAGGATATTACATGACAAAAGTAAACCAAGTCGATAAGAGAAACTTCGATAAGAACCTAGCAAGTATAGCACCTTAAACCCCTACAGAGTTTACATACATGCCTCTGGAATAGGCATTTTAATCTCTCAAACTCCACCCAATCCATGGATTTACGTGGGATATAGAACTTATGGGTGAGTAGTACTATGACACCATCCAACCGACTTACTGAGGGGACGAGTTCAACGAAGATGTACGAGTTCGATGCACTAAAATAAATTTCAGCTTATGTAGCCGAAAATAGACTGAAAACGGCCTTAGAGGTTGAGATATCATACATGGTTGTCGAAGCCAATGAACTGGAGGTGTTCGACATGAGGCAAAGAATCAATGTTAAGCCAAACCTAATATAAATGCTACAATCAGTGGGTGTAGAAGATGATGGCTTGAAAAGCCAAAGGCTCGATTGCATTTATGATGATGAGCCTTTGAGCTTTGAAAAGGATCATGTCACATCAGTGGCAAAGATGCAACCCCGGGATCTATTGGATGAGGTTGATTTGGGTGATGGAATCGTTAAGAGGTCGACATTATCCGTGCCAACATTAACCCAAGTCTAAGGTTAGAGGTAATCAAATTGCCTTATGAATTTAAAGATTGCTCTGCTTGGGATTATAACAAAATGACAGGTTTTAGCAAGGATTTGGTGGAGTTAAAATTGCTAATAAAGTCTGGGAAAAAAACGGTCATAAATATGCCTATGCGTTTTGCACCAGAGGTGATGTGTAAAATAAAAGATGAGATCGAAAGTGTAACACCCTAAACCCCATATAATATAT
This sequence comes from Lathyrus oleraceus, assembly GCF_024323335.1. NCBI lineage: Eukaryota > Viridiplantae > Streptophyta > Magnoliopsida > Fabales > Fabaceae > Lathyrus > Lathyrus oleraceus. The sequence goes on from NC_066585.1 coordinate 202,716,301, forward strand.
TTTAAATAAAAATAACAGGAAAAAGATGTTACTACATCACAAATACTTCATAAATCATAAAACAACAAATGTTGCACTATGGAAATTTATTTAGAAACACCATAAAACATGTCTGAATAAAACTGAATCAATACATCATAATCAAAATCTCATAAAGTTGGTTACAAACAAACGCCCTTATCCTCAGTGTTACAGATCAGAGCATTCTTATTCGAAAACTAGAATATACGGAAGATAAAAGTTTGCTGAGAGGCAATAGCCATCTCACTCAATAACGAACCTCAGTCCTGCTAATCACCCGTGCAAAGCACACCACAAAACCAAGCAAATAAGAAAGGGGTGAGAATATACTTACATATAGTAACTGTGTGACTTCAGTAACAAAATGATATTAAAGAAACACAACAATTATATATATATATATATATATATATATATATATATATATATATATATATATATATATATATATATATATATATATATATATATATATATATATATATATATATATATATCAATTACAATCACAAACACACATCATAACAAAATGCAATACTATGATCCACCAACTTCATCACTTATATGCATGTGGTGTCAAAAATATATTGTGGAATCAGAGGAATGTTACTGATTTTATTCCAATAGTCCTCAGTCCTTCCCACCTAGACCAACGATGTCCATCAATGGATCTGAGACTCGGCCCTGGTCTTTTCCACCAAGACCAACGATCCCCGCCAATGGATCTGAGGCCACCAAAATGGACCGAAGTCCCACCCAAACTACATGATAATATGAATCACGAATATGCATTTCATGGACAAACATCATAATTCACCAAAATTTTGTATAATAATACTCATAAACACCAAAATTATCCCAAAGGATATCACAAAAATAGGTTCCATTCACAAACCACAAATTATCCAATAAGGGTCATCCAAATTCAAATCACCTAAAATTTTTGTTTATTAAACAATATATTCACTTTTCTTACACCCAAATTTTTTTAGTTAATTATACTCCTAAAAGTGAGTTAAATATACTAATATTTTTATAATATTTTATAAAAGGTATATTTAATTTTTTAGGGATATTTTATCATAATTTTAACTAAGAATAAAATTTTGTTAGTTTTACCTTTATTTATAAAAATTATTATTAATTACCAGAAAGATTAAACAAAGCATTGAAATTTATTATAATCAAAAGGTTATTCCTTATGGCATTGCCAAATGTCTTTAAATACATAAAACAAAGAAACTATAATGAGTCTTATAGATTTTTAATCATAAACAAAATAAATAAATAAATAAAACAAATAAAACATAAATTGCCAAAATTTCATAAAATAGTAAATGTTGTTTTCGGAACTTAAACGAACTTAAACGACTTAAAAAATGAATAGTCACTACATAGTAGTGAGTTTAATTTATGGGATGATTCCCTTTCCAGAAAGATATAATAAGACTTGCGCAAAATTCTACTAAACCACTCTGAAGCGTGACTTCTCCTTCGATACGTGCAACCAACCTTCATACCTCATATTTTCTAAGTTTCTGCCTCCCATTGTCGAATTCTTACAACACACCAAACGCTGATGAGAGGGTAAGAGAACCCTCATTATTCTGCTGCCTAAAACTCACCCTATAGTAAGCAATCTCCCCCTATTACCTTATCGGTTTAACTTTCAAGCTCTTAATGTTCCTCCCTCTCCAAATCGCTGTCTCACGATCGATCGCAAAATGGTCTCACCAGACTCAGATGCGCCGTTTAACGATATGCCTCAAACCTTAATTTTGACATAACTCTCAGACTCTCACTTACGATATATATTATGTTTAATCCAACGTTAAGATTAATTCCTAAACAAAATATTTATTTAATTGATAAATAAAATAAAATAAAGCTTAAATTAAATAATTATTCAATTAAGCATCACAGATTTAATATTTAAATAAAACATTTATTTGATTTTAAAAGGAAAATATATTTTAAACATAAGGTGTCACCCTATATTTAAATAATTAAATAATTATTACTATAACCTCAAATAATTATTATCGTTATTTTAATTAATTAAATAAAACCTACCGCTTTTAACCAAATATTTTAATAATTATTAAATTATTAAAATACTCTCGAATCCTCTAAAACATCATAAAACACCCAAAAACACATCAACATCACATAAATTAATTACCAAACAATTCATAAAATGTTATAACTAAATAAAAATAATTAAATAAATTAGGGGTGTTACAGAAAGACTCCTGAAAAGCAGGTTCATAAGGACAGTGAGGTACGTCAAATGGCTTGTGGATATTTTTTCAATGATCAATAAAAACGAAACATTGAGGGTTTGCATCGACTTTAAATATCTGATGTAGCAACCCCAAAAGATGAATATCCAATGTTTGTCGCTGAAAAGTTGGTCGACTCAACAACGGGTTTTGAATATCTTAGTATGCTAGACCATTATTGTAAAACCCCAATTTTGACCCTAAGATCCCTCATGTTATCTCATCATATGCATTGTCATTAGGATCACACCTTGGTATCCTCCTTACCCCTCATTCATTGGGTTTGCATTGGAAGAGATTGTAAGACCCCAATTTTGACCATAAGATCCCTCATGCAATTTCATCATATGCATTAGCATTGGGATCACACCTTGGCATTCTCCTTACCCCTCTTTCATTGGGTTTATTTTGGGAGAGATTACCAAACATTATGTGATTATATCATACTTGTATATTATCATTTTACTAACCAAAATACCAAAAATATGTCTTTGCATTTGCCTAACTCCTTTGTAGGTAGGGCATGATCATCATTGATTTATCAAGTTCATATCTAGGGTTTAAGACCCTCATGGCTAAAAGCATAATCAAGGATTGATCCACAATGTCTCAAAGCATCATATATGAGTCCCAACGATCTCTACATGTTATATTGGTCAAGCATTCTTCAAGAGTTTTAAGGTGATTTGCCTTGGAGACCCTAGTTTGACTGGGTATCTTGAGTAACTTCTCCAACAAGCTATCTCACCAATTGGTCAAATTTATCAAGGGACAATTAAAAATTAATCATCTTATGAATATATAATCTACCATGAGCCTAAAAAGTCAAGAGAATTGGGGGTTAGTAAGTTGGTTGATGGTGGTTGGCCAGATGAATTCATCTGATCAAAACTGGGTCTCCCTAGACCCTATCTCCTACAATTTTCACCATATGAAAATTATTCCAAGATCAAAGTTACTCTAAATGACATTCCAAACAACTTTCATGTTTAAGTCCAGAGCTAATTTTTCTTGGAAAATCATTTTCTATGTTGAAACATTATAGGTCATTTTGTCTAAACCCTAATTTGAAAGTCAACTTCCCAAGGCCATACCTTGCTCATTTTTTATGAGATGAAATATTTCCAAGTTACACAATCAAATTAAAGGTGTCTACTTCAACTTTTATGTTTGGAGTGAGAGCTAATTCAACTTTTATGAGCATATGATATGAGGATACATTATAGGTCATTTTTGACCTATACCACTGAACACGTGATTTTCCTCAATTTCAAAAATGCATAACTCTATCATTCTAAATCCAAATTACATGAAATTGGTAACCATTTTTAAGGTCTTTTAAAGATATACAACGTTTCTGAAGACACTTCTCTCATTTGACGCTCACATAAAAAGTTAAGCAAGGTGGAATATTGAGATATATGACTTAACGCTTAGAAAAAATTTCAACATGTTGAAATTTCCAAACTTCCACCTCAAAATTCAACATGATCCATATTCCAATTGGAAAAGTGTCCAACATCAAAGTTGTTCCCCTTGATCTAAGCTTTCCAAAGAACCCTATTTCATGCATTTCGGATGAGGTTTGCTAGGGCTGGGCATGGTCTTAACATGTCTTTATCATTGGAGAAAATCAAATGTCCAAAACTCCATTTCACTTTGCCTTGCCATTCAAGCATGATTTGAACTTCAGTACAGTTGCAATTGGATCATAATGGATTGCTTCATGGGCCTGTACACGCCAATGCAAGCTTGTGCATCATATTGCCAAATTTAGCAATTTTTCAAGTGTGCAATTATCAATCCCAAATGTTATAAATACAAGGCCTCTGAGCTCATTTCAAACACACCTTGCGCGCCAGCTTTGCCCCCCCAATTGAAACCCTCACCATTCAAAGGAAAACTTGAGAATTTTCAACTTGAAAATTGAGTTTGAATCTCACTGTTTGGAGATTCAAAAACTCCAGGATCCAAAAAGCTTTGTACCATTGCCAAACCACTTCTGCAAGCTCCTCGAGTGTGATCAAGTCAAGTTTGAAGCAAGCAAGATCCATTTTTGCACATCATTGAAGGTAATTTTCAGAAATCTTCTTCTCTTTGATTCTCACTCGATTCTCATCAATTCTCTTGGATCTTTGGTTGTCTGAAGTCCTATCAATGTAGACAAGAAGATTGAGTTGCTTTGATGTCAAATCGAAGCAACTCAGTTGACACACCTCAAAATTCAACTCCTTATATCTTTTTATATATTTGGAGTTTGTTGAAATTGAGGTCAGATTCATGCTCTACGTTATTTTTTCTTTCACATAATGTCCTCTTTTTTCATTTTCTTGATGGTGATGAGTGAACCAGTCCGATGGACCTCGCCTGAGAAGGTGACCGGAGGTCCAACGCCGGTGGTGTGCTGGACAGGTTCTGAGCCATTGGTCTTGTTTAAATTGTTTTAATCTTGAGCGTTGCTTTTGAATACCATTGGTGTGGCGCGCTGACTCGTGTGTTTGGTGGAACGCGCGTTTTAGACCACTTGATCTGCCACCTCAATTAATGAGGGAGATCAAGTGGTCCACATTTTTTTGATTTTTTGATTTTCATTTTATTTTCATTAATTCATATTAATTTTAATATTGATCCAAAAAATATGAGAGTTTCACCAAAAAAAATTAAATAAATTCTTCTTTCATATTCTGAATTAAAATTATTTTTGGGATCATTATTAATATTTTTCATGATTTAATTGATTTTGTGAATATTTTTAATTGTTGAAAAATACTTTTAAGTCTCCAAAAATTCTGAAATTTTTTCTCCAAGATCCATTGACCTTGTTTGACCTATGATAAATCTCATGGCCATTTCTTTGGTGTTTTGATGAGACTTTAGGAATTTGACAAACCATATTTAATTTAATGCATTATTTTTATTATTTTTAAATTGAATAAATGCCAAATAATTGTGTTGAGCTATCTTGATGATTTGTATAAGTTTGACTTGTGTTGTTGGGCCTTGGTCAAGGTTGATTTGACTTTGCTAGGTTAAGATCATTGGATTTAGGGGATTGATGAAATGTGCATTCCATCTCCCGAAATGAATGAATGATCTTAATTTGGTAAAAGTCCTCCTTTGACCAATTTGAGTTTTGATCTACTCCCCTCCCTCTTCATCTAATTCACCTTCTTTATGCATACATTTCATTTGGCCTATGATATCTCAAAGTTCTAAGGCTAGTTGATTGAAAAATCAACATAAGTATGGATGAGATTAGGCCATCTCTTTTGCATATTCTTTTTTTGTATGGTATGTTTCATGAGCATAGTCCATTATACTATGTCTCTAACATGCATTAACACAAAAAATTTATTGCCCGACCTCAGATAGTTGTGACTTCTACATAAGTCCAATTACGAATGTTTAACATAGCGCTAAATTTTTGAAACAAAAAGGCATAGCATTCTAGTTAGTAAGATTGTAAGTCTCCCCTCTTTCATGGTATTGTGTGGAAACTTGGCCTTTTTTTCTTACTTTGGAATATGTCTTGGTTCAAGGATCCATGCTTGTGATAAGTAGGTTGAGTGTTCTCCAAAGAATAACTTAAAATGAAAAGCAAAATCAAAAACATTACTAACTTCTAACTCATTAACCACTAACATTTAATTTCAAGCCATTTACTTTTAATGCACTTTAATTGTTAAGCTTTATTCATTTGCCATTATTCATACCATTCTAATTGTTTATATTAATGCCTTTTCACTTTGTCCACTTGGACCATATTGTGTGATATATCTTGTTTGTGTATATTTTGTTTGTTTGTGTGGTCTTTGACCATTAATGTACATAATAAGAAACAAAAACCCTAAAAAACTATTGTGTGGACTGTTGGTTTGATCTTGAACAATTGGACTTAGAATCTAGGCAGCATCCCTATGCAAGAGGACTTAATACCAACTTTCATGTAACCATGTGCTTGCAATTTGAAACTTCATCTGATATATCATTGAAGATACATTTGAGTACATCTGCAACATGATCATTGTGAAGATGTTATTTTGAACCTATGACCTGTGGAATTCATCTGTTACATGGGCAAATTTGAAGAAGATTATGGAGTGGCTAAAGCTTAGATGTGGCTATCTTTATTTGATGCCTTGCTCTTTAAGTTAATATTGTATGCATTGTTTGTTGCTTGATTCAAATATCCAAGGGAATTTGGGGTTTTTATATGGCATTCTTGCCTATTGGATTGTAGCCAATTGGTCAGATTTTTTCAACTCTTAAATTTTGAATTTATGCTTAGGATTAGTCTCTTCATCTCCTCCCCATCTCTTTAATTTCAAAATCTCTCCCTCCTTTTAAAAACTTCTTTTTTTGAACTTGTTATTTTCTGGACTTAGACCCTTTGCAAATTAGAAACTTTGGCCTTATGCCATTGCATTTTCAAACTTCTTTTCTTAAACCAAACTTGTAAATAAACTTAACTATACTTGACTTAAAATTTTCAAAAGCCAAAAAGAACTAACTCATTTAAACATTTTTTTAGGCCCTTGTGCCTTTCAAACTTATTTTTTGATTAAAAGCAATGCATCCACTTTGAAATTTGTATCACGAACTACGAGGTTTTGATCCCTCGTTTTTATGTTGGTACGTAGGCATAAGTCTGAAGGTATTGTCAAACACAAAAATATAATTAATAAATTCTTTTCTCATCCCCCCATTCTATTTCTTTGTAAACATCACTTTGTACAAGATACATATGCACACAAGAAAGGGCTCCCTAGGAGTACCTAGGACACTTTGGGTGCTAACACCTTCCCTTTGTGTAACCACCCCCCTTACTTGTAATCTCTGACATTTTATTAGTTTTGATTTGAAAACTTCTTACTTTTGGGTTTTGTTCGTACTTTTTCCTTTTCCCTTGGAAACAATAAAAGCGCGGTGACGACTCTTGTTATTTGATGTCTAGCTTATCCATAACTTGATGGTCATGAACTTACCGCTACAAAAATTAAGTGGCGACTCTGCTGGGGAGTAGTCTCCAGTGGGTTTAGCCTACTTTTTTGTGTGTATATAATTATATATTTGATGTATGTATATTTGTTTGTGTGATATAATCTGCTTGTTGTGCTTGGTGATCTCTGAGTGGTGAGATAAGTTCTAACCCGAACTTGAGTGCTATTAAGAAAGGAGGATGGTATAGTCATGTTTGACTTGTGTGGAGTAGTCCTTAACAAGTTGGCTTGAGATCCATCTGCTCAGTGGAGACTCTTTTGGATTTGGAAATGTCACACGAGTATTTGTGGTTAGGCATTACTATCTCTAATTTGGGTCCGAGAAGCTGAGGACCGTAGAACATTTACCCCCCCCCCCCTCTCTTGGCCTATTTAGGACATAGTGCGGAGACTGTTCAAGTGTATACTTGATAACAGTTATTACGTGATACTACACTCAGACGAGTTTCTCTTGAGAATATTATGGGTCGATGAGTCAGTCATCTTAACCTGTAATATCTGATAGATGGAATTAAGACTCTGGGAACTTTTTAGAACATGACCTACAGGTTTTATCCTTAGTTAACTCCTTTGGGATGGTTCTTACCCATACTCCATGCTCGTGACTCACAACAAACCCTTGATTCTTGGTTGATCCAATCAAGTCTTGTCAATATCAATGGAACTTGGGTGTTGATAAGGTGTAAACCATAATCCACCAAAATGGATGATTGATCTTGACAATGACCTGATTCATCACTTGACCTTTGTTTGCTTGCCTTGTGTGTGATCCCTTATTTATGATTGTTGCATTCATGCATTCATATGCATCATAACATTCATCACACGAAAATTTTAAGGAACTAAGGTATTATTTGCAAATATTTTCAGACCATGGATTATGGACGCAGGAACACTAAGAAGTATAATTTCAGATGTCCCGACTTGAAAGAGTTAAGGAAGCTAGCATCTTTTGTATTAGATCCCTTGGACTTCAAATAACGCCATGGGAAGCTTCTGTTTATCTTGTCTGCTGATGTAGTTGAAGGACTTTTGAGTGTGTTAGTGCAGTTTTATAATCCTCTCTACCATTGCTTCACTTTTCCGGATTATCAGCTTGTGCCTACATTTGAGGAGTATTCTCATCTCTTAGGGATACCCATTTCTAGTAGAGTGCCATTTAGTGGATTGGAGGAGATTCCCAGATCTCATCTTATTGCTGAAGCTCTTCACTTGAAGAAGTCTGAGATAAAGGCTCATTGGGTGAAGAAAGGAGGATTGTTTAGGTTGCCATATGATTTTCTCATCAAGAAAGCTACTACTTTTGCTCAAGCAAGTAGTGTGGATGCTTTTGAAGCTATCTTTGTGGTGCTCATTTATGGATTAGCTTTGTTTCCTAACTTTGACGGTTGTGTTGATGTTAACGCCATTAGGCTTTTCTTGATTGGGAATCCTGTGCCTACTTTGTTGGGTGATATGTATTTCTCCATGCATCTAAGGAACTCTAAAGGTGGTGAAACTATTGTATGTTTCATTCCTCTTCTGTACAAGTGGTTTATTTCGCACTTGCCTCATACACCTGCTTTTGTGGAGAACAAACAATGTCTATGATGGTCTCAGAGACTTATATCTCTCACTAATGATGATATAGTTTTGTATGATCCTTCTTTGAGCAGTTTGGAGATTATTGATTGTTGTGGTGAATTCTCTAATATGCCTCTCATTGGTACACAAGGAGGAATTAACTACAACCATGCTTTGGCTCGTCATCAACTTGGGTTCCCCTTGAGAGACAAACATAATAACACTTTATTAGAATGTCTTTTCTATCAAGAGGGTAAAGATGCCCAACATTTGAAGCAGAAGATTGTGCATGCTTGGTATAATGTGCATAAGAAAGGAAGATCTGAGCTTGGTCCGTGCAGTTGTATAGCTTTGGAAGCTTACACTCTTTGGGTGAAGAAAAAGGCTTTGGAGTTAAAGATGTGTTATCCTTGTGAAAGACCTATATGTATGGTTGTGGTTGAGCCATTAACTCTCCCTAACCAAGATGTAGAGGAGTTGGAAGACTCACTCGCCAAGATGAAGCAAGAGAAGGATATGTGGGAAGAGTGTTTCCGTGCTTTGAGCAAGAAGCATGAGGAGTTGTAGTTAGAGTCTAAGGACAAAGATGCACTCATTGAGCTACTTGAAGACCGAGTGACAAAGAGACAAAGAGAGCCAGAGGTTTCATCTTCTAGCATGCCTCAGCCTTCCGTTGCTTGGAAGAAGATTGTTGATCAACTTGTCCTCGAGAAGACTTAGATGAAAGCTTCTTTCGAGACTGAGATTCGATGCATTTGAAGGAAGTACGCGCCTACAGCCAGATCTTCCGACATTGTTATTAGGGATCCTTAGGATGACTAGTCTCATTCTCTCTTGTATTTTTCATTTGGTTTCTGAAATTGTACTCAGTGTGTCATACGGTGAACTGGACTTTTTTGTGGTTTTAATCGCAATGTCGCGGTTAGCAAGAGTCGCCACCGACTTTTCTTTTATCCAATAAGGAAAGGTGGAAAAGAACAGGAAAGACCTTAATTTAGATTTTGGGTTCAGGAGGTACATTATACAAAGGGAAGGTGTTAGCACCCATTGTATCCATGGTTATCCATGGGCTCTTAATTGCTCGATCACTTATATTATTTTTGTCTAAAAAAGTGTTTGTGAATTGTTTGGAAAATTGTTTTGAAAAGAGAATTTAACTTTGTAATGATTCTTGTATGAATGTATACAAAGTGGTTATCCCGTTTTAGTTTTGAAAATTGTTTAGAAAAATATAACTCGGTAATGATTCTAGTATGAATGTATACCAAGTGGTGATTTTCTAAAGGCATTTTGAAAGGTGTGAGGTGCAAAAAAAAATGTTTTAAGTTGTGAGCCAGCAATTAAGAGTTATACCGACCCAAGGTCTTTACGGGCATTTCCTATCCTTATGAGGGTAAAACTGTCCTTATTATTGAGAAATAAGTAGTTTTATCCTTTGGATGTAAAAGGGTCATCGTAGGGTCATCGATTGGTCATTGAAGGCAACAGTTATGAGGATACCTTAGCATTCGAAGGGACTATCATCATTTAACCGTAGGCAACATCGGAGGGTCATCGAGGGACAAAGTTGTATATTCGAAGGCAACATCCGAGGGACTATAATTTATTTTATGATGATTTAACCGAAGGGTCTTTGCTAAGGGTATCCCCACGTTCGCGGGACATGACCGTAATATCGTAATCGTAAGGCAACAAAGAGAGGTCCAAGATCACTTATTCAAAGGCAAAGTTTTACAATTAATTATATAATTAGGATGAAACTCCACATTAAAATTATTAAAAATAATATATTAAAAAATTAATACATTAGAAATTAATACATTAAAAATTAATTTAGGGTGAAACTCCACAAGGGTATCCCACAAATAAAGTGGAATACCTAGCCAATAACCTTTTCCTGGGATATGTGAACCTTTACGAAACTCAAAAAAAGAAACATGTCAGAACACCAAATCAGGGTGCAATCGAAGATTACACCGGAGAAATATCACAACAATAAATAGGATAGGATGAATAATGCATGGCTATGATAAAAACATAAAAAAACAGACTAGAAGAATCAGGTACTGTCTCGTTCGCCTCTGCCTCGCCTAGCGAAGGCCACGGATTTTGAATTTGAAAACAGCCCCATGTTAGGAACTTTGAATTTTATGGCATTTTATCACAGGAATAACATGGTCAAACATTCAGGGTATTCAGGCATATTTAGATTCCCATACGAAAGCAAATTATATATCAACATTTAATCATGATATATTATATATGTAGATATGGCCAATTGAAAGTATAAACAATAGAGATACGCAAACCTGTTTGCCAATTCAAGGTTGAAGGGATTGACCACTTGTAGTATCGGAATAAGTTAGGCAGCGGGAATTGGACGACGATGGCTTCGGTGCAGATGGGCTGCCTTCAGGGTTTCTTTACTCTGAATTCTCCGGGTAGGCAGGGTTCCTATGCCAAAGTTTCTATCCGTCCTTCTCTGTTCTCTCTCTTTCTTTTTCCTCAAGGTTTTGTTCCAAGGAAACCTCAGAGTGTTTTGCTTCTCTTCCTTCTTTCTCCAGTGAATCTCCCAGTGTAAACTCCAAGTGTAACTCCCCTACTGAAACTTCAGTATTTATAGACTAATTTCGTGGGTAATGGGCTTGGACTGAGGGAGACCCAAGTCCAAAATAATTTGTTATATTTTATTTATTTATTTTTTTAATTATTAATTAATTAATTAATTAATTAATTAAAAAAAAATTCTCTTTTTTTTTTTATTTTTTTTTTTATTTTTTTTTTTTTCGTTTTTTTTTTTTTTTTTTTTTTTTTTATTTTTTTTTTTTTTTTTTTTTTTTTTTTTTTTTTTTTTTTTTTTTTTTTCTTTTTTTTTTTTTTTTTTTTTTTTTTTTAGGAAAAATGATGGGTAATTTTTGGGGTATGACAGCTGCCCCTGTTCAATATTCTTGAACCGAGAGAGTTAGGATGGCGTGTATGCCATTCGTGGTCTGGAGGTGGAAGATTATTGAACACTAGAATGCCCCAAAAATTTGCACTTGAGAATCGACAGTTGGTCTTGATGGAGATGGGCTTAAAGATGCCATCCGGGAGGTTTGATGACGAAAGCTTCAGATCGCGCCGTATATTAGGCCAATTTGAAGACATGGGTGCCACACTGGGTCGTACGTTAGACTGTATAATGAGTCATCCATTAGGCTGCCGACTTCGCTGGGGAGTCGGAGTGTGTCATATGCTGTTGGGGATAAAGGATCAGAATGGACCATACGCTAGATCGTATCTGAGTTGCAGAATGAGCCGTACGTTAGGCTGAATCTGATGACGAAAGGGGTAGTCGTACGTTAGACTACACTTCAGAAATGTACCGTATGTTAGGTAGGATCTGATGATGAAAGGGGTAGTCGTACGTTAGACTACACTTCAGAAATGTACCGTATGTTAGGTAGCATCTGAGGGGATGGACATCCGAACGGGTCGTACGTTAGACCGTCGCAGAATGAGTCGTCTGTTAGGCCGCATCTGATGATGAAAGCGGTAGTCGTATGCCAGACTACACTTCGGAAATGTACCGTACGTTAGGTAGCATCTGAGGGTTGTAAGATCCAAACGGGTCGTACGTTAGACCGCGTTGGGGTTGTTGAAGTTCAGAATGGATCGTACGTTAGATCGTATCCGAGTTGTAGAATGAGCCGTCCGTTAGGCTGCATCTGAAAAAGAAAGTAGTCGTACGCTAGACTACACCCCTGAATGTACCGTACGCTAGGCAGCATCTGAGGATTTGAAGGTCCAAATGGGTCGTACGTTAGACCGCATTGGAGTTGCTGAAGAAGTCATATGTTGGGCTGAATCAGAATGAACCGTACGTTAGGCTGTATCTGATAACCTGTATATGTTGTACTTGCAATAAATGTCTGGGATGGGCTTAGAGATGCCATCGTTAGGAGGATATCGAAGTGTTGTCAGAATGAATGTTCCCATGAACTGTATTTGAAATATGTATCTGAATCTTGAATGTGATTGATAAAGGTGTCTGTCTGAATGAACCTTCTACTTTGACTATATCAGGAGGATAATTAACCTGCAAAGAAAAAGTTAGCTTCATGCTATGTCATGATGCATGAGATGTTTCGTGTTATGCTAAAATAAATGTGAATGTTGTATGCATGCGTATGCTGTGAAAGGATGTAATGAATGAGTTATGCGTATGAGAAGTTCTGCTTGGGGACTCTACTGGGGAAAATAAATCCCCATCTACTGATTTGAGACATTTGTGTCGATGACCCTTTCTCGGCTGGGGATGCTTGATTTCTGTCTGATGGTGGAAATATTCAACAGAGCCTGGCTGGGGATGGATGAGATGATCAATCTGTCTGGTGACGCCGACCTCTGTTGGGGAGTAACTGGCTGTGCCGGGGAATACTGCTAATTTCTTCTGAGGAATAACAGACTTGCTAGGGGAATAGAATTGGTAGCGGATTCATTGGAAGCATGGTTAGACCTTCTCCTCGATCCTGAAGTCGGGTAGTAATTGCTATTGCTATTCTACGCATATATTTTGGTAAACATTTATCATATTCAAATGCACATATTAATTCAAATTAAATCAATGGACATTTACGCAACCAAAACAGAAAAGTAAAAACAAAAGCATCTTTTTTTTGAAAGAGGGTTGTATTGATTTTGAAAGGAGGCCTATAAACAGGCAATTTGTGTACAAGGAGACAGAAATCCTAGTAAGAGGAAATTGTCGAAAACAAAGAGAAAGCTATGTGGAAGAAGTCCTATTGATTTTAAGCCTACTACTGTCATTATGTCTTCGAGCATCTCATCCCTTGCTGTCGGATAGAAGTGATTGGCTTGGTCAGTCCCTCGAACTTGGATGAAAGTTGACTGAGAACGGGACATAGTCATACGCTTTAATCCCTAATTTTTGCCTGGACCGCCTTTTCAGGTTTTCAGTCCACCAGGATACCCTTTTTTGCCCAAGCCGCCTTTTCAGGTTTTCGACTTGCCGGGTGTACATTTTTTTTATATATCCCTAATTTTTGCCCGAACCCTTTTGGTTCGCCGGGATGCCCTTACTTTTGCCTAGATACGTCGATCTAGCGGGTCTCTTTTATGCGTAGTATTTTTTAACTATGTCCGCGTTCACGGGATGTGGGAAGTCTTCACCATCCATTGTAGCGAGTATCATGGCTCCACCTGAGAATACCTTCTTAACTACAAATGGCCCTTCGTATGTGGGAGTCCATTTGCCTCTGGGGTCAGTTTGTGGTAGGATGATGCGTTTGATTACCAAGTCGCCAAGTTGGTACACCTGTCTCTTAACTCTTTTGTTAAATGCCTGGGTCATGCATTTCTGATATATCTGCCCATGACAAACAGCCGCAAGTCTCTTCTCATCAATCAGATTTATCTGATCGAGTCGAGTCTGAATCCATTCATCTTCATCTAAGCCCGCCTCTTTCATGATTCTTAGAGAGGGAATCTGAACTTCCACTAGTAAGATGGCTTCCATTCCATAGACTAAAGAGAACGGGGTTGCCCCTGTCGTAGTGCGCACTGAAGTGCGATAACCGTAAAGAGTAAAGGGTAACATCTCATGCCAGTCTTTGTATGTTACTGTCATTTCTTGCATGACCTTCTTGATATTGTTAGCAGTCCCCACGGCGCCGTTCATCTTTGGCCGGTACGGAGAAGAGTTATGGTGTTTTATTTTGAACTGCGTGCAGAGTTCAGTAATCATCTTGTTGTTCAAATTAGTACCATTGTCAGTGATAACTCTTTCAGGAGACAGCAGGTTTCTCAAATAGGTATTTGATAGAATCCATCTTAGAAGTCAATAAGGTGGTATGATTCAACATATACTGTCTTAGTCGGCGAGCAGCCCAGGCCAAAGCACAGCAAGCTTTCTCGGGCTGTGAGTATCTTGTTTCACAGTCGGTACCTTTTGCTAAGGCAGTATATGGCATGCTCTTTTCGACCAGACTCGTCATGTTGCCCCAACACACCTCATTGAATTTTCTAACACGGTCAAATACGTAATTAAAGGTCTTCCTTCAACTGGTGGCATCGGAACTGGAGGTTCTTGGCGATATTTCCTGATTTTGTCATAAGCTTCTTGGCATTCATCATTCCATACCATCTCTTGATTTTGTCTCAGTAATTTGAAGATGGGTTTGCAGGTAGCAGTCAAGTGTGGAATGTAATTCGAGTGCCCCAAGAAACCTCTGACTTCTTTCTTGTTTATTTCAGTACCCAGATTTACAATTTCAATTGATTCCTCATGCGGCTGTATAGTCTTTTCTTCTCGCAGTAGTCGGGCAAGTTCTCCAGGGACTTCACAATCTTCCTCGCTTCCATCCTCGGCTTGGTAGATCGGATTTTCAAAGTCATAATGAACAGTAGCAGAGTCATTACCAACAGGATCCAGAGTGGATATGGATCGGCAAATTGTTACGTGAGTGTGTGCAAGAAACATAGCTTGTTTGAAAAATGACAGGAAAGATAAAGAGCGCAATATTTGAATGCAAAAAGTCCATTGATCTATTGAATATGAATATGCTTATGAAAATGACAAACCCCTAACAAATTAGCCATTGTGCCTCGGGCATAGACACAATGCTTTAAGAAGTTTGATTGTAAAAGAAAATTAAAATTTGCAATTCTAGAATAAACCATAACAATTACTCCTGACTAAAGGAAATCGGGATAATGTCTTCAGTCTTCCAATTGTTGAGTCCGTCACCAATTGTTGGGAAAATCCAGCTATCTAAGTCGCAATCACTATCAGCATCTTCCATAGCATTAATCTGATTTTTGACTATCTTTCCAGAGTTAAACCCCAGGCCAGCTTTATCAGACTTGTACGGTACATTGATCAGTTGACCCCAACCAGCACGATCACCATTTTCAATCGCGGCTTGAGCATCTTTCAGAGAGATCATGACAGGGGGAGCACGAACAACCTTGGGCACAAGGGGAGTTGGCTTAAGGACAGGACTGGGTGGAGGAACCACTTCAAATGACTGAGAAGGAGTCTCAAAGAATTCACCATCCATCTCGACGTATTTGAAGGCTTGCACACTACTGACAATATACTCTTCTTCTCCACATACAGTGACAACCATGCCTGCTATTGGATACTTCAGCTTTTGATGAAGCGACGAAGCTACCGCACCTGCCCCATGGATCCAAGGGCGCCCCAACAAGCAGGAGTAGGCGGAACGAATGTCCATCACGTGAAAGGTAGTGTTGAAGACTTGAGGTCCTATCTTGATAGGGAGAACCACTTCACCATAGACAACACTCTTCGCACCATCGTAAGCACGCACCACAACATCACTAGGTTTCAGTTCAATGCCTTTGTAGTCAAATTTATCGAGTACAGCTTTCGGGAGCACATTCAAGGAAGAGCCGTTGTCGATCAACACGTGAGCCAGGGTGATCCCCTCACACTCGATGGAGATATGCAGAGCTTTATTGTGATTCTTTCCTGCTGGCGTCAGGTCAGCATCGGAAAAGCCTAGGCCATTGTCAACAGTCAAATTAGCAACATAATGTTCGAATTGATCGACGGATGTTTCTTGAGGCACATGAGCGGTCTTCAAGAATTTCATCAATGCATTGGCATGGGATTCAGAGGATAATAACAAGGACAACATTGAGATTTTAGACGGAGTATGCCCCAATTGTTCCACTACATCAAAATCGCTCTTACGGATGATTTTCAGCATCTCTTCCATTTCCTGTTTGGCAACATCTTCAGAAGTAACTTCGACCGATGTCTCTGACTGAGGAGGATTGACTGGTC
Organism: Lathyrus oleraceus; assembly: GCF_024323335.1. Taxonomy (NCBI): domain Eukaryota; kingdom Viridiplantae; phylum Streptophyta; class Magnoliopsida; order Fabales; family Fabaceae; genus Lathyrus; species Lathyrus oleraceus. The sequence goes on from NC_066585.1 coordinate 202,732,980, forward strand.
TTTTTCCTCGAATTTCGGGAGCGGGAGGTGAGATTTCTGGGGAGTAGATCCTTCCACTTCGAGTAACTTTACTAGTCCCCACAATATCATTAGGATTAGCAGAACTACCAACTTGCTTTATGCCGTGGATGTAAACGTCGCCTCCATAGTTCCACGGAATAACTTTGCTGGAGGAATATGGCACGGGGCCAGGTGCGGTAATAATCAGGGGAGCCACTTTGGGCTCAGCGGTAATCTTCACAGGCACTCTAGTAGCGGTAATCTTCACTGGAGCTTTGGACCTAGCAATCACAGATACCTCTTCAATAGAGTTGTCCACCTTAGGAACCCTTTCAAATAGAATTGTACGATCATCCATCAGCCGTTGAATGTCGTTCTTCAACTTCAAACAATCATTGGGTCGGAGTACACAGAGATCGCAATCTTCAGCACAACCTGGAAATAAACCAGCTTGCAATAAATTCTTCTTAACGATCAGGAGAGGAGATGCTAAATCAGCAACGTCAGTAACGTGAGAATTGTCGTCCACAACATTAACATTCTGGTCATGATTAGGCATAGGTGCTGTGATGACATTGGGGGTCGCCGGAGGATCAAATTCAATTTCTCCAGCGTCGATCATATCCTGAATCTTGTTCTTCAACAACCAGCAATCATTCGTATCATGCCCGGGGCTATCGGAGTGATAGGCACACCTGGCGTTGGGATTATAACGAGGAGAAGTAGTGTTGGGATTTGCAGGAGGGCCTCTGAGGGTAATCAAATTGGCCTTTAACATACTCTGCAGTGCTTGGGTTAAAGTCATATTGATCTTGGTAAACTGTCTTCTCGACCTGTCTTGTCTGTGTTGGAAGTTCTGAGATGGCGGTGCGGCAATTGTAACTGCCCCAACAGTATGGTCACGATTCTTCTTGTTATGCTTCCTCTCACTGTACACAGCATTTGATTCATTCTTTCCCTGATAGGACTTTTTGGTGCTTGCAGAAGTAGCTGCCTGTATCTTTCCACTTCGAATGCCGCTTTCAACCCGTTCACCTGTCAAGATAAGTTCAGTGAAACCTGACGAGGAACTTCCCAGTTGATGGCTGTAGAATGGGCCAGTCAGCGTACCCATGAACATGTCCACTAACTCTCGATCAGTCATAGGGGGTTTGACTCTGCCAGCCAAATCTCTCCACTTTTGAGCATATTCTTTGAAATTTTCTTTAGAGCCCATAGTCATATTTTGTAGCTGTAGCCGAGTAGGCGCTAACTCAGAATTATACTGGTAGTGCTTGTAGAAAGCTGTTGCTAAATCAGTCCATGTGCGGATGTTAGAGCTCTCAAGCTGATAATACCACTCTAACTGTGTGCCAGACAGACTCTCTTGGAAGAAATGGATCCACAGTTTCTTATCAGTAGTGTGCGGCTGAATCTTTCTCACATAAGCCCTTAGATGCATCTGAGGACAAGAGGCACCATCATACTTAGTGAAAATGGGAACCTTGAATTTGCGGGGAATGACCACATCAGAGACCAGACCCAAGTTTTCGAAATCCAGACTGGGCACTTTCTGCCCCTCCATAGCTAGCATACGTTCTTCCAGCAACTTGTACTTATCATCCTTCGGAGAGTACTGTTCATGTTCATAATCTTCGTCGTCGTCCTCAGAATTGACGAGATTAGGATTCTCATCTTCCGAATCATTCTCGGTCTCTTCTTCTGAATCCTTCGGAATTCTAATCTTGACTCCTGTAACCTGTCCCTTAAGCCTTCTCCCCGGGTTGATGTAACCCACATGTTTCTGGTCCTTCTTCTTCTCCATCAAAAGAGCTTTCAGTTCTTCCTGCCCCTTAGATAAGCTCAGCATCATTTCCTGGAATTGAGCATTCTGGGCCTGGAGATCTTTGACAGTTTGTTCGAGAGCCATTGTTCAATCTGTTTGAATCTGCTGGAATCTGTTTGATAGGGAAAATCGTGAGAACACTGATCCTTTAGAATACCTGTTATGCGATGCAATGCAATGTATGAAATGTTTTCAAGGACTTTCGGGATTTAACTTTGCATAAACTAACAAAAAGAGCTTTTTTTTTTTCTTTTCTCTTTTGTTTTTGCTTTTGTTTTTGTTTTTTCTGTTTTTTTTTTATCAGAGTTAAATCCCTAAATCCTTGAAATGGTTAGTACAATGCCATGATGTTATGATGTTATGTTGTTATGATGTCATGTTGTTAGATAAATAACAAGCACAAGCAAGTCACACAACAATCATTCCTAGGTTTTAAGGCTTGCGTGAGTTCCATAGGTAAATACCCTCCCCACTGAAGTTTGGTTGGTTCAACCTGTCTTAGAATAGTAACCGGGTTCTAGAAGGATCTCAAATCATTGACCTTTCCTTAAGTCCACTTCAGTGCAACACCAGGTGGTTGACCGAAGCTTCCCTAAAGTCCAATCTCAAAGAGTGTAGTATCGAGTCTCAACCAACTCCAGTCGGAACCGAAGCCAGTTATCTCACTACTTTCTAATGGCCAGGATGAGTCAATTAGGGTTCTAAAGGTCTGGTTAATGCTTTTATGACACCACGCGAATGCCAAATATTTCCTCAACTAACATGAGGAACATCAGGACATCCAAAGTGCCACATTAACCGTAGCCATCATTTTGACCATTCCAGTATACGCCGGACAGTCGCGATGATCTCTTGCTACTTACCTAAGGTACACTAGATCCGGGTGTAGGATCTTTCACTCAAGCATAACATACCCAAGCAATCCCTTAAAAATAAATCAGACAAATTGAATAAGTGATCTTGTTTTTAAGGTAACCTCTCTTTTTAAATATTTAGGGTCCCCAGCAGAGTCGCCAGTTCTGTCATACGGTGAACTGGACTTTTTTGTGGTTTTAATCGCAATGTCGCGGTTAGCAAGAGTCGCCACCGACTTTTCTTTTATCCAATAAGGAAAGGTGGAAAAGAACAGGAAAGACCTTAATTTAGATTTTGGGTTCGGGAGGTACATTATACAAAGGGAAGGTGTTAGCACCCATTGTATCCATGGTTATCCATGGGCTCTTAATTGCTCGATCACTTATATTATTTTTGTCTAAAAAAGTGTTTGTGAATTGTTTGGAAAATTGTTTTGAAAAGAGAATTTAACTTTGTAATGATTCTTGTATGAATGTATACAAAGTGGTTATCCCGTTTTAGTTTTGAAAATTGTTTAGAAAAATATAACTCGGTAATGATTCTAGTATGAATGTATACCAAGTGGTGATTTTCTAAAGGCATTTTGAAAGGTGTGAGGTGCAAAAAAAATGTTTTAAGTTGTGAGCCAGCAATTAAGAGTTATACCGACCCAAGGTCTTTACGGGCATTTCCTATCCTTATGAGGGTAAAACTGTCCTTATTATTGAGAAATAAGTAGTTTTATCCTTTGGATGTAAAAGGGTCATCGTAGGGTCATCGATTGGTCATTGAAGGCAACAGTTATGAGGATACCTTAGCATTCGAAGGGACTATCATCATTTAACCGTAGGCAACATCGGAGGGTCATCGAGGGACAAAGTTGTATATTCGAAGGCAACATCCGAGGGACTATAATTTATTTTATGATGATTTAACCGAAGGGTCTTTGCTAAGGGTATCCCCACGTTCGCGGGACATGACCGTAATATCATAATCGTAAGGCAACAAAGAGAGGTCCAAGATCACTTATTCAAAGGCAAAGTTTTACAATTAATTATATAATTAGGATGAAACTCCACATTAAAATTATTAAAAATAATATATTAAAAAATTAATACATTAGAAATTAATACATTAAAAATTAATTTAGGGTGAAACTCCACAAGGGTATCCCACAAATAAAGTGGAATACCTAGCCAATAACCTTTTCCTGGGATATGTGAACCTTTACGAAACTCAAAAAAAGAAACATGTCAGAACACCAAATCAGGGTGCAATCGAAGATTACACCGGAGAAATATCACAACAATAAATAGGATAGGATGAATAATGCATGGCTATGATAAAAACATAAAAAAACAGACTAGAAGAATCAGGTACTGTCTCGTTCGCCTCTGCCTCGCCTAGCGAAGGCCACGGATTTTGAATTTGAAAACAGCCCCATGTTAGGAACTTTGAATTTTATGGCATTTTATCACAGGAATAACATGGTCAAACATTCAGGGTATTCAGGCATATTTAGATTCCCATACGAAAGCAAATTATATATCAACATTTAATCATGATACATTATATATGTAGATATGGCCAATTGAAAGTATAAACAATAGAGATACGCAAACCTGTTTGCCAATTCAAGGTTGAAGGGATTGACCACTTGTAGTATCGGAATAAGTTAGGCAGCGGGAATTGGACGGCGATGGCTTCGGTGCAGATGGGCTGCCTTCAGGGTTTCTTTACTCTGAATTCTCCGGGTAGGCAGGGTTCCTATGCCAAAGTTTATATCCGTCCTTCTCTGTTCTCTCTCTTTCTTTTTCCTCAAGGTTTTGTTCCAAGGAAACCTCAGAGTGTTTTGCTTCTCTTCCTTCTTTCTCCAGTGAATCTCCCAGTGTAAACTCCAAGTGTAACTCCCCCTACTGAAACTTCAGTATTTATAGACTAATTTCGTGGGTAATGGGCTTGGACTGAGGGAGACCCAAGTCCAAAATAATTTGTTATATTTTATTTATTTTAATTATTTAATTAATTAATTAATTAAAAAAAAAAATTCTCTTTTTTTTTTTAATTTTTTTTTTAATTTTTTTTTTCGTTTTTTTTTTTCGTTTTTTTTTTTATTTTTTTTATTTTTTTTTTATTTTTTTTTAATTTTTTATTTTTTTTAATTTTTATTTTTATTTTTTTTTAATTTTTTTTAGGAAAAATGATGGGTAATTTTTGGGGTATGACACAGTGTAATCCTTCCAATTATAAATAAAAAGATAATTTTTTGGTCATATCAAATTGTTGCAATTGTTGTTATATATATATATATATATATATATATATATATATATATATATTCGCAAATAATATAGCAAGTTCCTTGAAAAATAAAAATAAATAAACAAGCATTGCATTTCATGCATCATTTGCATAAGTAGGTTTCTCTTTCGCCAAATGTCTCATTCGTGTTTCTTCTATGATTCAGTCAAGCTGACTCATCGGTACAACACTCACGCCAATTACTCCAGAATCATGGAACATCTTGAGCAAGAGAATAGAGAGCTGAAGGATGAGATCGCTCGACTAACTGCCATGATGGAGTCAGTGCTAGCTGCTCAGAGCCAATCTTTTCCAACACCCGCAACTCCTCCTCCTCAAAGGACTATTATTTCAGAGGTGGCTACCTCTACCATGCCTGCTGCTACTGTTCATTTTGCGTCCGCCAAATTCCCGTGGGGAATGTCGTTGAACTTCATGCCTGAGGGTTTTGCGCCTACCTTCGCTTCTATGCCGACATCTAGCCCGGTCATGTTTGTGCCACCTCCCATTGTGCACACCTTACCTCGTGTAGAAGACACCATTTATCATTCCAAGCCATATGATGGCCCGGATCTTTATGAGAAAATGGATGAAATGAAGGATCAATTTCTTGAGATGCGCAAGGAATTGAAGACATTAAGAAGAAATGATCTTTTTGGGAAGAGTGCTGTTGAATTATGTCTGGTGCCGAATGTGAAGATTCCGGTGAAGTTCAAAGTGCCTGACTTTGAAAAATACAGAGGGAACATATGTCCGCTCAGTCATTTGGTGATGTATGCCCGCAAAATGTCTACCCAAACTGACAATGATCAGTTGTTAATTCACTACTTCCAAGACAGTCTGATTGGTGCGGCGCTCAGGTGGTACATGTGTTTGGCTAGTGCGAGTGTTCGCACTTTCAATGATTTGGGAAAAGCTTTTGTCAAACAGTATAAATATAATGGGGATATGGCGCCTGATAGAGACCAGTTGAGATCCATGTCTCAGAAAGATAAGGAGACATTCAAAGAATATGCGCAAAGATGGAGAGAGTTAGCTGCTAAGATCACTCTTCCTTCGAAGAGAAGGAGATGACCAAGATCTTTCTGAAGACCCTGAGTTCATTTTACTATGAACGTATGATCACCAGTGCCCCTAGTGAATTTACCGAAATGGTAAACATGGGGATGAGGCTTGAAGATGGTGTCCGAGAAGGATGGTTGTCAAAAGAGGAGGCATCATCGAGTAAGAGATATGGCAGCAGTTTCGGGAAGAAGAAAGACAACGAAGCCAACAAAATTTCCAGTGGGAGGCAGAAGAGGCCTCAGATCAGAAGGAATCAACCACCCCGTCAACACCATCATCAAGTATCTTCCGTAATTCCTGTATTTTCCGCAAGTCAATCAACACCAATTCAATAACAACATCGTCAACAACAACCATAACAACGAACAAACACCTACAATAACAACAATACCAACAATCATCAACAATAAACTTTCGAGAGGAAGAAGGTCTCTTTTGACCCGGTTCCTATGACATATGCAGAATTGTATCTGTCTTTGGTTCTCAAGAACCTACTCCAACCGAGGAATCCGCCACAAATTCCTGAACCACTTCCATGGTGGTACAAGCCTAAACTCCGTTGTGCTTTTCATCAAGGAGCACCCGGACATGATATTGAGAAATGCTATCCGCTCAAATATGAAGTTTAAAAGCTAGTGAAGAATGGAATGGTGTCCTTTGAATACCGCGCGCCTAATGTGAAAGCAAACCCACTGCCAGCCCATGAAAATGCATCTGTTAATATGGTAGACGACTGCCCTGAGGAGTTCAAAGTGTTTGGTATCCGTTTCATCAGAAGGTATTTGGTGATGATGCATAAGGACATTTGTATGGTGAGCGATTGTGAGCATGACCATGATAGTTGTGCTATCTGCAGTGTCAACCCGAGGGGTTGTATGGTAGTGAAAAGAGACATCCAACGGTTGATGGATGAAGGTATGATTCAAATTGTTCAATCTCGTCACGTAGATGACGATGTGAATGTCATAGTGCCCATTTTCAAGAATACAGAAAGAGTAGGCATTCAGTATGACAACAGTAATAGTAATAACATCAGTCAGAGATCGGTATCGACATTGGTCATACGTTAGCGGGTCCAGTCCCGTACTCATCCGATAAGGTTGTTCCGTATCAGTATAATGAAACTACGGTGAAAGATGGTCAAGAGGTTCCATTGCCTACAACCAGTTCTGTCGTGAGCATTGTTGATGTTACTAAGGTGACCCATAGCGGTTGAGTGTTTGGGTCGGTATTCCCAAAAGATAAGGAAGAATCAACTGTCAATAAGAAGGTGGGATGCTTGTTGTAGATCTGACTAGTGCTTCAAAGTGTCAGTCTGGTGAATCCAGCAATTTGAAGGCTAATGATGATGATGATGAGGTACTCCGTTTGATCAAGAAAAGCGAGTTTAATATGGTGGAGCAGTTTCTCCAAACCCCCTCAAAGATTTCAATATTGTCTTTGCTCATGAACTCAGAAGCGCACAAAGAAGCACTGCAGAGAGTTCTGGAACAAGCGTTTGTGGAACATGATGTTATAGTGGATCAGTTTGATCATATAGTAGCTAACATTACTTCCTGCAACAATCTCAGTTTTTGTGACGAAGAACTCCCTGAGGAGGGTAGGAATCATAATTTGGCTTTGCATATCTCGATGAACTGCAAAGATGATGCTTTGTCCAATGTACTTGTTGACACCGGATCATTGTTGAATGTGTTGCCGAAGTCAACTCTTTCAAAGTTGTCATATCAAGGAGCGCCTATGAGGTATAACGGTGTAATCGTCAAAGCTTTTTACGGTTCATGCAAAATGGTGATAGGCGAAGTGGATCTTCCAGTGAAGATAGGTCCGAGTGACTTCCAGATTACTTTCCAAGTAATGGACATCCACCTGGACTATAGTTGTCTGTTGGGAAGGCCATGGATCCACGAGGCGAGGGTTGTTACCTCCACATTACATCAGAAGCTCAAATTTGTGATGAATGGAAAGCTTGTTATTGTTGGCGGGGAAAATGCATTGTTAGTTAGCCACCTGTCATCTTTCTCTTATGTTGAAGCTGAGGATGAGGTTGGAACTCTGTTCCAAGCCTTATCTATTGCTGCTGAAAGGAGAGTTGGGGCACCTATGTCCTCATGGAAAGATGCAAGGAAGATTGTTGAAGAAGGTAATGTGGATCAGTGGGGACGCATGGTAGAGGTCTCCGACAACAAAGGTAGAATTGGTCTGGGCTTTCAACAAGGTTCATCAACTGCTAGATCAGAGGATGTGCATCTTAGCTTCCGTAACGGATGGTTCATTCATGGCAATGAACAACACTTAGCTTCTATGCTAGAGGATGACGAAGATGAAGACTACACCAATTTTGTGACACATGGAAAGGCTTGCAACAATTGGACTGCTGTTGGTATTCCTGTTATTTTGCATCAATCTAAGTAATTGCTTTTATTTGTTTTAAAAAATCCTTCTCCTATGCCTAAGGGAGAAGTGAACATTGAATTTTCAATTTTGGAGCATAGATTGCCGTTGAAGCCAGAATGTCCGTCAGTCAAGCAGAAGTTAAGAAGAACGCATCCTGATATGGCAGTGAAGATCAAAGAAGAAGTGCAGAAGCAGATTGATGTCGGTTTCCTTGTGACTACTGAGTATCCGCAATGGATGGCCAATATTGTGCTTGTGCCAAAGAAAGATGGAAAAGTCTGCATGTGTGTCAATTATAGAGATTTGAATAAAGTCAATCCGAAAGATGATTTCCCTCTGCCGCACATTGATATGTTGGTAGACAATACTGTTAAATTCAAAGTCTTTTTGTTTATGGATGGATTTTCCGGATATAATCAGATCAAGATGGCACCCGAAGATATGGAGAAGACCACATTCATTACACCTTGGGGAAGATTCTGTTATAGAGTGATGCCTTTGGGTTTAAAGAATGCTGGTGCAACTTACTAAAGAGCAATGACTACTCTTTTCATGATATGATGCATAAAGAGATTGAAGTTTATGTCAATGACATGATTGCTAAATCAATTGATGAAGAGGAACACGTTGAGCATTTGTTGAAGCTATTCCAGCGTTTGAGGAAGTATAAACTCCACTTGAATCCCAATAAGTGTACTTTTGGTGTTCGTTCTGGTAAGTTGTTGGGCTTTATTGTCAGCGAGAAGGGTATTGAAGTTGATCTTGCCAAGGTCAAAGTAATACAAGAGATGCTTGCACCCAAAACTGAGAAGCAAGTCAGAGGTTTTCTCGGCCGCTTGAATTATATCTCAAGATTCATTTCACACATGACTGCCACATGTGTGCCTATATTCAAGCTTCTTCGAAAAGATCAGTCTTGTGATTGGACCAAAGACTGCCAGAAAGCTTTTGACAGTATCAAAGAATATCTGCTTGAACCTCCGATTTTGTCTCCACCTGTTGAAGGAAGACCATTGATTATGTATTTGATTGTGCTTGAAGATAGTATGGGTTGTGTTCGAGGTCAGCAAGATGAAACTGGAAAGAAAGAATTTGCAATTTCCTACCTCAGTAAGAAGTTCACTGACTGTGAGACTCAGTATTCTATGCTAGAAAAGACTTTTTGCGCATTGGCTTGGGCTGCTAAGCGCTTGCGTCAGTATATGTTGAATCATACCACTTGGTTGATATCCAAAATGGATCCAATCAAGTATATTTTTGAGAAGCCTGCTTTAACTGGGAGAATTGTCCGCTGGTAGATGTTGTTATCAAAGTATGATATTGAATACCGATCTCAGAAAGTGAAATAAGGTAGTATCTTGGCTGACCATTTGGCTCACCAACCAATTGAAGATTATCAGTCAGTGCAATATGACTTTCCTGATGAAGAGATCTTGTACTTGAAAATGAAAGACTGTGATGAACCATTGCTTGAAGAAGGGCCAGAACCTGGTTCCCGTTGGGGCATGGTATTTGATGGAGCTGTTAATCAATATGGTAATGGCATTGGGGAAATGATTATTACTCCTCAAGACATGCATTTTCCCTTTACAACCAAATTGACTTTCAAGTGTACGAACAACATGGCAGAATACGAAGCTTGCATTATGGGGCTTGAAGAGGCCATTGATCTTAGAATCAAGCATTTAGATGTCTTTGGAGATTCAACTTTGGTTGTGAATCAGATCAAAGGTGAACGGGAGACGAATCAACCCGGTTTGATACCATATAGAGATTACGCGAGGAGGATTTCAACTTTCTTTACCAAAGTTGAATTTCATCATATCCCTCGAGATGAAAACCGGATGGCAGATGCTCTTGTAACGTTGGCATCAATGATTATAGCGAAGTATTGGAATGAAGTTCCAAATTTGACTGTGATGCATTTTGATAGACCAGCTCATGTGTTTTCTATGGAAGAGATTAAATACGAAAAACCGTGGTATTACGACATCAAGTGTTTCCTCCAAAGTCAGATTTACCCGTTTGGGGCATCTGTGAAAGATAAGAAGACTTTGAGGAGATTAGTACGCAATTTCTACCTTAATGGAGAGGTATTATACAAGAGAAACTTCAATATGGTTTTGCTCAGATGCGTAGATAGACACAAAGCAGACCTATTAATGACTGAAGTTCATGAAGGTTCCTTTGGTACTTATTCCAATGGACATGCAATGGCGAAGAAGATGTTGCGAGCAGGTTACTATTAGCTGACAATGGAATCTGACTGTTGCAAGTTTGTGAAGAAATGCCACAAGTGTCAAATATATGCAGATAAGATTCATGTTCCTCTGACACTGTTGAACATTATTTCCTCCCCATGGCCCTTTTCCATGTGGGGAATTGATATGATTGAGCCTAAAGCTTCGAATGGACATTGTTTCATTTTGGTGGCAATTGAATACTTCACAAAATGGGTTAAAGCGGGGTCATATGTGAATGTGACCAAGCTAGTTGTTGTAAGGTTTATCAAGAATCAGATTATATGTCGTTATGGTGTGCCAAGTAAGATCATTACTGATAATGGATCGAACTTGAATAATAATATGATGGAAGCTCTTTGCAAGGACTTCAAGATCGCACATCATAATTCTTTTCCCTACAGATCCAAGATGAATGGGGTTGTTGAAGCTGCGAACAAAAACATCAAGAAGATTATTCATAAGATGGTTGTAACGTATAAGGATTGGCATAAGATGCTCCCATTTGCTTTGCACGGGTATCGTACATCCATCCGCACTTCAACAGGGGCAACCCTTTTCTCTCTTGTTTATGGCATAGAAGCAGTGCTCCCCGTAGAGGTCGAGATTCCTTCATTACGTGTGCTCATGGAAGCCAAGTTGACTGAGGTTGAATGGTGTCAAACCAGGTTTGCTCAGCTGAATTTGATTGAAGAAAAGAGGTTAACTGCCATGTGTCATGGTCAGTTATATCAGCAGAGAATGAAGAAAGCTTTTGATCAGAAGGTCAGACCTCGCTTGTTCAGAGAAGGTGACCTTGTGCTCAAGAAGATTCTATCCTTCAAACCAGATTCTAAGGGCAAATGGACTCCTAATTATGAAGGCCCATATGTTGTTAAGAGAGTCTTTTCAGGTGGTGCATTGATTCTTACAACTATGGATGGTGAAGAGTTCACTCGTCCTGTGAACGCAAATGCAGTTAAGAAATACTTCGCCTAAAATAAAATAAAAAAGAACAGCTCGCTAAGTTGAAAACCCGAAAGGGCGGCTTAGGCAAAAATGAGCGTCTCGGTGGATTGAAAACCCGAAAGGGCAATCCAGGCAAAAATTAGAGACATAAAATAGAAAGAATTTTCCCGATAAGTTGAGTACCCCACCCTGGGGCAACTTATGCAAATTTTAGGGATTATGGCAAGTAACTGCATTCTGCTGATCTTCAAATTTTGGAGAAAACTTTGTTGAGCATAAGGGTTGATGTCAATTCATCATCCCAAGTGGCGGCCAAAAGCATAACGAATATCAAGAGTTGGTGGAAGGATTAGTGATCATTTGTATTTAATGTGACCATTTTCCATGTAAATTGCCATTTTCAACTTTGTAAATATCTATGGGGCCTTGTCATTTACAGACTACCATTTTATTAAATAAAGTTGAGCTTTTATCCAATTGTTCCACTCTTATTTACTTCAGCCAAATAGTTTGAATTTTATTATGATCATTTTTGAATTTAATTTTTTTAATCAAAATCATTTTCTTAAACATATAAAATCAAGAATTTTAAAGCAATTAAAAATAAATATCAACAGCATTTCGAAAACAGCAAGTCCTAAGTTTGGAGCATTAATGGTTCCCCCGAGCAGTTAACCCTTCAGTCATCCCCAGCCGAGTTGGTTGATTCGTTCCCCAACGGAGTTTGTGGATATTCCCCAACGGAATTTGTATATTCCTCAATGGGATTGATGTTAGTTTTGATCTCCAGCAGAGTAAGATTGGTTTCCTCCGTAGATTACATTGGTTTCTCCACCAGTCGCCATCCAGCTCAATCTCTAGTCAGAGTTTCCTCCTGGTTCCTGAGCAGTTATTTGTGTTTATCCTCTGTACGATTGTCTCCCATTCAATATGGTGTTCCCCACAGATTCGATAACGTTTCCTTTCCTCAGTAGATTTCCTCCTTCCCTAACTAGGGTTGAGCCTTTGGGATACTGATATCTTTGCTCCGATAGTTATGCCTCTCTTTTTTGGATTGACCGAGGGTTGTATCGATGATTCAAATTTTTGCGACACCTTTGTATCCTTTGCGATCGTTTTGTCAGCATAGTCATCATATATACATATACATATACATATACACTCATATAATTTCATAATTGCATGATTGTATCATCATATTGGTTGATTCATTATTTGAGACTCTTATTCTCTTTTATGGCTGTACTTTATCCCCATACAAATCTGGCGTCTGTCCTCCTTCAATTGTAGAGTGTCGGCCCCTTAAGCAGAAAAAACTTTAACCTTTCTCCTTTCCCTACTGAGTTATTTCCTCGTGGAAGATTTTTGTTTTAGTTTCCTCCCTAGTGGATTATCTGGATGGAATCACTCCCCTTGAGTTATATCCTCATTGGGTTGAGTCTTGGTTGACCATTTCTTTCTAGTTCTTACCTAGATAGATGCTTTGGGTCCCCTAAGGGTTTATTACCCAGTAACTGGTAATATTCTTCTTAGTTTGCAGTTTGTTACTTCTTGCCCAATACCCGACAAAGGTACCCCTGTTTTCCCCATCAAGAGAGTCCCCAGTGGATTCATTCTTTCCTCGAAAGAATATCCTTGATATGTTCATCCTAACCGATGACGGATATTTTCTTTCCCTGTCTGAGTTTATCCTTGATATGTTCATCCTAACCGATGACGAATATTCTCATCTTTGGTATTCTACCCAGTAAAAAAGTAGTTGTAATCCCTATTTTGTTCCCCAGAGAGCTAATCTTTGATATGTTTATCCTAACCGATGACGGGTTTCCTTCTCTTTGCGGTCTTCTACCCAGTAATCGGTAGTTGTAAATCCTGCTTTTCTTTCCCCTTTGCAGAGTCTATCCTTGATATGTTCATCCTAACCGATGACGAATTTTCTCTTTGTGGTATTTTATCTAGTAACTGATAGATGTAATTCCTATTTTGCTCCTCAACAGAGTCTATCCTTTATATGTTCATCCTAACCGATGACGAATTTTCCCTTTGATGGTATTCTATCCAACATTCGATAGATGTAATTCCTACTTTTTACTCAGTTGGTTTATCCTTGATATGTTCATCTTAACCGATGACAGATATCCTCATTGACATCCCAGACAAGCCTATCCTTGATATGTTCATCTTAACCGATGACAATTTTTCTTCCCTTCTGAGTCTATCCTTGATATGTTCACCCTAACCGGTGACGGATATTCTCATCTTTGGTCTTCTGCCCAGTAACTGATAGTTGTAAATCCTATTTTCTGCGGTCTTCTCCGACGAGACTATTCTTACCCGGTAACCGGTAATGAATACTCCCTCCTGGTGGTTCTCAACGAGTCATCCTTGATATGTTCATCCTAACCGATGATGGATGTCCTCTCTGTCAGATCTTTATTATCTCCTTACCCAGTAGCAGGTAATGGATAATAGATTTCTGTTCCTCCTGTGTTGAAGTTTATTCCTTCCCCAATTGAGTTGAGTGCGCATTTCCTTGGTGAAATCATTGTTCCTGCATTATTCAAGTATGTCAGCTTTATCATGATCTACCTGTATCCCCTGCAAATGTTTTGTTTCCCTGACTGAGTCTTCCCATTTTTTATGGAATTCCTATGAGTCCCCCAGTAATTTTAAGTCGTAGCCTGGCCTACGCATAATCCTTTTTTTCCCTTAGAGTCTCTGTCTCCCCGGTAAGTTTTTCCTTATGGAATGCATTATGCTCTTGCGGACCTTCGGTCTCTCTGATTTCTTTTTCTTTGTGGCAACATTTCCCCACAGAGAATTTGCTTTTACATTCATATCATATGCATCATGAGGTCTCTTAGGGATCAAAATTTGTTTCTATGTTGTTATTTAAGCTTATTCTACTGAGTCAATACGAAGATTTTAACCTTCACCTCCTTAGTTAGAATGTCCTTAAATAGGGGCAGTTGTAAGACCCCAATTTTGACCCTAAGATCCCTCATGCAATTTCATCATATGCATTAGCATTGGCATCACACCTTGGCATTCTCCTTACCCCCTTTTTCATTGGGTTTGTCTTGGGAGAGATTACCAAGCACTATGTGATTATATCATACTTGTATATTATCCTTTTACTATCCAAAATACCAAAAATATGTCTTTGCATTTGCCTAACTCTTTTGTAGGTAGGGTATGATCATCATTGATTTATCAAGTTCATATATAGGGTTTAAGACCCTAATGGCTAAAAGCACAATCAAGGATTGATCCACAATGTCTCAAAGCATCATATATGAGTCCCAATGATCTCTACATGTTATATTTATCAAGCATTCTTCAAGAGTTTGGAGGTGATTTGCCTTGGAAACCCTAGTTTGACTGGGTATCTTGAGTAACTTCTCCAACAAGCTATCTCACCAATTGATCAAATTTCTCAAGGGACACTTCAAAATTCATCATCTTATGCATATATTATCTACCATGAGCCTAAAAATTCAAGAGAATTAGGAGTTAGCAAGTTGGTTGATGGTGGTTGGCCAGATGAATTCATCTGATCAAAACTGGGTCTCCCTAGACCCTATCTCCTATAATTTTCACCATATGAAAATTATTCCAAGATAAACGTTACACTAAATGACATTCCAAACAACTTTCATGTTTAAGTCTAGAGCTAATTTTGCTTGTAAAATCATTTTCTATGTTGAAACCTTATAGGTCATTTTGTCTAAACCCTAATTTGAAAGTCAACTTCCCAGGGCCATAACTTGCTCATTTTTTATTATATGAAAGATTTCCAAGTTGAAAAATCAAATTCAAGACGTCTAATTCAACTTTTATATTTGGAGTGAGAGATAATTCAACTTTTATGAGCATGTGATACGAGGATACATTGTAGGTCATTTTTGACCTATACAATTGAACAAATGATTTTCCTCAACTTCAAAAATGCATAAATCTATCATTATAAATCCAAATGACATGAAATTGGTCACCATTTTGAAGGTCTTTGAAAGAGATAAAACTTTTATAAATACACTTTTCTCATTTGAATCTCATTTGAATCTCACATGAAAAGTTAAGCAAGGTGGAATATTGAGATATATGACTTAACACTTAGAAAAAATTTTAACATGTTGAAATTTCCAAACATCCACCTCAAAATTCACCATGATCCAAATTCCAATTGGAAAAGTGTCCAACATCAAAGTTGTTCCCCTTGATCTAATATTTCCAAAGAACCTTATTTCATGCATTTTGGATGAGGTTTGCTAGGGTTGCACATGGTCTCAACAGTTCTGCATCATTGGAGAAAATCAAATGTCAAAAACTCCATTTCACTTTGCCTTGCCATTCAAGCATGATTTGAACTTCAGTACAGTTGCAATTGGATCATAATGGATTGCTTCATGGGCCTGTACACGCCCATGCAAGCTTGTGAATCACTTTGCCAAATTTAAACTTTTTTCAAGTGTGGAATTATCCATCCCAGATGCTATAAATACAAGACCTTTTGATTTATTCCCCTCCCTCTTCATCTAATTCCCCTTCTTTATGCATCCATTTCATTTGGCCTATGATATCTCAAAGTTCTAAGGCTAATTGATTGAAAAATAAAAATAAGTTTGGATGGGATTAGACCACCTCTTTTGCATATTCTTTTTGTGTGTGGTATGTTTCATGAGCATAGTCCATTATACTATGTCTCTAACATGCATTAACACCAAAACTCTATTGCCCGGTCTCAGATAGTTGTGACTTCTACATAAGTCCAATTACGATTGCTTAACATAGCGCTAAATTTTTGACACAAAAAGGCATAGCATTCTAGTTAGTGAGATTGTAAGTCTCCCCTCTTTCATGGTATTGTGTGGAAACTTGGCCTTTTTCATTCCTTTGGAAGATGTCTTGGTTCAAGGATCCATGCTTGTGATAAGTGGGTTGAGTATTCTCCAAAGAATGACTTAAAATGAAAAGCAAAATAAAAAACAACACTAACTTCTAATTCATTAACCACTAACATTTAATTTCAAGCCATTTACTTTTAATGAACTTTAATTTAAGCTCTATTCATTTGCCATTATTCATACCATTCTAATTGTTTATATTAATGCCTTTTAACTTTGTCCACTTGGACCATATTGTGTGATATATCTTGTTTGTGTATATTTTGTTTGTTTGTGTGGTCTTTGACCATTAATGTACATAATAAGAAACAAAAACCCTAAAATCTATTGTGTGGACTGTTGGTTTGATCTTGAACAATTGGACTTAGAATCTAGGCAATATCCCTATGCAAAAGGACTTGGCCAATGCTAACTTTCATGTAACCAAGTGCTTGCAATTTGAAACTTCATCTGATACATCATTGAAGATACATTTGAGTTCATCTGTAACAGGATCAATGTGAAGCTGTTATTTTGAACCTATGACCTGTGGAATTCATCTGTTACATGGGCAAATTTAAAGAAGATTATGGAGTGGCTAAAGCTTGGATGTGGATATCTTTATTTGATGTCTTGCTCTTCAAGTTAATATTGTATGCATTGTTTGTTGCTTAATTCAAATATCCAAGGGAATTTGGGGTTTCTATATGGCATTCTTGCCTATTGGATTGCAGCTCATTGGTAAGATTTTTTTAACTCTTAACTTTTAAATTTATGCCTAGGATTAGTCTCTTCATCTCCTCCCCATCTCTTTAATTTCAAAAAATCTCCCTCCTTTTAAAAACTTCTTTGTTTGAACTTGTTATTTTCTAAACTTAGACCCTTTGCAAATTAGAAACTTTGGCCTTATGCCATTGCACTTTCAAACTTCTTTTCTTAAACCAAAGTTGTAAATAAACTTAACTATACTTGACTTAAAATTTTCAAAAGCCAAAAAGAACTAACTCATTCAAACCATTTTTGTAGGCCCTTGTGTCTTTCAAACTTAATTTTTGATTAAAAGCAATGCATCCACTTTGAAATTTGTATCACGAACTACGAGGTTTTGATCCCTCATTTTTATGTTGGTACGTAGGCACAAGTCCGAAGGTCTTGTTAAACACAAAAATATAATTAATGAATTCTTTTCTCATCCCCTAATTCTATTTGTTTGTAAACATCACTTTGTACAAAATACATATGCACACAACAAAGGGCTCCCTAGGAGTACCTAGGACACTTTGAGTGCTATCACCTCCCCTTTGCGTAACCAACCCCCTTATATGTAATATATGGAATTTTATTAGTTTTGATTTGAAAAATTCTTACTTTTGGGTTTTGTTCGTACTTTTTCCTTTTACCTTGGAAACAATAAAAGCGCGGTGACGACTCTTGTCATTTGATGTCTAGCTTATCCATAGCTTGATGATCATGAATTTACCGCTACAGAGATCATCAAGCATATTTGATTATATCATAATTCATTTTTTTTGTCTACTAACCAAAATACCAAAAATATGTCAATGTATAGTTTGTTGCTTTTGTAGGTAGTCTACATACTCACTTATGCTCTATCAAGCTCATATTTAGGGTTTAAGACCCTCAATGCAAGGAGAACAATCAAGAAATAGTTCACATTGGCTCTAAGCATCATATATGGATCCCCTTGATCTTCACATGTCATTTTTATCAAGAAATCATCAAGATTTTGGAGTTTGTTTGCCTTGGAAACCCTAATTCATCTAGGTATCTTGTGTGACTTCTTCAACAAGTTTCTTCAACAATTGATCAAATATTTCAAGGGATACTTCATATTACATTATCCTAAACATATATGATCCTCCATGAGTCCCAAAAGTCAAGATAATGTCAAGCTAGCGAGATGGTTCATGGTGGTTGACTAGAGAAAGTCAACTAGTCAAAACTAGGGCTCCCTAGACCCTATCTCCTACAATTTTCATCATATGAAAATGATTCCAAGAGAAACGTTACTCAAAATGACACTTCAAACAACTTTAACGTTGAATTCAAGAGATAGTTTTGCTTGGAAAGTCATTTTTTATGGTGAAAGATTATGGGTCATTTTGTCTGAACCCTAGTTTGGAGGTCAACTTTTCCCAAGATCATAACTTGCTCAATTTTTATGATATGAAATCCATTCAAATTTCATGATCAATTTAAAGATGTATAATTCAACTTTTATGTTTGGAGGAAGTTCAAATTCAACTTGGAAATGCATGTGCCAAGAGGAAAGATTATAGGTCATTTTGGGTCAATACCAATGAACAAGTGATTTTCCTCAACTTCTAAAATGCATAACTCCTTCATGCCAAATCCAAATGAGGTCAAATTTATGACCAAATTGAATAAGTTTGAAATAGATACAAATTTTATAAAGGAATATTTCTCATTTGAATTCCATAGAAAAAGTTATTCAAGGTGGAAGAAGTGAACATTTGACTTGAGACTTAGAAAATTTTCAAATATGTTTGATTTCCCAAACTTCCACCTCAAAATTCATCATGATCCAAGCTTCAAATGAAAAAGTGTTAAACATGAAATTTTTTTCCCTTGATCTCACCTTTCCAAAATGTTCAAGATCATCTCATTTGGATAAAGTATGAAGGACTTGCGCATAGGTGTAAGTTGAAGAACCATTTGGATGTTTTCCACTTCCACTTTTTATACACATTTGCATGGCCTTCCAACATGAATTCAACATGATGCATACTCAATTATAGATCAGATTACATCATTTCATGGGCCTAGCACATGCCCATGCAAGCATGCAAAGGGAATTTTCAAATTTTTCCAAAATTGGAAGTGTGTGGAAATCAATATCCTTGGCTATAAACAAGACCCTCATTGCTCATAATTAAAGACCGCATGCCCAAGCTTTGAACCTGCAACCCCAAACCCTCACCATTGAAGTATAAACTTGAGGATTTTCTTTAAAAATTGAGTTTCAATTCTCCATATGTTTTGAGATTGAAACTCCAATAGTTCATACTTCTCCTTGATCCATTTCACCTCCATTAAGCATCTGAAGCAAGGCCAAGCATAATTGAAAGCAAGATCATGCCAATCTGAAGCTCCATTGAAGGTGAATTTTTAGAATTTCCATCTCTTCTATTTTTCCTCAATTCTTCACCATTCTTGTTGATTTTTGGTTGTCTGAAGTCCTATAAATGTAGGCAAGAAGATTGAAGGTCTTTGAGGTCAAATTGAAGCAACTCAGTTCATGATCCTCAAAATTTAAATCCCTGTATCTTTTTGGAATTGGACAAAATTGAGGCTAGATTCGTGCTCCTGAGCATTTTCCCTTCAAATTAATGTATTCACTTTTCATTTTTCATAAGGTTTTGGTTGGACCAGTCTAGTGGTCCTCACCGGAGAAGATGACCGGAGCTAGGGCTCCGATGGTGTGCTGGATCAATCCAGACCATCTGATCCATTTGAAATGTTTTAATCTCATGCGTCCAAACTGATTACCATGCCTGAGCGCGTTTGACTCGTGTGCATGTGGAACGCGCGTTTCTAGCCATCTGATTTGCCACCTCAATTAATGAGGGAGATTAGATGGCTTTTTTTTCTTCTGTTTATTTAATTTAATCCCTTATTTTTTATTAATTCATATTAATTTCATTTTTAATCCAAAAAATATGGGACTTTCACCAAAAAAATCTAATATTTTCCTTTTTCATTTTCTGAATTAAAATTATTTTTTGGATTAATTTTAATATTTTTCATGATTTAACTGTTTTTGTGCATATTTTTAATTGTTTAAAAATACTTCAGACTTTTAAAAAATAATGATTTTTTTTGTCTAAGGCCCTTTGACCTTCTTTGACCTAGGATAAATATCTTGGCCATTTATTTGGTGTTTTAAAGAGGTTTTAGGTTTTTGATCAAACATAATTTAATTTAAATGCATTTAATTTGATTTTTAATTGATTAATTTTGTAGAAATCATGTTGAGCTATTTTTATTGACTTGTGAAGTTTGACTATATGTTTGAGTCTTGGTTAAGGTTGATTTGACTTTTGTTGGATTAAAATCATTGGATTTAGGGGATTGATGAAATGTACATTTCATCTCCCAAAATGGAAGAGTAAAATCAACGAGATGGATGTCAAAATTGCTTTCCTTCATGGGAATCTTCTTGAGGATGTGTGCATGACACAACCTGAAGGATTTGACATACCAGAAGAAGCCCAAAAGATATGTAAGTTACAAAGATCAATTTATGGATTGAAGCAAGCTTCTAGAAGCTGGAATCTTCATTTTGATGAAACAGTAAAACAATATGGATTCATCCAGAACGAAGATGAGCCTTGTGTCTACAAGAAGGTTAGTGGGAGCATGGTCGTTTTCCTGGTATTATATGTAGATGACATGTTACTCATTGGAAACGATGTCCCTACCATGCAACAAGTAAAGTCTTGGTTGGGGAAATGCTTTTCTATGAAGGACCTAGGTGAAGCAGCATATATATTAGGAATCAGGATCTATAGAGATAGATCACAAAAACTGCTTGGCCTAAGTCAGAGTATATACATAGACAAAGTGCTGAGACGCTTTAATATGTATGATTCCAAGAAAGGATTCATACCTATGAAACATGGCTTGTATCTATCAAAAACGCAATCCCCTTCAACTAAGGAAGAAAAGGATCACATGAATAAGACTCCATATGCATCTGCAATAGGATCTATCATATATGCCATGTTATGTACTCGACCAGATGTCTTGTATGCTTTAAGTGCAACGAGTAGGTACCAATCTGATCCTGGTGGTGCTTATTGGGTAGCTGTCAAGAATATCCTTAAGTATTTGAGAAGGACTAAGGACTCATTCTTGATATATGGAGGTCAGGAAGAGCTTGCTATAATTGGATACACCGGTGCTAGCTTCCAGACAGATAAGGATGACTTTAGATCACAATTTGGTTATGTGTTTTGCTTAAATGGTGGCGCTATGAGCTGGAAAAGTTCAAAGCAAGATACAGTTGTTGATTCTACAACTGAGGTCGAGTATATTGCTGCCTCAATTGCAGCAAAGGAAGTTGTTTGGATAAAAAAGTTCATTAGTGAACTTGGCATGGTTCATAGCATTGTGGATCCCATTGGTCTCTATTGTGATAACAATGGTGCTATCGCACAAGCTAAGGATCCTAGATCTCACCAACGATCCAAACATATACTTAGGCGTTATCACCTCATTCGAGAGATAATAGATAGAGGAGATGTGAAAATATATAGAGTACCTACACTTGACAATATTGCTGACCCACTGATAAAGCCTCTTGCGCAGCAGAAGCATGATGGTCATACTAGATCTATAGGCATTAGGGGTATGCCTGATTGACTCTAGTGCTAGTGGGAGATTATTGGTGTAAGCCCTAGAGGTCAATACTTTTAGTACTTGTATCGAATTATTTATTAATAATAAAAGGCTTTTTTATTATGTTTGTTTAATAAAGTCCCTAGAATAGCTAGTCCGTTTAATGTATCAAGTGTGACTTAATCATGAGATCCCATTAAACATAAGGACAATATTCTTAAAGTATCAGTAGTCGAGCTTTGTTGTGAAGTGGGATAACATTAAAGCATTAAGACTATTATGTATATAAACTGATGATCACATCTTATGGATCATGGATAAGGAGTTATCAAGTCTTAAACATAAGTATGAATATTTAGAGTAATATTTATACTGGATTAACCCGCTATGAGAATACTATATGGAATGTTATGCTAAGTGTCATAAGTTATTCTCATGGTGATAATGGTGTATACCACCCTTTGACCCGAAACCACTATGTATCCTAGATGTAGAGTCGAGTGCCTTATTGTTGATCAAACATTGTCCGTAACTGGATGACCATAAAGACAGTTGATGGGTACTCCACGAAGCATGCTGAGGGACATGAGTGACCTAGATGGAATTTGCCCATCCAGCGCAACAGGATAAATGTCTACTGGGCCCAATATTGAACTGGATAAGGATGACACGGTCTATGCCTTGTGTTCAATATAGACATAAGGGCAAAAGGGTAATTGTACACATAAGTATTATCACAAAAGGATTTGTCAGATCACATGACATTTTCGTGTCTTGGGTAGCGGTGATGTGTTGCTAGATATCGCTCATTGTTTATTATGTTAAATACGTGATTTAATATAATTGCCAATGCTGCAAAAACCTACAGGGTCACACACAAAAGGACGAATTGATGAGAGATATAGTAACTAAGGAACACCGTAAGGTACGGTGAACTTAAGTGAATTGTAGAACATCGTAAGGTACTGTGTAATTAAGTAGAATATGAAATATGGTAAGGTACCACACGCTTAAGTGATTTTGGCATATTATAAGATATGGGCCACATACACTTAAGTGGGTTTTTTAGCTTGCAGCCCACACAAGTGGTTCTATAAATAGAACCCTTGTGTAGAAGTATTTGTGCAGTTGCAATTTTGTTTCTCTCTCTCTCTCTCTCTCTCTCTCTCTCTCTCTCTCTCTCTCTCTCACACACACACACACACACACTCAAAGCCTTCATTCGTAGTAGCTAGCACTGAGATTGAAGGAATCCGTTCGTGTGGACTTAATAGAGGCGTTGTCACCATTCAACGTTCGTGATCGCTCCATAGATCTGCATCAAAGGTTTCAATCGCCACAAGAGGTAACGATTCTATCACTGATCATGCCCATTTGTAAGGATCACTAAAGGAGATTTTTTTTAAAATTCCGTTGCATTTTGGATCGCTCTTCTCCTTCAGAGGCAACCAATATAATTATTATTGGTTTGATTAAGAAACATGTGGGAAAAAGGCCAAAAATTGGCATAAACCCTTGGATCAAGTATTATGGGCATATCGAACATCTCATAAAGAGGCGACGAATACAACTCCCTTTCGACTGACTTATGGGCACGAGGTTGTTTTACCCGTCGAAATCTATTTACAATCAACGAGATTTCAGAGGCAAAGTGAGATTCTGTCTGGCCATTATTAGAATATGATGTTAGATGAAATGGTTGATTTGGATAAAGAAAGGTTAGCAGTGTTAGATGTCTTAATAAGGCAAAAGGAGGGAGTAGTTAAGGCCTACAATAAGAATGTTAAGATAAAAACCTTCTTAGTCGAAGACTATGTATGGAAGGTTATTTTACCTATGGATCAGAGAGATAAGACTTTGAGTAAATGCTTTCCTAATTTGGAAGGCTTGTTTCAAATCATTCAAGCATTTTCAAATAATTCTTATGAGATTGAAGAATTAACATTTGATCATCGAATCCTAAAAGTAAATGGGAAATACTTGAAAAAGTATAAACCTATACTACAAGAAATTCGAATAACAATAGAATAATATACATAGAATGGAAAACACCAAAATGGTGTTCATTAAAAGTGCTGAAATGGCAAAGTCATTACAAAGATATCAAAAATACTGAAAGCAAGAAAATTCAAAATACAAGCTAAACAGGAAATTTGGATTTGAACTTTTCGAGCTTGATCTTTGAAAAGTTGAGTCTTGTCATTAATCGATCGTGAGTTTATTCCAGAGGTTCGGCTTCAATCCCCAAGTTAATAGTGAATTCAACATGTTCAGCACCTTTGGTGGCCTCCTGATCAATTATTTCTTGGGTGGGAAATGATTTCTCTATATAAGCTCAGCTTTCTGCTTTTCCAGGTTATTGATTTCTTTGGTCAATTCGAGAATCTTGGCACGGTGTTATGCAATATGTTCATCAAAGGAAGCTTTATTGTTTGTGTACTCTTGAAGTTTAGCTTTGAGCCTATAAAATTCTTTCTCAGACACATCACTCACGTATCAGGCTACAAACATAGCCTTTTTTCTGTTGGAGTTTAGCGTTGTTGGTTATTTTGAGATCGGTATCCCGACAGACTTGGTCCAAGTAAGCTTCAAAGTCAAAGAAGAATTGGACCATAGAATTAGAGACACGGTGTTGGTTGAGCTTATCCAATAAAGTTCGAATATCAGTACCAAGTCGGGTGTCTACTTCGATAGCACTGAGAAGATTAACTTCAAAAATGTTTGCCTTTAATTGCTGAATCAGGAGGTTCACCGAGTCATTGCTTGTGTCGGCCAGTGAAGCATCAGAGGATTGAGAAGATTTGGAACCAATTGAGAGCTTGTGCAATTTTTGAATCCTTTTTAGATCATCTATTGGATTATTCCTTTTCAGATCAAGTATTTCTTCTTGACTCAAAAAGGTGTTGGATGGTGAGTGTAATACCCCAAAATTTACCCTTCATTTTTTCTGGAAGCATACGCTTTACACCTCATGCATGCATTCATTTTTAGGTCATTTAGCATTTGCATTTCATCATGGCAATCGGAATCGGATCCAAGAAGCTTGAACATCATCCAGGACACTTTGTGGGCTCTATTTAGATGATCAGTCAACACAAGGGAAAGACTTGAGTTACTTCCAACAAGGGTCTATTCGTCAGTCAAAACGTTAATCTTGAAGGAGCAAAGGTTTGTTCATGAGTTATCATGCTCGCTAGGCGAAGCCCACGTGTTTTGAAAAAAAAAAGAAAAAAAAAAGAAAAAAAAGAAAAAAAAAACATAAATAAATAAGTAAATAAATAAAAGAAAAAATCTTGGACTTGAACCTCTCTCATTTGAGCCCACAGGTCCACAAAAATCAGGTTATAAATTCAGAGTTTCAGTGAAACAAATGGCATTCCATTCCTATTACCCTGTCTGGGAAAAAGATAGTGAGAGAAGAACTCTGGGAAAAAGATAGTGAGAGAAGAACTCTCGGAAAAAGATAGTGAGAGAAGAGCTAACAGAGTTCAGAGCAACCTTTAGGCAACTCTGAAAGGTTCATTCTGACTCACACACTTTCAGCTCAAGCAAACCCTCACATTGGTTTGCAAATCCAGTCGTGCCATTTGATTTCAACCGATCTCTCCAATCAGGTTTGCCCTATATCCATCATCTCTATGCCTTTAATTTGAATGCTCTAAATGTATGAGGTATTATGGGTGAATTTGATACCCTTTTGATGCATGTGTTTGACAAGAGGTTTAGGCCTCCTACCCTTGGTTGCTTTTTGTGAGCTTTTTGTGAATTGAAAGAGCATGATTCATGTGGTTACATTTTGATTTGGGGGCAACCCCTGATTACCCTATTTTTTTGTCTCTAACCTGTTTGTTGAGTTTTTGTGAGGGCTCACATGACTTTTGCAGGGATAACTTGCGTGGTTTTCCACTTTATTTGTGGGATACCGCTTGGAGGTTTCATTCTGATTACCTGTACTGACTCACTTTCTTTGATGGTGTTTAGCTGGGAAGGATCCCTGGGTTTCTTATCTCTCTAATTGCTGTTATCTCGGATCTTCATCCGTGTAGTACCTTTTATATTTTTCCCGCATTTTACTGCTTTCCTAGCTGGAAGACCTCGATAGGAGGCAATGTTTTTGTGTTTACTTTATGCAGGTTCCTTCGTCAAGGACTGCCTTTTTGCATGAGTTTACCAAACCCTAACCCTTCATTGATTTTTCTTCTCCTAAACACACGTTTACTCCTTCTGCTACAGGCGAGTAAGTCTCCAAAGGTCGAGCATCCGGTAGATTGTGTAGTAACGTCGTTCGTCCAAAACCCAATCCATAACCCCGTAGTTAGCCGAACTACGGCTTGCTCTGATTCTCATTCCAGATGAGATACGTAGGCATAAGACGCGATGTCTTAGCGAGCACACATCCCCCAACCCATAGGTCAGCCGAGCTACGAAGACTCTGATTCTCATATTCATATGAGATACGTATGCAGTGGATGCGACATCCGTGCGAGTCATTTTCATTTAACCCTTTTTTTTAGTAAACGACACAAGATAAACTCACACCCTTTAGACAAGAACTACAAAAGTGGATCCCGTAGAGTACTACGGATGCGTAGGGGTGCTAATACCTTCCCTTCGCATAACCGACTCCCGTACCCAAGATTTGGTTGCGAGACCTTGTCTTTTCCTTTCCTCTTTTCAGGTTTACTTCGAGCGTTTCCTTTCCCTCCTTTGGGATAAATAACGCACTGACGACTCTTCTGTCATTTTCTTTCGCCGGTTGTTTTTTCGCACACTGTATTTTCAGGTTGCGACAACTGGCGACTCTGCTGGGGAAACGGTTTCCCTAAGCGAGTCCCTCCTAGCTTTTGTAGTTTGTTTGTTTATTGGGTGTTCATGCTTTTGTACAATTATTTACCTGCTTTACCTTATTGCATTGTGTACATATCATTGTTGTATCTGTTGGCTGGCTATGGCTGCTTGGTGATCTTTGTGAGATGAGTTCTATACCCGAACTCGAGTGCACTTAAGATAGGAGAATGGCATAGTCTTGTCGACTTGTGTGGAGTTATTCCTTAGCAAGTTGACTTGCAAGCCCATTCACTCGGTGGAGGTCATGTTGAGATCAATAATGTCACACAAGTAAGTTGTGGTTAGACATTACTTTTTCCAATATAGACCTTAGAAGCCGAGGACCTTAGTTTACCAAACCCATCTTGGCCTATTCGTAGGACGTAGTGCGAAAGTCGTTCAAGTGTAAGATTTGATACGATTGTTACGCGATACTACACTCATAAGAGTCTCTCTTGAGAATATTTTTGGAATACGAGTAGTCGTTCCTCCGATAATATCCGAAAGATGGGATTATGACTATGGGAACCTTTTGTAGAACATGTTTGGCAGGTTTAAATCTTAGTACACTCATTTTGGGTGGTTCTTAACCTAAACTCCATGCTCGTGACTTGCAACAAACCCTTGATTCATGGTTGATCCGATCAGGTATCCTTAATATCAATGAAACTTGGGTGTTGATAAGGTGTAAACCATAATCCACCAAAATGGGTGGTTGATATTAAGGATAACATGATCCATCCCATGACCTTTGTTTGGTGTGCTATTAATTTCTCTCCAGACAGTGCAACCTGACAGATGTTCAAGCAGATACAGCGATCCTGATTCCCATGCCACTGCACTGCATTCACATCATTTTACATCACATCATTTTGCATTCATAATCATTCACACATGTTTATCCATTTCTATGGGGTTTATATCTTCTACTTGATTCTAGTCGGAATTTTCTTGGTTCTCATCAACGGCTTAGTCTTTTTTTTTACATCGTTTATCTATTGAGAGACTGGAATCAAGGGGGTAGAATACCTTTGGAATTGATAAACATGTCATTGCATTTACATATTCATTAGCATGTCTTGGATAACAGGTACCGCCACAGTGTTCTCAGTTTGTTTGGTGTTCCAATCAGCAGGATAGCTGACCCAGGCATTCACCGGTACGGTATCCGCAGAAACCAACAGAGAGTAATGGAAAGCCTACAGGCAGAGTTCGCCGAGATGAAAATCCGCATGAATCAATTCATGGATGTGGTTCAAGGGGTGGCTCAGGGACATCAAGAGCTCAGGAAGATGATACAAAGGAATCCCCCTGCTCAACCAGAGACGGTGACTGATCCTCCAGCTGGAGAGGCTAATGAACCCAATGGGCCGGGGCTTATCCCAATCCTACATGTCACCTCCGGTCAACAGCCCGTTCATGATGATTAGGACGATCAGTTCCCCCTGCTGCAGGAAGACTTTGGTATGGGTCATGGTGTGGACCCCATGTTTAGAAGATTGGAAGAGAGGTTGAAGGCAGTGGAAGGACAAAATCCTCTGGGAGTAGATGTTGCTGACTTGGGGCTGGTCCCAGGTGTGAGAGTGCCACCGAAATTCAAGGTCCCGATATTTGACAAATACAATGGCAACTATTGCCCGAAGACCCATGTGCAAGCCTATTTCCGTAAAATGGTTGCATACTCCGATGACGAAAAGTTGCTTATGTACTTTTTCCAGGACAGCCTAGTTGGGGCATCCCTGGAATGGTATATGAGGCTGGACAGAGCCCACATCCGTTGCTGGAGGGATTTGGCTGAGGCTTTCGTGAAGCAGTATCAGTATAACGCAGACATGGCTCCGGACAGAACTCAACTTCAAAATCTGTCTCTTAAAAGCAATGAGTGCTTCAGAGAATACGCTCAACGCTGGAGAGAAACAGCTTTCCGTGTTCAACCTCCTATGTTGGAGAAGGAAATGGCTAACATGTTCATGAACACTCTGCCAGGACCTTATTTGGAGCGCCTGGTGGGTTGCAATGCATCCAATTTTCCTGATGTAGTCTCTACCGGAGAGAGGGTGGAGAATTACCTGAGGACATACGAGACCCAGAGTGGAGGTGGATCCTCATCAGGGGTGAAGAAGTCGTTCATTCAGGGACAGAAGAGGAGAGAAGGGGATGCAAGTGCCATATCTTCTTATCAGAACAGGGATAACCGGAGGAATAACTTTCAGAACTATCATCAGCAACCGTATGTTGCGGCTGTGACCATTCCAGCTGCAGCACCACTACAACAACAACAACCACATCGTCAACCAGCTCAGTACCAACCACAACAACCGGGTAACAGACCCGCCTATCATCCGAGGCCAAGGACGATGGACCGGCGTTTCGACACTCTTCCAATGTCGTACGCTCAGTTGCTTTCTAGTCTTCAACAACTACAACTTGCGCAGTTGCGCACTCTGGCTCCTCCCGTTGGTAGGCTTCCGGTGGGTTATGACGCCAACGCTAGGTGTAGCTTCCACTCTGGGGCACCTGGCCACAATATTGAGAACTACAAAGCTTTTAAGCACGTAGTTCAGGACCTCATTGATTCGAAGGCCGTTAACTTTGCACCAGCTCCTAATGTCGTCAACAATCCCATGCCCCAGCATGGTGGAGCCAACGCTAACATGGTTGAAGGAGAAGTCAAATTAGTCTCTGCGGTCAACAATGAAGATGGGGATAGTGTTTGCGACATCGATAACTGGGTGCGTCCGAGGATCCCGGGTGAAGTTCTCAACAATTGGTCTTCTGAGGAGATTGTCCAAGCCACTTGTCTGGAGGAGTAATTTTCTTTGTTTGTTCATGCATATCCAAGTCTTACGTTCCTCCAGAGCGTAATGACTCATTGTAGGGCTCATCTATGTGACACTTGCATTTTTTATCATAAATAAAGGACGTCTTTTTGCATTCAAATATTTCGTTCCCTGTCTTTCTATTTTTGCAGTTTTTCAAAAAATAAATGGCAATGTTTTGTTTAGTTTCCACTTTTTTTTTTCACACTCATAAGCACATACCATCACTCATGCAGATGCACATCACCGGATCCTATTGATAACGGTTCTGCTATGGCTCGCTTCGACTTTGAAAATCCAATCTTTCAAGCTGAAGAAGAGGGTGATGAAGACTGTGAACTCCCTGAAGAACTTACCAGGTTATTAAAACAAGAGGAAAGGGTCATTCAACCGCATCAAGAGTCTGTTGAAGTGATTAATCTCGGCACCGAGGACGCCAAGAGAGAAATCAAGATAGGGGCTGCTTTGGAAGACAATGTGAAGAAGGGGTTGATTGAATTGCTGCAAGAGTATGTTGACATCTTCGCTTGGTCTTATCAGGACATGCCAGGGCTTGACACATACATCGTGGTACATCGCTTGCCGCTTAAAGAAGGTTGCCCTCCGGTCAAGCAGAAGCTCAGAAAAACAAGACCAGAGATGGTTGTCAAGATAAAGGAAGAAGTGCAAAAACAGTTGGACGCAGGGTTTCTAGCAGTCACAAATTATCCGCCATGGGTTGCAAATATCGTTCCGGTACCTAAGAAGGATGGAAAGGTACGAATGTGTGTTGACTACCGGGATCTGAACAGGGCTAGTCCTAAAGATGATTTCCCATGACCTCACATTGACGTTTTGGTGGATAACACGGCTCAGTTCTCGGTATTCTCCTTCACGGATGGCTTTTCTGGCTATAATCAAATTAAGATGGCACCAGAAGACATGGAGAAGACAACATTCATAACCCCATGGGGCACCTTCTGCTACAAGGTGATGCCGTTTGGTCTGAAAAATGCCAGAGCAACATATCAGCGAGCGATGGTGACTCTGTTCCATGATATGATTCATCATGAAATCGAGGTTTATGTTGATGATATTATTGCCAAATCTCAGACAGAAGAAGAACATTTGGTGAATTTGCAGAAACTGTTTGAGCGTTTGAGGAAATTCAAACTGAGGCTTAATCCGAACAAGTGTACTTTCGGGGTGAGATCTGGAAAACTGCTGGGTTTTGTTGTTAACGGAAAAGGGATTGAGGTGGATCCGACCAAAGTGAAAGCGATACAGGAAATGCCTGAGCCAAAAACAGAGAAACAAGTCTGTGGTTTCTTAGGGAGGTTGAACTACATTGCAAGGTTCATCTCTCACCTAACAGCCACGTGTGAGCCAATATTCAAATTGTTGAGAAAAAATCAGGCTATCAGGTGGAATGACGATTGTCAAAGGGCGTTCGAGAAGATAAAAGAGTATTTGCAGAATCCTCCTATCCTTGTGCCTACGGTCCCAGGGAGACCGCTGATTATGTATTTGACAGTACTGGACAATTCCATGGGTTGTGTTCTCGGTCAACACGACGAGACAGGTAGGAAAGAGCATGCCATCTACTACCTGAGTAAGAAATTCACAGATTGCGAGTCGAGATACTCAATGCTTGAAAAAACATGTTGTGCACTTGCATGGGCTGCGAAGCGATTGAGACAATACATGTTGTCTCACACAACCTTACTGATCTCCAAAATGGATCCAATCAAGTATATATTTGAGAAGCCAGCTCTCACCGGAAGAGTTGCTCGTTGGCAAATGGTACTGACAGAGTACGACATCCAGTATACTTCCCAGAAAGCCATAAAGGGGAGTATTCTGTCAGACTATCTTGCTCAACAGCCGGTTGAAGATTATGAGCCGATGAAGTTTGATTTTCCAGATGAAGACATCATGTTCCTCAAGATGAAAAACTATGAAGAGCCAGTTGTTGAAGAGGGACCTGATCCAGACGAAAAGTGGACTTTAATATTTGATGGGGCCGTCAACGCCAGAGGAAGTGGAATTGGTGCTGTCATTACAACTCCGAAAGGTGCCCACATGCCTTTCACCGCTCGTCTGACTTTCGAGTGCACCAATAATGAAGCTGAGTATGAAGCTTGTATCTTGGGTATTGAGCAAGCCATTAATTTGAGAATCAAGACTCTGGACATCTTCGGAGATTCAGCTCTGGTGATCAATCAAGTGAATGGTGATTGGAACACTCTCCAACCTACTCTGGTCCCCTACAGAGATTACACGAGAAGACTGTTGACTTTCTTCACAACAGTAAAGCTGTACCATATACCTCGTGATGAGAACCAGATGGCAGATGCTCTTGCTACTCTATCCTCCATGATCACGGTGATCCGTTGGAACCATGCTCCCAAGATCGACGTGATGCGCCTTGATAGAGCCGCGTATGTGTTTGCTGCTGAACTGGTAGTTGATGACAAACCCTGGTATCACGACATCAAGTGCTTTCTGAAGAATCAAGAGTACCCTGCAGGGGCATCCAACAATGATAGAAAGACTTTGAGAAGATTGGCAGGCAGTTTCTTCTTGAACAAAGACGATGTGATGTATAAGAGGAACTTCAACATGGTTCTGCTTAGATGCGTGGATAGACACGAAGCCGACATGTTAATGCAGGAAGTTCATGAAGGCTCCTTCGGTACTCATGCCGGCGGACATGCAATGGCTAAGAAATTGTTGAGAGCAGGTTATTACTGGATGACCATGGAATCTGATTGTTTCAAATATGCTCGGAAGTGCCATAAATGCCAGATTTATGCTGATAAGGTGCATGTGCCGCCGGATCCTTTGAATGTGATGTCTTCGTCGTGGCCTTTTGCTATGTGGGGCATCGATATGATTGGAAAGATTTTAGCCGACCGCTTCCAATGGGCATCGCTTCATCCTTGTTGCCATCGACTATTTCACCAAGTGGGTCGAAGTAGCGTCATTTGCGAAGGTCACCAGACATGTGGTTGCCCGATTCATCAAGAAAGAAATCATTTGTTGCTATGGGATTCCCGAAAGAATCATTACTGATAATGGTTCTAATCTCAACAACAAAATGATGGAGGAGTTGTGCCAGAACTTCAACATTCAACATCATAATTCTTCCCCTTACCGCCCTAAGATGAACGGTGCTGTTGAAGCGGCAAATAAGAACATAAAGAAGATTGTGCAGAAGATGGTCGTTACGTACAGAGATTGGCATGAGATGCTACCCTTCGCCTTGCATGGGTACCGTAGTTCAGTACGTACATCGACCGGGGCAACCCCTTACTCCCTTGTGTATGGTATGGAAGCAGTCCTACCTAGGGGTGTTCTAATCCAATCCAATCCAAAAAAAACCGAAAACCGAACCGAAAAAACCGAAAACCAAAAAAACCCGATTTTTTTTGGATATGTTTGGACCACCTTGTAGAATAACCGACCGGTTCGGTTAGGTTTTCGGTTGGCTGCATGAAAACCGAACCAATCCAAACCGAACCGATATTTATTCATATAGTATTCTCATTAACTCTAATTAATTAAATACAATGCACCGTTACAAATTAAATACAATGCACCTTTCGGTTGGCTGCAGGAAAATTGAATTGTTGCAAGATTCTAAAGTATATTAAATTCAATTAAATTAAATTCTTTATTGCAATTCTATTGAAATTATATTAAATTTATTGTTGTTCTTTTGTTCAAATCCAATTGTTGACGGAAAATTAAATTGAATTGTTTTCCTGTCATGCAAATTGATTGTTCAAAAAATTCACCAAGGAATGTAAAAAATATTAAATTGTTGCAGGAAAATTCAATTTAATATTTGAAGTGTCATATTGGAAAATTCACCATCCACGGATTCCACGGGCATGTAAAAATTAAATTGGTTTCTTATATATATATATATATATATATATATATATATATATATATATATATATATATATATATATATATATATATATATATATATATATATATATATATATATATATATATATATATATATATATATATATATATATATAATGTCATATAGAAAATGTTTTTGTCGGAATTTAAAAAAAAATTAAAATTAAAATTATTTTAGATTTAGAAGTAGTGTTTGTTTAAAAACCGAATAAAACCGAACCGAAGTAAACCGTATAAATTGGATCGGATCGGATTGGATTTTTTTTATTGTCATCCAATAACCGAACCAAACCATATGCTCTTTGTATCTTTGGATCAGATGATTTTTTGTCTCAAAACCGATCCAAACCAAACCGCGAACACCCCTAGTCCTACCTGTTGAAGTGGAGATTCCTTCTCTAAGAGTCCTGTTGGATGTCAAGTTAGACGAAGCTGAATGGATTCGGACAAGGTTCAATGAGTTGAGTCTTATCGGAGAGAAGCGAATGGCAGCCATTTGTCATGAGCAGTTGTATCAGAGTCGGATGAATAGAGCCTTTGATCAGAAAGTGCGTCCTCGATGTTTCCAGGTCGGAGATTTGGTGTTGAAAAGGATCCTTCCTCCTCAGACAGATCACAGGGGCAAGTGGACTCCTAACTATGATGGACCGTATATTGTCACCAAGGTTTTCGACGGTGGAGCCTTAATGCTTGCAACTATGGACGGTGAAAACTTCACTTCCCCTGTGAACTCAGACGCAGTTAAAAAATACTTCGCATAAAATAGACCCGCTGGACAGTAAAAAGAATAGTCCATGAAAAAATGGGCATCCCGGCGAACCAAGAAAATGAAAAAGGTTCGGGCAAAAATTAGGGATTAAAAGTGAAAAGATTGTACACCCGGTAAGTTGAAAACCTGAAAAGGCAACTTAGACAAAAATGGGTATCCCGGTGGATTGAAAACCTGAAAAGGGAGATCCAGGCAAAAGTTAAGGATTAAGCGAATGACTGCGTTCTGAATAGTTCTGGATCTCATCTCGTGTCAATGACTGGAAACTTTTGAAGGATAGGAAATAGTCCAATCACTCTTTCAGAAAGCTGATCATCTGGAGGATCTTGAAGACGAGCAAGTCATAGCAGAATTGGAACCCAATAGAAATCCATTTCACATTGCCATTAGATTAATGTATGTTGTTATCTGTTGTGCGATTACCTCTTTCCAGGGATTGCTTCCTGATGAAAATGCCTATTCAGAGGCCGTTCAATCAATAAAATCATGTTATTCAGTATATCTCTGTTTTCATTTTCATTTTTCTGTTTTGTTTGCAAAAATGACGTCCGAATTTTTTGATAAACAGTGCATCATGACACATAAGAGCTTTACAGGTACATGCTTAATAAACATTTAAAATTGCTGTAAATTTTAAGTGCTTTGGATCGTCTATTCAGAGTAGGTACCCTCGGGGCATTTTCTTAAAATCCCCTGCAGATGATCGTGAATGTTTTCCCTAGTGAAGTCGCCAACAGACGAATTCGGTATCTTATCCCTGCAGAGCTGATCAGAGCGTTGGATTCTTCAATCCCCAGCAAGTTCTCACCACTGTACCTCCCCCTAAGCGGTGGTTTCAAATTATACACTCCCTAGTAGAGTTGACAGTGTCAGACTATATACCCCCAGCGGAGTCGACAGTGCCAGACTGTATCTTCCCAGCAGAAGCGGCTGCTCCTCAGAGTTCGAGGCCAGATCGATAATCCCAATGCCAGATCCATGGTTTCTTTCCTTGAAGCAAAACCTCGGTACCATATCGGTGTTTGCTTCTCCTGCTGAGTTATCTCTCGCAGATCATGGTTGCCAGAATCACTATCGCTTTCCCCAACAACAGCTTTTCAGTGTCGTTCTCTCCCCAGTCAGAATCTCGGTATTTCGTCATTGCTAGAACACCGTGTGGCGGGTCATTTCCCCACAGAATTCTTTGTGTTGTGCATCTCCAGCAGCCTTGCCAGGGTCCAGAAGATGGTGATCATTTCCCCAGCAGATCCCCTTGCCTCAGCTTGGCATTCTACCCAGCATTTCGCATCCATGCATGTAGAATCATATTGCATTGCATCCTCCCAAATCGCGTAGCATTTCCATTTTCATGGAGTATTACGCCATTGAAAAATTCAAACATACGCATGTAAGCATAAAACATTCTTGGTATCCCAAGTGATAAGTCAGAAGTCGTTTCCAGTACTCAGACTGAAGATTGTTCATGACTTACCTTTGTTATCCCCAGCAAGTGTCATTGGCCCATGCGCCACCTCTATTATCGTTCCCTATTTCTGCCGATGCTGACAGGCATGAAGTTTCCGGTATTCAGACCGAAGTGGCATTCAGGCCAGTTTTCCGATGTTCAGATCGAAGAAGTTTCCGACGTTCAAGTCGATGCAACTTGTGACGTTCAGGTCAGTTTTCCGATGTTCAGATCGAAGAAGTTTCCGACGTTCAGGTCGATGCAACTTGTGGCGTTCAGGCCAGTTTTCCGATGTTCAGATCGAAGAAGTTTCCGACGTTCAGGTCGATGCAACTTGTGGCGTTCAGGCCAGTTTTCCGATGTTCAGATCGAAGAAGTTTCCGACGTTCAGGTCGATGCAACTTGTGGCGTTCAGGCCAGTTTTCCGATGTTCAGATTGAAGAAGTTTTCGACGTTCAGGTGGATGCAACTTGTGGCGTTCAGGCCAGTTTTCCGATGTTCAGATCAGAGAAGTTTTCGACGTTCAGGTCGATGCAACTTGTGGTGTTCAGGCCAATTTTCCGATGTTCATATCGAAGAAGTTTCCGACGTTCAGGTCGACGCAACTTGTGGCATTCAGGCCAGCCTTTCGGTGTTTAGACCGATATTAATAATCTCATATCTCCCGATGTCCAGATCGAAGTCATTTCCAGTATTCAGACTGATGAGCGGCATTCAGGCCATGGTTATTTCTGTGTTACCATTTATTTTGGTATCCAGGTTAA
The DNA here is from genome assembly GCF_024323335.1 of Lathyrus oleraceus. NCBI lineage: Eukaryota > Viridiplantae > Streptophyta > Magnoliopsida > Fabales > Fabaceae > Lathyrus > Lathyrus oleraceus. The sequence goes on from NC_066585.1 coordinate 202,769,399, forward strand.
CATTCTCTTTCGGTATTCAGACTGATGAGCGGCATTCAGGCCATGGTTATTTCTGTGTTACCATTTATTTTGGTATCCAGGTTAACATTCTTTTTCGGTATTCAGACTGACTCTCACCGTACCAGACAAATTCTTCTTTCAAGACTACCTCTTTGCCGATTCTGACAGGCATTGTTACTTCACTTCACTTCAGTGCAAATTTTCGGGCTTTTATTGTATTCAATCCCTTGATACCTCGAAAGCACGAAAGTCGCTGCTATCTTCTTTCCAGGTCTCCAGTTGATTGAATAGGGGCAGCTGTAATACCCCAAAATTTACCCTCATTTTTCCTGGAAGCATACGCTTTACACCTCATGCATGCATTCATTTTTAGGTCATTTAGCATTTGCATTTCATCATGGCAATCGGAATCGGATCCAAGAAGCTTGAACATCATCCAGGACACTTTGTGGGCTCTATTTAGATGATCAGTCAACACAAGGGAAAGACTTGAGTTACTTCCAACAGGGGTCTATTCGTCATTCAAAACGTTAATCTTGAAGGAGCAAAGGTTTGTTCATGAGCTGTCATGCTCGCTAGGCGAAGCCCACGTGTTTTGAAAAAAAAAACGAAAAAAAACGGAAAATGGAAAACGAAAAATAAATAAATAAATAAATAATAATAATAATAATAAAAAAAAATCTTGGACTTGGACCTCTCTCATTTGAGCCCACAAGTCCACAAAAATCAGGTTATAAATTCAGAGTTTCAGTGAAACAAAAGACATTCCATTCCTATTACCCTGTCTGGGAAAAAGATAGTGAGAGAAGAACTCTGGGAAAAAGATAGTGAGAGAAGAGCTAACAGAGTTCAAAGCAACCTCCAGGCAACTCTGAAAGGTTCATTCTGACTCACACACTTTCAGCTCAAGCAAACCCTCACATTGGTTTGCAAATCCAGTCGTGCCATTTGATTTCAACCGATCTCTCCAATCAGGTTTGCCCTATATCCATCATCTTTATGCCTTTAATTTGAATGCTCTAAATGTATGAGGTATTATGGGTGAATTTGATACCCTTTTGATGCATGTGTTTGACAAGAGGTTTAGGCCTCCTACCCTTGGTTGCTTTTTGTGAGCTTTTTGTGAATTGAAAGAGCATGATTCATGTGGTTACATTTTGATTTGGGGGCAACCCCTGATTACCCTATTTTTTTGTCTCTAACCTGTTTGTTGAGTTTTTGTGAGGGCTCACATGACTTTTGCAGGGATAACTTGCGTGGTTTTCCACTTTATTTGTGGGATACCGCTTGGAGGTTTCATTCCGATTACCTGTACTGACTCACTTTCTTTGATGGTGTTTAGCTGGGAAGGATCCCTGGGTTTCTTATCTCTCTAATTGCTGTTATCTCGGATCTTCATCTGTGTGGTACCTTTTACATTTTTCCCGCATTTTACTGCTTTCCTAGCTGGAAGACCTCGATAGGAGGCAATGTTTTTGTGTTTACTTTATGCAGGTTCCTTCGTCAAGGACTACCTTTTTGCATGAGTTTACCAAACCCTAACCCTTCATTGATTTTTCTTCTCCTAAACACACGTTTACTCCTTCTACTACAGGCGAGTAAGTCTCCAAAGGTCGAGCATCCGGTAGATTGCTTCGTAACGTCGTTTGTCCAAAACCCAATCCATAACCCCGTAGTTAGCCAAACTACGGCTTGCTCTGATTCTCATTCCAGATGAGATACGTAGGCATAAGACGCGATGTCTTAGCGAGCACACATCCCCCCAACCCATAGGTCAGCCGAGCTACGAAGACTCTGATTCTCATATTCAGATGAGATACGTATGCAGTGGATGCGACATCCGTGCGAGTCATTTTCATTTAACCCCTTTTTTTTAGTAAACAGCACAAGGTAAACTCACACCCTTTAGACAAGAACTGCAAAAGTGGATCCCGTAGAGTACTACATATGCGTAGGGGTGCTAATACCTTCCCTTCACATAACCGACTGCCGAACCCAAGATTTGGTTGCGAGACCTTGTCTTTTCCTTTCCTCTTTTCAGGTTTAATTCGAGCGTTTCCTTTCCCTCCTTTGGGATAAATAACGCACGGTGGCGACTCTTCTGTCATTTTCTTTCGCCGATTGTTTTTTTGCACACTGTATTTTTCAGGTTGCGACAGTGAGTCATGGACAACAGGGCGGGCTTATTTCTCCGTTACAGTGGCAGGTTGATTTTCTTTTTCTGTTGGAACAATTTTGATATTTGGGATGGGTTGTTCATGTTCCATTGTTTCATGGCTTTTTTATGTTGGTTGGTCGAAGACAAATTGTCATGAACAGAAGTGATGATATCATCTGACTCTTCGACTCTTTGAGGAGACAATTGTTCAGTATTTGCCTCTGCCTCAAGGGTTGGTTCAGTATGGACACATGTATTTTCATCAGCCATTTTGTTTTCTAAACGAATAGAAGAGCGGATGGAGTCAATAAAGTCCGACCAATGAATATGAGAGAAGGTTTCATAAGTAATCCAACGGGGGATACTTGTTGGTTCGTCTACCACGTTTTCATCCGGCTTCGACGATTCCTGAAAATAAAAAATGGTTAGTTAAGTTAAAAAATCAAAGAATAAAAGTATGTATTATGTGAACCAATACCTTGGGATTATTTTCTTTGATTGAGGGATTTTTTGGCTCATCTTGCATTGGTTCCTCGGTAGGCAAGTTGTCTACTCCTTTACCTTTATTGGAGGGACCAACAATTGAGGTTGTTGTTGTTTTTTGAAGGATGGTTTTCGGGCAACGCCTTTTTTGGAGGGATCATAGTTTTTTCACTGTCCTATGAGCTTTCAATTTTAGCTATAGTTTCTATGTGTCTTGGAGTAGCCTATTTGAAAAGATGGTTTATTATCATTGTAAATTAAAATCGTAGAAGAAGAAGTCAAACACGTACTTGTGTTATGGTAGCCTTTTGAGATTTATTTTTCTTCTTGGTTTTGGTGGTTGCAGGAGAGTCGAGATCAAGTTTTAAATTCTAAAAGGAAGGAAATATTTGAACTATTTCAAAAAATTAGCTAAAGTATCAAGAAAGAAAAAGCTCACCTTTTTGTATTGAGGTTCTTCTTTTTTCTTGTCATCATCGGCATTTGAAGGGCCTTCGACCCTGGAGTCGCCCTTTGTTGTAGTTTCATTTATAAAAGAAAACGTGAGAAATCAAAGGTATTAAAGAAAAGAACTTAAATAACTAAATGTATACCTATTTTGTTTTATGGGTTCTCTTGTAAGTTGGAGAATGTGGTCGACAACCTCTTGTAGAAATTTTGTTCAGAAAAGTGGCCTTGAAAGTAGCTTTTCCACCACTTGTCGATTCTAATGTTAAGAAGAAAGATGGTTGGAAGTGGAAGGTGGGTAACTCAAGAACTTATTGACGAGAAAAGGCCATGCAATATATGTATTATGTCTGAAACCCAGGGAAATCATCACTTGTCTTATAGCACATACTTCTCTTAGATTTTCATCAGAAGAAGACTAATATTTTGATAATGGATGCTCAAAGCACGTGACTGGTAAAAAGAGTTATCTTGAAGATTGAATCCTTACTCTAATAGTTATGTTAAATTTGGTAATGGATCTAGAGGAAGAATCAAAGGCATAAATAAACCGATTAGTCCAGGTTTTCCTTGTCTTTATGATGTGTTGTTGATAGAAGGATTAATTGCTAACTTGATAAACATGAGTTAACTATGTGATCAAGGTATGAATTTGAGCTACAACAAGTTTAAATGTATTGTATATAGCAAAGATCTAAATGTGCTAATGAAGGGTTCAATATCCAAAGATAATTGTTATAAGTGGATCTCTCATCCCTTATCCAAGGTTAAGAGCATGAAGGAGATCATATTTGAAGATGTTGTCAATGGATTTCCAAAAGTCATGTTTTAAGAAGGAAAAATTTGTGGGAAGTGTCAAATTGGGAAGCAAATTAAGATGCACTACAAGATGTTTCAACATCCTACTCGTGTTTCTGAATTACCATTTTTGGACTTTATGAGACTTATGCAAAGAGTTGTCATTAAAGGGAAGGTTGACGGTCAGGCTCTAGGTCCTCCCATCATTTAACAACCAATTGTGGTTCAGAAGAAAAAGATAAAGAAGATTAGTAATTATGACATAAGGTTATGTAGCATAAGGTTATGTAACATTGATGATGAGGTATCCCATGTTGAGGCTGTTAATAACAATAATAAGAAAAGTCATGAGATTGTTACTGGAAAAAAGGCTCAACTTGTAGCATAAGGTTATGTTGAAGACTCTACTCCTATTTTTCTTATTGAATCCATCAGAATGTTGCTAGGTTTGTACTGTAGTACTATGTTCACTCTTTATTAGATGAATGTGAAAGGTGCATCCCTCAGTAGGTACTTGAATGTAGATGTAAACTAGGATATGCCAAGGCAACCTGTATGACATGTTGCTGATTGAGTTTCCAACTCAGAGGAAAGATGGGAAAGTTACCCCTGTTAATCCTGAAGTGAATAATATGAATGGCAACATTGATGATGTTGTTAATGATTTTGTCAATGCCGATGAGGGCTCTATCCATAAGAACAATGGAGTTCGTGTTGGATCTGCTCATGTCAATAAAGGTGTTACTAAAGATGTTGGTCTTAGTAAAAGGTCTGACAAGAAGTCAAAAAAGGGGTGGAAAATATAAAGGTTGTGTTGAAGGATAAAAGGACTCCTTCCAAGAATATCCATACTCCTACCAAGGTAAAGAAGACACTCAAGAAGAATAAGAAATATGTAGATATAAGTAATAAATCAATTAGGAAGAAAAGGAATATTGCTCATCACAAACTGATGGCTCTTGAAAAATAACATTATGTTAAAGCATTGAAATATAACGAAACTATGGAGCCTCTTAGTGATGCTCAGTTATTGAAGACATTATTGAATGATGGATCTAGTTATCCTAAGTTGATGAAGGAATTTATGATTAAAATGATAGTATTCCTCACAGGTTGTTGAATTTCAGTTACAAGTTGTTTCTTGGGAAAGATGTGTTAGACATTGTGTTACACGTTTGTGAACCTGTTGATGAAAATTGATATGTTTTTATGGAGAAATGTTGGAGCTTTGTCACCTCAACTTGGTGTTATCGCTACTTCAAGTTTGTGGTATATGATATTGGGTTCTTGGTATCTAGTACTTGTACCCATACTGGCCTAATTATTTTTACCCCTTGCCCAGTTTGAGAAAATTAGGGGGAGATGATGATATGATGATTGTCGTGGCTGGAAAATTACATAATCACCATCATTTTTATTCGTTCCTAAGGAACAGAGAAATAATGATAAAACCTAAAAGTTAAGGGTGAGACCTAGGATTTGGGAGTCAGTTAAGCAAGGGGAAGGTGTTAGGCTCACCTCATTTCCATTGTACTTAATGGGATCATTCTCTAATTTTAAGGTTACTAGGTTTTTTTAAAGATATTTAATTATATTATTTATTCTTGCATAATTACTTATTTATAAGGGATTATTTTGTTATTAAGAGAAAATGTTGAAAAACGGGACAAAGAAAATGTTTTTGGTTATTGTACTCACTATAGTGTTACACCTCTATGCATACGTACCTTCAAGTTCGTTGAAGGATCAGAGCACCGTAGTTCGTCTAAATTAAGTTAAAAGTCATTGGGCCAAGTAACAAAAGGGTGTCAAGAGAAAAAAATCAGAAAGCCCAATAGGAATTGAGCCTAGACGCTTAGTCAATGAGTCCATGGAAAGAGTCAAATTGACTCGCTCTGGGTGTTGGATTGATCCAACTAATTCAAAGTAGACCTCTTGAGGGGCGTTAGATCAGCATAATAGTCAAAGTAGACTAAACAAAAGGCTGATATTAGAAGTCAATAAGGGGAGCACGATAAGCGTACACTCACTGAATGAGTCAAAGTCAGTTAATTGTGTGGCCATCAGGGGGCCACACGTCCTCGATCTAGCAGTGAAGAGAGGGAGTATATGTTTGAGTTACCTTCAGAACTATCTCATTTCTCTCTTATATTTCTATCTCTATCCCAATCCATCTCTCAAACTCTCTCTTTAATTCTTCATGCTCCATCCTTCTCTTCTCCCCCCAATCACCCTGTAATACCCTACAACCACCATGGCCTTCGCCACCTTTATCATGTTCATCATGAACATGATGAAGTTCTTTCCAGAACCAAGAACAACCACCTTGGAACCCATAAACCTCCATACATATCCCTTAACACCATCGTCAACCACCTTCCACCTTTATCATGTTCATCAAAATGATGAAGGTTCATTTTCTAACTCAAGCCGCAAACCCTAACTTACCCATAACCGGTCTAATCCTACCCAGAATCAAACAACAACACCTCTAGTCCATATATCAGGACCTCCTGAACATCAATGTGCCCTTGAAATAACCAAAATTGACCATCAAAACCCTAACCTTAACCTTAACTTCATCCAACCCTATGAACCCTAACCTAAAGCTGAAGAACCCTACCGTGAAAAAGATGAATCTTCATATTCTTCATCCAACCAACACCTACCCTTAACCCAGATTGACCCCTAATTTACCCAAAATCACATCAAACATATCCCAAACCCTATATCACCCCCTCTAGTAGCCAAATCAAACGATCAAACCTTAAATTGCATAATCAAAATTTTAACAAAACCTTAAACTTCATCCTAAATAGAAACCAAACATAAATAAACATCACATACTCAATAATTTAAAGAAAAACACATACCTTTCCGGCCATGTTCAATTTAGTTGAGTCATCTCTCTTTCATTCTAATTCGTCTGGTTATTTTGATTTGTTCCTATGATCCCTTTCATTCTTCTTTTGCAGGTATCGATGCACAACTTAACTCGAAGCAACTTAAGGTTTCGATGTGAAACCTTAAGTGTTCAGGAATTTGAGCTATGGTGAAAGGGTTATGGCAAATCGCAACAGATATGGATTTGTTTTTCTTATTCTTTTTTCTCCCTCATTCTGTTTTTAGATTTAGATACTTATATGATTAGAATTAGGTTTAGAATTCAAGTTAGATTGATTGTTTTTTAAGATGTTTTGAATATGATTTATTATAATTTGATTTGATTAGTTTTAGAAAATTTTAGGTATTTTGATTTGATGTATCTGGTCCGAATTACCTTGTAACTTGTACTACATAATGTATCTTTTGAATGAAATTGAAAGGTTTTGATTGAATCTTAAAATGTAAGTTTTAATCTTGTTGATTCCATTGATTGCACAGGCTTATGGTTTTTGGGTGAATTAGGGAATTGAGGATGGACACATGTCATGAGTTTGCTCCAGTTGTATTATGAACTCAGGTTATGCCTTTGACGAAGTTGGATTATGGGCTTGGACTTGGTTCCATCACTACTTTGACCAGCCTTAAACAAATAATATCATCACCACTTTTAATAACTCTGATTAATTAATAACAATAATCTAATTAACTTAATAATATAAACTAATCTAACCTAATTAACTCATTAATCTAATCTAAATAATTTAATTATAAATTAATCAAAAATATAATTAATTTAATTAATAACATAAATTAATCAATATTTTATTAATTTAATTATAAATTAATAAAAATCCAATTAATTTTATTAATAATATAAATTAATCAATATCTAATTAATTTAATAATACTACTCTACCATTAGTGAAGACCCATAAACTATAATCTCTTAATTAGAGAAACTAATTCTTAAAAAATTTAATGGTTAATAACTAAATGCTCTAAAGAAGAAAAAAAACAAATTGTTATGTTAAACTAAACCATAGACTATCCTAAAATAGCAGTTAATCATGATGTGATCGAAGACTCCAAAAAAGTCAAAATTGTCGCCCTTTGATTTTTTAGGTCATTGGGGTTGACCAGATGACTTATATGGGCTATGGAAATGTCAGTGATCTAGATCCTAAGTTTAGGAGAAGGGTGGTCAAAATTTGGGATACGACAATGATACTCAGAAAGGACGTTATTTTGATCTGGTGTTCGTAAGTAGTTGTGTGTTGCTATTATCTGAAGAGTGACTCGGGAATATGCGTAGTATCTTGTCTGTCTGCAGGATCTACTACTAGTTTGTTTGATTGGTGGTGGTCCTATGTCATTTGTCTCTTCTTAGGAAAAGAGTAGGATAAGAAGAAATGGGCACACTTGAAAAGGGTACACTTATATGATAATATTTTCTCATGCGTACTAGCTGGTGCAATCTTGACGAAGTGTTTAATCTGTGTTTTACCTAACAAATAGCCAAATGGGAATGTTGTTTCTTTTATTGTATAGAAAAACTGGATAGCAAGATGTTTGGAACATGTTGTGTGACATCTTGGTGTGCATACTGGTTGGATTCTCATGCCCTTCAGATTTGTATCAAGTTTGTTCAAGTCCAAGTTTTATTCATGTCCAGGTTTCTGCTATAGCTGATTTGTAAAGAGATCTAGAATATTAGATTTGAATTGAAGATGAAACATACTCATATGATGATGAAAAGTGGGTTAATTTTGTTTCATCAGGAGTTATTCTAGCTTCAGTCCTGATGTTTTAGCTTTATGTTCAACATATATGCTCATGGTTGTTATTGATAGTTTCTAATCATGATTTTATGGGCTCTTGTCTGATACACTCACTAACTATGCTCATGGATAATATTGACCAAGCTGCTGCTAATTCTGCTAATGGAGCTTCGCCAAATTATGGCAAAAGGGAGAGTAATGGTGTGACTACTAACTATTGATGTGTAATGTACGGGGATCTTCTACTGACCTATTATATCCTGCTGTGATTAATACTAACTTAATAATTAATACTAACTGATGTGATCTGATTTCTGTATCCACACATGCCGAAGCATCTGGCCTGACATTTAGCCATCAACCTTGTGTGTGTTGATTTATGTGTGTGTTAATAGTAGATTCTAACATTTGACTACTGACTACTAATTATGTGTACATGCTTGACTAACTCATATTGAATGATTGAATGTTGTTTATGGAATATTGTATGTAGTAGGCTCATAATATTGTGTGTGTGTGTGTGGGGGGGGGGGGGCGTGTGTAACTACCTCATGATTTTTGAATTATGCTTTGTTATATGGTGCTTCTGCTGCTGCTAATGTATGTTTTGTTCTTCTACTGCTGCAGATGTTGGTCTAAGTATATCTTTGATACTTAACTGTTTTTCTGCTTGAAGAGTTGTTTTGCCAAAATTTACCAAAGATTGAGCTTGTTGGTCCTTTTGGGATTTACTGTATTATGCAAAACAATACGGAGTTTGCTCAAGATGGTTATAATGTAGAATGGACACATGTTGAACACGATGTTGCAACATGTGTTCTACAACATCTGGTCTTTGGCAACAAATAAATGGTATTGCAGTTTGGTTCAAAATTATTCTATCCAAGACTCTTTTTACAAAGAAGATAGTTATGGAGAAGGGTAAATTTGAATGTATTGATGCAACATGTGGAATACGATATTTCAACATGTGCAGTGCAACATCTAGTCTTGTCAGCAAGCCATAACAAATGTTATTTTCTGATTGGATCTTAATCAGATTTATTGCAGATTTGTTAGCAATGTGTGGTTAATTTGTTTGACAAATGTTCAAGATTAAATCAAATTTAAATGGAGATTTAAATTTGAATTTGAATGTAACAACTCATATATTTTGGAGATTTTTATGGAGCAATCAGTTCCAACAAGATTCTTTATTATCCTAGATGAATTTAAATCAGAGATCCATAAGGAAAAAGCCCAGAAAACATTGTTATATAAGGAGGTTCAATCCTCATGTTTCACTTGAGACTTTTACACAAGATTAAGTTCTTCGTGTCTAGGATTTTTAAGTTTTGTATTGCACGTTAATTTTGTATTAGTGTTGAACCTATTTATTATACACCACACTATGTTTCAGTAACTTGACATATTTGTTGGTTTGTTTTAGTTGAGTTGTAACTTGGCATATGTTTCAATAACTTGGCATATTTGTAGGTTTGTTTTAGTTGAGTTGTGTTCAACATTCATTATCGTGTTTATCGATGTTGATCACTTGGGATTACTGATTTTGAGAAAATGATAGGGGTTCTCATATTTAGGGGGTAACCTAAATAGAACGTTATTAGGATTAAGGACATGCATATAACTTCACAGGGTTTGGGGTTCTTATAAGACTAATTATTTTAATTTGAAGTAGTGAATTTCCTTTCTTGGGTAGAGTGCCCCCTAGACGTATGTGTGGTTTCATCAAACTGGGTTACCAATTTCTTGTATTATTTATTTGTTTTCTACATTGTTTATTATTGTTCTCAAATTGTTCTTAGACTGGTTTTAAATGTTGGACAAGTTGTCTTAATATATGTCCTTTGAGGAACATAATTTAAATTTTAAATTGCCTCCTTCCCTGTTGGCATGAAGGATAACCTTTTACTAAGGGCGTTGAAGTTGGAGGACATCGACCAAACGAGGTCAGAACAGGCCGAAAAGGAGATGGAGGTGAAGCTCAAGAAATATGTGGATTATGGGGACCTTGAAGAAGCCAGAGGTTGTTGGGAGCCTTGCAGAAGGACAATAAGACCTAGGAGGAAAAGTTGGCGAATGCACGGGTTAAGGATGCAGAGATCGCCACTAAGGAGAAATCCTTGCAGGAGCATCTGAAGGCTGCTCACCTTTCCAAAAAGGAGTTGGATAATGAAGTATTAAAGCTTACTGACGAGCTAGTGACGACCTCTGGCATTGATATGTAAAATCAAAAGTAAGTATTTTGTTACCGTATCCACATGGACTAGTGCGATATTACTGTCGTTCAACAATTAATATGATTTTAAGTGATTATGGTAAGAAATTTGGTTGCGAAAAGTAAAGGAATGTAAAAAAAAGGTAAATGATAAATAAAGTAACAGAGATATGAACTTACTAGGACTAGATTTCGTTAACCCACTTCGCAAGTATCTTCCTGATTGGTTATACAAGTCTTAATTACTATTCAATTTTATCACGTATCACTCACTAACATTATTTATGTCTAAACAATGTTGAAATTTCAATCGTATTATTTAATTGACGATCTCTCAGCCTATTGAACAATATGGTAGCATTAAGAATCGATACTTGTGGTGAATGTTAGATCAAAATGTATTTCTAGAGTTTAGCTTTTAACAGATGATTACCCTACACCGAGATTCAAATGGTATTTCTCAATAGCAGTTTATATATATATAATTAACGCTGAAAAACAAAGATAACATTAAGATTGAAAGAAAGGGAGATCTAGGTGTTACCTTAAAAGAGGCGAACTTCGGAGTCTACATGCTGAAAGAAAGGGTACAAATAGGTCGAGGATGAAGGTTAGTAAACTGACAAAAATGGAAGAAGTCACAAATGAAGAAGAAAAGTTTCTAAAACCCACATGCAGCAAAAAAGAGAAGATTAGTATTCCATGAACTTGTTATATGCATTTCAAGAGCAGTGAATTGTGCGATATACAACATTGAAAAGTCTAAACCACACCACCAGTGGTCAAGATCTCCATGTGAACTGTTCATGGTACTCATGTACCATAAGACTGAAAATACATCACTATTATCAGACCTAGGGACACACATCAAGACTTACGTGCGAAACATCGTTGATCAAGAGATTACATTTAATGTATCTTTTTCTAATGCTAATGACGACATATAAAGACTTTTCACCTATTTCTCTTAACAATTGTCCTAAAGTTATACATGGCAAAAACCCACATTCTACAAAATAGAAACAAAGATTTTGGGGCAACTTTTCTAGACCATTTGCAAGGCCCAAAGAAAAAGGCTTAAGAGCAAGCCTCAAGCTGAAATGCACATGAAGCAGATATACTTTCGTTCTAAACACGATTGGATAATTCCACCCTTCAACAAATCAATCACTGTCTGATTCAATATGACAGTTATCCACACAAGACATCACATCACACGCGGACGATTTAGCCGCTCTTGATATATAATGGTAAATCCTATCATTGAAGGTATTCAAATTCAATTTAACTCACACATCATTTCTAATTTTTCTCACTAACTTGAGTATTAAAGTATTAATCTTACGGATCAACCTCATTACCACCGCATCGAAAATACTGCTCCTCAGTAGGCAAGTTGTCTACTCCTTTACCTTTATTGGAGGGACCAACAATTGAGGTTGTTGTTGTTTTTTGAAGGATGGTTTTCGGGCAACGCCTTTTTTGGAGGGATCATAGTTTTTTCACTGTCCTATGAGCTTTCAATTTTAGCTATAGTTTCTATGTGTCTTGGAGTAGCCTATTTGAAAAGATGGTTTATTATCATTGTAAATTAAAATCGTAGAAGAAGAAGTCAAACACGTACTTGTGTTATGGTAGCCTTTTGAGATTTATTTTTCTTCTTGGTTTTGGTGGTTGCAGGAGAGTCGAGATCAAGTTTTAAATTCTAAAAGGAAGGAAATATTTGAACTATTTCAAAAAATTAGCTAAAGTATCAAGAAAGAAAAAGCTCACCTTTTTGTATTGAGGTTCTTCTTTTTTCTTGTCATCATCGGCATTTGAAGGGCCTTCGACCCTGGAGTCGCCCTTTGTTGTAGTTTCATTTATAAAAGAAAACGTGAGAAATCAAAGGTATTAAAGAAAAGAACTTAAATAACTAAATGTATACCTATTTTGTTTTATGGGTTCTCTTGTAAGTTGGAGAATGTGGTCGACAACCTCTTGTAGAAATTTTGTTCAGAAAAGTGGCCTTGAAAGTAGCTTTTCCACCACTTGTCGATTCTAATGTTAAGAAGAAAGATGGTTGGAAGTGGAAGGTGGGTAACTCAAGAACTTATTGACGAGAAAAGGCCATGCAATATATGTATTATGTCTGAAACCCAGGGAAATCATCACTTGTCTTATAGCACATACTTCTCTTAGATTTTCATCAGAAGAAGACTAATATTTTGATAATGGATGCTCAAAGCACGTGACTGGTAAAAAGAGTTATCTTGAAGATTGAATCCTTACTCTAATAGTTATGTTAAATTTGGTAATGGATCTAGAGGAAGAATCAAAGGCATAAATAAACCGATTAGTCCAGGTTTTCCTTGTCTTTATGATGTGTTGTTGATAGAAGGATTAATTGCTAACTTGATAAACATGAGTTAACTATGTGATCAAGGTATGAATTTGAGCTACAACAAGTTTAAATGTATTGTATATAGCAAAGATCTAAATGTGCTAATGAAGGGTTCAATATCCAAAGATAATTGTTATAAGTGGATCTCTCATCCCTTATCCAAGGTTAAGAGCATGAAGGAGATCATATTTGAAGATGTTGTCAATGGATTTCCAAAAGTCATGTTTTAAGAAGGAAAAATTTGTGGGAAGTGTCAAATTGGGAAGCAAATTAAGATGCACTACAAGATGTTTTAACATCCTACTCGTGTTTCTGAATTACCATTTTTGGACTTTATGAGACTTATGCAAAGAGTTGTCATTAAAGGGAAGGTTGACGGTCAGGCTCTAGGTCCTCCCATCATTTAACAACCAATTGTGGTTCAGAAGAAAAAGATAAATAAGATTAGTAATTATGACATAAGGTTATGTAGCATAAGGTTATGTAACATTGATGATGAGGTATCCCATGTTGAGGCTGTTAATAACAATAATAAGAAAAGTCATGAGATTGTTACTGGAAAAAAGGCTCAACTTGTAGCATAAGGTTATGTTGAAGACTCTACTCCTATTTTTCTTATTGAATCCATCAGAATGTTGCTAGGTTTGTACTGTAGTACTATGTTCACTCTTTATTAGATGAATGTGAAAGGTGCATCCCTCAGTAGGTACTTGAATGTAGATGTAAACTAGGATATGCCAAGGCAACCTGTATGACATGTTGCTGATTGAGTTTCCAACTCAGAGGAAAGATGGGAAAGTTACCCCTGTTAATCCTGAAGTGAATAATATGAATGGCAACATTGATGATGTTGTTAATGATTTTGTCAATGCTGATGAGGGCTCTATCCATAAGAACAATGGAGTTCGTGTTGGATCTGCTCATGTCAATAAAGGTGTTACTAAAGATGTTGGTCTTAGTAAAAGGTCTGACAAGAAGTCAAAAAAGGGGTGGAAAATATAAAGGTTGTGTTGAAGGATAAAAGGACTCCTTCCAAGAATATCCATACTCCTACCAAGGTAAAGAAGACACTCAAGAAGAATAAGAAATATGTAGATATAAGTAATAAATCAATTAGGAAGAAAAGGAATATTGCTCATCACAAACTGATGGCTCTTGAAAAATAACATTATGTTAAAGCATTGAAATATAACGAAACTATGGAGCCTCTTAGTGATGCTCAGTTATTGAAGACATTATTGAATGATGGATCTAGTTATCCTAAGTTGATGAAGGAATTTATGATTAAAATGATAGTATTCCTCACAGGTTGTTGAATTTCAGTTACAAGTTGTTTCTTGGGAAAGATGTGTTAGACATTGTGTTACACGTTTGTGAACCTGTTGATGAAAATTGATATGTTTTTATGGAGAAATGTTGGAGCTTTGTCACCTCAACTTGGTGTTATCGCTACTTCAAGTTTGTGGTATATGATATTGGGTTCTTGGTATCTAGTACTTGTACCCATACTGGCCTAATTATTTTTACCCCTTGCCCAGTTTGAGAAAATTAGGGGGAGATGATGATATGATGATTGTCGTGGCTGGAAAATTACATAATCACCATCATTTTTATTCGTTCCTAAGGAACAGAGAAATAATGATAAAACCTAAAAGTTAAGGGTGAGACCTAGGATTTGGGAGTCAGTTAAGCAAGGGGAAGGTGTTAGGCTCACCTCATTTCCATTGTACTTAATGGGATCATTCTCTAATTTTAAGGTTACTAGGTTTTTTTAAAGATATTTAATTATATTATTTATTCTTGCATAATTACTTATTTATAAGGGATTATTTTGTTATTAAGAGAAAATGTTGAAAAACGGGACAAAGAAAATGTTTTTGGTTATTGTACTCACTATAGTGTTACACCTCTATGCATACGTACCTTCAAGTTCGTTGAAGGATCAGAGCACCGTAGTTCGTCTAAATTAAGTTAAAAGTCATTGGGCCAAGTAACAAAAGGGTGTCAAGAGAAAAAAATCAGAAAGCCCAATAGGAATTGAGCCTAGACGCTTAGTCAATGAGTCCATGGAAAGAGTCAAATTGACTCGCTCTGGGTGTTGGATTGATCCAACTAATTCAAAGTAGACCTCTTGAGGGGCGTTAGATCAGCATAATAGTCAAAGTAGACTAAACAAAAGGCTGATATTAGAAGTCAATAAGGGGAGCACGATAAGCGTACACTCACTGAATGAGTCAAAGTCAGTTAATTGTGTGGCCATCAGGGGGCCACACGTCCTCGATCTAGCAGTGAAGAGAGGGAGTATATGTTTGAGTTACCTTCAGAACTATCTCATTTCTCTCTTATATTTCTATCTCTATCCCAATCCATCTCTCAAACTCTCTCTTTAATTCTTCATGCTCCATCCTTCTCTTCTCCCCCCAATCACCCTGTAATACCCTACAACCACCATGGCCTTCGCCACCTTCATCATGTTCATCATGAACATGATGAAGTTCTTTCCAGAACCAAGAACAACCACCTTGGAACCCATAAACCTCCATACATATCCCTTAACACCATCGTCAACCACCTTCCACCTTTATCATGTTCATCAAAATGATGAAGGTTCATTTTCTAACTCAAGCCGCAAACCCTAACTTACCCATAACCGGTCTAATCCTACCCAGAATCAAACAACAACACCTCTAGTCCATATATCAGGACCTCCTGAACATCAATGTGCCCTTGAAATAACCAAAATTGACCATCAAAACCCTAACCTTAACCTTAACTTCATCCAACCCTATGAACCCTAACCTAAAGCTGAAGAACCCTACCGTGAAAAAGATGAATCTTCATATTCTTCATCCAACCAACACCTACCCTTAACCCAGATTGACCCCTAATTTACCCAAAATCATATCAAACATATCCCAAACCCTATATCACCCCCTCTAGTAGCCAAATCAAACGATCAAACCTTAAATTGCATAATCAAAATTTTAACAAAACCTTAAACTTCATCCTAAATAGAAACCAAACATAAATAAACATCACATACTCAATAATTTAAAGAAAAACACATACCTTTCCGGCCATGTTCAATTTAGTTGAGTCATCTCTCTTTCATTCTAATTCGTCTGGTTATTTTGATTTGTTCCTATGATCCCTTTCATTCTTCTTTTGCAGGTATCGATGCACAACTTAACTCGAAGCAACTTAAGGTTTCGATGTGAAACCTTAAGTGTTCAGGAATTTGAGCTATGGTGAAAGGGTTATGGCAAATCGCAACAGATATGGATTTGTTTTTCTTATTCTTTTTTCTCCCTCATTCTGTTTTTAGATTTAGATACTTATATGATTAGAATTAGGTTTAGAATTCAAGTTAGATTGATTGTTTTTTAAGATGTTTTGAATATGATTTATTATAATTTGATTTGATTAGTTTTAGAAAATTTTAGGTATTTTGATTTGATGTATCTGGTCCGAATTACCTTGTAACTTGTACTACATAATGTATCTTTTGAATGAAATTGAAAGGTTTTGATTGAATCTTAAAATGTAAGTTTTAATCTTGTTGATTCCATTGATTGCACAGGCTTATGGTTTTTGGGTGAATTAGGGAATTGAGGATGGACACATGTCATGAGTTTGCTCCAGTTGTATTATGAACTCAGGTTATGCCTTTGACGAAGTTGGATTATGGGCTTGGACTTGGTTCCATCACTACTTTGACCAGCCTTAAACAAATAATATCATCACCACTTTTAATAACTCTGATTAATTAATAACAATAATCTAATTAACTTAATAATATAAACTAATCTAACCTAATTAACTCATTAATCTAATCTAAATAATTTAATTATAAATTAATCAAAAATATAATTAATTTAATTAATAACATAAATTAATCAATATTTTATTAATTTAATTATAAATTAATAAAAATCCAATTAATTTTATTAATAATATAAATTAATCAATATCTAATTAATTTAATAATACTACTCTACCATTAGTGAAGACCCATAAACTATAATCTCTTAATTAGAGAAACTAATTCTTAAAAAATTTAATGGTTAATAACTAAATGCTCTAAAGAAGAAAAAAAACAAATTGTTATGTTAAACTAAACCATAGACTATCCTAAAATAGCAGTTAATCATGATGTGATCGAAGACTCCAAAAAAGTCAAAATTGTCGCCCTTTGATTTTTTAGGTCATTGGGGTTGACCAGATGACTTATATGGGCTATGGAAATGTCAGTGATCTAGATCCTAAGTTTAGGAGAAGGGTGGTCAAAATTTGGGATACGACAATGATACTCAGAAAGGACGTTATTTTGATCTGGTGTTCGTAAGTAGTTGTGTGTTGCTATTATCTGAAGAGTGACTCGGGAATATGCGTAGTATCTTGTCTGTCTGCAGGATCTACTACTAGTTTGTTTGATTGGTGGTGGTCCTATGTCATTTGTCTCTTCTTAGGAAAAGAGTAGGATAAGAAGAAATGGGCACACTTGAAAAGGGTACACTTATATGATAATATTTTCTCATGCGTACTAGCTGGTGCAATCTTGACGAAGTGTTTAATCTGTGTTTTACCTAACAAATAGCCAAATGGGAATGTTGTTTCTTTTATTGTATAGAAAAACTGGATAGCAAGATGTTTGGAACATGTTGTGTGACATCTTGGTGTGCATACTGGTTGGATTCTCATGCCCTTCAGATTTGTATCAAGTTTGTTCAAGTCCAAGTTTTATTCATGTCCAGGTTTCTGCTATAGCTGATTTGTAAAGAGATCTAGAATATTAGATTTGAATTGAAGATGAAACATACTCATATGATGATGAAAAGTGGGTTAATTTTGTTTCATCAGGAGTTATTCTAGCTTCAGTCCTGATGTTTTAGCTTTATGTTCAACATATATGCTCATGGTTGTTATTGATAGTTTCTAATCATGATTTTATGGGCTCTTGTCTGATACACTCACTAACTATGCTCATGGATAATATTGACCAAGCTGCTGCTAATTCTGCTAATGGAGCTTCGCCAAATTATGGCAAAAGGGAGAGTAATGGTGTGACTACTAACTATTGATGTGTAATGTACGGGGATCTTCTACTGACCTATTATATCCTGCTGTGATTAATACTAACTTAATAATTAATACTAACTGATGTGATCTGATTTCTGTATCCACACATGCCGAAGCATCTGGCCTGACATTTAGCCATCAACCTTGTGTGTGTTGATTTATGTGTGTGTTAATAGTAGATTCTAACATTTGACTACTGACTACTAATTATGTGTACATGCTTGACTAACTCATATTGAATGATTGAATGTTGTTTATGGAATATTGTATGTAGTAGGCTCATAATATTGTGTGTGTGTGTGTGGGGGGGGGGGGGGGGGGGCGTGTGTAACTACCTCATGATTTTTGAATTATGCTTTGTTATATGGTGCTTCTGCTGCTGCTAATGTATGTTTTGTTCTTCTACTGCTGCAGATGTTGGTCTAAGTATATCTTTGATACTTAACTGTTTTTCTGCTTGAAGAGTTGTTTTGCCAAAATTTACCAAAGATTGAGCTTGTTGGTCCTTTTGGGATTTACTGTATTATGCAAAACAATACGGAGTTTGCTCAAGATGGTTATAATGTAGAATGGACACATGTTGAACACGATGTTGCAACATGTGTTCTACAACATCTGGTCTTTGGCAACAAATAAATGGTATTGCAGTTTGGTTCAAAATTATTCTATCCAAGACTCTTTTTACAAAGAAGATAGTTATGGAGAAGGGTAAATTTGAATGTATTGATGCAACATGTGGAATACGATATTTCAACATGTGCAGTGCAACATCTAGTCTTGTCAGCAAGCCATAACAAATGTTATTTTCTGATTGGATCTTAATCAGATTTATTGCAGATTTGTTAGCAATGTGTGGTTAATTTGTTTGACAAATGTTCAAGATTAAATCAAATTTAAATGGAGATTTAAATTTGAATTTGAATGTAACAACTCATATATTTTGGAGATTTTTATGGAGCAATCAGTTCCAACAAGATTCTTTATTATCCTAGATGAATTTAAATCAGAGATCCATAAGGAAAAAGCCCAGAAAACATTGTTATATAAGGAGGTTCAATCCTCATGTTTCACTTGAGACTTTTACACAAGATTAAGTTCTTCGTGTCTAGGATTTTTAAGTTTTGTATTGCACGTTAATTTTGTATTAGTGTTGAACCTATTTATTATACACCACACTATGTTTCAGTAACTTGACATATTTGTTGGTTTGTTTTAGTTGAGTTGTAACTTGGCATATGTTTCAATAACTTGGCATATTTGTAGGTTTGTTTTAGTTGAGTTGTGTTCAACATTCATTATCGTGTTTATCGATGTTGATCACTTGGGATTACTGATTTTGAGAAAATGATAGGGGTTCTCATATTTAGGGGGTAACCTAAATAGAACGTTATTAGGATTAAGGACATGCATATAACTTCACAGGGTTTGGGGTTCTTATAAGACTAATTATTTTAATTTGAAGTAGTGAATTTCCTTTCTTGGGTAGAGTGCCCCCTAGACGTATGTGTGGTTTCATCAAACTGGGTTACCAATTTCTTGTATTATTTATTTGTTTTCTACATTGTTTATTATTGTTCTCAAATTGTTCTTAGACTGGTTTTAAATGTTGGACAAGTTGTCTTAATATATGTCCTTTGAGGAACATAATTTAAATTTTAAATTGCCTCCTTCCCTGTTGGCATGAAGGATAACCTTTTACTAAGGGCGTTGAAGTTGGAGGACATCGACCAAACGAGGTCAGAACAGGCCGAAAAGGAGATGGAGGTGAAGCTCAAGAAATATGTGGATTATGGGGACCTTGAAGAAGCCAGAGGTTGTTGGGAGCCTTGCAGAAGGACAATAAGACCTAGGAGGAAAAGTTGGCGAATGCACGGGTTAAGGATGCAGAGATCGCCACTAAGGAGAAATCCTTGCAGGAGCATCTGAAGGCTGCTCACCTTTCCAAAAAGGAGTTGGATAATGAAGTATTAAAGCTTACTGACGAGCTAGTGACGACCTCTGGCATTGATATGTAAAATCAAAAGTAAGTATTTTGTTACCGTATCCACATGGACTAGTGCGATATTACTGTCGTTCAACAATTAATATGATTTTAAGTGATTATGGTAAGAAATTTGGTTGCGAAAAGTAAAGGAATGTAAAAAAAAGGTAAATGATAAATAAAGTAACAGAGATATGAACTTACTAGGACTAGATTTCGTTAACCCACTTCGCAAGTATCTTCCTGATTGGTTATACAAGTCTTAATTACTATTCAATTTTATCACGTATCACTCACTAACATTATTTATGTCTAAACAATGTTGAAATTTCAATCGTATTATTTAATTGACGATCTCTCAGCCTATTGAACAATATGGTAGCATTAAGAATCGATACTTGTGGTGAATGTTAGATCAAAATGTATTTCTAGAGTTTAGCTTTTAACAGATGATTACCCTACACCGAGATTCAAATGGTATTTCTCAATAGCAGTTTATATATATAATTAACGCTGAAAAACAAAGATAACATTAAGATTGAAAGAAAGGGAGATCTAGGTGTTACCTTAAAAGAGGCGAACTTCGGAGTCTACACGCTGAAAGAAAGGGTACAAATAGGTCGAGGATGAAGGTTAGTAAACTGACAAAAATGGAAGAAGTCACAAATGAAGAAGAAAAGTTTCTAAAACCCACATGCAGCAAAAAAGAGAAGATTAGTATTCCATGAACTTGTTATATGCATTTCAAGAGCAGTGAATTGTGCGATATACAACATTGAAAAGTCTAAACCACACCACCAGTGGTCAAGATCTCCATGTGAACTGTTCATGGTACTCATGTACCATAAGACTGAAAATACATCACTATTATCAGACCTAGGGACACACATCAAGACTTACGTGCGAAACATCGTTGATCAAGAGATTACATTTAATGTATCTTTTTCTAATGCTAATGACGACATATAAAGACTTTTCACCTATTTCTCTTAACAATTGTCCTAAAGTTATACATGGCAAAAACCCACATTCTACAAAATAGAAACAAAGATTTTGGGGCAACTTTTCTAGACCATTTGCAAGGCCCAAAGAAAAAGGCTTAAGAGCAAGCCTCAAGCTGAAATGCACATGAAGCAGATATACTTTCGTTCTAAACACGATTGGATAATTCCACCCTTCAACAAATCAATCACTGTCTGATTCAATATGACAGTTGTCCACACAAGACATCACATCACACGCGGACGATTTAGCCGCTCTTGATATATAATGGTAAATCCTATCATTGAAGGTATTCAAATTCAATTTAACTCACACATCATTTCTAATTTTTCTCACTAACTTGAGTATTAAAGTATTAATCTTACGGATCAACCTCATTACCACCGCATCGAAAATACTGCTCCATCGTAACAAGACACAACCTCACGATCTAACATTCATTTCTAAAATTTTAAATATAAATATAAACAATTTCTATGGTAGCATAAATAAAGTAGTATTATTGTAAAGTAGGATTATTTTCCTATAAATTATAATTTATTTTTCTATAAAATATTTTAAATTAATAATAACTTATCAACATATTATAAAGTGATCAAAACAGCTTCCCACTATTCTAAGAAATAAATTCAAATATTTTATAAACAAAGTTAAGATAGCACAGCCCAAAAGTAAATTAGAGGAATCAACAAAGTGTGACACAAATAATAGATGCTTGAACCTCTTAATTATTTACTAAAAAAACATATTAAAAAAAACTTGTTGAGAGATGTCAAACTCTTAAATAAATCTATGTTACCTTGATTTTAAAAATAAATAAATTCTAGGATTATTGAAAACCTGTAGACCCATATATTGTTGGTCTCATGGTCTAAAGAATGATAAGATTGTAACCATTAATCACCCTCCTCTAAAGTTTTTCAAAATTCCAAAATAAGCATCAAAACAGGAATATATTTGATAGTGGAAGTGTACTTTATTCCTTCCTTACCCCGATCATCTTTCTCCTATAGTCACCTAATAGGCTAATACAAGAATTTCATTTCTATTTCTCATATTATTTAGCATGAAAAAAGAATCACCCTTTTATTTTCCTTTTGTTTAAATGGCCGTGACCGTAAGGTTCTATACTTTTATTCGAATTTTTTCTCACTTTTTGAGCCATTTAATAGGTTTTGTGAAACATATGGGAGAATTGGGGGGAAAAGAGAAAAAAAATGATATTTCTCTTTTTTTATTTGTTAACATAATATTTGACACAAATGAAGATTGAAGAAGAAGCTTAGACATTTATATTCTTCCAAAAATATTATTGATGGCCAAATAATATTCCAAAAATGAGTGATATATAATATAGTACGTGTGCATGTTTATCAACAATGTAGTAACTTAATTAGTGGTCAAATCAATATTCCACGCTTATATTCATCCACATCCACGTTACAAATTATTAAATTAATAACACTGAGTCTTATAGGATTAACTTTCAAAATTAATAAATTAAACTATGTAAAGAAAAAACTTTATTTAGTACAACTACCATCTTCCTAAAATATGTCTTTGAGCATATAATATGCATATAGCTAAATGATGCATTTGTATTTTAAATCGTGTCATAAAAGTTTATTTCTATTAACCACTATTTAACGGGCGATTTGTTTTGTTTTTAATAATAAAAATGTACTTTTATTCTATTGTAGTATAATGAAGAAGATGAAGTAGTGTAATAAAAAGGATAAAAAGTGTAATGTTTTAGAGAGATACAAACCGCTAGCGCTATTGATACAATATATAAGAAAAAGTTAGGATTATGGAAATCAGTTGAACCTATTTAATTAGTTAGTTATTCTTCTTAATTGATTTTTATATTAAATCATAATATATACTAAATAGCGAGACTTGTTTGTTAGATAAGATATATTCATATTTTGTTTCAATTTAATATTTTATAAGATAATAAGATATGATGAGTTAATTTTAAAATTTATTTTATTATGTTTTTCAAACTAAAAATTTAATCTGAATATGAGCTGAATTAAAAATTAGTTGGTGGGAGAGAAAGAGTGGAGGAGGAAGTTATTTCAATAGAAAGAGAAGCTTATTGTTGAATATAGAAGGTTGACTAATGTAGATGTAAGAATGTTCTCTGTCTTTATTATTTCAAGAGTTTTTTTGTTGGAATTAACCTCAATTTTTGAGATAATTTGAATCAATCTTGATTGAATGAGAATCAATCTTTTTCATTGATCGTTCTTTACTCTTCACTCGAGTGATTCAACCACTCATTGGTTGCAAGATGATTCTGCTGCATAATGATTTGAAAGAAAAGAAATTCGGGAAAGTGAAATGGGAAAGAAAATAGAAATTAGGGTTTGGGGAGAAAGAGAAAGAACATGGACCAAATTCTGCAAAGTTTCTCTCTGTGTTATTCTATCTGAATTTCCCCTTTTCAACTTTATTTACAATAGTGGGGTACCTCCTCATTTATAGATGAGGTTACTTACACAGCAAGTAATCTCTAACTAATTCAACTAACAAATACTAAGTTTTAACTCTGTTGAGGTTAACTCCTTTTGACAACTACATACTTTGACTATTTAAGATTGTATTCGACTACTACTCTATCGAACACATCTGACTTCGACTCTGTCGAATCTTACAGGCATGCTTAACACAAAAATTAGATATTTAACACACCACATAATTCATGTTTCTAAGTTATCTACATTCATCATAGTTCTCAATCTCTTGAACAATTCGACCTGCACAACCTTCATCATGATGTCTGCAATCTGATTCTTAGTTATGCAGTGTTCCAAGTTCAGCTTCCCATTAGCTACTTGCTCTCAAAGATAATAGAACCATATTTAAATGTGTTTTCTTCTTCCATGTTCTATCGGGTTCTTCGCTAGATTGATAGCATATATTTTGTTGATCTTCATGGTCATTACTCCATGATCTTCTCCTAAAATATACTCGATCAAGTTCACCATCCATGTTGTTTGACATGCACATAGATAAGCAACTATGTACTCAGGTTCACGTGATGACAACATTATAATTAGTTCCTTTCTTGAACTCCAAGCAACTGGTGCACCACCTAGCATAAACACATACCCAGATGTGGATTTTCTATCCTCTGTATCACCATACAAACAGGACAGTGTAACATCCTAGTTTGCACTATTTTCTTTCATCTGCTGCTGAAACAAAATTTCCCAGTCGAGAGTTCCTCTGAGATACCTTAGTATCCTTTTTATGGTTGCTAGGTGTGATGCCTTTGGCTTCTGCATGAATCTACTAACCATACCCACACTTTATGCTAGATTAGGCCTTGTATAACAAAGGTATCTTGATGATCCAATTAGTCTTCTATACTGAGTTGGATCGATATCTTCTTCATCTAAGTCATTTGGTAGTTGGAGTCTTGGTCAGCAGGTTTCAAAGTTGCATTACAATCTTCCATCTTAAATCTTTTCAGTATTTCACTTGCATATCTTATTTGATGCATCATTAGACATCTACTACTCTTGTAGAATTCGATACTAAGGAAGTATGAAATGTTTCCCAGGTCATATATTTCGAACTCCTTGCTCAGATCAACTTTGAAGTCTTCAATCTCCTTTTTGCAGCTACCTATTATCAAGTGGTCGTCGACATAAAGATATAGTTAAGCAGTTCACTTTTTCTTCTTCTGACACATACTACATGATCAATTCTGAACTTCATAAATTCCTTCTCTCTTAGAAAGACATTTATCTTCTTATTCCTAGCTCTTGGAGCTTGCTTGAGTATATACATGGATTTATGCAACTTGTATACCTTTATTTGTTGCCCTAGTTTCACAAACCCAACTAGTTGTGTAACATAAACTTCTTCATCTAAGGGGCCATTTAGGAATGCATATTTCACATCTATCTGACACATATACCAGTTGTTCGTGTTTGCTAGGCCAACAACCAACCTAATTGTTTCGATCCTAGCAACTATGAAAAAACTTCATCATAGTTGATTCCTTCTCTCTAAAGAAATCTTTTGGTTACAAGTTTTGGTTTGTGTCAGGTTACTTCTCCTTTTGGATTCAACTTCACTTTATATACCCACTTCACATTAATTGCCTTCTTGCCTTGTGGCAATTCGATTAGTGACCAGGTATTGTTAACTTCTATGGAGTTCAGTTCTTCATTACTCTCCTACATCCATTTTGAATCCTTCAATGCCTTAGTTACATTGACTGACTCAGTATCTGTATAGAAAGCATAATGGACAATTTCACCTTCATCATCGACCGCATCATCTGATGTAATCACACATTCCTGCAACCTTGCAGGCATGTTTCTTATTATTTGAGGTCTGCTTATGCCTACTTGACCTCTGACTTCTTCTTGTCAAACTTCTCTGTTAGCCTTATTGCTGGTTCATCACATAAGATTCTCACCAAATCCTTCTTGGCACTGTCTTTACAATCCCACTCCTTTAGCTCATCTATGATCACGTCTCTGTTGATCACAACTTTCTTGTTCAAGGGATCCACTAGTCAAATGATATCCTATTGGGATCATTTAGCTAAACTTTTCATCAAGCTTGCTTCTCAACTGATCAGACACGTGTCTATGTGGTATAAATCTAAACACCTTCACATGACTTAAGCTAGGCTTGACACCAGACCAATATTCTTCTAGTACGAATCCTTCTAGCTTCTTAGTAGGACATCATCAAGATGCATGTTATAGTCGATACAACCTCACCCATGACTCATTAGGTAAGTGCTTTCCTCTTAGCATACTCCTCACCATGTTTGTGATGGTTATATTTTTCCTTTATGCAGTTCCATTTTCTGACGGAGTGTAGGGTGGCACCACCTCATGCACAATTCATTTTTTCTCACATATAACATAGAAATCTTTTGACACATATTCTCTGAAGGTGGGAAAAACACAAGAAGGGGGTTGAATTGTGTTAGTTTTCTTTTATTTTTTGAAAAATCTCTTATCAGATTCTGAACACAAGGTCTAGAATCTGAATCAGAGTTAAGTGTTTAACATAGGATTAAAGCAGTTCAAAGTTAGAAAGGAAAGCAAGAGAGACACAAGAAATTATCCTGGTTTATCCCATTAATTGAGAGTGGTTTAGTCCCCTTACACTTCCAAGTAATTTTCACTATAATCACAACTAATTACAATTTTCTCAAGCACACAAGAAAAATACTTCCAATGCTCAAACACATAGGTAAGAGACTTTCAATGCTCAAGCACACAAGCAAGAAACTTCAAATTCTCAAGCACACAAGCAAGAGACTTCAGATGCTCAAGCACACAAGCAAGAAACTTCGGATACTCAAGCACTTAACAAGAGACTTATTAAACTCTAACTTACAGTTAAGAGATTGTGAAAAAATACACTTGATATATAATTAGAGGTGTAAACAAAATACAACACCAAAAGACTCTTTAAGACTTAAGAATTTGTAGAGTATACAAGTGTTAAGAAATTCTAAGTTAAACTTATGCTTTTTGTTTGACATGGTAACAACTCTTTTATTTCCAATAGTTCATTTTTTATTCTTCAAGTCTTCAAGTCTTCAGTCCTTATATAGAGATAGAGAAAAGAGTCATTGAAGAGTTTGCACATGAGAGTCTTTTAGAAGCTTGATTCAAAGACATTGAGACATTTCTTGATATGGTTAATATCGTTGAAAGCTTATTTGAAATCCCTTTGCTACAAAAGTAATTATATGTTGCATCTTAGCTGTCTTATGCATATTTTTTCTTAAGTCTTTAGGTGATAAAAAGAAAACAAAATTTCCTCAAATTATGATAGTGACCTATCATAGTCTCCTCGATCCTTATGTTGATTAGATCTTTAGAGTCTGAATCTCCAAAGTCTGGATCTTTAGTGATTGACTCTTCAGATTATGGATCTTTAGAGGTTGACTTTATTAAGAGTTTGAGTCTTTATAGTTTGGTCTTTAGCTTATAATCTTTCAAAATCTAGATCTTTAACTTCTCTTTAAATGTCCATTCTCAGTACCAGTATTATATTCTCTTAACAAAATTTAGTCTATGGTCCTGCACACTTGAACATTTATTAGTAATACCCTATTGTTCTTTAAAATACTTTTTTATCATCAAAACCTTAGAGATATGGTACAAATCAAATTTGTTCCAACAATCTCCCCATTTTTTATGATGACAAACACAAGTATTTAATAACAATGGTTGTTGATTTAATTAACTAGTTGACTTTGGAGTTCGAGGTTTGAAAGCTCCCTCTGAGTCTAATAGTCCAAAATATGAGGATTGTAAGCTCCCCCTAAGTTCTATCCAGGTTAATTAAATTGACCTTAAAGCACAATAAGATAATCTTCAGAATTTAAGCATGAATAATTCTTAACTATCAGATTCATACTCCCCATTGTGTCATTAATAAAAAGAACAAAGATAAAAGGAAGAATAAAAAGATACTGAAGAAAAATAATATTAAACCAAACAAAAGAGTTGTCATATTGCACAGAAAAAATGTCAAGAAAGTTAGCAGTAAAGAACAACAAAGGGTACTAAGCCTAAATTCTAGGGTATTTTCTTCAAAATCTCCAAGATGGCTTTGATGTCAGACCCCATATCATCTTGCTTGGAAACCACAAACTGTAGTTGAGTATCCATTTTGTCTTGCTTCGCAGCTACTAAATCAAGTTTCTCCTTTAATTGCTCCTGCCTCTGACTGGTAGAAGCAACAATCTCAAAAGTGAAGGACTTCAGGTTTTGTAGAACTGAGTCCACAGATATTCTGATAGTATCCCACTTAGCAACATAAGCAACAGGGTTAGATGCATTGAGCCTCTCAGCAACCAATTCATGTATAATATCATAGAAAACAATTATATATTCTTCCATTTGGTTTTGGATATTTGGCAGAGAGTTTAGATTGAAAGTTTATGGAAGGGGTGAAAGGATAGGTGAGGTCATTTCTTTTGAGAAATAAATAGTTATTATGTCAGAACCTAACACATTATCTGCAGTGGATGGTTGAGGTTAAGGGTCAAATTGTGTTTATGGTACATTTTGATCTAGTGTGCCTTTTGGTTGGGGTTGTCCTTCTGGTTGAGGGGATTGTGGGTCAGATATTTCTTGTTCAATTTGAGCTTCAAATTTTGGTTGAGGTTTAACAAGGTTTGATTGAGGTTCAAAGTCAAGTTGGGATTGATGTACATGTTGATGAAGGTTGTTTTGGTTTTCTGATTAGAGAGATTTATAAAATTGAGGTTGAGGTACAAAAGGTGTAGTTTCAAGAGGTGTGGCTTGAATTAGTGCAACATTTATAGGGTTAAAGTTTGATTCATCTAAATCATAGCTTGAACTTAAGATAGATGATTGGGAAGGTATGGTTTTGTCAAAATCTTCTAGTATGTTTATGGGCCGATGATGTTAAATGATGGTGTTTAGGGGATAGGCTGTTCATATTCACAGATACTCACTAGTTGGTTATTTTCATATGGATGTTCTGAAGAGAACTCATCAACTAGGTGCATTGACAGTACATCTATAATAGATGATGTCTGGAAAGAGTGTAGAATTTGAGCAATTGTGTGGGAATCTGAATCATCAAAAGGTTTGGGGGAAGACATGACATGTTCTAAAGGTAGAACCATGCCATGTTTTGGTGAGGGAATATGGTCAGAGGATTGTGTTGGTGAATTATAAGGGTTGGTGCTTTAGTTTCAGGTAAGGATTGGAAGAATTTAAAACTAACTTAGAGATAGGATCAGAAATCATACATATGGTTGCAATTTCTGCAGCATCTGAAGCTTATACACTAGTTTTAGCTTTAGTAGAGATGTCTTATTCCATAGTAGCTTCAAATACTCGAGTCTCCGAAGTACCAACAACTCCCTTAACTTCTTTCAAAATAGCATGTGCAATAGCCTCTACTTATAGTGCTTACTTCATCAAAACCTTAACATCAGAAATAATTTCCATAACTTTAACCATCAGAGCAAATGTTATCCGCTTTGCTCCTTCTACAACAGTTTCTTTCATCAAGTACTGAACCAACTTCTTTGCTTCCTTTATCATCCTGGACAATAGTGAATTATCTTCCTTCTCCTCTTCTTCTATTACTACTACTACTACTTCTTCTTCTACAGGAAGAATTATCTTCCTTACTTTCTTTGTAGGTGTTAGTTTGACAGAAGAAGAAGTCTTCTGAGGAGTCTTCCCAATGGCTCCACTTCTAGTCTTGGCAGGCATTAAGACAACAGAAGAGACCACTTCCTTTACTTCCTTTTGAATAGATGCAGAAGCCTTTTTCTTGGGTGGTTTTTGGACCTCCTTCTATGTTTTGGAAGCAACCTGCTTTCTCTTCCTTGATGGCTTGTAGACATTTTCAGGAGCATCTGTAATTTCATCCATAGTCACAATGACACCAATTTCTTATTTTGTTAACTTGATATACTCTAAAATCACCTTGGATTATCCATCTTGGAAATAAAAGGAAAATCCTCAATGTAAGTAGTCTTGCCACTTATGATGATAAAAGTTGCTTCAGACTTCACCATGTTCTTCTTCTTGATGATATTCATATTACTTATAACACCAATAGATAGAATACTACCATATGATTCTTCCAGATCCTGAGTGGCAGAAACTTTCTTCAGAGCATCAATCAATATGCTATGATGGAATAGTTCAGATAAGAGTCTAGCATAAGGAACATTCTTGTTATTATGCTTTTGGCTTTCCTTGATAGCATCATGCAGATGTTTGAAGATGTAAACAACCATGTTTAGACTCTCATGGTTCACCAGAAACCAAATGAAATGCTTGTGATCCAGAAGATCTGATAAGAACTTCCTTATCTAGGGATCAAGCAACCAATAAGGATTCTGAAGAGAAGTTTATATGCATTGTGCATATTCTTCACTTTACCAAAGTCTCCAAAGTTGGTAAACAAGCTTGCTTTGGTCAGATGAACATGTTTACTACTCTCTCTGAACATAACCTCTAATAAAATGACGTTTAATTTCAATGTGTTGGGTTCTTGAATGTTGAATATAACTTTTTTGTCAAATAGATAACAACAATATTATCACAAAAAATTGGAATATTGCTTCCACTTATTTGATAATCTTCTAACTGATATTTCATCTAAAGTAGTTATATGCAACACTTAACAACTAAGATGTATTCCACTTTTGATGTTAACAAAGCAATAGTTGCTTGTCTTTTACTAGCCCGGGATATTAGGTTTTAACATATGAATTAACAGTTTCCACCAGTGGATTTTCTCTCAATTTTATCCCAATATTCAACATCATAGAATCCAACTAGCTTTTAATCTATGGAATTTTATAAATTAGTCCTAGATTAGTAGTTCCCTTCAGATACCTAAAAATTCTCTTAACAACAGTTAAGTGAGTCCCTCTAGGATCTTACGGGAATCTTGCAGACATACATTCACTCAATAAAATATGTGGCCTAGAATTTGTTAGGTAAAGTAAAGAACCAAACATAACTCCATAAAACTTATGACATGCTTTGGTGTTACTTTCCTCTTTGCTCAAATTACAAGTTAGGTGCATTAGATTAGTCATGATCTTACAGTCATCTAACTTGAATTTCTTCAGAAGCTCCTTTGTGTATTTTGAGTGATGAACATAGACTTTATCCTTGCATTTGTTGATTTGAAACTTAAGGAGAAACTTGTTCTCCCATCATACTCATTTCAAATTCAACCTGCATTGACTCAAAAAACTATTTGCAAAGTGTAACATTAGTATATCCAAAACTAATATCATAAACATACACTTGGACAATTAAGATGTCATTTTTCAAGGTTTTTCTGAATAGTGTAGTGTCAACTTGTCCTTTTTGAAAACCATTTTCTAATAGAAAATTACCCAGCCTCTCATAGCATGCCTTGGGAGCTTGTTTGAGGCCATAAAGTGATTTCTTAAGATTGAAAACATGATTAGGGTGTATTGAATCCTTAAACCCAGATGGTTGTTTGAGATACACTTCTTTAGAAATGACACCATTTAAAAATGAACTATTAAAATCCATTTGATATAAAATGATATTATGATTAATAATATAAGAAATAAGTAATTTGATTGCCTCTAACCTTGCAACGGGTGAAAAGGTTTCAGATAAATTTATACCTTCTTGATGATTGTAGCCTTTAGCTACTAGTTTAGCTTTATTTCTTGGCATTCCCCTTTGCTCATTAGGTTTGTTCCTGAATACCCATTTTGTTCCAATGATGCTTTTTTAGTGAGGTTTGGGTACCAGATCCCAAACATCATTGCTTTGAAACTGGTTTAGTTCTTCTTGCAATGTCATAATCCATCCATAATCAGATAAGGCTTCATCAAAATAAGTAGGTTCAATCATGGGGATAATTTATAGCATTTAGTGTTCTTCTATGAATACAAATCTTGTCTTTAATGGACTATCTTTGTTTCCAATGATTTTCTATTCTGGATAAGAAGACATGTACTTGAAAGTTTTTATGGATTGATTTGCTTCTTGTGAGCCAATGTGAGCTTTTTTAGAACTTGCTTCCTCTGGGTGAGCTTCAGAAGTTAGATTAGCTTATGCACCATCAGCTTCTGGAAATGCAATTTCTGAATGTATGATAGCTTCTGAACCACTAGCTTTTGAAGTGTCTTTAGATACAGGAAAACCTGAAAAACTTTCAACTAGCTCTGACATTTTATTACCGGTCTCTTTGTCATCAAATTTGATGTGTATTAACTTTTCAACCATTTTGGTTTCAGGTTTATACAGCATGTATGCCTTTGGGCATTCATGGTATCCTAAGAAGATACCCTTCTGAGCTTTTGCATCAAATTTCTTTAGATAGACTTTGTTGTTTAAGATGTAACATGTACATCCAAACTGATGAAAATAAGAAATGTTTGACTTTATTCCTTTAAAAATCTCATATAAAGTTTTGTTTGGAATAGGTCTAATACAGATTTCATTCTAAACATAACATGTTGTGTTCACAGCTTCTGCCCAAAAGCACTTAGGTAAATTATTTGCATGGATCATGATTCTAGCCATTTCTTGTAATGATATGTTCTTTATCTCTACAACTTCATTTACCGCGGAGTTCAAGGAGAAGATAACTCATGGTTAATTCCATGTTTTTCACAAAATACTTCAAATGGCTCATTTTTAAATTCTCTTTCATGATCACTTCTGACTTTTAAAATATTTGACTCTTTTTTAGTTTATAATTATATGCAGAAGATGTTAAACACATCATGTGATTCATCTTTAGTTCTGAGGAATTTTACCCAAGTCCATTTACTATAGTCATCAACTATGACTAATCCATATTTCTTCCTATTGATTGATGTAGTACCAATTGGACCATATAAATCAATGTGAAGCAGTTCTAAGGGTCTGGAGGTAGAGACAATGTTCTTTGATTTAAAAGAGACTTTGTTAATTTTTCCTACTTGGCATGCTCCACAAAGAGCATTTGAGTGATAACTAAGTTCTGGAAATCATCTAACAAGTTTTAACTTGCTAAGTTTAGATATTAATCTCTAGTTATCATGACTTAACCTTTTATGTCAGAGGCACTTTTCATCCCTCACTGATAGAAGGCAAAGTACCTTCTAATCAACTAATTAAGAGAAATTAATTTTATAAACATTACATTTTCTTTTCCCTTTGAACATTATGGACTTGTCATACTCATTCATGCCTATACATGTTTTTCATACCCTAATTTTTAACCCTAAGATCTCACATGTCATTTGCATCCTTGCATACAAATAAGGTCACAAATTTGTCCTCTCCCTCTCATCTTTGGGTTTGCCTTTTGTAGGGATCACCAAGCACCTATTTGTTGGTGTTTTACCTTTGTGTTCACATGTTCATTACTTATCTAACCACTAATCAAAATAGTAAAAATATGTCTTGTTTTCTTTAAGTTTATTGTGTAAGGTAGGGATTTTCATCAAGGGCATCAAGTTGGGTTCCTTAGCTAGGGTTTATTTGATTCCTCAAGTCAAAATATGTTCAACCATTGGCTCTCAAGGGGCTTATCTCTCAAAACATGATCTCTAAGGTTCTCAAGCATCTTTAAATCTCATTTTGATCAAGAGTATCTCAAAGTTTTATGGCTTATTTCTCAAGAAAAGTCAAAGGTTCATGTGTTTATTTCCATGCCTTCTTCAACAAGTTACCTTAAACTTTGAGTAATCTAGTCAAAAGACATTCAAGGACGCCTTATTTTAAGTTCATAAGATTATTCATGTACCTTAAAATGCAAGAAAAGTCCAAGTACACAAGTTTATTCCAAGAGGTTTGACTAAAAAGTCAACATCTGAAGTCAAAGTTCAAAGGATCACAACTCCTTCAATCCTCAACATTTTTAAATGCTTATTTTTGCATATGACTCTCTCAATATCCTTTACAAATTAATTTTACATGAAAAAGCCAATTATGCTTGTAGGATCATCAAAAGTTTGAAGACATTATAGGTCATTTGTGGACTTAGTGAAATTTGACCTATTTTCAAATGACTTTTTCTCAACTTTCAAGTTTCATAACTTCTTCAACTTTCAACATTTGAGGATGATTCTTTTTTCATAATATCATTTATTGTGCCCTCTACAAGTTTTATTCAATGATCAAAGTCAAACTATGCTTGGAAGGCCATGGGTTTCTTTGAGACATTACAAGTCATTTTCAACCATTTGGGACTTAGAATTTTCCAAGTTACATTACCTGATTTTTGTGCCAACTTCAACATGCCACAACTTTATGCTCAAGCATCCAAACGCAACCTTTATTGGCACATTATGATCTTTGATATGACGTCAACAAATTGCAAGAAGAATGAGATCAAAAAGCCTCATAAGCAAGATGTCTCATTGAGTTAAACATGGTGACTTTGGACTGAAGAAATCACCATGATCCGAATGTGAACTTCATTAATCCTCAATTACAAGCCAATACACCATGCATTTTAGACCTAAATATGTTTAATCAAGTCTCCAAAATTTAAAGGACTGTTAAAACACATGATTTGGCTGAGTTTTTATGGTTTTTCAAGTCACATTTTTCTCACATCATCAGCCAATTTGTTTTGCATGAATTGAGCATCAGTCCACATGTATTTGGATCCCAATTCATTCCCTATAAATAGGGGAAGCTATTGCATTTATTTCCAAGCTTTTAAGAGCCAAGAAACCTTGGTTTCACTCTGAAATTTTTCCAGGAAATTGAGCTATCGTGTTTTGAATTTTAGCTTGTTTCAATTCAATTTCTTGATTCCATTAACACCTTCGGCCTCCTCTGAAGCTTTTGCAATAATTCCCAACCTCTGAGACCTTATAAAGTAACCTAACTAGATCAAGCTTCATCAACTTTTGATCATCATTTGGATAAGGTAGTTTTGAGCATCATTTAAACTCAAACAAGTTACCACGACGTAGTCTTTCACTCTCGGATGTTCTCCCTTAACTTATCTGGTGTTGATTGATCATGCTCATCATTTAATTTAATTTTTATGGCTTGCTTTGAAACTTCATTGAGATTCTCCATGCTCATTTTAGATTAAATGAATTTTGAGCATGAGGCAGAATTCATGACGAGGAGGCAGTCACATTGGTGGTAGTTGAAAGAGAATTGTGATCCAAAGCACAGCGGAAATTAATTTTTTTCTCCTTTAGTGATCCTAAAGAATGAGCATGATCAGTGATAGAATCGTTACCTCTTATGGTGATTGAAACCTTTAATGTAGATCTAAGGAGTGATCACGAACGTTGAATGGTAACAATGCCTCTACTAAATCCACACGAACAGATCCCTTCAATCTTAGTGCTAACTGCTACGAATGAAGCCTTTGAGTGTGTGCGTGTGTGTGTGTGTGTGTGTGTGAGAGAGAGAGAGAGAGAGAGAGAGAGAGAAATGAAATTTCAACTGCACAAATGCTTATGCACAAGGGTTCTATTTATAGAACTACTTGTGTGGGTTGTAAGCTAAAAAGCCCACTTAAATGTATGTGGCCCATATCTTATGATATGCCAAAATCACTTAAACACGTGGTACCTTACCATATTTCGTATTCTACTTAAGTACACCGTACCTTACGATGTTCTACAATTCACTTAAGTGTACCATACCTTATGGTGTTCCTTATTTACTCTATCTCTCATCAATCCATCCTTTTGTGTGTGACCTTGTAGGTTTTCGCGACATTAACATCTATATTAAATCACGTATTTAACATAATAAACAATGAGCGGTATATAGCAACACATCACTGCTACCCAAGACACGAAAATGTCATATGATATGACGAATCCTTTTGTGATAATACTTATGTGTATAATTACCCTTTTGCCCCTATGTCTATATTGAACACAAGGCATAGACCGTGTCATCCTTGTCCAGTTCAATATTGTGCCCGTAGACATTTATCCTGTTACACAAGATGGGCAAATTCCATCTAGGTAACGCATGTCCCTAAGTTACGGACAATGTTTGATCAACAATAAAGCACTTGACTCTACATATAGGGTCCATAGTGGTTTCAGGTCAAAGGGTGGTATACACCACTATCACCATGAGAATAACTTATGACACTTTGCATAACATTCTATATGGTATTCTCATAGCGGGTCAATCCAGTATAAATATTACTCTTAATATTCATACCTATGTTTAAGACTTGATAACTCCTTATCCATGATCCATGAGATGTGATCATCAGTCTATATACATAATAGTCTTAATGCTTTAATGTTATCCCACTTTACAACAAAGCTCGACTACGGATACTTTAAGAATAATGTCCTTATGTTTAATGGGATCTCATGATTAAGTCACACTTGATACATTAAACGGACTAGTTATTCTAGGGACTTTATTAAACAAACATAATAAAGAAAAAGCCTTTTATTATTAATAAATAATTCGATACAAGTACCAAAAGTATTGGCCTCTAGGGCTTACACCAATAATCTCCCACTAGCACTAGAGCCAATCAGGCATACCCCTAATGCCCATAGATCTAGTATGGCCATCATGCTTCTGCTGTGCAAGAGGCTTTGTCAAGTGTAGGTACTCTGCATATTTTCACATATCCTCTATCTATTATCTCTCGAACGAGGTGATAATGCCTAAGTATGTGTTTGGATCGTTGGTGAGATCTAGGCTCCTTAGCTTGTGTGATAGCACCATTGTTATCACAATAGAGACCAATGGGATCCATAATGCTAGGAACTATGCCAAGTTTACTAATGAACTTTTTAATCCAAACAACTTCCTTTGTTGCACTTGAGGCAGCAATATACTCGATCTCGGTTGTAGAATTAGCAATTGTATCTTGCTTTGAACTTTTCCATCTTACAGCGCCACCGTTTAAGCAAAACACATAACCAGATTACAATCTAAAGTCATCCTTATTTATCGGGAAGCTAGTATCGATGTATCCAATTATAGCAAGCTCTTCCTGACCTCTATATATCAAGAATGAGTCCTTAGTCCTTCTCAAATACTTAAGGATATTCTTGACAGCTACCCAATGAGCATCACCGGGATCAGATTGGTACCTACTCGTCGCACTTAAAGCATACGGGATATCTGGTCGAGTACATAACATGGCATACATGATAGATCCTATTGCAGATGCATATGGAATATTATTCATGCGATCCCTTTCTTCCTTAGTTGAAGGGGATTGTGTTTTTGATAGACATGGGCCATGTTACATAGGTATGAATCCTTTCTTGGAATCATGCATATTAAAGCGTCTCAGCACTTTGTCTATGTATGTACTATGAATTAGGCCAAGCAGTTTTTGTGATCTATCTCTATAGATCCTGATTCCTAATATATAGGTTGCTTCACCCAGGTCCTTCATAGAAAAGCATTTCCCCAACCAAGACTTTACTTGTTGTAGGGTAGGGACATCGTTTCCAATGAGTAATATGTCATCTACATATAATACAGGGAAGACGGTCATGCTCTAAATAACCTTATTGTAGACACAAGGCTCATCTTCATTCTTGATGAATCCATATTGTTTTACTATTTTATCAAAACAAATATTCCAGCTTCTGGAAGCTCGCTTCAATCCATAGATTGATCTTTGTAACTTACATATATTTTGGGCTTCTTCTAGTATGTCGAATCCTTCAGGCTGTGTCATGTACACATGAAGGAGAATTGCGGTCCAAAACGCAGCGGAATTTAAAATTTTCTCCTTTAGAGATCCTTACGAATGGTCATGATCAATGATAGAATATTTACCTCTTGTGACGATTGAAACCTTTGGTGCAGATCTCTTCTGACGATCAAAACCTTTGACGCAGATCCACGAAGCGATCACAAACGTTGAACGATGACAACGTCTCTACTCGGTCCACACGAACAGATTCCTTCAATCTCAGTGCTAGCTGGTACGAATGAAGGCTTTGAGTGAGAGAGAGAGAGTGAGAGAAAACGAAAATAATGCAACCGCTATGAATGCTTCTGCACAAGGGTTCTATTTATAGAGCCACTTGTGTGGGTGTAGCGGTGTATTCGTCGCTATATGATTTATTGATTAAATCAAAAGCAAAGCATACAATGAATCGAGTCGCCACCGCACTTTTATTTATCCAAAGGACTGGCTAAAAAGCGAACAAAAGCCTAAGAAGTTTTACACATAGAAAACTAATAAAAAGATCAGAGAGTCTGGGTAAGGGGTAAATTACGCAATGGGAAGGTGTTAGGCACCCAAAACGTCCTAGGTACTCCTAAGGAGCCCTCTTCACACTTGTTGTATAAAATTGTTATTTGTTATGAAGTATTTATTGTGCAAACATGATTGGGATGATGAGAAAAGAATATACAAGTTAATTATTTTTATGTTTGAACGGATGAACCCGTTGCCTACGTACCTTCCATGAAAGGTAAGGATCAAAACGCCGTAGTTCGGCTAAAAGATTTCCAAAAGTTAGTGGATTCAATTTTAAACACAAGCCCTAAGGTCTTACGTTATCCACAGGAGAAAACTCAACCTTATGAAACAACGAGTCCACCATGTGAGAAAAGCTTCAACTTGCTAGTGAGGGGTTAACCCTATAATAAGCAAGGAAGACTTACAATTCAGTCAACTAAGGACAAATAGGTGAGATTAACATCAACCAACTAGGATAAATCAAACCTATGGCTAGTGTATGAAAACTTAACAAGAATGGACAAAGCCACAAAATAATTGAATGGGTGAAGTTAATTGATTATGAGTATTCACAAAAGGAGGGTCAAAGTATGATTAAGATTGATTCAAAAGAAGTATTATGAAATGGAGTTTGAAAAGTCAAGGACTTAGGGTCCAGGTTTCTAATTTGAAAGCATGAAGATGTTTGCACAATATGTATCTCAAGTTTTGAAAGCAATGTGTGAAAAGGTTTAGGACAAAGAGGGATGAATGGATGAAGATGGAGTGTAAAACTTCCTAGAAAGTTCACCTCTTGAGATCATATAGAAGATGATTCAAGTGTGTCCTTTGGAATAGACAATGAGCAATAACAAACAAGCAAAGCAAAAGAGGAAAGTCAACAAAAGCGGATACCGGATGCCAATCACTGGACTTATACCAATCTCCTAAAACAGAAACTGGATATCAGAGGCCACTCTATGGACTTATACCAATCTTCTCAACGAAGAAAATAAAAAATGGATACCGGATGCCAATCTATCTGGACTTATACCAATTTCCAACAAAAACAAAGCAAACACTTGGATGTCAGATGCCAATCTATCTGGGCTTACTCTAACCTCCAACATATGATCATGGGAAACAAATGCCAAATTACATGGACTTACAATTGCATCCTCACATACAACAAACAAATGCATCAAGCAGAGAGAAGATGAGTGGCCAATGAAATGGTCTTATACTCACTTCCATATCATAGGAACAATGGCCAATGAGTGGTCTTACAATTGTCCTCAATGGGCAAACAACAAAGATATGTCACAAAGACAAATGAAATGATCATGCACTAATGAGCAATTAATGATGATAAATGCACAAGGCATGCAAGCAGACGTGTACAAATGAACTAAGTAATCAATCAACCAAAGTCATTTAGCACACTCTATAACCAAGCATCAGGCTCATACAAAGGGTTAGGCATTGAAGCCAACTGGAATGGGGTTCATGGTGCTCTTAACCTTGACATTGAGAGCCAAGGTGAAGCAGATGAAAGGATATGAGGGGGGTGCCTCATGCTCTTATCCCTGGTCAGGGAGAGCTTCAAATGATAGAAGGTGTGGGAGTTCAGAAAGTAGGAACTCTCTCCACAGATTATTGACTCGATTGATCTTGGGCTTTTACTCACTATGCATCAACACATGTGGTGTGAGCAAGGTGAGTGACACACAGAATAGTAGGAGATAGGTTACATATCTCTTGGGTTCTACCAATTGCCTTATTTAAAGGACTTTTCCTGCTTGGGACAAAAGTAAACAAGCACAAACATCGCCTCTTAAGGAGGACTTCAGACAGTTGCTTGGCCAAGTAACAGGCCAGGTCTTCCAGACTACATGAAGAAGAAGGTGCTATACCTCAATGCAAATGCTATCAAGCAAAGCAATGCAAGTTCTCAAAGAACTAATAGCAACTAATGGTACCTGAAAGCAATCAAATAAAATCAGTATACAATTCAAATTCAAAACCCATATAATATAAGGATCAACAGTCAACACAATCAATCCCATGTGCAAAGCACAAAGCTCAAAGCATATGAGCTAAGCATCCTACAAAACAAACAAGTTAGTTCATGACAATCAATCAAACTCAATTAACTTGCATTAATTTCCTTAAAGCATTTGCTTCTTAACCTGAAAAGCAAACTCAAACATGAGAAACAAGACCACTAGGACAAGCCTATGGTCAAAAGGAGATAAAAAATCCAAAACAGAAAGTGAAAGCTATCCAAAATCAAGTTCAAACAATTAAGAAACAAACCCAAGTGGTTTCACATTCATATCATTCATCATTATCATTTCATAAACAAATTAGGTCAAAGCATGTCATATAGAACCTCAAAGAAGTCAACAGAAAGACTCTACTCAAATCCAATCACAAACATTTCAATAAATCCTCAAATAATTCATGATCTAACATCATCCATAACATGATAAGCATACCAAATTTCAGCTCATTTGGATCAAGGGAAGTA
Organism: Lathyrus oleraceus; assembly: GCF_024323335.1. Taxonomy (NCBI): domain Eukaryota; kingdom Viridiplantae; phylum Streptophyta; class Magnoliopsida; order Fabales; family Fabaceae; genus Lathyrus; species Lathyrus oleraceus. The sequence continues at coordinate 202,809,807 of NC_066585.1, forward strand.
GGTCAATGAAAATCAGAAAGTCAAAGCAAGTTCAAGCAAACTCATACAAAGCATCAAAACATGCACCAACTTCAATTAATCATAAAACAGAAACAAAACATGATAAATGAATGGGACCAAAGCCATGATAAACTTCAAGATTTCTACATTACTCATGCCAAATTTCACATCCATCCAATTAATAATCAGAATTTCACAAACCAAATACAAACATGTATCACAAAAAATCAACAAATGACCAAACAGGGGAGAAAATTCCAATCAAATAGGAAATGCCATCAATAATTCCAGAAAAATTCACATGTATTCGCAACATCCATAAGTATATTCATGCAAAAATCCAGACCATTTTGAGTTCAATAAACATGGTAACAAAAATCAAGAAGTTGGACATGAATGGTGTGACACAAATTGTCACACCTCTATTCAAAAAATCATATCTCATCAACCAGAAATGATAAAATCACAAACTCTACACCAAAATGATTATGAACATGTCTAGTTTGAGCACAAAAAATTTCAGCCTCATTGGATTAAGTATCATCATTTCACAAGCAAAATGGCATGGCATACACAAATGGACACACATGAACAAACCCTAGGCATTTTTAAAATCCACACGTGCAAAAAATCTGGAAAAATCACCATAATAAACTAGAGATCATGAGGAGCATTTCACAAAAAATCCCATATTATTTGGACAAGTATTGGAAGAGTTATGGATTTTCTAAAATCACCATGCCAAATGAAATAAAAATTAAAATGAGAAATGATTAAAATGAAATAATAAACGGACAGTGGCATTTTTGTAATTATGTGGTCCCTTAAGTGAAACGCCGTGTTTCACTTAAGGGCGTGGCAAGCGCTTATTGGTGCATGGCCAATGAAACAGGAAAAACATGCAGAACGCGATTCCAGTGGATCAAATACGAATCTGGGCAGGGAAAATTAGGGTTTATGCACTGTTCATCCTGTTCATCATCGTGATGAACTTTTAGTCCCAGATTTTGGAAATGGACACATCATTCAACTCATCTCACAGTGTACATCAACAATCCAACACTCATTAACACTAATTCATGCTAAAACGGAAGAATCGAACAAGATAATATCTAACAACCAAACTTCAAATCCATATTTCTCTCTTAATACTTAACTAAAATCAAAACTACAACATTCAGTGAACTCAGCATGGCAAGGTCTATCCAAAGCATAACATGATTTCAAGAATAGCAAGGTTCGAATTCCAACCTGATTTGAAGAACAGAGGTGAATTCGTGGTTATTTGGCTTGGACCAGTTGAAACAGATGCGCCTTGATGTTTGTATTGAAGAATAGAAGTAGGATTTGGAGCTCAGCTTGCACAATCTAGCTCAAACAAGTAGCTGCCATGAATGAAGCTTCTTCCAACAGCTCCAGGAAACAGCTACACAGTCGTGATTCTTGGCCACAAAACAATCCCAAAAGGCTCGTGTGTGTTGAAACAATAAGGAACAATGCAAGCTCTATGAGGATTTTCGCATAAAAAAAACAATATGAAGAATGAGAGAGTTTTGAGAGAAAAGGTTTGAATCTGAGTTTTTGTGAATTGTGGCTAGGGTTTTCAGTCTGAAATATGCAATATATACTCCTGATTAACAATGCCTAAACTTGGTTAGTGGAATGGTAAATGAGATTAGCTCAAATGGAGGTGTTTTGGTCAATTTGTAAAAAAAACTCAAGTTGCATGTGCATGGCATGCTACAGTGCGAAAATGGGCCTAAACATATCCCAAATTTGGTTTTTGATCATTTGCAATTGGTAGAAAGTGTAGGCAAGGCTTAATTTGAAAGTCAATTTTTCACCTCTCCCTTTTTTAATTCAATGCACTTGAAAAAGGCCATTTTGATTGGATGATTTTTGGTGAAATGTGATGAAGGATTTGGATAGAGCATGTCAAATGTGACTTGTAGCAAAAACCTCACTCAATTTGGCCAAATGGTTTGGAAGTTATCTCACTTTGAAATTCAAAAATTCTTGAGAATGATTTGATCATAACTTGCCAACCACACATGAGAAATGAGTGTTCTTGGACTTTTTGGAAATGGGAGAACAAGATCTTCAACTTTCATGTTGGAAAAAAATTCATTTGAAGCTTGTATGATGAAGTAATTTTGAGGAGAAGAACTTTCCATTTTTGGCAAATTCCAATTACAGGTCAACTTACTATTTTGGGAAACTTTTTGTCTGACCTCCAATCCTTCACTGATGATGTTTGACATGTTATATGAGGCTTATATGGACATGAATGAGACCTCTCAAACCAATTCCCACCATCAAATCACTGATTAAATGCACAGTTGACCACAATTGACTTTGCTAGGGTTTTGGTTGACTGAACCATGTTCTGATGAATTCCAAGCCCCTACCACTTGAGATCTTGATTCAAAATGATGTCACAAAATATGAACTCTTGATGAATGATCATGGTTAGATGACAATATTTTTGTACTTTTGGTTAGTAAACAGATGAAAAGCCATGATATACAAATGCAAAACATGCTTGGTGATCAAGAACCAAACTCACAAGATAACCCACCCACAAGGAGGGAAGCAAAGGTGCACAAAAGATCCTTGAGGTAATGATATGATATGATATGATGCCATGAGGGATCTTAGGGACAAAATTGGGGTCTTACAGTGGGCTTCAAGCTAAAAGGCCCACTTAAGTGTATTTTGGCCCATATCTTATAATATGCCCAAAATCACTTAAGCCCATGGTACCTTACCATATTTCGTATTCTACTCAAGTACACCGTACCTTACGATGTTCTATAATTCACTTAAGGGCACCGTACCTTACGGTATTCCTTAGTTACTCTATCTCTCATCAATCCGTCCTTTGTGTGTGACCCTGTAGGTTTTCGCGGCATTGGCAATTATATTAAATCATGTATTTAACATAATAAACAGTGAGCGGTATCTAGCAACACATCACTGCTACCCAAGACACGAAAATGTCAAGTGATCTGACAATTCCTTCTGTGATAATACTTATGTGTATAATTACCCTTTTGCCCTTATGTCTATATTGAACACAAGGCATAGACCGTGTCATCCTTGTCCAGTTCAATATTGGGCCCATAGACATTTATCCTGTTATGCAGGATGGGAAAATTCCATCTAGGTCACTCATGTCCCTCAGCATGCTTCGTAGAGTACCCATCAACTGTCTTTATGGTTATCCAGTTACGGACAACGTTGGATCAGCAATAAAGCACTCGACTCTACATCTAGGGTCCATAGTGGTTTCAGGTCGAAGAGTGGAATACACTATTATCACCATGAGAATAACTTATGACACTTTGCATAACTTTCTATATAGTATTCTCATAGCGGGTCAATCCGGTATAAATATTACTCCTAATATTCATACCTATGTTTAAGACTTGATAACTCTTTATCCATGATCCATGAGATGTGATCATCAGTCTACAAACATAATAGTCTTAATGCTTTAATGTTATCCCACTTCACACTAAAGCTCGACTACGGATACTTTAAGAATAGTGTCCTTATGTTTAATGTGTTCTCATGATTAAGTCACACTTAATACATTAAACGAACTATCTATTCCAGGGACTTTATTAATCAACCATAATAAAGAAAAGCCTTTTATTATTCGATACAAGTACCAAAAGTATTGGCTTCTAGGGCTTACACCAACAACACATCCTTAAGAAGATTCCCATTAAGGAAAGTAGTTTTGACATCCATCTGCCATATTTCATAATCATGATATGCAGCGATAACAAGTAAAATCTGAACAGATTTAAGCATTGCAACTGGTGAAAAGGTTTCATCATAGTCAACACCGTGAATTTGTTTATATCCTTTTGCAACCAGTCTTGCCTTATAGGTATGTACCTTACCATCTATGTCAGTCTTCTCTTTGAAGACCCACTTGCATCCTATTGGGTTAATTCCTACGGGAGGCTCTACCAAGGTTCGGGCCTAGTTTGTGTACATGGAATCCATTTCAGATTTTATGGCTTCTAGCCACTTCTTAGACTCGGGACCAGTTATGGCCTATTGGTAGGTCACACGCTTATCTTGATACACCAGTAATACATCACCTTGATCAGTTATAAGATATCCATATCTCTCAGGTAGGTGACGTATCCTGCTTGACCTACGCTGGTCTTGTTCTACTTGAGCAGGTTGCCCTTCCATAACTACTTATGTTTCCTGCTCTAATTCCTCCATAGGTGTATCAATGCTTTGTGATTCTTGAATTTCTTCAAGCTCTACTTTCCTCCCACTAATTCCTTTGGAAATAAAATCCTTTTCTAGGAAAACTCCTGTTTGAGCAACAAACACTTTGCCCTCAGAAGGATTGTAGAAGTAATGCCCTTTTGTTTCTTTAAGATACCCCATAAATAAGCATTTGTCAGATTTGGGCTCAACCTTAGTTGAATTTTTCGTTTCATATAAACTTCGCAACCCCAAATCTTCATGTAAGATATATGTGGTTTCTTACCACTCCATATCTCATATGGTGTCTTCTCAACCTTTTTGGATGGAACACAGTTAAATGTGTAAGTTGTTGTCAATAGTGCATGTCCCCAACAGGAGTTTGGAAGATCGGCGTGACTCATCATGGATCGGACCATGTCTAACAAGGTTCAATTTCTTCTATCAGATACACCGTTCCATTGGGGTGTTCCAGGAGGAGTAAGTTGGGATAGAATCCCACACTCTTCCATATGGTCATCAAACTTCAGGCTTAAATACTCACCTCCTCGATCTAATAGAAGAGTTTTAATATTCTTACCTATTTGGTTTTGTACTTCATTCTTGAATTCCTTTAACTTTTCAAAGGACTCTGATTTGTATTTCATTAAATACACATAAACATATCTACTAAAATCATCAGTAAATATGATGAAGTACTGAAAACCTCCTCTGGCTGGTATGTTCAATGGTCCACATACATCAGTATGTATGAGGGCCAAAAGATCATTAGCTCTTTCACCTTTTCCTCTGAATGGAGACTTTGTCATCTTTCCAATTAAATAAAATTTGCATGTCTCATATGATTCATAATCAAAAGAGTCCAAGAGTCCAAGAGTCCATCTTTATATAGTTTGGAAATGCGTTTCTCATTTATGTGGCCTAATCGAGAATGTCAAAGGTAAGTTGGATTTAACTCATTAGGTTTCATCCTTTTAGTATTAATGTTATAAATAGGCATTTCAAGATCAAGGACATATATTCCATTGTTCATTTGTGCAGTAGCATAAAATATATCATTCAAATAAATGGAGCAACAAATGTTCTTTATTATAAATGAAAAACCAAACTTGTCCAAACAAGAAACGAAAATAATATTCCTGCTAATTGCAGGTACATAATAGCAGTTCTCTAACTGAATTATTAAACCACTAGGTAAAGTCAATACATAAGTTCCTACGGCTAAAGCAACAACGTTTGCTCCATTGCCAACTCGTAGGTCAACTTCACATTTTGCCAAATCTCTACTCCTTTTTAGCCCATGCACATTGGTACAAATGTGATAACCGCATCCAGTATCTAATATCCATGATGCAAAAGTAGATAAATTAATTTCAATAACAAAAATACCTGAAGTTAAGTCTCTACTCCATTCTTCTTATCTTTCAGGTACTTTGGGCATTTTCTCTTCCAGTGTTTGGTCTTACCGCAATGGAAGCATGTGCCTTCCTTTGTTATACCTCCACTAGGCTTCAAAGCAGGAGCAGTGGGTTTGGATTTGGCAACTTCACTGCCTTTCCCTTTATCACCCTGCTTGGTGGGTCTTTTGTTCTGTCTCTTTCCATTTCCGATCATCAGAATGGACTTCCCTTTTGACTTCAGATTCTGCTCAGCAGTTCTTAACATGGCTAGCAGTTCAGGAAGAGATTTATCCATATCATTCATATTGAAACTAAGGACAAATTGACTGAATCTATCTGGAAATGATTACAAGATTAAATCAGTCGCAAGTTCCTTTCCGAGGGAAAAACCCAACCTCTCAAGGTTCTCCATATACCCAATCATCTTGAGCAGATGGGGACCTACAGGGGCTCCCTCGGCTAACTTTACTTGAAAAAGGGGTTTTGAAATTTCAAACCTTTCATGCCTTTCCTGCTCTTGATAGAGCATCTTCAAGTGTTTGATCATATCGAACGTTGCCATGTTCTCATGTTGCTTTTGCAACTCTGAGTTCATGGTAGCTAGCATGAGGCAAGCAGTTTCATTGGCATCACCGACATGCTTCTTATAAGCATCTCTTTTTGCATTAGGTGCATAACTAGGAGGTTCCTCTTCAAGAACAGGTTTCTCCAAGATATACAACTTTCTATCATGTTTGAGGATAATCCTTAGATTTTGGTGTCAATCTAGAAAATTTGTCCCAGACAAATTTTCCTTATCAAAGATTGATTGTAAAATGTTTTTAGAGGTGTTTATTGTCATGGTAATCTATATGAAAATAATGAAAATCTAAGTATCAATAACATATTTAATTAGGCCTTTAATTAAATATGCTTCCACTATTTTACTCAAAACAAATGACCCTCACCATTTGATTCAGAAAATCTCGTTGGAAGATTTTCTAGTGGGTCGAGATCCACATCTCACTTTGTTTTAAGTTCACATAGGCGGATTACACAAAACTAGGTTATTTAGGTAGGAACCCATTCCAATTGTATCTAATACAACTCTCGAATATTTTAATTGGGTGAATAACTCCTTATTCCAATCCATCACGTGGATCATTTCCAACTTCTGCTTCTAAACATATATAATCTTATTATAATTTGTTTAGTTAAGTTTAACCCATTGTTTTAGCAATTGGATACTACAATTATCCCATCGCACCTTAGTAATATAGAATATGCACCTCGCGTAGGCGAAACCTACATTATTCGATACTAGTCTTGATGAGTGCTAAAACTTGGAAAGCATAAACTTATGGCCTGTTTGAAACACTTTTCAATTTTAGTTCTTAAAATTTGTTTTTCAAATCTATTTTAAAAAACTATTTTTAAGAATAAAATTAACAAAAAATTTGTTTGATAAACTAATTTTTAAATACTGTTTTTAAAATATGAAAATGAAAAAACTTGTTTGATAATCTAATCTTTTAATAGTATTTTAAGAAGAGAATAAAAATGCATATTTTGTCATTTACTTTTAAAATCTATTTTATTGTATAAAATATTACAAACTTAAGAAAATTAATTGATATTTGGTCGAATACAAATAATTGGGTTAATCAATTTTTAATTTTACAAATCACATAACACTTGTTTGTAATAATAATAAGAAAAAAACAAGTAAAAAATGGGATTCCACGTTTAGTAGAAAAAAAATTATATAGTGAAAATAATTAAGAAACACAAAAAAATTAAGTAAAATAAATAAACATATTTGAAAAGGTTACTTATATATAAAAAGAGCATAAATAAAAAAAATAACATACTCTTTCAAATACGTTTTTCTATTTTATTTTTAAAATATAAAAATTATTAAAATTACATTAATGTTATTAATGAAAATTATAAATTTTTATGTTTTTTCTTCAAGTTTTATAATACTAAAAACTAAAAAGTAAGAAGCAAAACACAACTAAACTATTTCACTTTTTTGCTTTTAAAAACTAAAAAATAGAAAAGAGTTTTTAAAAATACTTTTGCAAAACATTATATTCAAACAAGTTTTTAAATTTTAAATTTTCAAAAACTAAAAAAGAGTTTTTAAGATGCATTTCAAACAGGCCTTTAATATTTAATTTGAGGGAATTTTTAATTATTTTGATCTCACCGACTTATTTATCATATAAATCGTCTTTCACATGCATCAACATACATACAAAATTAAACAGTTATGGCCCCTAGCACAATTGTTCTCCCAAGCCAATGAGAGAACCTAAGCTAACCTAATAACGATCTAAGCTTCTCCAAGCAAGATCTTCAAGGTTGTCCTCCTTTGATATTGTATTTTTCTCTTTCTTCATAATATTATATTACATAAAAGAAACTCGTTTTACATACGAGGGAGTGAGATGAGAAAAGAAGTTACATTAAGAGATTAAAAGAGAGGCACGACACGCAGGTCGTATTTTAAAATCCCAAAACAAAATAAAGGAAAACTAAGACCATAACTGATCACCACAAGACAATAATAATAAACACATTATTATTATTAATTTAAATTATGTTAATTAAATAAACCAAATTAAATTTCGGCGACCAATCACACTACACAGAGTTAGTCGGGGGTTGCAAGGGCAGTGCCCCGACGCAAAATTTTAATGAACAATTCATTTGAAATCAACGTCGATTTTCGCATCAACACTTAATACTTTAAAGCATAACTCTTGTGCAGTCACAACCCTAATCGCATAACTCTTTGATAGCACAACCCTTGTACCGTCATGAATCCTAATGCACCAATTTCATACCGTCAAACACATCTCCATTGTTAATTCAGTATGATTGATCAACATGTCATTGCTCCACCATACTTTCATCGGATTCTGAAGCAAATGACCATTGATCGCTCAAAGGAAAGCAACCATTAAGTGTTTGAATGAACGAAAGAGAAACAATATATCATATATATCGGATTTTGCATCAGAATTACTTATATATATATATATATATATATATATATATATATATATATATATATATATATATATATATATATATATAATATATATATATATATATATATATATATTATATATATATATATATATATATATATATATATATATATATATATATATATATATATATAACTTCATCGATCTTAATTGTGTAACCTATGGACGATCGATGTATCGTTGCTTCACTATACTAACGGCAGATTTCGAAGCATAGTCAACATCAATCATCCAAATCATACACACATGATGCCAAATTTAATTACTCGTTTATTCTTTGATTCATTCTGTCTTTTAATCGTATTAATACAGAAAATAAATAGCTATCAGATGCATGGTTTCGTAAGTGGCTCTGATACTACTGAAGGAGAACTACGATCCAAAATGCAGCGGAAATTAAAAAATTTCTCCTTTAGTGATCCTTACGAATGGGCATGATCAGTGATAGAATTGTTACCTCTTGTGGCGATTGAAACCTTTGATGTAGATCTAAGGAGTGATCACGAACGTTGAATGGTAACAATGCCTCTACTCAGTCCACACGAACAGATTCCTTCAATCTCAGTACTGTCGCATTACGCGAAAAACAACCGGCGAAGAAAACGAAACAACAGAGCCGCCACCGTGCGTTATTTATTCCAAAAGAGGGAAAGGAAACACTCGAAGTAAATCTGGAAAAGACATGGTCTTGTGACCAAAGAGAGATGGGATCGGGAGTCGGTTATGCGAAGGGAAGGTATTAGCACCCCTACGCATCCGTCGTACTCGACGGGATCCACACTGAAAAGGATAGAAGAAAGGTTGCTAAACACTGCTCAAGAGAATGCACGCACACACACTAGAAGGAAACACAGATGGAAGAAGAGGGGGGAACGAGCTCACTAGGATATCGCATCCTATGCCTACGTATCTCATCTGGAATGAGAATCAGAGCTACCGTAGTTCGGCTCACGCACGCCAAACAAAACACACACACAAGAAACCGACTGCCAATCGCTGGGCTTACGTCAGACTCCACACAAACAGGCAAACACAGGAAACTGACTGCCAATCGCTGGACTTACGTCAGACTCCAAACAAACAAGAGGTTAACCGGACGCTGAGTCGTCAAAAGCAACAAAAAAGTTGAACAAACAAGCTAACAGGGAGTCTGGTACTCGAGTCTGCTAGCTGTCAAGCAAACACACACAAAAAGAAAAAGGGTGCCCGGAGAGATCTCGCACGATCTCCTGCCTACGTACCTCATCTGGTATGAGGATCAGGGCGACGTAGTTCCCCTATGGACGATCGATGTATCGTTGCTTCACTATACTAACGGCAGATTTTGAAGCATAGTCAACATCAATCATCCAAATCATACACACATGATGCCAAATTTAATTACTCGTTTATTCTTTGAGTCATTCTGTCTTTTAATCGTATTAATACAGAAAATAAATAGCTATCAGATGCATGGTTTCGTAAGTGGCTCTGATACTACTGAAGGAGAACTACGATCCAAAATGCAGCGGAAATTAAAAAATTTCTCCTTTAGTGATCCTTACGAATGGGCATGATCAGTGATAGAATTGTTACCTCTTGTGGCGATTGAAACCTTTGATGTAGATCTAAGGAGTGATCACGAACGTTGAATGGTAACAACGCCTCTACTCAGTCCACACGAACAGATTCCTTCAATCTCAGTACTGTCGCATTACGCGAAAAACAACCGGCGAAGAAAACGAAACAACAGAGCCGCCACCGTGCGTTATTTATCCCAAAAGAGGGAAAGGAAACGCTCGAAGTAAACCTGGAAAAGACATGGTCTCGTGACCAAAGAGAGATGGGATCGGGAGTCGGTTATGCGAAGGGAAGGTATTAGCACCCCTACGCATCCGTCGTACTCGACGGGATCCACACTCAAAAGGATAGAAGAAAGGTTGCTAAACACTGCTCAAGAGAATGCATGCACACACACTAGAAGGAAACACAGATGAAAGAAGAGGGGGGAACGAGCTCACTAGGATATCGCATCCTATGCCTACGTATCTCATCTGGAATGAGAATCAGAGCTACCGTAGTTCGGCTCACGCACGCCAAACAAAACACACACACAAGAAACCGACTGCCAATCGCTGGGCTTACGTCAGACTCCACACAAACAGGCAAACACAGGAAACTGACTGCCAATCGCTGGACTTACGTCAGACTCCAAACAAACAAGAGGTTAACCGGACGCTGAGTCGTCAAAAGCAACAAAAAAGTTGAACAAACAAGCTAACAGGGAGTCTGGTACTCGAGCCTGCTAGCTGTCAAGCAAACACACACAAAAAGAAAAAGGGTGCCCGGAGAGATCTCGCACGATCTCCTGCCTACGTACCTCATCTGGTATGAGGATCAGGGCAACGTAGTTCCCCTATGGACGATCGATGTATCGTTGCTTCACTATACTAACGGCAGATTTCGAAGCATAGTCAACATCAATCATCCAAATCATACACACATGATGCCAAATTTAATTACTCGTTTATTCTTTGAGTCATTCTGTCTTTTAATCGTATTAATACAGAAAATAAATAGCTATCAGATGCATGGTTTCGTAAGTGGCTCTGATACTACTGAAGGAGAACTACGATCCAAAATGCAGCGGAAATTAAAAAATTTCTCCTTTAGTGATCCTTACGAATGGGCATGATCAGTGATAGAATTGTTACCTCTTGTGGCGATTGAAACCTTTGATGTAGATCTAAGGAGTGATCACGAACGTTGAATGGTAACAACGCCTCTACTCAGTCCACACGAACAGATTCCTTCAATCTCAGTACTGTCGCATTACGCGAAAAACAACCGGCGAAGAAAACGAAACAACAGAGCCGCCACCGTGCGTTATTTATCCCAAAAGAGGGAAAGGAAACGCTCGAAGTAAACCTGGAAAAGACATGGTCTCGTGACCAAAGAGAGATGGGATCGGGAGTCGGTTATGCGAAGGGAAGGTATTAGCACCCCTACGCATTCGTCGTACTCGACGGGATCCACACTCAAAAGGATAGAAGAAAGGTTGCTAAACACTGCTCAAGAGAATGCATGCACACACACTAGAAGGAAACACAGATGGAAGAAGAGGGGGGAACGAGCTCACTAGGATATCGCATCCTATGCCTACGTATCTCATCTGGAATGAGAATCAGAGCTACCGTAGTTCGGCTCACGCACGCCAAACAAAACACACACACAAGAAACCGACTGCCAATCGCTGGGCTTACGTCAGACTCCACACAAACAGGCAAACACAGGAAACTGACTGCCAATCGCTGGACTTACGTCAGACTCCAAACAAACAAGAGGTTAACCGGACGCTGAGTCGTCAAAAGCAACAAAAAAGTTGAACAAACAAGCTAACAGGGAGTCTGGTACTCGAGCCTGCTAGCTGTCAAGCAAACACACACAAAAAGAAAAAGGGTGCCCGGAGAGATCTCGCACGATCTCCTGCCTACGTACCTCATCTGGTATGAGGATCAGGGCGACGTAGTTCCCCTGGACAGGAAAGAACTTCTAACCTAACCAGAGACTGGGAAATGACAAACTAGAAGGGAGACTGACTCGAGCCTAATAGTTATCATGTAAATTCACCATGGTCCTAGGTTGAGGTTTCTATCTAACTTGCACAGGGAGCAAGCTATCCTAAACAGCACAGTTAAACAACACAAGCACAATAAACAATCACACACACTATATGCAATCAATTGGGCTCATACAAGGTTAGGCTGTGAAACACAAGCCAACTGGAATCGGGTGTAGTTAGCTCTTAACCCTAACATTGAGAGTTAGGGTGAAGCATATGAAATGGGAAGTGAGGATAAGACCTCACAGCTCTTATCCCTGGCCTGGGAGAGCTTCAGACAAATGAAAGTGTGGGAGTTCAGAAAGTTGGAACTCTTCTCCACATATGACTGACACAACATAGATCTTGGGCTATTATCCATAATGCATCAACACAAGGTGTGTGAGCAAAGTGAATGACACACTGAGTAGCAGGAGATGGATTACACATCTCTTTTATCTGCCAATTGCCTCATAAGAGGACTTTTCCTGCTTGGCACAAAAATAAACAAACACAAGCATTGCCTCTTAAGGAGGGCTTCAGACAGGTGCCTGCCCACATAACAGGACAAGTCTTCCAGACTACATGAAGTCAGAGAATTATACCTCAATGGTTAAGCAACCAAGCAAAAGCAAGTTCAAAATGAACTTAAGCAACTTATGTACCTGTGGAAACATCAAACAAATCAGTACAACTATACAGACAAACAGACAATCATGAATATCAAACAGTCAAACCCAATGAGCAAAGGCGTAAGCCAACAAGTCAAACTCAAATGAGTTAACAACCCTACAAAACACACAAGGTTAGTAGTCAAAAGTAAACATCAAAGGCTCAAGTGATAGAGCACCAACAACTAAGGAACTTGAATGCTCAACCTGAAATCAAAGCTCAAACATAAGCAACTAACCACTAGGTCAAAGCCTAGGGTCAAAAATGGAGAAAAAATTTAAAACATAAGCTGAAAATTAACATGAATCAACTTCAAACACATCTTGAAACAATCCAAAAGGTCTCATCTCAATATCAATTACCAAATCCATTTCATGAACCAAATATGGCAAGGTACGCACATTGTGACCACATTGTGACATCAGAAGCAATAAATGCACATTAAATCAAAAATGATTCAAATAATCTTGGCAAAATTCATGAGTAAATAGGACATACAACATGATCATCACACAAAAAATTAGAGGCATTGGACATCATTAGGCATGGTAATCACATAGCATAAGTTAAGACAAGCACAACAAGCACATGTGTGACACCAATTGTCACACCAACTTAGCATAGGCATAAAACAGAGATGGATCATGGTAAAAACCTCAAACCAAAGCCAAAACAACATTCAACATGTCTAGAAATGGTGTGCAAAATTTCACAAGCATAGGATAATCCACAAGCATTTCATGATCAAATGAAATTCAAGGCAATGTAAAAGCTCACATATGACCATCCAGAATGAAAAATCTAAATTAAATCAGAAATGATCCCAAAAATTCCAAAAAAAATCATGCTCATTCACAACATTCATACCAAGCATCATACAAAAAATCAGGACATTTGGAATTCATTTGGCATGGAAAATTCATCAATCAAGTTGAACATCACAAGGTGTGACACAAATTGTCACACCTACCTTAACATGATCATAAAACAGCAATGGCACATGATAAAAATACCAAATCAACACCATAATTTCAAGACATGAGTCTAGTTTCAACATGTAAAATTTCAGAAGCATTGGATTAAAAATGAGCATTTCACAAATGATATAGCAAGGCAATGTCAAGAATGCATACATGTACACAAACCCTAGCACAAAAAAGTATCCAGCCAAGCACAATTTTTAAAATCATGATGATAAAAAAGTAGAGAGATCAAGGATCATAAAGCAAAAAACCTGGTATTTTTCAGAGCAATATTCAATTTGATATGATTTTTTAAAGATTGAAAATAAAATGAAATAAAATGTGACAATGGAAATGAATTAAAATGAAATAATAATTTGAAAATATTTGAATAAATGAAATTGGCGCCAGCAGCTAAACGCTGCCGTTCCATTTAATTGCTGGCCCAATCAGAAGCGTGCATGGGCTTCAGCATGCACCAATCACGTGCAAACCCTAAGCAAACCTAAGAGAACGCTTTTCCGTGGCAAAAATGGATCAAAAAAACTGTTGCCTAAAAACTGCATTTCATCTTCTTCAACAGCACGCGCGTGAACAGTGGAACATTCAAACATACCAAGAACAAATTCTCCAGAATTGGAAATTGAACATATCAACATGAAGATCCTTCAACATACATCACGAATCAACGCATGGCTAAGCTTAAATAATCATATCAAGATCAAATCGAGCAAAACTAATTTCACACATGAATCTTTAATCTAACATATCTCAGTGAATATTGCATGGATTTTAATGATTCGAAGCTCAGCATGACCACAACAACAAGATCTACAACAATAGCATAATGAATTTGAGAAAAGAGAGATTCGATTATGTCGCATCACGCGAAAAACCGGCGGGAAAAGAAAGAACAACAGAGCCGCCACCGTGCGTTATTTATCCCAAAAGAGGGAAAGGAAACGCTCAGAGTAAACCTAGGAAAGAACATGGTCTCGCGACCAAAGAGAATGGGTTCGGGAGTCGGTTATGCGAAGGGAAGGTATTAGCACCCCTACGCATCCGTAGTACTCTACGGGATCCACGCACAAAAGGAAAGAAAATGGTTGCTAAAACACTGCTCACACACACACACACACTGGCTGAAAGAGACAAAAGAAACTGACTGAAACTGACTCGGCAGGATATCGTATCCTGGGCCTACTTAGTCTATCAGGCATAGACATCAGAGTCGAAGTAGTTTGGACTGGGGAAACGACACATGCTCGCTAGGATATCGCATCCTATGCATACGTATCTTCTCGGACGAGAGAAGAATCAGAGCATTCGTAGCTCGGCTGACACGCACACAAACACAAACAAGGCAAAGGCAAACGTGGAGCCTGAATGCCAATTGCTGGACTTACATCAGCATCCGAACCAACAAACACACGCAGGAAACCAACTGCCAATCGCTGGACTTATGTCGGACTCCAACCAGAACACACACAAGGGTGGTTAAGACACAAAGGGTTGGAAAAGAAAAAGGGCGCCCGGAGAGATCAGCTCAATCTCCTGCCTACATACTTCATCTGGTGTGAAGATCAGGGCGATGTAGTTCCCCTACGCAGGGAAAAAGGACTAGCCTAACCAGATAACAGAGGGAGACACAACACTAGGGAGACTACGACTCGAGCCTAGATGTTGTCATGCAAAGTCAACCCTAAGTTAAGGTTTCTAGCTAAATGGCACAAGGGCCAACCTATCCTAAACATGACTTGCACAGGAAGCAAGCCACACACACACCAAACTTGCACAGGAAGCAAGGGTCTCGATTGCAACTAGGGCAAGAGAAAGGGAAGGTCTCAATCGCAACGAGGGCGAGAGAAGAGAAAGTCTCAATCGCAACGAGGGCGAGAGAAAAGAATTAGATGTTAGTGGTTAGTCAAACTCGACAAGACATCGCATCTCGTGCCTACGTATCTCATTTGAACATGAGAATCAGAGTTGCCGTAGTTCGGCTACGGAGGGAAAAAGGACTCGATTGCAACTAGGGCAAGAGAAAGGGAAAGTCTCAATCGCAACGAGGGCGAGAGAAAGGAAAAGGCTCGATCGCAACGAGGGCGAGAGAAAGGAAAAGTCTCGATCGCAACGAGGGCGAGAGAAAGGATCGCAACGAGGGCGAAAGCAAACAAGGATTAGTCTAAACTAAACCTAACTTGCACAGGAAGCAAGTCAAACAAACATACAAGCACAGATAGCACACACTATACACAAGCAAGTGGCTCAAACAAGGGTTAGGTTTTAGTCGAGGGGTCATATCAACCTCAACAAACAAACCTCTGGAACTGGGTAAGTGTGCTCTTAACCTTGACATTGAGAGCCAAGGTGAAGCAGATGAAAGGAGATGAGGGGTGTGCCTCATTGCTTCTATCCCTGGCCTGGGAGAGCATTTGACAAGAATGTGTGGGTTCAGAAAGTGGGAACCCTTCTACACATTTGATACTGACTCAACTGTGCAATTGCACAAGATCTTGGGTTTTTATCTGTAATGCATCAACACAGTGGTGTGAGCAAAACAGAAGACACACTGAATAGCAGGGGATAGGTTGCTTATCCCTTGGTTCTGCCAACAGCCTCTTCACTTAGGAGGTCTTTGACTCTGTACAAGGACAAATTAAACATACACAAGCATTGCCTCTTAAGGAGGACTTCAGACAGTTGCCTGGCCAAGTAGCAGGCCGGGTCTCCAAACTACATGAAGAGAGAGTAATTATACCTCAAAAGCAAATTGCTAAATAGCAAAGCAAGCAAACAAAGCAACTAAAGGGTACCTGAAAAAGTCAAACTAATCAGTAAACAGTCCAACAGTTTAAATCAAAAGGAAATGAATCAAACAGTTAAATCAGAGGGACCATTGTGCAAAGCACAAGACTCGAGTCACATGAGTCACACCTACAAAACAAAGGTTAGCACATGATATATAATCAGGCTCAATCAAATTGGCATGGTTTCTTTGAAGCACTATGCTTAACCTGAAACAAAAGCTCAATCATAAGTCCAAAAGACCACTAGGACAAGCCTAGGGTCAAAAACAAAAGGGAAAGTCAAAACAGCAAACAATAGTCAACCAAAGTCAAGTTCAAACATTTAGGAAGCAAGCACAATTGGTCACAAATTCATAACATGCATCATTGTCATTTCATAGACCAAAGAAGTCAAAACATGGCAAGAGGGAGCACACAAAAGGTCAACAGCAAGACCAAGCTCAAACCCAACATAATCAATTCCAAAAATTATGAAATAATTCATACTCAATCACAATCCATAACATAGCATGCATATGAAATTTCAGCTCAATTGGATCATGGGAAGATAGTCAAATAAAATCAGGAAGTCAACACATTTTCAAGTATGCACAAAGAAGTCAACAAAACATGTGTCATCTTCAAAAAATCATAACTAAATGAAAACAGATGAGAAATGGATGGGATCAACACCACTGCAAAGCTCAAGATGTCTAGTATGCACATATAAAATTTCATTGTCATACAATAAGATATGAGAATTTCCCAAATGAAATGGCAAGGCATGTCACACAAAGTCAACAATTGACTAGGCAGGGAAGAAAAATCACAAACAAATTGGGAATGGCTCAAATAATTCCAGGAAAAATCACACATCAACTAGACATACAAGAGATGGCTCATGCAAAATTTCACATTATTTGAAGGCCAGGAAGTATGTGAACAAAAATCAAGAAATTGCATAACATTGGTGTGACACAAATTGTCACACCCTACTTCAAAAAATCATATCTCACACACCACCTATGATAAATGCACAAACTTTACATCAAAATGAACATGAATGAGTGTAGAATAACCACAAAAAATTTCAGGGTCATTGGATGCATCATCACAATTTCACAAAAGAAATGGCAAAGGGTATCAAATAAGCATACATGAACAAAACCCTAGTACCATTTAAAATCCAGCCAACCAAAAATTCATTAAAAATCATGATAAAATAGTAGACATTCAACAGGACATGATGCAAAAAATTCCATGATTTTTGGATGAATAATGAAGATGTTATGAATTTTCAAAGTTGTGTAACAATTTGGGAATGAACATGAATACATAGCATGGAATAATGGTCAACCAAGTTGACCGAGTGGCACAAAGGTAAATATCGCCCTCACTAATCAAAACACACCGTTTCAGCCAGGCAAATGAAATGTTCTCATTGGTTGATGCCCAATGGAACAGTAACTCGTGTGGAAAATGCAAACAATCAACCAATCATGTTTCTGGGCAGATATTTTTTAGGGTTTGTATACAGCAACAATATTCTGTGTTCATCCTCATGGTTCATCATCATCAAACACGAAATTCAACAGCATCACACAAAAAAGCATGTCATTGGCATAGTGAACCTCATGCAACATCATGCAACAAACCAACACAGCTCATGCAAAATTCTGGATAAATCTAGGGTTTAAACTACAGGGTTTAGCAGTAGCAGGGCAGCATCATCTTCTTGCAAACATCATCAGTTGAGACTCATGGCAAACAGCATAGCAGTAATACAACAATGTTCATGCAACATCAAACAAACAATAATCCCAAACACGATTCATGGAAAATTCTGGGCAGAGCTAGGGTTTAAACACAACAGCAAAGCTTCATCACTAACATTCAATCACGAAAATTAAAATGCCCAGAACAAGAAATTAAGCATGGCAATGGCATCAGCAAACATCAGGCAGCATAAATCCATCAAGCATTAACATTAAATCGAGTTAACCAACAAGAAATCATGCAAAACAAAAATGTCCAACAAGCTTTAAACTCTGATTTCTCCTAGCATGGTTAATCATTTCAAATGATACAAGTTGCAATGGAATGAGCATACAAAGACCTATCTTAAACATGGTACAATTTGGTAAAAGGTGAAGGTCGAGCTCTTACTTGATTTTGAAGAAAAGTGTGGAGCAAGTGTTGTTTTGATGATACAGCTCGAAACAGATGCTCACAATGTTTTGTAATGAAGGAATCTTGAAGCTATTTGGCTCAGCAAAGCTTGGAACTCTTCAAATCTCGTTTCACCATTGGAGGTCCATGAAGAAGACAGGACATGGAAGGGTCTGCACAGGTGTGGTTTGATGGTTCAAAAGAGCTCCAAATGTTGTCCAGGTGAAGAAAGAATCGAGGGCTCCTCGTGGTCTTTGAAGATTTTGAGCAGAAATGCCAAGTGTGAAAAAATGCAATTGAGAGAGCATGAGAGTTTCTGTGCGTGTATGGCTGCTGCTCTAGGGTTGAGAAATGGCAGAAAATGAGGTTAAATACCTCTGTTTAAGGTTCCCAAATGATGTGCTAAGCTGGTTTTGTTTTAATGAAGTGATTTGCACCATTTGCTAATTTTGCACATGTGGAAGTGGAGGTGTGGTGTTGCACGATTTTGGGCTTCAAAACAGGCTGCAAATGACCATTATATTTGCTGTTTTATGTCTGCTCATGAAGTGTTAACAAGGATTTACTCCAATGAAGCCATTTGCCAAATTTACTAATTTTGACCAAGTTGGCAAGGAGGTGCATGGTCTGCCCGAGTTTGGGCCTCAAGCAAGTGTCAAATGTCATTCTAAACAAACTCCAATTGGCCAAAATGAGTAAAAATCAATAAATCAAAAAGTCAACTTTTGGTCAAACTTGAATTTTAAATGGAACAAGTCAAAAAATGCCATTTTGATTGGCAAGATTTTGGTTCATGAAATTTATATTTTTGGAAAGAGGAGATCAAATGTGGTTTGTAGGAAAAAAAACCCCACCAAAATTGGCCAAATGGTTTGAGAGATATGGCCCTTTGAAGTTCAAGATTTTGTGAAAATGATTTGATCATATCTTGACAACCATACATGGGAATTGAGAGTTCTTGGACTTTTTGGAAATGGGAGAACAAGAGCTTCAACTTTCATGTTGGGAAAAAATTCATTTGAAGCTTGTATCATGATGTAAGTTTGGGATCAAGAAGTTTCCATTTTTGGCAGTTAAAATTACAGGTCCAGTTTCTATTTTTGGAAATTTTCTGATTGGCTTCAAATTCTTCAATGATGTTATTTGCCATGATATATGAGGCCTATTGGGACATGAATAAGCTCTCTCAAACCAAATCCATCCATCAAAACCAATGAAATCAACCACAGTTGACCAACTTTGACTTTCTAGGGTTTCTGACTGACTGGGCATGGACTGGTGACCTCTGAGCCTCCAATCTTTGACTTAAACACTTCAAATGGACCTCCAAGTCATGTGAACATGTTGGACCAACCCTAGGGCCTTGGCTCCTTGAGAAACACACTTGCTTGCTTGGTTGACTGACCTCCTGATCAGTTTGACCTAATTTCTTGATTTGCTTGCACTTGAGGCAACTGGGACAATGCAATGCTATGCAAATGGACCATGATATGCTATGACCTAATATGAAATGGTATGTACAATGGTAGGTGCAAATTTGAGGTGCTACAGCTGCCCCTATTCAATCAGCTGGGAACCCGAACGGATGATAGCAATGGCTGTCAGACTTTCAGGGTAAACAGGGATTGAATACAAAAGAACCGTAGAAATTTGCACCGACTGGATATGATACAAGGAAAACCATGTCATTTACCGATGACAACTGCATGACAACTTCAGAAAAGTGAAACCATTTACCGATGGTTGGAAAACTGGAGACTTGATATTTACCGATATCAACTTCAGCAAGACCATTTACCGATGGCTGCTGGGAAAACAAACTTCTGAAAAACAAACCATTTACCGATGGTTAAAACTGGGACCTTGATATTTACCGATATCAACTTCAGCAAGATCATTTACCGATGGTTGCTGGGAAACAGATTTGATGCTGAACGGAAGCAAGACCATTTACCGATGGTGGCTTCAAAGAAACTTGACATTTACCGATGTCAACTTCAACAAGGCCATTTACCGATGGCTACTGCAACTGGGAACTCGATATTTACCGATATCGAAGAAAACTGGGCCATTTACCGATGGCATCTCCACTTGGGGAGGAACAAAATCTTTGTGGTGATACCAGACAAGACGTTTACCGACGACTTCTGGGGATTTTGGTTATATTAACAAGAGGACAAAGAATGACCAGACATTTACCGATGACTGGGATGAGACTCGATGTTTACCGACATCGAAAGATGATGTTTACCGACATCAAAGAGAATGACCAGACATTTACCGATGACTGGGAATAAGGAATTTTATTGGGAAGAGACAAACAAATATTTGCAACTGGAAACCAGATAGGACATTTACAGATGACTCTACTGGGGATTTTTGTTGGGGACTATCAGACATTTACCGATGACTGAAGGAACTCGATGTTTACCGACACCGAAACAATGGCGTTTACCGACACCAAAAATTGACCAGACATTGACTGATGACTGGGTGAGGCTCGATGTTTACCGACACCGAAAGATGATGTTTACCGACATCAAAAAGAAATGACCAGACATTTACCGATGACTGGGGATGAAACTCGATGTTTACCGACATCGAAAGATGATGTTTACCGACATCAAAAGAAAACCAGACACTTACGCATGACTGGAAATCACCGAAGGATGGTGTTTACCGACACCAAAGAAGACCAGACACTTACGCATGACTGGAAATCACCGAAGGATGGTGTTTACCGACACCAAAGAAGACCAGACACTTACGCATGACTGGAAATCACCGAAGGATGGTGTTTACCGACACCAAAGAAGACCAGACACTTACGCATGACTGGAAATCACCGAAGGATGGTGTTTACCGACACCAAAGAAACAACACACGCGGGTGCTGACGGGATACTGACATCCACAAGATGACAGGGCAAGGCTGAACACTTGCAGGGGGTCTCACTGGGGAACAAGGTCACGACAGCGAGCAAACAGGAAGGAACACCAAGGATACCAGGTTGTAGGTATGAAACGGGTGACCGACCAAACGTGAATTGGTTTGTGTTCCAAAACACTCAACATCCTGAAGAGGGCTAGAAAAGCAGTCTTGTTAGAGGATGAACATTCAATTCCACAAGGAATACGAATCTTACTCTGCTGGAAATAACAATCGAAAGATTGACCAAAGAGTGCATGAGATATATTATCTATAGCCGTCAGAACGTAGATAATACACTCGCATGGAAGATTATCCATAACCGGGTTATAGGTTGTTAAATGGATAAACGACCGAAAAGAAAGGCATCAGTACCAGGACTAGGTATGCAAAGATGACCAATCAAAAGAGGATAAAGTTGCTAACTCGGAGCAAGTATCCAAAAAGAAGGTGAAGACCCAATGGGGACAATACTGCTTGATCAAGGCAAGTGTCCAGAGGGGAAAAGAATACCAATACCGCAAAGAGGGGATTACATCTACCGGTTTGTAGGCAGAAAACCACGGAAAAGTAACCAGTCATCGATAGGATGAGCACAAAGGGTTAACTCCAACAAGGGGATGAAAGTGGGATTTTACAACTACCAGCTAGTGGGTAGAAAACCACAAAGATAGGACTTACAGCTACCGGTTTGTAGGTAGAAGCCAATGGAAAAGTAACCAGTCATCATCGGGATGAGCACACAGGGTTAACTCCAACAAGGGGATGAAAGTGGGATTTTACAACTACCAGCTTGTGGGTAGAAAACCATAAAGAAAGGACTTACAGCTACCGGTTCGTAGGTAGAGGCCAATGGAAAAGTAACCAGTCATCATCGGGATGAGCACAAAGGGTTAACTCCACCAAGGGGAGAATGTGGGATTTTACAACTACCAGCTAGTGGGTAGAAAACCATAAAGAAAGGACTTACAGCTACCGGTTCGTAGGTAGAAGCCAATGGAAAAGTAACCAGTCATCATCGGGATGAGCACAAAGGGTTAACTTCACCAAGGGGAGGAATGTGGGATTTTACAACTACCAGCTAGTGGGTAGAAAACCACAAAGATAGGACTTACAGCTACCGGTTCGTAGGTAGAAGCCAATGGAAAAGTAACCAGTCATCATCGGGATGAGCACAAAGGGTTAACTTCACCAAGGGGAGAATGTGGGATTTTACAACTACCAGCTAGTGGGTAGAAAACCATAAAGAAAGGACTTACAGCTACCGGTTCGTAGGTAGAGGCCAATAATTCCGCTGAGGATAAGATGAATGAGTGCCGATTAGTGAGCAACTATTCATTCATACCACAGGGAAGGACAAGAGACAGTCAATAGGAAGCCAATTTAGGATTGATCCAAAAAGGCAAACTGAATCAAGACTCATCCTAATGAGGAAAGAACTCAATAGGGAAAACCCATCCCGTTAGGGAGGGAACGGAAGCAACCGTCATCCACGAGGATCTAACTCAGTGGGGAACACAGAAGGAAATGGTAGACACTTTCTGCTTATGGGGTAGACTCTACATGGAGAGATCAGACACACCCACATCTGTTTAAGGAAAAATCTACTGGAGAGATCTGTATTACCAAATAGCAGAAGGCAAACATCAACAGATACACGGCAACAGCTGCATCATGAGTATCCAAATGCTATGATTATGCATGTATGCATTCTACCTAAAATGTATGATGAATGCTGACAAACAGACATGCTCAAACCACAGGTCCGGGAATCGATCATCCGGAGAGCAAAACCAAAGTCACCAGAGATCCAAGAAAATCCACTGGAGACTGGGACAATAGGGAACAATCATCATCCTGCAGGGGAGGAAGGCCACCAGAGGCTTCCGGAGGGATCGTCGGTCACAACCGGAGAACAGAGTTCAACATACTGGCGGACGCGCCACAACAACTCATGCTGGAAATCAGAGATACCAAGGAGCAACCAGATCTCTGATGAGGGTAGATAGGCATAGAGAAAGCTCATCATGCCAACAACTCCGCTCGGGGATCCATCTGAGGGCATGACATAGTACTGGGATGTCGATCCTCCAAATACTGAATCTTCCAAGAAAAGCACCCATGCTGGGGGGAGATGAAGACTGCTCTGCTGGAGAGGCGAAAGTTGAAGTCTTCAGTAAACACTCTGCTAGGGGAGCTGCCCCACAATAATGTCCGAAACAGCAAACTTGCTGGGGATGCCCCACGATAGGGCTCAAACAGCACTCTACTGGGGATGCCCCATAATAGAGCTAACAGGGATTTGGAGGAAGAATCTGTACTGCCGGGAACATGAAGATGAATAACTTCAAACGACACTGCATCGGGCAACTTCACTGAGGAGAGACCATACGAGGTTCTGCAGGACAAAGATACAGTCATGCTCGAGATACGAACAATTGTCTTACCTGTTGGTAATCATACCACCCCCGGGAGAGCACTGTGGGTCTCCTAAGTATCCTTCCATCATTGTGAATGTTCACTTTGTTTAAGAACAATTTTTTTTGAAAAATTTGTTTATTTTGAAAACAATGATACTTTATCAATTAAAACATGCAAAACGTTTGTTGAGTTGAAACAAATAAGAGTGCAAATAATTGGGTAAAAGCTCAAATAGATGTAATGGAATGGTAGTCTGCAAAGGGCGAGACTCCATAGATCTGTACAAGTTTGAAATCGGTGATGTATATTGGAGAGGGCTACATTGAACATAATGACCTTTCCTCTACCATTCTGAATTTTTGATGTATTCAAAGCTTCAGTCGACGACGAATCGAGAATTCCTGACGGATGACAGATATAGAGCACAGTCTTGTCAAGATGCAGTTACTTGCCAAATCCCTAATTTTTGCCTAGATTGCCCCAGTGTGAGGTGATCAATCCAGCGGGATGCAAATTCTTTCTTTTTTTCAATGTCTCTAACTTTTGCCTGGATCGCCCTTTCGGGTTTTCAATCCACCGAGACGCTCCTTTTTGCCTAAGTCGCCCTTTGGGGTGTTCGACTTAGCGAGCTGTTTGCTTTTTTCCTTTAGGCGAAATATTTCTTGACTGCATCGGGAATTCACAGGACGAGTGAACTTCTTCATCCATTGTAGTAAGTGTCAGAACACTGCCTGAAGAGGCTCTCTTGACAACATATGGACATTCATAGCTTGGGGGGTTCACTTGCCCCTGGAATCTGGCACGAAAGACAAGACTTTCTTGAGCACAGGGTCACCTTCTCGGAACACACGATACTTGACCTTCTTGTCGAATGCTTTTTCACTCTCTGCTGATATGACTGACCATGACACATGGCAGTTGATCTTTTGGTTCTTTCCGTCGAATTCAGCATTAGTCAACTTGGGACTTTGAGGGTGCTATCTTCTTTTGTTTTCTTTTGATTTTGCTTTTGATTTCTTTTGATTTTGCACCCTCTCTTTCTTTGTTTTTTTTTTTTTTTTTTTTTTTTGATAATGCCCCAGTTGGCTGTTCTGCTGATTCTCGAGATGCAGCTGAGTAATCTTCTTTTTCTTGCTCAAGAAGTCGGGAAATCTCGTCAGGAATCCATTCAACATCATCTTCTTCCGCTTCGAATACAGGGAATTCAAAATTGGGAGATGACGTCCGATCATTATGCTCAATGGGTTTGAGAAACAACCTGCATAAAGATTTTGATATGAAAAGCTCTTTGAAAATCAAACAAGACAATCGTTATGCAGATGAAAAGATTGCTTTTATTCTTGTTTTTTAAAGGTTTTTTTGTGATCACCAATTTCATGCAAAAAGCGAAAAGGGAAAACAAATGGAAAAACAAATGTTTAACATGAATTTATTTGAATGAAAATATCATTGCACAAAATGCTGCCAACAATGTCATCACTTCTCCTTTTGGCATGGGAGAAGGGTTTTTAAACAAAGTGATTGTTACTCCGACTTAATGAACAACCGTAGGAACGCCCACAGTGACCCAATTGTGATAGATCCCACTGGGGATGACAACCGTCAGTATCTTTTGCATCAGTGTCATGAACCGGACCATGTTTGCCCTCATTTCGGCCAATTCTGCTTGAACCTGATCCATACTCCTCTGTTGATTCAATCTGGTTGAGTAGCGGTGCGGACGATGATCAGCAATCCTCTCTCAGTCAAAACCCAAAGTGAGAAGTCTCTCCCAAGCATGTCTGTAATGCAAGGATGATATGTACATGATATGCATGATGCGGATGCGGATGCTATTTTATCATGAATGATCCTGATAAAGGATATGCGTATGCGAGTTAACTTTTTTCTTTTTTCATGCACTATTATTTTTTTGAAAATAAACATGCTATGATGCAAATAATGGAGCCAAGACTGGCAGTCTGTGCGTCTCAAGGCACAGGGTCAAGGCTGAGGCTTGAATTCTGAACCACACTCATCTGAAACCCAAAGTCAATCTGATCAACTGGCATCTGAACCCATGTCTGGAGAACTGAGTCACCATCTGAGCGAGTACCCTCAAATTCAGCCCAGGGATCCGAAATAAACGGAACCCTCTGATCAATACCAGGGTCAAACCTCCGGCGTCCAGAAATATAACTCGTAGTCACCATCAGTACCAGGAGTCACCAACTGTACCTGTTAAAATGATCAATCCCGCCCCGCTCACGGGTGTCATCTAGGCCAGGGTAAGGTCGAGAGAAACGCAGCATAAATAACCTTTCGCAGAATATCATCCTGTGCACACCCGATGTATGCACCGATAATATCCCACCAGGGTCTGAACTGCTCGTGATATCAATGTTCCGCTAAGTGGCGCAATACCACCCGCTTCCCACGAATCACTCTATTCCTAGGTTTCCTAGATTTCACTCATGGTCTGGGTATTGGACCTTTTACCTCAACTGACTCCCCCCCACACAAAGAAAACAAACAACCAGCCAGACAGCAACAAATGATGAATATGAATGCAAACATTAATGCACACAATCAATGCAATCAATAAATGTACATATATACAATGAATGCAATAAAATACAACAAGCAGAAAGCAACCAAAACCCTAATCCTAGAGAGCGCTAGGAGAGACTCGCTCAGGGAAGATGGACCAGCACAGGTCAACTTCTCTTATCCCCAGCAGAGTCGTCAGCTGTCGCATCACGCGAAAAACGGCGGGAAAAGAAAGAACAACAGAGCCGCCACCGTGCGTTATTTATCCCAAAAGAGGGAAAGGAAACGCTCAGAGTAAACCTAGGAAAGAACATGGTCTCGCGACCAAAGAGAATGGGTTCGGGAGTCGGTTATGCGAAGGGAAGGTATTAGCACCCCTACGCATCCGTAGTACTCTACGGGATCCACGCACAAAAGGAAAGAAAATGGTTGCTAAAACACTGCTCACACACACACACACACTGGCTGAAAGAGACAAAAGAAACTGACTGAAACTGACTCGGCAGGATATCGTATCCTGGGCCTACTTAGTCTATCAGGCATAGACATCAGAGTCGAAGTAGTTCGGACTGGGGAAACGACACATGCTCGCTAGGATATCGCATCCTATGCATACGTATCTTCTCGGACGAGAGAAGAATCAGAGCATTCGTAGCTCGGCTGACACGCACACAAACACAAACAAGGCAAAGGCAAACGTGGAGCCTGAATGCCAATTGCTGGACTTACATCAGCATCCGAACCAACAAACACACGCAGGAAACCAACTGCCAATCGCTGGACTTATGTCGGACTCCAACCAGAACACACACAAGGGTGGTTAAGACACAAAGGGTTGGAAAAGAAAAAGGGCGCCCGGAGAGATCAGCTCAATCTCCTGCCTACATACTTCATCTGGTGTGAAGATCAGGGCGATGTAGTTCCCCTACGCAGGGAAAAAGGACTAGCCTAACCAGATAACAGAGGGAGACACAACACTAGGGAGACTACGACTCGAGCCTAGATGTTGTCATGCAAAGTCAACCCTAAGTTAAGGTTTCTAGCTAAATGGCACAAGGGCCAACCTATCCTAAACATGACTTGCACAGGAAGCAAGCCACACACACACCAAACTTGCACAGGAAGCAAGGGTCTCGATTGCAACTAGGGCAAGAGAAAGGGAAGGTCTCAATCGCAACGAGGGCGAGAGAAGAGAAAGTCTCAATCGCAACGAGGGCGAGAGAAAAGAATTAGATGTTAGTGGTTAGTCAAACTCGATAAGACATCGCATCTCGTGCCTACGTATCTCATCTGAACATGAGAATCAGAGTTGCCGTAGTTCGGCTACGGAGGGAAAAAGGACTCGATTGCAACTAGGGCAAGATAAAGGGAAAGTCTCAATCGCAACGAGGGCGAGAGAAAGGAAAAGGCTCGATCGCAACGAGGGCGAGAGAAAGGAAAAGTCTCGATCGCAACGAGGGCGAGAGAAAGGATCGCAACGAGGGCGAAAGCAAACAAGGATTAGTCTAAACTAAACCTAACTTGCACAGGAAGCAAGTCAAACAAACATACAAGCACAGATAGCACACACTATACACAAGCAAGTGGCTCAAACAAGGGTTAGGTTTTAGTCGAGGGGTCATATCAACCTCAACAAACAAACCTCTGGAACTGGGTAAGTGTGCTCTTAACCTTGACATTGAGAGCCAAGGTGAAGCAGATGAAAGGAGATGAGGGGTGTGCCTCATTGCTTCTATCCCTGGCCTGGGAGAGCATTTGACAAGAATGTGTGGGTTCAGAAAGTGGGAACCCTTCTACACATTTGATACTGACTCAACTGTGCAATTGCACAAGATCTTGGGTTTTTATCTGTAATGCATCAACACAGTGGTGTGAGCAAAACAGAAGACACACTGAATAGCAGGGGATAGGTTGCTTATCCCTTGGTTCTGCCAACTGCCTCTTCACTTAGGAGGTCTTTGACTCTGTACAAGGACAAATTAAACATACACAAGCATTGCCTCTTAAGGAGGACTTCAGACAGTTGCCTGGCCAAGTAGCAGGCCGGGTCTCCAAACTATATGAAGAGAGAGTAATTATACCTCAAAAGCAAATTGCTAAATAGCAAAGCAAGCAAACAAAGCAACTAAAGGGTACCTGAAAAAGTCAAACTAATCAGTAAACAGTCCAACAGTTTAAATCAAAAGGAAATGAATCAAACAGTTAAATCAGAGGGACCATTGTGCAAAGCACAAGACTCGAGTCACATGAGTCACACCTACAAAACAAAGGTTAGCACATGATATATAATCAGGCTCAATCAAATTGGCATGGTTTCTTTGAAGCACTATGCTTAACCTGAAACAAAAGCTCAATCATAAGTCCAAAAGACCACTAGGACAAGCCTAGGGTCAAAAACAAAAGGGAAAGTCAAAACAGCAAACAATAGTCAACCAAAGTCAAGTTCAAACATTTAGGAAGCAAGCACAATTGGTCACAAATTCATAACATGCATCATTGTCATTTCATAGACCAAAGAAGTCAAAACATGGCAAGAGGGAGCACACAAAAGGTCAACAGCAAGACCAAGCTCAAACCCAAACATAATCAATTCCAAAAATTATGAAATAATTCATACTCAATCACAATCCATAACATAGCATGCATATGAAATTTCAGCTCAATTGGATCATGGGAAGATAGTCAAATAAAATCAGGAAGTCAACACATTTTCAAGTATGCACAAAGAAGTCAACAAAACATGTGTCATCTTCAAAAAATCATAACTAAATGAAAACAGATGAGAAATGGATGGGATCAACACCACTGCAAAGCTCAAGATGTCTAGTATGCACATATAAAATTTCATTGTCATACAATAAGATATGAGAATTTCCCAAATGAAATGGCAAGGCATGTCACACAAAGTCAACAATTGACTAGGCAGGGAAGAAAAATCACAAACAAATTGGGAATGGCTCAAATAATTCCAGGAAAAATCACACATCAACTAGACATACAAGAGATGGCTCATGCAAAATTTCACATTATTTGAAGGCCAGGAAGTATGTGAACAAAAATCAAGAAATTGCATAACATTGGTGTGACACAAATTGTCACACCCTACTTCAAAAAATCATATCTCACACACCACCTATGATAAATGCACAAACTTTACATCAAAATGAACATGAATGAGTGTAGAATAACCACAAAAAATTTCAGGGTCATTGGATGCATCATCACAATTTCACAAAAGAAATGGCAAAGGGTATCAAATAAGCATACATGAACAAAACCCTAGTACCATTTAAAATCCAGCCAACCAAAAATTCATTAAAAATCATGATAAAATAGTAGACATTCAACAGGACATGATGCAAAAAATTCCATGATTTTTGGATGAATAATGAAGATGTTATGAATTTTCAAAGTTGTGTAACAATTTGGGAATGAACATGAATACATAGCATGGAATAATGGTCAACCAAGTTGACCGAGTGGCACAAAGGTAAATATCGCCCTCACTAATCAAAACACACCGTTTCAGCCAGGCAAATGAAATGTTCTCATTGGTTGATGCCCAATGGAACAGTAACTCGTGTGGAAAATGCAAACAATCAACCAATCATGTTTCTGGGCAGATATTTTTTAGGGTTTGTATACAGCAACAATATTTTGTGTTCATCCTCATGGTTCATCATCATCAAACACGAAATTCAACAGCATCACACAAAAAGCATGTCATTGGCATAGTGAACCTCATGCAACATCATGCAACAAACCAACACAGCTCATGCAAAATTCTGGATAAATCTAGGGTTTAAACTACAGGGTTTAGCAGTAGCAGGGCAGCATCATCTTCTTGCAAACATCATCAGTTGAGACTCATGGCAAACAGCATAGCAGTAATACAACAATGTTCATGCAACATCAAACAAACAATAATCCCAAACACGATTCATGGAAAATTCTGGGCAGAGCTAGGGTTTAAACACAACAGCAAAGCTTCATCACTAACATTCAATCACGAAAATTAAAATGCCCAGAACAAGAAATTAAGCATGGCAATGGCATCAGCAAACATCAGGCAGCATAAATCCATCAAGCATTAACATTAAATCGAGTTAACCAACAAGAAATCATGCAAAACAAAAATGTCCAACAAGCTTTAAACTCTGATTTCTCCTAGCATGGTTAATCATTTCAAATGATACAAGTTGCAATGGAATGAGCATACAAAGACCTATCTTAAACATGGTACAATTTGGTAAAAGGTGAAGGTCGAGCTCTTACTTGATTTTGAAGAAAAGTGTGGAGCAAGTGTTGTTTTGATGATACAGCTCGAAACAGATGCTCACAATGTTTTGTAATGAAGGAATCTTGAAGCTATTTGGCTCAGCAAAGCTTGGAACTCTTCAAATCTCGTTTCACCATTGGAGGTCCATGAAGAAGACAGGACATGGAAGGGTCTGCACAGGTGTGGTTTGATGGTTCAAAAGAGCTCCAAATGTTGTCCAGGTGAAGAAAGAATCGAGGGCTCCTCGTGGTCTTTGAAGATTTTGAGCAGAAATGCCAAGTGTGAAAAAATGCAATTGAGAGAGCATGAGAGTTTCTGTGCGTGTATGGCTGCTGCTCTAGGGTTGAGAAATGACAGAAAATGAGGTTAAATACCTCTGTTTAAGGTTCCCAAATGATGTGCTAAGCTG
This sequence comes from Lathyrus oleraceus, assembly GCF_024323335.1. Taxonomy (NCBI): domain Eukaryota; kingdom Viridiplantae; phylum Streptophyta; class Magnoliopsida; order Fabales; family Fabaceae; genus Lathyrus; species Lathyrus oleraceus. The sequence goes on from NC_066585.1 coordinate 202,841,213, forward strand.
GTTTTGTTTTAATGAAGTGATTTGCACCATTTGCTAATTTTGCACATGTGGAAGTGGAGGTGTGGTGTTGCACGATTTTGGGCTTCAAAACAGGCTGCAAATGACCATTATATTTGTTGTTTTATGTCTGCTCATGAAGTGTTAACAAGGATTTACTCCAATGAAGCCATTTGCCAAATTTACTAATTTTGACCAAGTTGGCAAGGAGGTGCATGGTCTGCCCGAGTTTGGGCCTCAAGCAAGTGTCAAATGTCATTCTAAACAAACTCCAATTGGCCAAAATGAGTAAAAATCAATAAATCAAAAAGTCAACTTTTGGTCAAACTTGAATTTTAAATGGAACAAGTCAAAAAATGCCATTTTGATTGGCAAGATTTTGGTTCATGAAATTTATATTTTTGGAAAGAGGAGATCAAATGTGGTTTGTAGGAAAAAAACCCCACCAAAATTGGCCAAATGGTTTGAGAGATATGGCCCTTTGAAGTTCAAGATTTTGTGAAAATGATTTGATCATATCTTGACAACCATACATGGGAATTGAGAGTTCTTGGACTTTTTGGAAATGGGAGAACAAGAGCTTCAACTTTCATGTTGGGAAAAAATTCATTTGAAGCTTGTATCATGATGTAAGTTTGGGATCAAGAAGTTTCCATTTTTGGCAGTTAAAATTACAGGTCCAGTTTCTATTTTTGGAAATTTTCTGATTGGCTTCAAATTCTTCAATGATGTTATTTGCCATGATATATGAGGCCTATTGGGACATGAATAAGCTCTCTCAAACCAAATCCATCCATCAAAACCAATGAAATCAACCACAGTTGACCAACTTTGACTTTCTAGGGTTTCTGACTGACTGGGCATGGACTGGTGACCTCTGAGCCTCCAATCTTTGACTTAAACACTTCAAATGGACCTCCAAGTCATGTGAACATGTTGGACCAACCCTAGGGCCTTGGCTCCTTGAGAAACACACTTGCTTGCTTGGTTGACTGACCTCCTGATCAGTTTGACCTAATTTCTTGATTTGCTTGCACTTGAGGCAACTGGGACAATGCAATGCTATGCAAATGGACCATGATATGCTATGACCTAATATGAAATGGTATGTACAATGGTAGGTGCAAATTTGAGGTGCTACAGCTGCCCTATTCAATCAGCTGGGAACCCGAACGGATGATAGCAATGGCTGTCAGACTTTCAGGGTAAACAGGGATTGAATACAAAAGAACCGTAGAAATTTGCACCGACTGGATATGATACAAGGAAAACCATGTCATTTACCGATGACAACTGCATGACAACTTCAGAAAAGTGAAACCATTTACCGATGGTTGGAAAACTGGAGACTTGATATTTACCGATATCAACTTCAGCAAGACCATTTACCGATGGCTGCTGGGAAAACAAACTTCTGAAAAACAAACCATTTACCGATGGTTAAAACTGGGACCTTGATATTTACCGATATCAACTTCAGCAAGATCATTTACCGATGGTTGCTGGGAAACAGATTTGATGCTGAACGGAAGCAAGACCATTTACCGATGGTGGCTTCAAAGAAACTTGACATTTACCGATGTCAACTTCAACAAGGCCATTTACCGATGGCTACTGCAACTGGGAACTCGATATTTACCGATATCGAAGAAAACTGGGCCATTTACCGATGGCATCTCCACTTGGGGAGGAACAAAATCTTTGTGGTGATACCAGACAAGACGTTTACCGACGACTTCTGGGGATTTTGGTTATATTAACAAGAGGACAAAGAATGACCAGACATTTACCGATGACTGGGATGAGACTCGATGTTTACCGACATCGAAAGATGATGTTTACCGACATCAAAGAGAATGACCAGACATTTACCGATGACTGGGAATAAGGAATTTTATTGGAAGAGACAAACAAATATTTGCAACTGGAAACCAGATAGGACATTTACAGATGACTCTACTGGGGATTTTTGTTGGGGACTATCAGACATTTACCGATGACTGAAGGAACTCGATGTTTACCGACACCGAAACAATGGCGTTTACCGACACCAAAAAATGACCAGACATTGACTGATGACTGGGTGAGGCTCGATGTTTACCGACACCGAAAGATGATGTTTACCGACATCAAAAAGAAATGACCAGACATTTACCGATGACTGGGGATGAAACTCGATGTTTACCGACATCGAAAGATGATGTTTACCGACATCAAAAGAAAACCATACACTTACGCATGACTGGAAATCACCGAAGGATGGTGTTTACCGACACCAAAGAAGACCAGACACTTACGCATGACTGGAAATCACCGAAGGATGGTGTTTACCGACACCAAAGAAGACCAGACACTTACGCATGACTGGAAATCACCGAAGGATGGTGTTTACCGACACCAAAGAAGACCAGACACTTACGCATGACTGGAAATCACCGAAGGATGGTGTTTACCGACACCAAAGAAACAACACACGCGGGTGCTGACGGGATACTGACATCCACAAGATGACAGGGCAAGGCTGAACACTTGCAGGGGGTCTCACTGGGGAACAAGGTCACGACAGCGAGCAAACAGGAAGGAACACCAAGGATACCAGGTTGTAGGTATGAAACGGGTGACCGACCAAACGTGAATTGGTTTGTGTTCCAAAACACTCAACATCCTGAAGAGGGCTAGAAAAGCAGTCTTGTTAGAGGATGAACATTCAATTCCACAAGGAATACGAATCTTACTCTGCTGGAAATAACAATCGAAAGATTGACCAAAGAGTGCATGAGATATATTATCTATAGCCGTCAGAACGTAGATAATACACTCGCATGGAAGATTATCCATAACCGGGTTATAGGTTGTTAAATGGATAAACGACCGAAAAGAAAGGCATCAGTACCAGGACTAGGTATGCAAAGATGACCAATCAAAAGAGGATAAAGTTGCTAACTCGGAGCAAGTATCCAAAAAGAAGGTGAAGACCCAATGGGGACAATACTGCTTGATCAAGGCAAGTGTCCAGAGGGGAAAAGAATACCAATACCGCAAAGAGGGGATTACATCTACCGGTTTGTAGGCAGAAAACCACGGAAAAGTAACCAGTCATCGATAGGATGAGCACAAAGGGTTAACTCCAACAAGGGGATGAAAGTGGGATTTTACAACTACCAGCTAGTGGGTAGAAAACCACAAAGATAGGACTTACAGCTACCGGTTTGTAGGTAGAAGCCAATGGAAAAGTAACCAGTCATCATCGGGATGAGCACACAGGGTTAACTCCAACAAGGGGATGAAAGTGGGATTTTACAACTACCAGCTTGTGGGTAGAAAACCATAAAGAAAGGACTTACAGCTACCGGTTCGTAGGTAGAGGCCAATGGAAAAGTAACCAGTCATCATCGGGATGAGCACAAAGGGTTAACTCCACCAAGGGGAGAATGTGGGATTTTACAACTACCAGCTAGTGGGTAGAAAACCATAAAGAAAGGACTTACAGCTACCGGTTCGTAGGTAGAAGCCAATGGAAAAGTAACCAGTCATCATCGGGATGAGCACAAAGGGTTAACTTCACCAAGGGGAGGAATGTGGGATTTTACAACTACCAGCTAGTGGGTAGAAAACCACAAAGATAGGACTTACAGCTACCGGTTCGTAGGTAGAAGCCAATGGAAAAGTAACCAGTCATCATCGGGATGAGCACAAAGGGTTAACTTCACCAAGGGGAGAATGTGGGATTTTACAACTACCAGCTAGTGGGTAGAAAACCATAAAGAAAGGACTTACAGCTACCGGTTCGTAGGTAGAGGCCAATAATTCCGCTGAGGATAAGATGAATGAGTGCCGATTAGTGAGCAACTATTCATTCATACCACAGGGAAGGACAAGAGACAGTCAATAGGAAGCCAATTTAGGATTGATCCAAAAAGGCAAACTGAATCAAGACTCATCCTAATGAGGAAAGAACTCAATAGGGAAAACCCATCCCGTTAGGGAGGGAACGGAAGCAACCGTCATCCACGAGGATCTAACTCAGTGGGGAACACAGAAGGAAATGGTAGACACTTTCTGCTTATGGGGTAGACTCTACATGGAGAGATCAGACACACCCACATCTGTTTAAGGAAAAATCTACTGGAGAGATCTGTATTACCAAATAGCAGAAGGCAAACATCAACAGATACACGGCAACAGCTGCATCATGAGTATCCAAATGCTATGATTATGCATGTATGCATTCTACCTAAAATGTATGATGAATGCTGACAAACAGACATGCTCAAACCACAGGTCCGGGAATCGATCATCCGGAGAGCAAAACCAAAGTCACCAGAGATCCAAGAAAATCCACTGGAGACTGGGACAATAGGGAACAATCATCATCCTGCAGGGGAGGAAGGCCACCAGAGGCTTCCGGAGGGATCGTCGGTCACAACCGGAGAACAGAGTTCAACATACTGGCGGACGCGCCACAACAACTCGTGCTGGAAATCAGAGATACCAAGGAGCAACCAGATCTCTGATGAGGGTAGATAGGCATAGAGAAAGCTCATCATGCCAACAACTCCGCTCGGGGATCCATCTGAGGGCATGACATAGTACTGGGATGTCGATCCTCCAAATACTGAATCTTCCAAGAAAAGCACCCATGCTGGGGGGAGATGAAGACTGCTCTGCTGGAGAGGCGAAAGTTGAAGTCTTCAGTAAACACTCTGCTAGGGGAGCTGCCCCACAATAATGTCCGAAACAGCAAACTTGCTGGGGATGCCCCACGATAGGGCTCAAACAGCACTCTACTGGGGATGCCCCATAATAGAGCTAACAGGGATTTGGAGGAAGAATCTGTACTGCCGGGAACATGAAGATGAATAACTTCAAACGACACTGCATCAGGCAACTTCACTGAGGAGAGACCATACGAGGTTCTGCAGGACAAAGATACAGTCATGCTCGAGATACGAACAATTGTCTTACCTGTTGGTAATCATACCACCCCCGGGAGAGCACTGTGGGTCTCCTAAGTATCCTTCCATCATTGTGAATGTTCACTTTGTTTAAGAACAATTTTTTTGAAAAATTTGTTTATTTTGAAAACAATGATACTTTATCAATTAAAACATGCAAAACGTTTGTTGAGTTGAAACAAATAAGAGTGCAAATAATTGGGTAAAAGCTCAAATAGATGTAATGGAATGGTAGTCTGCAAAGGGCGAGACTCCATAGATCTGTACAAGTTTGAAATCGGTGATGTATATTGGAGAGGGCTACATTGAACATAATGACCTTTCCTCTACCATTCTGAATTTTCGATGTATTCAAAGCTTCAGTCGACGACGAATCGAGAATTCCTGACGGATGACAGATATAGAGCACAGTCTTGTCAAGATGCAGTTACTTGCCAAATCCCTAATTTTTGCCTAGATTGCCCCAGTGTGAGGTGATCAATCCAGCGGGATGCAAATTCTTTCTTTTTTTCAATGTCTCTAACTTTTGCCTGGATCGCCCTTTCGGGTTTTCAATCCACCGAGACGCTCCTTTTTGCCTAAGTCGCCCTTTGGGGTGTTCGACTTAGCGAGCTGTTTGCTTTTTTCCTTTAGGCGAAGTATTTCTTGACTGCATCGGGAATTCACAGGACGAGTGAACTTCTTCATCCATTGTAGTAAGTGTCAGAACACTGCCTGAAGAGGCTCTCTTGACAACATATGGACATTCATAGCTTGGGGGGTTCACTTGCCCCTGGAATCTGGCACGAAAGACAAGACTTTCTTGAGCACAGGGTCACCTTCTCGGAACACACGATACTTGACCTTCTTGTCGAATGCTTTTTCACTCTCTGCTGATATGACTGACCATGACACATGGCAGTTGATCTTTTGGTTCTTTCCGTCGAATTCAGCATTAGTCAACTTGGGACTTTGAGGGTGCTATCTTCTTTTGTTTTCTTTTGATTTTGCTTTTGATTTCTTTTGATTTTGCACCCTCTCTTTCTTGTTTTTTTTTTTTTTTTTTTTTTTTGATAATGCCCCAGTTGGCTGTTCTGCTGATTCTCGAGATGCAGCTGAGTAATCTTCTTTTCTTGCTCAAGAAGTCGGGAAATCTCGTCAGGAATCCATTCAACATCATCTTCTTCCGCTTCGAATACAGGGAATTCAAAATTGGGAGATGACGTCCGATCATTATGCTCAATGGGTTTGAGAAACAACCTGCAGAAAGATTTTGATATGAAAAGCTCTTTGAAAATCAAACAAGACAATCGTTATGCAGATGAAAAGATTGCTTTTATTCTTGTTTTTTAAAGGTTTTTTGTGATCACCAATTTCATGCAAAAAGCGAAAAGGGAAAACAAATGGAAAAACAAATGTTTAACATGAATTTATTTGAATGAAAATATCATTGCACAAAATGCTGCCAACAATGTCATCACTTCTCCTTTTGGCATGGGAGAAGGGTTTTTAAACAAAGTGATTGTTACTCCGACTTAATGAACAACCGTAGGAACGCCCACAGTGACCCAATTGTGATAGATCCCACTGGGGATGACAACCGTCAGTATCTTTTGCATCAGTGTCATGAACCGGACCATGTTTGCCCTCATTTCGGCCAATTCTGCTTGAACCTGATCCATACTCCTCTGTTGATTCAATCTGGTTGAGTAGCGGTGCGGACGATGATCAGCAATCCTCTCTCAGTCAAAACCCAAAGTGAGAAGTCTCTCCCAAGCATGTCTGTAATGCAAGGATGATATGTACATGATATGCATGATGCGGATGCGGATGCTATTTTATCATGAATGATCCTGATAAAGGATATGCGTATGCGAGTTAACTTTTTTCTTTTTTCATGCACTATTATTTTTTTGAAAATAAACATGCTATGATGCAAATAATGGAGCCAAGACTGGCAGTCTGTGCGTCTCAAGGCACAGGGTCAAGGCTGAGGCTTGAATTCTGAACCACACTCATCTGAAACCCAAAGTCAATCTGATCAACTGGCATCTGAACCCATGTCTGGAGAACTGAGTCACCATCTGAGCGAGTACCCTCAAATTCAGCCCAGGGATCCGAAATAAACGGAACCCTCTGATCAATACCAGGGTCAAACCTCCGGCGTCCAGAAATATAACTCGTAGTCACCATCAGTACCAGGAGTCACCAACTGTACCTGTTAAAATGATCAATCCCGCCCCGCTCACGGGTGTCATCTAGGCCAGGGTAAGGTCGAGAGAAACGCAGCATAAATAACCTTTCGCAGAATATCATCCTGTGCACACCCGATGTATGCACCGATAATATCCCACCAGGGTCTGAACTGCTCGTGATATCAATGTTCCGCTAAGTGGCGCAATACCACCCGCTTCCCACGAATCACTCTATTCCTAGGTTTCCTAGATTTCACTCATGGTCTGGGTATTGGACCTTTTACCTCAACTGACTCCCCCCCACACAAAGAAAACAAACAACCAGCCAGACAGCAACAAATGATGAATATGAATGCAAACATTAATGCACACAATCAATGCAATCAATAAATGTACATATATACAATGAATGCAATAAAATACAACAAGCAGAAAGCAACCAAAACCCTAATCCTAGAGAGCGCTAGGAGAGACTCGCTCAGGGAAGATGGACCAGCACAGGTCAACTTCTCTTATCCCCAGCAGAGTCGTCAGCTGTCGCATCACGCGAAAAACCGGCGGGAAAAGAAAGAACAACAGAGCCGCCACCGTGCGTTATTTATCCCAAAAGAGGGAAAGGAAACGCTCAGAGTAAACCTAGGAAAGAACATGGTCTCGCGACCAAAGAGAATGGGTTCGGGAGTCGGTTATGCGAAGGGAAGGTATTAGCACCCCTACGCATCCGTAGTACTCTACGGGATCCACGCACAAAAGGAAAGAAAATGGTTGCTAAAACACTGCTCACACACACACACACACTGGCTGAAAGAGACAAAAGAAACTGACTGAAACTGACTCGGCAGGATATCGTATCCTGGGCCTACTTAGTCTATCAGGCATAGACATCAGAGTCGAAGTAGTTCGGACTGGGGAAACGACACATGCTCGCTAGGATATCGCATCCTATGCATACGTATCTTCTCGGACGAGAGAAGAATCAGAGCATTCGTAGCTCGGCTGACACGCACACAAACACAAACAAGGCAAAGGCAAACGTGGAGCCTGAATGCCAATTGCTGGACTTACATCAGCATCCGAACCAACAAACACACGCAGGAAACCAACTGCCAATCGCTGGACTTATGTCGGACTCCAACCAGAACACACACAAGGGTGGTTAAGACACAAAGGGTTGGAAAAGAAAAAGGGCGCCCGGAGAGATCAGCTCAATCTCCTGCCTACATACTTCATCTGGTGTGAAGATCAGGGCGATGTAGTTCCCCTACGCAGGGAAAAAGGACTAGCCTAACCAGATAACAGAGGGAGACACAACACTAGGGAGACTACGACTCGAGCCTAGATGTTGTCATGCAAAGTCAACCCTAAGTTAAGGTTTCTAGCTAAATGGCACAAGGGCCAACCTATCCTAAACATGACTTGCACAGGAAGCAAGCCACACACACACCAAACTTGCACAGGAAGCAAGGGTCTCGATTGCAACTAGGGCAAGAGAAAGGGAAGGTCTCAATCGCAACGAGGGCGAGAGAAGAGAAAGTCTCAATCGCAACGAGGGCGAGAGAAAAGAATTAGATGTTAGTGGTTAGTCAAACTCGATAAGACATCGCATCTCGTGCCTACGTATCTCATCTGAACATGAGAATCAGAGTTGCCGTAGTTCGGCTACGGAGGGAAAAAGGACTCGATTGCAACTAGGGCAAGATAAAGGGAAAGTCTCAATCGCAACGAGGGCGAGAGAAAGGAAAAGGCTCGATCGCAACGAGGGCGAGAGAAAGGAAAAGTCTCGATCGCAACGAGGGCGAGAGAAAGGATCGCAACGAGGGCGAAAGCAAACAAGGATTAGTCTAAACTAAACCTAACTTGCACAGGAAGCAAGTCAAACAAACATACAAGCACAGATAGCACACACTATACACAAGCAAGTGGCTCAAACAAGGGTTAGGTTTTAGTCGAGGGGTCATATCAACCTCAACAAACAAACCTCTGGAACTGGGTAAGTGTGCTCTTAACCTTGACATTGAGAGCCAAGGTGAAGCAGATGAAAGGAGATGAGGGGTGTGCCTCATTGCTTCTATCCCTGGCCTGGGAGAGCATTTGACAAGAATGTGTGGGTTCAGAAAGTGGGAACCCTTCTACACATTTGATACTGACTCAACTGTGCAATTGCACAAGATCTTGGGTTTTTATCTGTAATGCATCAACACAGTGGTGTGAGCAAAACAGAAGACACACTGAATAGCAGGGGATAGGTTGCTTATCCCTTGGTTCTGCCAACTGCCTCTTCACTTAGGAGGTCTTTGACTCTGTACAAGGACAAATTAAACATACACAAGCATTGCCTCTTAAGGAGGACTTCAGACAGTTGCCTGGCCAAGTAGCAGGCCGGGTCTCCAAACTACATGAAGAGAGAGTAATTATACCTCAAAAGCAAATTGCTAAATAGCAAAGCAAGCAAACAAAGCAACTAAAGGGTACCTGAAAAAGTCAAACTAATCAGTAAACAGTCCAACAGTTTAAATCAAAAGGAAATGAATCAAACAGTTAAATCAGAGGGACCATTGTGCAAAGCACAAGACTCGAGTCACATGAGTCACACCTACAAAACAAAGGTTAGCACATGATATATAATCAGGCTCAATCAAATTGGCATGGTTTCTTTGAAGCACTATGCTTAACCTGAAACAAAAGCTCAATCATAAGTCCAAAAGACCACTAGGACAAGCCTAGGGTCAAAAACAAAAGGGAAAGTCAAAACAGCAAACAATAGTCAACCAAAGTCAAGTTCAAACATTTAGGAAGCAAGCACAATTGGTCACAAATTCATAACATGCATCATTGTCATTTCATAGACCAAAGAAGTCAAAACATGGCAAGAGGGAGCACACAAAAGGTCAACAGCAAGACCAAGCTCAAACCCAAACATAATCAATTCCAAAAATTATGAAATAATTCATACTCAATCACAATCCATAACATAGCATGCATATGAAATTTCAGCTCAATTGGATCATGGGAAGATAGTCAAATAAAATCAGGAAGTCAACACATTTTCAAGTATGCACAAAGAAGTCAACAAAACATGTGTCATCTTCAAAAAATCATAACTAAATGAAAACAGATGAGAAATGGATGGGATCAACACCACTGCAAAGCTCAAGATGTCTAGTATGCACATATAAAATTTCATTGTCATACAATAAGATATGAGAATTTCCCAAATGAAATGGCAAGGCATGTCACACAAAGTCAACAATTGACTAGGCAGGGAAGAAAAATCACAAACAAAATGGGAATGGCTCAAATAATTCCAGGAAAAATCACACATCAACTAGACATACAAGAGATGGCTCATGCAAAATTTCACATTATTTGAAGGCCAGGAAGTATGTGAACAAAAATCAAGAAATTGCATAACATTGGTGTGACACAAATTGTCACACCCTACTTCAAAAAATCATATCTCACACACCACCTATGATAAATGCACAAACTTTACATCAAAATGAACATGAATGAGTGTAGAATAACCACAAAAAATTTCAGGGTCATTGGATGCATCATCACAATTTCACAAAAGAAATGGCAAAGGGTATCAAATAAGCATACATGAACAAAACCCTAGTACCATTTAAAATCCAGCCAACCAAAAATTCATTAAAAATCATGATAAAATAGTAGACATTCAACAGGACATGATGCAAAAAATTCCATGATTTTTGGATGAATAATGAAGATGTTATGAATTTTCAAAGTTGTGTAACAATTTGGGAATGAACATGAATACATAGCATGGAATAATGGTCAACCAAGTTGACCGAGTGGCACAAAGGTAAATATCGCCCTCACTAATCAAAACACACCGTTTCAGCCAGGCAAATGAAATGTTCTCATTGGTTGATGCCCAATGGAACAGTAACTCGTGTGGAAAATGCAAACAATCAACCAATCATGTTTCTGGGCAGATATTTTTTAGGGTTTGTATACAGCAACAATATTTTGTGTTCATCCTCATGGTTCATCATCATCAAACACGAAATTCAACAGCATCACACAAAAAAAGCATGTCATTGGCATAGTGAACCTCATGCAACATCATGCAACAAACCAACACAGCTCATGCAAAATTCTGGATAAATCTAGGGTTTAAACTACAGGGTTTAGCAGTAGCAGGGCAGCATCATCTTCTTGCAAACATCATCAGTTGAGACTCATGGCAAACAGCATAGCAGTAATACAACAATGTTCATGCAACATCAAACAAACAATAATCCCAAACACGATTCATGGAAAATTCTGGGCAGAGCTAGGGTTTAAACACAACAGCAAAGCTTCATCACTAACATTCAATCACGAAAATTAAAATGCCCAGAACAAGAAATTAAGCATGGCAATGGCATCAGCAAACATCAGGCAGCATAAATCCATCAAGCATTAACATTAAATCGAGTTAACCAACAAGAAATCATGCAAAACAAAAATGTCCAACAAGCTTTAAACTCTGATTTCTCCTAGCATGGTTAATCATTTCAAATGATACAAGTTGCAATGGAATGAGCATACAAAGACCTATCTTAAACATGGTACAATTTGGTAAAAGGTGAAGGTCGAGCTCTTACTTGATTTTGAAGAAAAGTGTGGAGCAAGTGTTGTTTTGATGATACAGCTCGAAACAGATGCTCACAATGTTTTGTAATGAAGGAATCTTGAAGCTATTTGGCTCAGCAAAGCTTGGAACTCTTCAAATCTCGTTTCACCATTGGAGGTCCATGAAGAAGACAGGACATGGAAGGGTCTGCACAGGTGTGGTTTGATGGTTCAAAAGAGCTCCAAATGTTGTCCAGGTGAAGAAAGAATCGAGGGCTCCTCGTGGTCTTTGAAGATTTTGAGCAGAAATGCCAAGTGTGAAAAAATGCAATTGAGAGAGCATGAGAGTTTCTGTGCGTGTATGGCTGCTGCTCTAGGGTTGAGAAATGACAGAAAATGAGGTTAAATACCTCTGTTTAAGGTTCCCAAATGATGTGCTAAGCTGGTTTTGTTTTAATGAAGTGATTTGCACCATTTGCTAATTTTGCACATGTGGAAGTGGAGGTGTGGTGTTGCACGATTTTGGGCTTCAAAACAGGCTGCAAATGACCATTATATTTGCTGTTTTATGTCTGCTCATGAAGTGTTAACAAGGATTTACTCCAATGAAGCCATTTGCCAAATTTACTAATTTTGACCAAGTTGGCAAGGAGGTGCATGGTCTGCCCGAGTTTGGGCCTCAAGCAAGTGTCAAATGTCATTCTAAACAAACTCCAATTGGCCAAAATGAGTAAAAATCAATAAATCAAAAAGTCAACTTTTGGTCAAACTTGAATTTTAAATGGAACAAGTCAAAAAATGCCATTTTGATTGGCAAGATTTTGGTTCATGAAATTTATATTTTTGGAAAGAGGAGATCAAATGTGGTTTGTAGGAAAAAACCCCCACCAAAATTGGCCAAATGGTTTGAGAGATATGGCCCTTTGAAGTTCAAGATTTTGTGAAAATGATTTGATCATATCTTGACAACCATACATGGGAATTGAGAGTTCTTGGACTTTTTGGAAATGGGAGAACAAGAGCTTCAACTTTCATGTTGGGAAAAAATTCATTTGAAGCTTGTATCATGATGTAAGTTTGGGATCAAGAAGTTTCCATTTTTGGCAGTTAAAATTACAGGTCCAGTTTCTATTTTTGGAAATTTTCTGATTGGCTTCAAATTCTTCAATGATGTTATTTGCCATGATATATGAGGCCTTTGGGACATGAATAAGCTCTCTCAAACCAAATCCATCCATCAAAACCAATGAAATCAACCACAGTTGACCAACTTTGACTTTCTAGGGTTTCTGACTGACTGGGCATGGACTGGTGACCTCTGAGCCTCCAATCTTTGACTTAAACACTTCAAATGGACCTCCAAGTCATGTGAACATGTTGGACCAACCCTAGGGCCTTGGCTCCTTGAGAAACACACTTGCTTGCTTGGTTGACTGACCTCCTGATCAGTTTGACCTAATTTCTTGATTTGCTTGCACTTGAGGCAACTGGGACAATGCAATGCTATGCAAATGGACCATGATATGCTATGACCTAATATGAAATGGTATGTACAATGGTAGGTGCAAATTTGAGGTGCTACAGATTAGTGACCTCTTGTAGAGCAGATCCTTTGAATCGTGTTATCCAGGCCTGGCGATGCTTCCAAGTTCTTCCAGAATGCTTGTATGAATGATTGGAAGGAAAATTGAAGTTCAATTACTCTTGATTTCACCAGAATTCAAATTCACCATTGTTGAGTTCAAGCTTGCATATGCTTCAAACAGGCACGAATTGCTATGGATCTATGTTCAATCTTGCTCCATGATACTTCCAGGTGATGAATCAAGTGATGGATTGTGATTTGGTTTGAAGAAATTTGAAGAAAATTTGAGAGAAAAAAGTTTGAGAAATTTCTAGATCTGAAAATTGTGATTGTTAAACTGAAAAACAGTTATGGATTAGGCTTATATATGTTCTACTAATCATGCCTTCTAATCATGTTTAGCCAAATGGTAATGGTAATTAGTAAAATGAGGTGCAAGTGCAATTTTGGTTTTTCACCTTATGCATGAAAATCATGAATGAACAGTACACGAATTTGTATTCATTTTCACTTAAAAATCCATTTTGGAGCTAAAGGCAATGGTGGAATGTTCAAATAATGCACCAATTTTAAACTTTATTTTTTCCCTCCAAAAATCAAGTGAAATGCAAATGATTATGTGATGACAATTGGTGTAATGCAATGTATGTTTTGGAAACTAGAGGTTAAAAGGAGAATTTAGCAAAAAGAACCACTTGAATTGGAGTTTTGGTTGAGAAGTTATGCCCATTTGAAGTTCAAGTACACTTTGTCATGTTTTGATCATATCTCCTTAACCACACATGAGAAATCCATAATCTTGGACTTTTTGGAAATGGGAGAGAAAGATCTACAACTTTCATGTTCAACAAAATTTCATTTGAAGCTTTCTTGATGATGTAATATTGAGTTGAAAACCTTTCCATTTTTGGCAAATTCAAATTATAGGTCATTTTCTATTTTTGGAAAGTTTTGTCATGACTTTAAATTCTTCAAAGTTGATGTTTGAAATGTCAAATGAGACTTGTTTGAACATGAATGAAGTATTTCTAATCACTTCCCACCTCCAAATCCAACAGTTGACCTTGCTGTTGACTTTTGTGGTTGATAGATGACTTGGTCATGCACAGATGATTTTGAGCCTCAACCTCTTGATGACACAACTCCAACATAAAACCCTAGCTTATGCAAGCTCAATAAAATCATATGATGATCTCCATCTCAATAAAGACCTCATCTCCTTGAAAAAACCCTGACTGGCATAATGCAACTGATTAGGGTTGACCAGAGGTCAAAACCCTAATCCCAAGGAGCTTGATCAGAAATAATGAATCATGATGATGATGATGTACCATTTCAACCAAGATGATACTCCAAACTCCTTGAGGAACCAAGAAACCCTAATTGAAGCACAAACCTCAGATGATTAGTGATCAATTCATGAGACCCTCAGGCTTGCATCTATTAACCCCTCTATCTTCTGAGAAAGACCTAGGAGGATGACTTGCTCAATGTTTCCACATGATATGCAAAGATGTAATGCCTAATGTCTTACAAAATGAGATGCAATATGTTAAGCTAGTCCCAAGAGAGGAGGGCAAATTTTGAGGTGTTACATGTACTAGCTGTTACGAATGAAGGCTTTGAGAGAGAGAGAGAGAGAGAGAGAGAGAGAGAGAGAGAGAGAGAGAGAGAGAGAGAGAGAGAGAGAGAGAGAGAGAGAGAGAGAGAGAGAGAGAGAGAATTTCAACTGCACAAATGCTTCTGCATAAGGGTTCTATTTATAGAACCACTTATGTGGGTTGCAAGCTAAAAAGATTAATTAAGTGTATGTGGCTCATATCTTATGATATGCCAAAATCATTTAAGTGTGTGGTACCTTACCATATTTCGTATTCTACTTAAGTACACCGTACCTTACGATGTTCTACAATTCACTTAAGTGCATCGTACCTTACAGTGTTCCTTATTTACTCTATCTCTCGTCAATCCGTCCTTTTGTGTGTGACCCTGTAGGTTTTCGCGACATTAACAATTATATTAAATCATGTATTTAACATAATAAACAGTGAGTTGTATCTAGCAACACATCACTACTACCCAAGACACGAAAATGTCAAGTGATATGACAAATCCTTTTGTGATGATACTTATGTGTATAATTACCCTTTTGCCCCTATGCATATATTGAACACAAGACATAGACTGTGTTATCCTTGTCCAGTTCAATATTAGGCCCGTAGACATTTATCCTGTTACGCATGATGGGCAAATTCCATCTAGGTCACTCATGTCCCTCAGCATGCTTCGTGGAGTACCCATCAACTGTCTTTATGGTCATCCAGTTACGGATAACGTTTGATCAACAATAAAGCACTTGACTCTACATCTAGGGTCCATAGTGGTTTCAGGTCGAAGGGTGGTATACACCACTATCACCATGAGAATAACTTATGACACTTTGCATAACATTTTATATGGTATTCTCATAGCGGGTCAATCCAGTATAAATATTACTCTTAATATTCATACCTATGTTTAAGACCTGATAACTCCTTATCCATGATCCATGAGATGTGATCATCGGTCTATATACATAATAGTCTTAATGCTTTAATGTTATCCCACTTTACAACAAAGCTCGACTACAGACACTTTAAGAATAATGTCCTTATGTTTAATAAGATCTCATGATTAAGCTACACTTGATACATTAAACAGACTAGCTATTCTAGAGACTTTATCAAACAAACATAATAAAGAAAAAGCATTTTATTATTAATAAATAATTTGATACAAGTACCAAAAGTATGGCCTCTAGGGCTTACACCAACAATTTTCTCATGTTCTCAATTTGCCAAACGATGAAACTCTGGTGAAGGATCATCGGGGAAGATGATCGGAGTTTATTTCAGGTCATCTGAGTTGGCTGCACACGTTGTCATTTTGAAATGATTTGACTAGTCCACTTTGAATGTGATCATGTGTTTTATTCTAGCTAATTTCTATTGTGCGCCTTAGCCTGATTGATGTTGGATCTGCCATATTAATTAATAAAGTCAGATCCAACGCCCCTTGTTTTTCTGATTTTATTTCATTTTTTTATTATTTTAAATTGCATTTTCTTTTAAAATTCACAGAAATCTCATATTTTATCCAAAAAACACCAAAATAATTTCTGAATTTTTCTTCATCTGATTTTTATTTTTTCATATTTTATTTTCTTAATTTTCTATAGAACTTGGATTTTCTCTTTTTTCCTTTGTTTTAATTGGTTTAAAAATACTTTGATGCATTTAAAAATTATGAAAATTCTATTTTATGCTTCTTACTCTATTTCCAACATTCCATAACTTTCTTGGCTATTTATTTGGAATTTTGAAGGAATTTATGGATTTTCTCTTTTATTTCCCCTTTAAAATTCATTTTAAAATTATTTTTAATGCATTTTATTTTATTTTCTGGTATTTTATGCTTGTTTGACCTTTGTTTACTTCTGTTGGCCTTGGATCTTAGTTGATTTGATCATAGGTCTCATCAAACTCAATGGATCTTGGGTGTTGATGAGGTGAAAACTCTAATCCACCAAAATGGATGATTGATTATGATGATGATGACTTGGTCAATCCTTTGATCCAATTTGGGTTTGATCTCTCTTGCCTCTTTCTTCTTCATCTATTTCTCTTCCTTTTATCTCTTGATCAATTGGATGGTTTGTGTCTATCTTATTCATGATGTGTGGATTGGTACTTGATGAACTTTCATCATTTCAAATCTACCTCATAATTGATCATGGAACATTTAAGGTACTTTGGATTGATGCATAAGTTTGTCATAAGTATCATGAAGTATGGATTGATGTAATGGACCATCCTCCTAGACTTTGTGCTTGATCTATCCTCTCTTTTTTGTGGCATAGCTTTGAGAGAATGATTTACATATCATTTCTTTAGCGTGTATTAACATAAATATTATCATTGACCGATCTCAGATAGTTGTGACTTCTACATAAGTTCAATTACGATTGTTTAACATAACACTAAATTTATTCTGAAAGTAAGTAATTTTCATAAGTGAGATTGTAAGTCTCATACTCCTCATGGTATTGTGTGAAAAATATTGTTTCCTTTTCACCTAAGAGAGCTAGTGGCATACTTGTTGATTTTATCCAAGTTGGAGCCCTTCTCATGGTGATGTAGAGGTTCATATTCTCATACTTGTGGGTGAATAGTTGAGTGTTCTCCCAAAAATGACAAATTTCCTTTCCATATTTTGATTACTAACACAACTTACTAACATATTATTGCTTTAACTTTACCTTAATATCATTTATCTTATGCTCTTTATTTTTTTGCTATTTACTTTATGCTTTTATTTTAGAATATCATATCATATTGTTTATGTTTATGGTATTTATCCTTTGCCAATTTGGACTTCTTTTTCTTTTAAAGATATTAATAAAGAAAAAAAAAACCTAAAAAATTAATTCTCTTGATCAATGGACTTGAAGTTACTATCATTGGGATTGATGTGGAGTTATGGACTTAGAACTATGATCTTGACCCTTACTTTGGGAGTTTGTGACTTGAGACCTTGGGATTCATCTGGTACCTTTGACCATGGGCTTCTTTTGAGGACCTAACTTAGTTACTATAGTTTCATCTGACACATGGATTTTTCTTTGCTTATTTGGCTTGCTTGAGGCTTAACCCAAAGAAGGGAATTCTTGCTTGACTCATGTCATAAAGCTTGTTATTTCTTGGTTAGATCTTTCCTCCCTAACTTTTACTTTGTGTTCTAGGATGGTCTCTTCATCTCCTTCTCTTCTTTAATTTTCAAAATCTTCTCTCTTCTTTTCAAAACCTTATTGTCTTCAAACTTGAACCACTTTCTCAATAAACCTTGACTTTTGTCAAGTGATTTTTAAAATATTTTCTTAATAAATGACTAATACATCTTAAAGCATATTCAGACCAATTTCAAAAGACTGAAAAATGCCTAACTCATTCAAACTATTTTGTGCCCTTTGTGCATCTTTTTTCTTTTAAAACTTTTTTTCTTAAAGTTTAGACATGGGTCATTTTCATAGTTGAGATATAATTCTCATATCCCCATAGTATTGACGATAATTTTATCCCATCTAAGAGAGCTAGTGGGATACTTGTTGATCTTTATCTAAGTTGGAGTCCTTCTATATGGTGATACAAAGTTCTCGTACTTATGGGTGACTAGTTGAGTGTTCTCCTTAAAATGACAAAATGTCTTTTTATTAAAAATAAATCAAAATAAATATCTTTGTTATTTTTACCACGAACTATGAGGTTTTGATCCTCCATTGCATTTTATTGGTATGCAGGCATGAGACTTAGGAAGTCTTGGCAAACATAAAAATTATAAAAATATTTCTCTTCTCATCTCCCCAATCATTTGCAAACAACACAATTTTAAAGTCAAAATGCACATATTTTCAAAGAGGTTCCTATAGAGTACTATAGATGTTTAGGATGCTAATACATTCTTTTTGCATAACCAACCCCCAGACCCTTGTCTCTGTTTTTATTAGTTTTGTTTTAAAACTTGTTTGAATTTTGTCCGTTCTTTTTCCCTTTCCTTTGAAAATAATAAAAACGTGATTACGACTTTTGCTTTATGAGTTAAGTTAATCAATAGCTTAATCTCAATTTTTTTACCGCTACAGTGTTGTACCCCAAATTTTGCCCACCATTCATATGTTTTCTAGTGTCACTTTATTTCGAATAAGTGAAATAACATCGTTGATAAGAGAGTATGTGTAAGACTTGCAAACACAAGGTCTTGAGTTTGAACCCCACATTTCTCATTTTTAGTGCATTCTCCTTTTTTTCGTTTGTTTTTACCTTTTTACAAAAGAATAAAAAACAAATGAATTTGTTTTTGGATTTTTAATTATTTGAATCAAGTGAATTTTTTCCTTTTTTGTCACTTTAATCTAATTTTATCTAGTATAAATAGAGACCGGTTGGAGAGACAATTACATAGAAAATTACAAAGAAAATTTCATACAGAGTCCCAAATGTTGTTTGTTTTCTAGGAGTCCCAATTTTGTTGTAAATTATTTTTACATTCTACTTGATCTTAATTTAATTTTTTTAAACCAAGTGATTATTTTCTGATGTTTTTTTTTCTATTTCATAATTTTTTGTTTTATTGTAATTTAAATTATTTATCAATATAATTTTTTATTAATAATTTACTAATAATCACTTTGTTAATAATTTACAATTTTTTTGTAAATAATATCACACCAACACCACCATGCCACTTGAGTCTGAGAAACAACGTCGTCGTCGAAAAAGGAGAGGAATTAGGAAATTGATTTGGGAGAGACACTTGTTTTTTTTAGGTTGAATGGAATTCAAATTTGAAATCGGAGAATAGAAGATAATTTATTAATGGAAGAACATAAAATTGCTCGGAAAGAAAGAGGAATAAAGAAAAGGGGGCGGTCTCCCCTTGACCTCTATCGTCAGGTTATTATTTTCTTTCTTCTTTTATATGTTATTTATTTTTATTTTGTAGAGATTAGGATAATTAGGGTTAATTAGAAATTAGGTAAATTAAATTTATATAGTTAGGTTAGTTTTATAATTAAATCATCTATAACAAAAAACATTTTATTTATACTTAATATTAAAAATCCCAAAAACAAACACTTAATATTTTTATATATTATTTTGATTATGTTAGGATAATTAGGATAATTTTAGGATTTATTTAGGATAATTAAGAATAATAAAAAAAACCAATTAATTTAATTAGAATAATAATTTTATAAGACCAAAATATTTTCAACTTTTCTTTATATAATAATCATGTATGTATATGATTCACTCTAATTTTCTAAACAAAAATATTTCTTTTCATTTAATTCTAAAAATACAAAAGAAAAGATTGCTTTATTTACCTTAAGGCATTTATTTTATCATGTTAAAAAATACAAAATATGTTCTTAGGTTAGGAGATTTAATTTATTAGGATGTTTAGACATAGAATCAAACATACCCCTAATTTCAATTTTAGTTTTAATTCTATTTAATGACTCACTTATTTAGATTCATCTTTAATTTAGTCTTTAAATTAATTATTAGTGTACTTAAATCTTTAACTTTATCTAGTTTTTTTATTCATTTTAATTTATATTTATTTGCTAGTTAATATATTTAGATTATAAAAATACTAGAATACATAAAGATACAAAACTAAAAAAAAAAAGTATCTTTTCTCCTTAAAATTAAAAAAATGTTAAACTCATATTTTTTTTTACACTTAAATATTTCTTTTATAGTGTTTCCTTCTCAAAATATAATTCAATTGCTAAAATCATAGGAAAAAAAACAAATAGTTCAATATTCAAAAATAACAAAAGATTATATATATATATATATATATATATATATATATATATATATATATATATATATATATATATATATATATATATATATATATATATATATTATATATATATATATATATATATATATATATATATATATATTACACCTTATTTTCTAAATAAATTAAAAATATATTTTTCAAATCAAGTTGATTGCCTGGTGTTCATTGAGACACTTAACCCTATAACAAGAGAAGGCTCTCATTGGGTACAATTAAGGTGAGAGTGCCTAACACATTCCTCTTACTTAACCGACTCCCGAACCCTAACGTCTTATCCTTATTTTTAGGTTTTATTATTATTTTTGTGTTCATTAGGAACGGATAAAAAATGAAGGCAACTCTGTAATTTTTTAGCCGCAACAGTTGGCGACTCTACTGGAGACAGCTAATGAGAGTCAAGCTTACCCTTTAGTTCTAGGATTGTCTGCTTGTTTGTTTTATTTATATTCTTTGCCACTACTTAATTCATTTATTTCATTTTTTATTACTTTTATATTATTATCTTAACATTCAAAGGTTTTATTTTTGTTGGAGAGCAAACTCTACACCCGTGCTCGAGAAAGAACATAAGTTAAGTAAGGGGCCTTCCTATTTTGGTTGTTGTGGATTCTTATCCCATTAGGTTTTTTAATGACGACTCCGCCTAGAGTAGATCAGTTTAAAGAATTTGTCATGAGTTGGCTAGCACTTCTTCATGATGAAACTTTAAGTTTGATCCATGACTCTAGGGACCTCTTCTAGAATCTGAACATGAGACTACGTTCATACGAAGGCTCCCTAAGGGAGACAATATTGAAATTTTATCATGGGAGGTCTATACCCTATCATGATGAGATTCCACCTATGATCCATGACCTTGAGTTTGTTCTAAAAACCATATAAAGCTCTAGAGCTTACCCTGTGAGGAGATTGGGTAGTCTAAACTTAGAACTAACTTGTCATAAGAAAAACTACCTTAGATAGGTCATGTTTGCATATTACGTTACCTATCCCTAAGCCCTTTTGGGTTTCCCATGCCGATAATTATCCCTATCTATAAGGAGTTTTCTTAAACAAGATATCCTTATATTCAATATTATCCTTAAACTCATATGTGGGTTACTATCCTAAACTCATAGGGGTTTCCTTTTGTTTGTCACAATCCCTGAACCTGTAAGGGTTTCCATATGTCATTTATTATCCCTAAACCTGTTTGGGTTTCCTTAGGTATATATTCATCCTAACACCGTATTGTGATACATTTCTATGGAAAAAAATTAGCATACCTAAAAATGAAGGACAAATATTTTTGTATACCCATGCATTTTCATGCAGTTGCATACATACACATACATTTGCATATCCTTTCCGCTTTCGCCCTTATCCAATTATCATCTAGCTAGCAAGTTTTTTGATACTCACAAGTGAACTCAAAGAAAGCATAAAGAATCTAATAAACTCAAGAAATACAACTCTTATTAAGGAGAGAAGGATCTCATTCACCATGCCAACAACATGCTTAGACAACGCCTCAAATGCCATTACCATGAGTGATCCCCCCACATCAAGAGCAATAGTATCAGCAACAACAATTGCCTTGTCAGCAGAATAGGTATCCCCGATAGAAGAAAAGACAAAGGTCACCTCTTACTTGGACAAATACAAAAAAAAAAAAAGAAGCATCTCTCAAGATTAGTGGATCGACGAGGAAGTTCATCCTTAGGATCATTAGGCTTTTTATTTCCATTTATAATTTGTGTGTGTTAAGTTTCATATGTTGTAAATTTGTACTTTTTGATTAGTAATTCAAATAAAATGAGCATGCATGTTTTTGAGGTTAATCCATTCATATTCACTATTTTCTATGTCATCCTTTTCCATACCAAAAAAAATCAACATTTTTCCATTTCACTTTTCAACCATTAACAAACTTGAGGGAGAATAATGTAAATCAAAATAACTGAATTTACTGACATGTGCTTTTAGTAGTAAGACCTGAATGATGATGTAAGGCATTATTTCACTCCCTAAACACTAGATAAATAAGGAGATAATTTGTAGTCAACCACCTTAAGCCAGAAGTCGGTGTTTCTTTTTCTACTCATAAAAAATCCTTAATCTTAACCAGGGGTAGGGTAGTTTTTGAATTAAGTCAATGATGCATTTTGATCTCAAGAGAATTATTCCATCTAATCACACGGATAAGAGATTCAAGCGCATATTTTTCCTCAGAAACATAATCCAACATCAAGGAAGCAGTGAAAGAATAAAACTCACAATAGTTGTTCTCTTGCACTGTTAGCATGGTAGTCACGAACTTCTAAATCAAAAGCAAAATCTCACAAGAGCTATTTTAAAAAAAAATTATGCTAAGTAAAAAAATAACCTGAAAATTTTGAATTAGGAAAAAGTTAGGGCATCATGTTTCAAAAAGAGTCTGCTAAGTCAAAAACAAAAAAAGGAGTTGACTTAGGAAAAAGTTAGGGCACCCCGATGGACCACAAGTTTAAAAAGAATCGGTCCATGCAATAATAGGCATTAAAAATCAAGAAAAGAAAGAATGCAAATAAGCTTGTAAGTGAAAGTAAGTGACTATCATCTCAAGAATCTCATCAGTGCTTGAACGATTATACCTTCATCACCATCTATCAAAATTCTCTTGCAGACTAAATGTATTCGTTGAATTAATTGGATTTAGGAATGAAGATCATCAAGAATAAGGCGTCAGTTAAAATAAAATTTGAGCCTTATATCATTTGTTTCTTAAATCATGAACCAGGCCACATTACAACCTTCAAAAGTTCTAATTGAAGCTAAGTTCACTATGAAAGCATACTCAGCAAAATTTGCGTTAAACTGACTCCAAATGTTTGTTAAATCATATTGTTTTTCACAACTTCATTTGTGTCAACCTCATGGCCAAATATCATCCGCCGTACATATCATATCTATTTTCCATAATGATTTTAGATTTTAAAAATTGCATGAGCATTGTGTTATAATTACATTTCAAAAGGAACAATTTTACTCACAAATTAATACTTAGCATCGGGGAAATCTCAACAATGGTTTGATCAAAGGTGAACTGTATCAAGACACTCCTAAATATGGGTAAGTCACCCAAGGATCCTTCCAATCAGGGGCAAAACCTAATGATCATAGGAAGAGTGTCTTAAGATCCTATTGACCAGGGGCAAAACATTCTAAGAATAGGTTAACCTGGGTCACACCTCTAAACACTAGTTAATCAAGGGTCATACCTTTCAAAGATTCAAACATTGGGGCATACTTTTGAAGATTCAAATATTAGGGAAGTCATTATTAGAGTCATATCACAACACGGTAGGATCCAAGTTCCTTCTCAGGACACTCCTTCAAACCCTAATTATCAGGGGTATGCCTTTCAAGATTCAAATGTCGGGGTAGACTGCTGCGAGACTCGATACAAAAAAGATTCAAAAAAATGGCTCAGCAGAGGCAAATCATTCCAAAAGTTGATTAATCAAGGAAAAATCTCTCTGAGTCTCATCCCAGGGCAGGCCACCTCAAGAATATGGTGCACCAATCATTCCAAGAGTTAGTTAATCAGGAGCATAATGTTTCAAAGTTCAAAATAGTGGGCCATCCATCTCAAGCGCATAGGATGACCAAGCCGCTTCAAAATTCATATTCATACAACTCCTTCAAAGATCCAACAGACTGGGGCAATACATACCACAAAAGGGAAAGCTCTCTTCATACTTTCACGATCCCTAGTGAAGCCTTCTCCCACATCAGCAATCCTTGAGTTCGAAACAAGTATCGGGAAATCATGATGGCATAACACCCTACCGTCATGTAACAAGCAGACTTGTTACATAAGAAACCTCTTTAAACCTTAATCATCCATGACCCACCATATGGGCACCAGTCAAAAGCATTCAAATCATGACATGAATCATCTTCATGCATTAGTTTAATCGCTGCGTTGTAACATTTACTATGCATTCATCTAGAATAGTCCTATGGTGCGAGTCCAAACACCTATGAAAAGCCCAATCTCACTTGGAATTTACCCCAAAAAGCCCAATCTCACTTGACATTTACCTCAAAAAGCCCAACCTTGCTTGGCACTCAACAACTTTGCTTCAAAAATCCCAAACCCCAATGGCTCAACCCTGCTTATCCTAAAGGTTCAATACCAATTGGCCCATATACATGCATTGAACAATCATTACATTTCATGCATCATTTCATGTGTATCATATCCATAGATGTGGATTACTATGCCAGGTAACCATAACATTTCATGCACCCATCCACCATTCAAATGCAAGCAACCTTACATATCCAACGTAAGCAGCCCCACGCATCCCTTCATCAACTTAATCGTAAGCAGCCTTACAAAGTGTGAGCAACCTCACACACACCCTAACAACTTCTTTTCATGTTTACCTTATTAATCCTTTCGTATACGCAACTTCTTTTCATGTTTACCTTATTAATCCTTTCGTATAGACAACTTCTTTTCATGTTTACCTTGTTAATCCATGGGTTGATGTAAACTTTATCCATTATGCCTTGTTAATCCCTTGGTATAGGTAGTTTACTTCCATGTTGACTTATTTAGGCAAACTCATATCCTCTGTTGCCTTATCAATCCCCTGGTTTAGGAACCTTCTACAATTTCCTGCTCTTGGTTAGGACACTATGTTTGCAATTTTATTATTTGGTCCATCCGGAATCATTGCATTATCCAGTCCGCCCGACACCTTTTTCATTCTCTGTGATCCGTCCAAATATTTTCATCACCTCTGGCCCGTCCAAAATCTTTTCCATCATCTCTGGCCTCGTCCAAAATCATTTCAATCATCCTTGGTCCATCCGGAACACTTTGATCATCTATGGCCTCATCCATAACATTTCATTCACTCTAGGACACTTGTCAATCCCGCTCTCTTTGGCGTCCTCACTTCATCCAAGTAGGGGACCCAACTCATTCCAAGCCCTATTATCCAAAAGAGTATATCATCGATGGACGAATCATCCACAACATCATATTCATGCATCATATCATGCGTAACATATCCATAAATATGTATCATTACACCATGTAAACTCTAAACATGCATACATAAAATATATACATAGCATAACGGAGACTCAGGACTCATCATAAGAGTCGGGATCAATCCCCAACTGAATTGGCGATAGATCCCCGTCCAAGATTCTCCCAAACTCTTTTCTCACTCTACATCCCAGTAAGTCAGTATTAAGGATAATCCCCCTAGAAAGTATCCTTGTAACTCATTCCCCTAGCAAAAAATACTTAGCAACATTGTCCCTAGTATGCTCGAACGATATACAATTCCCTTGCCAGATCCTTGCAGGAATTTCTCGAGACTTTCCCCGACACTTGCGCTCCTTAGGGAACCTCGCCTGAAAGCCTATTCTCTAGTAGATAGTCATGATTACATGATACCAGTCTTCCTAATAGAGATATTGAGTTCCTCTCAATCTCCTTTTTACCCCGCTTTTCTCAAGAGAACTCCCCATCAAAATTTATTGCTCTATTACCATCCATGATAATATCCTCCTTACTCTCCATGGTATCTTTATTTCTCGAGTACCACAGTATTGAGAGGTTGATTTAAGAGTCCCCACAGAATCTCAATAGGGATCTCTACTTAGGTATACGAGTACCTAGATATACTTTTGTTTTTATTTTTGGTTTTTACACCACCAGTCACTTCAGTTCTTACACTGTTGTCATCCAGTTATTTCGGTTCCTACACCGTTGTCATCCAGTCACTTTAGTTCTTACACCTTGTCATCCCATCACTTAGGTTATTACACCATTGACATCCCGTCACTTAGGTTATTACACCATTGTCATCCTGTCACTTTGGTTCTTACACTGTTGTCATACATTCACTTCAGTTCTTATATCATTGGCACTTACCTAGGTTCTTATAATGTGTTCACTACTTTGGTTCTTACACCATTATTTTCGGATCTTAAACCGTCGTGCACTTCGGTTCTTATACAATTGGTTTTTATTTTATGGTTCTTACACCATTTGTCATTTCATTTTACGATTCTTACACCGTTTGTCATCTTGATTTACGGTTCTTATACCGCTGTTATTTCTTTCGAGTCTTATACCACTATCACTAATTTTGGGTCTTACGCTAATTTTCTTGCAAATGATGATTTATTTAGCATCAATTCTTACATCGATGACGATTGAAGTCCAATCCCCAACTATACCAGTACAGTTCCTCAAGTAGGGATACTTATTAGGCTTCCCCGGTAAGTAACACTTCCACAAGCACCTTTTTCAATGAAGGATTTCCCCAGCAAGCTCACTCACTGTGACTCTTCAAAAAGAACACATTCAGTAAATCAGTCATCCTGAATGATCGTTATAAATCAATGAGCATGTGTTCATCTCTCACATCCCTAACTTGGCAACCTATCCCACACATGAGATAAGTTCCATCTAATACACAAGGTTCCACCAGGGTTTCATCAAACAACGATCGAGGGATCATCAAATTCCTATCTCGATTCTATAAAATGGTCGGATGATCATGGGAATCATAACGATTGGAGGATCATTAGAGTCCTACCAAAATTCCATAAAATGATCAGATGATCATAGGAAGCAACGATCGGAGGATCATAAGAGTCCTACCTGATTCCTGTAAAATAATTGGATGATCATAGAAATCGTATGCAAGTTTCACTCGGATGGGTTGAAACTGATCAAAAGGGTTATACTAGGGTTCTATCTAGGGTTTCATTAAACAATGACCGGAGGATCGTCAGAGTCCTACCTTGGTTCCATAAAATGGTCGAATGACCATGGGAATCATAACAACTGGAGGATCTTCATAGTCCTACCAAGATTCCAAAATGGTCGGATGATCATATGAAGTAACGATCGGAGAATCGTCAGAGTCCTAGAAAAAATCTGTAAAATAATCGGATGATCATAGGAAGCAACGTCCGAAGGATCATCAGAGTCCTACTCGATTCCCAAAAAATAATCGGATTATCATAGGAATCATATGCAAGTTTCACTCAGATGGGTTGAAACTATTCAAAAGGGTTCTACTAGAGTTTTATCAAACAACAACGAGAGGATTGTCAGAGTCCTACCCTAATTCCATAAAATGGTCAGATGATCATGGGAATCATAACAATCAGAGGATCGTTAGAGTCCTACCTGATTTTGGTAAAATTATCGGATGATCATAGGAATCATATGCAAGTTTCACCTGAATGAGTTGAAACTAATCAATAGGGTATCACCATGATTCCATCAAATGTATCATAAGGGTTCAATCGAAGTTTGGTTTGGACACCAACAGAGCGTTAAGGATTGTTCAATCCTTGCTAATCTCCAGAGTCTACTAACTCCATTGTTAAAATTAGGGTCCTCTCTATATTTAATCATCTCCTCCCCGAGAAGATAAAGGCTCATTGTCATCATCATCTCGATTTGAAGCTGATTAAATAGGGGCAGCTGTTGTACCCCAAATTTTTCACACCCTACATATGTTTTCTAGTGCCACTTTATTTCAAATAAATGAAATGACACCGTTAGTAAGAGAGAATATGTGAGGCTTGCAAACACAAGGTAACGGGTTCGAACCCCACCATTCCCATTTTTAATGCATTCTCTTTTTTTTCATTTGTTTTTTCCTTTTTACAAAAGAATATTAAAATTGCATTTTTTAACCATATTTTATTGACTTTCGTATTTCTTATTTAGGATTTTTTAAAATATTTATTTTTCACTTTTTTCCATCTTATTCATAAAAATATCCAAAAATCATAAAATAAAAAAAGATTTGAAAAGATTTTGTTCACATTTTAAAATTTGCATTTTAGGGTAGTGAATTTATGGTTTTAGGAAATAACTAATTTGATTGATTAAAAAAGTTCACAAATCAAAATTAAATTAATTTTGTTTTGGGGCTTTTAATTATTTGAATCAAATGAATTTTTTCCTTTTTGGTCACTTTAACCTAATTTCTATCTAGTATAAATCGGGACCGATTGGAGAGACAATTAAACAGAAAATTTCATACAGAGAGTCCCAAATGTTGTTCGTTTTCAAGGAGTCCCAATTTTGTTTTAAATTGTTTTTAGATTTTACTTGATCTTAATTTAATTTTTTTAAACTACGGGATGATTATTTGGTGTTTTTTTTTCTATTCCATTATTTTCGTTTTATTGCAATTTAAATTATTTATCAATATAATTTTTATTAATAGTTTACTAACAATCACTTTGCTAATAATTTTACAATTTTTTTTGTAAATAATATCAGGGTAATTAGGACAATCTTTGAATTTATTTAGGATAATTAGGGAGTAATAATTTTATAAGTTCAATTGGTTTTTGATTTTGATCCTTGTATTTTTTTCTGTGTTTTTCTGTGTGCCTATATGTCACTTTTTGTGTTGGTTTTAGTCCCTGAAATCAAAATGTGCAGGTTTTTACTATTAGGGACTAAAACCAACACAAAAATGAGATATAGAGACTCAGATAAAAAAAATATAAAATGACTAAAATAAAAAACTCACTAACTTACAGAAACCAAAAGACTATTTAAGCCTTTAATTTATTAGAATGTTTAGACATAGAGTCAAACATACCCCTAATTTCAATTTTAGTTTTAATTTTATTTAATAACTCAATCATTTAGAATCATCTTTAATTTAGTCTCTATATTAATTATACTTAAATATTTAACTTAATCTAATTTTATTGATTTATTTAATTTGTATTTATTTGATAGTTAATATATTTAGATTATTAAAATATTAGAATGCATAAAGATAAATATATATATATATATATATATATATATATATATATATATATATATATATATATATATATATATATATATATATATATATATATATATATATATATATATATATATATATATATATATATATATATATATATATATATATATTATATATATATATATATATATATATATATATATATATATATATATATATATATATATATATATATATATATATATATATATATATATATATATATTATATATATATATATATATATTATCCCCTTAAAATTCAAAACAATGTTAAACTCTTTTTGTTTCTTTAGACTGAAATATTTGTTTTATAGTGTTTCTTTCTCTAAATATAATATATTTGCTAAGATCATGAAAAAAGAACAAAACTTATTTCTTTATATATAGTACACCCTATTTTCTAAATAAATTAAAAAACTAAAATAAAAAAAAACATAAATATTTTCTAGCCGAACTACAGTATTCTGATCCTTTATATCGCTTGCTTGAAGGTACGTAGGCATAGAGTTGAAAAACTTTTTTTGGTCCTTATTATAATTAAATAATATTTTCTTAAAAAATAATAAAGTAATTCTCTTGTAAATAAATAAATAAGTAACTAGTAAAGAATAAATAATTTAAACAGACATCCCTTAGACAAACACCCTTAACCCTAGAACTAGATAAGACTCTCATTGGTACAATGAAAGGGAGGGGTGCCTAACACCTTCCTCTTGCTTAACCAACTCCCGAACCCTAACGTCTTATCCTTACTTTTAGGTTTTACCTTCCTCTGGATTTTTCTTGACAAAGACCCATAAGGTCTTGAAGAAGAGTAACTAAATTAGCATGAGATAGTTTAGAGAATACCTCATCTTCTTCTTCAAACTCCGTGCTAGAGTTTGAATTAGATTTCGTATCTGAAGATGTAAGAGCCATCAAAGCTAAATTGAACTTGTTTATGAAGGTGTCCTTCTGATAGCTTCCTTTCTTTGACTTGTCCTTTTTCACCTCTGGACAGTCAATAATGAAGTGATCAGGCTTCTTGCAGTTAAGACATCCCTTCTGATCTTATTTCTTTTCTCTAGAGAGTGATCCTTTAAAGCAACCGCTTCTTCCAAATAACCTTTTGTTCTTTTTAGCCAAGTACTTAAATCTCTTAATTATAAAAGTCGTTTCTTCATCATCAGAATCTTCTTAAGAAGTTCCTGCATGAGTTACTTCTTTAGATTCCCAGATTTTAGAAGACTTGGCAGATTAAACAATAGATTTCAAAGCGAGATACTTTGATTTGTTGGCAAGTTTATCTCCATTGATCTATATCTCATGACTTTGGAGATTGCTTGTTAGGATTTTAAGACTTATAGTCTTTAAGTGTTTGGTTTCTTGAATGACAATCACCTTTGGTATGTATCTGACAAGAAAACTCCTAAGAATCTTTTTGACATAATCAGAAGTTGTATAGCTCTTGTTCAGAACTTGAAGTCCATATACAAGAACTTGAAGCCTTGAGGGCATGGTTTCAATGTCTTCATCTTCCTTCATTCTGAATAGTTCATACTATTGAACTAGAAGGTTAGCCTTTGCTTCTTTTACCTATTGATTGCCTTCATAGGTAGAAACCAAGGATTCAAATATGGTTTTAGAAATATATTTTGTCAATAATCTTGATGTACTCAAAGTGAGGTAGAATATCTACTAGGATGCCTCTAACTCTCTGATGTTTCATATAAGTCTTCTTTTGAGCAGGTGTGAGACTTTTTCTGTCAGTTACCATTCCTACTCCATTAACTGGAATATCAATGTCATCTTCAAGAATGTCCCACAACCTATCATCAAGACCTATCATGTGAGTATACATCTTACTCTTCCACCATTCGAACTATGTAAAATCTCCATTGAAAGTTGGAGGTTTAGTTATATAGTTATTATTTTCAAAAGTATTATAATCATGACTAACAACAGCATGTGGAATAAGTGTCTCATCCACGTTTTTCTCTCAAGAACTTTTATATACCACTATTAAGTGTTAAAAGCATGATTGTGCTCTGATGCCAATTGAAGGTGAGAAAAACACAAGAATGGGGTGAATTATGTTAGCTTTATTTTTCTTTTTTGAAAACCTCTTACCAGATTTTGAATACAAGGTCTAGAATATGAATCAAAGTTAAGTGTTTAGTAGCGGATTAAAGCATCTCATAGGTAGAAAGGAAAGCAAGAGACACACAAGTAATTATCTTAGTTCCTCCACAAATCAAGAGCAATCCAGTCCCCTTGCACTTCCAAGGAATTTGCATTATAATCATAACTGATTACAACTTGCTCAAGCACACAAGCAAGAGACTTCCAATGCTCAAAAATACATGCAAGAGATTTCTAATACTCAAGCACACAAGCAAGAGACTTCAAATTCTAAAGCATTCAAGTAAGAAACTTTAGATTCTAAAGCATACAAGCAAGAAACTTCAGATGCTCATGCACTTAGAGAGAGACTTCTTAAACTCTAACTTACAGTTAAGAGATTATGAAAAACTATACTTGATATTCAATTATAGGTATCGATAAAATACAACATAGAAAGACTCTTTAAGACTTAATAATTTATAGAATACACAAGTGTTAAGAAATTATAAGTTAAACTTGTGCTTTTTCTTTGACAGAGTAACAACTCTTTTATTATCAATAGCTCATTTTTTAATTCTTCAAGTATTAACTCCTTATATAGAGATAAATAAAAGATTTGTTGGAGAGTTTGCATAAAGAGTCTTTGAGAAGCTTGATTCAGAGACGTTGAGATGTTTCTTGCTATAGTTAATACCATTAAAAGCTCATTTGAAGTCCATTTGCTACAAAAAGGAATTATACATTGCATCCCACTTGTCTTGTACAGACTTTTGCATAAGCCTTCACGTGATCAGAAGAAGATAAAATATCCTCAGAGTCTGATAGTGACCTATTAGAATCTCATTGATCCTTGTGTTGATTGGATCTAGATTTTCAGAGTCTGAATCTCCAAAGTCTGGATCTTTAGAGGCTGATTCATTCAGAGTCCGAGTCTTTTTGGTCTTCTACTACTGATATTCTAGAATCTGGATCTTTAGCTTTTCTTTAAATGTCCATTCTCAATACCAGTACACTTGAACATTTATTAGTATATGTTATTCTTTAAATACATTGTTATCATTAAAACCTTAGAGATATGGTACAAACCAATTTTATTCCAACATTCTCCATCACCATCAGTCTTAAGAGTTTTGAGCTTTTGGATACTTTGTCTCTCCACCATATATTTAAACTTTGTGAACACCTCAAGCACATCACTTTTCTTCTTGATTACACATGCCCATAGTTTTCAACTAAAATCATCTATGAATGTGACAAAGTATTTATTACCTTTAATTGAATCCACTTGGATAAGACCACATACATCTGAATATATGACTTCAAGAATTTCCTTTGACTTGCTTTTCGCATATTTACTGAAGTTATTCTTGTCTTACTTTGCTTGAACACATTCTTCACACATTTCATGCGGAATATCGATTTCTGGTAATCCAGAAACCATGTTTTTTCTCTTCATATTTCTGGTGTCTCTGAAGTTGATATGGCCAAGTTTGTAGTGTCATAACCATTCATCTTTACTAGTTGCAGTTGTCAGACATTTGCGCTCCATCATTATTATTATTATCTATTTGTAATTATTGTTGATTATTATTATTATCATTTAGATTAATAGTTTTGAATTGAGTTTTGCCTCATTTAACTTTTGCACACTCCTATTATATTTACATCTCTGTATTTATATTCCATTTTATTTCTTTTAATAGTTATAATTTGCTTTAATTGATTAATTGATTATTTTTAATTTTATTATTAAATTTTAATGGTTAATTGGTTTATTTAATTAATTGTCTAATCGGTTTTCAAATGCATTGCAAATTCGGAGTAAAATTCAATATGACTTCAGAAACTGCTTAGACGAATAAATTGTATTGACTGACCTCCTGTAGAGTGATTCATACATAAGTTCACTTTAAGATTGCTTAACATAACGCTAAATTCATTAGTTTGATTGTCGTTTTTTTTACCTTTAAAAATGTCGTTTAAATGTCGAGTTGTTGGATATTTCAAGTGCGTTGTAATTTCGGAGTTAAAAATTCAATTTGACTTCAGAAACTGCTCGAACACATATAGTTATTGACCGACCTCTTATAGAGTGATTCCTACATGAATTACTTTAAGATTGCTTAACATGATGCTAAATTCAGTAGTTTTAAAACTTCGATTGATTTTTAGTACCTTGACTTTCTCTTGGGCTTTCTTACAATGAGATCGTTGTTTATTGAGCTTGAATTATTAATTGTTGTACTGTATTTCCATTCGACAAATTATAACCCCATTCCCGTAATGCGTAATAGACTTACCTCTTTCATTTATTTTATTGTGTTAGTTGATCGTTAATTCAAAGATTAAAATCAACAACTTTCAGGAAAAAACAAAAACAAATACTCGATCCCACGTCGAGTCTTTTTTCAAAATTAAATCAAAGTTGATTGCAAAGTCGAGTGTCTCTCTCCGATTAATTTAAACTCTTTTTATAAATCAACTTCAGACGCTTGATCCAACGTCAAGTCGTTTCCCTTTTTAAAGCTTTTCACGATAAAAATGGAAGAATTTGATTAAGTTTAGACTTTCTCTTTCTTGAATATTTGGATACTACTATAGAGCACCATGTTCGAACATTCGTCTTCCATATTAAAATACAATAATTATCTTAATTAAGTCATTTCTCTTATAGAAGAAAAAGATTGATTGGGTATCGAACATCTCCTTTCCGATTATTTGGGCATTACTGTAGAGCTCCACATATGAATAATCATCTTTCGTTAGTGAACTTTGACCTAATTCGCCACACATTTTTATAATAACTTTTGGATGAAAATAAAGTAATTGGGCTTAGGCCTCCTCATTTTCGGGCATTTGAGTATTGCAATAGAGTTATATATTTGGATGTATGTCACCACTTAACAGTAATTTAACCAATCAAATTTGTTTTCCGCCCTTGTGCGACTTTGAAAATATTTTTAGAAACGAGTATGCTTTATTCATATCGACATGAAACAAACAAAGACTTCCTCCTTCAAGAACGAGCAACAAGTAAAGATTTAGTCAATTGATATGTCTAAAAAATCACTTTTTAAAAGCAATCAACCCAACAGTTCATTATAAGTAGAACTACATAGCATTGAGTTCTCCATAGCACCTGGAGATACGTAAGAGCAGAATTTTAAAATCCTGTCAGACACACCTTAATAAAAAGCACCCTTTTAAATATTTTTGTCTCTCTTTCCTCACTCGATAAGTAAAATATTGCAAACGATATCAAATAACACTCTTACATGAAACTAACTTAATGGTCCCGTCGAGTACAACAGATGTGAGGGGTGCTAATACGTCCCTCTTACATAACCGACTCCCGAACCCGATTTGGTTGCGACGACCATTTCTTTTTGTTTTTTTGTGGGTTTTGTCAATATTTTACCTTTCCCCCTTTGGGAATAAATAAAGTTCGGTGGTGACTATGTTTTGTTTATATTTTTAGCGTTCCTTACGCTTAAGTATTTTTTGCGCCGCGACAAGGTGTAAACGTGAGAGTGATCCAGGGTCTGACAAAGTTGGGAGTTTCATAAATACAAGATAAAATTGAAACAATTGTTATAGTGACATCTATATGGATTCTTTTGGAAACAAAGAGAAAGTTGAGATCACAAAAGTTAATTTCTCGTTTGTTGAAATTTGATGATGCTTTTTAAGGTAAGGTTGTGGATTTGAGAAAATTGGTTTATGTTTTTTTAAATAAATTTTATTATGTTTAATCCACATCAGCATCAAGTGTATGTCGAATGTCTTTTTTTATTTATTTTGACTAACACACCTAACAGAAGGAACTAATGTGGCGCGGTTTCGAGAGGTAAGGATTGAAACTGGTATTTTTTAAAGTTAAGTGATCAAAATGGACTCCGAGATAAATATGAGGGACCAAAAATGATATTTAGCCTATACTTAATATATATCAACATACGTTAGGGATGACATAATGAACCAATCCCCCACAATGTGAATCAATGTTCAAATCCCATACGGGATAAATATTATTATTTAGTGTATGATGTTATCTCATATATGATTACCTCAAATAAAGTAAATATATGAATTTTTTTATTAAATATATATTAAATCAATAAAATAACGAGAAACTTATATGACCTTGCCCAAAAACAAAAGAAAGAAAAAAGAAAATAAGTAAAATAAAGGAATAAAAAAATAAGAAGGGAAAAATTAAAGGGAATGAAGAGTAGAAACACCCTTTGATCGAATGTTATAAATAATAATTGCATACTTTGCTTATTTATTTTATCTCTTTCTTTAATTCTTAGATACATAGAGAATAAAAGGAGGTTCCCTATCCATGTTATCCTCAACTAGATTAGCCCAAATATGTGAAATGATGTTAATATTTAGAATAATCTTATTAAGGGTTTTATTATTCTCACCAACTATGAATTGTGTATAAGGAATATTGTCCTCCAATATGTCAACTTGTTCAACATGATCATCTATAGTGGAAGAAAGATATGTCTCCGCAACTGTCACCATAATATAATCACTTGTTACTCGATGTTAAGAAATTAAGGAAACTCATGGTATTTCCATCTTTATATCTGATGTTGTACGTAGTCATGGAACTTGAAGTATATGATAAATATGCTCCTTAACCTCTTGTTTCCCCCTCCACCAACCTTTCTAGAGATTTTTTGCAAAAATTTGTGAGGATTGACCACCAACATCCGATACAATCTCACTAGTGAAATTATGGATCACAAAACTAAAAGAGGTGCTAGCCTTACTTGTATAAACAAAGCATACCAAATGTGTCTTATTTCTCAAGTTGTCAACAACAACCTGAGGGTGTTTTATTGAGAGCTTATACAAATATTGACATTGCTTGAGGCCTTTTGTGGCTTCTTGCTTCTATTTCCATGTTGAACCTTAAGTTGTCAACGACAACCTGAGGTTGTTCTATCTCCACGTTGAACCTTCTTGCCCTTATTTTATTTGACCACATCAACCAATAGACCTTCATCATAAATTTTGTTGCTTTGGTTAATAGAGTGACTAATTAATTTGTAATTTGAACAAAATTATGGAAACATTTCATATATGACTTATACATAAAAGACAAAAACTTCACTTTCCATAAATATTTCCTCAAATAATTGGGTAGATATTGCAGATCTATGTGCTTTCAGGTATGAAGTTGATGATCATGATGTTGGTGACCTTCTTGGCGTTTTAACGACGACAACACTTATGCTTGTTAAAGTCGATGGTAATATCTTTCCAACTCTTGGATGATAATGATTAACTTGAAGATTTTTCAAGCCTCATCAAGTAGAATATTCAAGGTTCTAGTGAAGTGCTTATATGATCGACATATCTGCCTGAACTTGATAGCTTCAAAGTTATGAAAGAGAGGAAATGTGAAAACTCACATGGTTTTGTCTGTCTGAGTGACTAGAGTCTTGTGAAAGTAGTAGAGTAACTCATAAGATACTAAGGCAACACTCTCTCTCTCTCTCTCTCTCTCTCTCTCTCTCTCCCCCCTCTCTCTCTCTCTCTCTCACACACACACACACACACACACATAATTAGATGATGCATAATCGAGTCTATAATCAATTGTGACAGTCTCTTAATGATTTATAATAACTCTATATCAAAACCTTCCATTTTTGGCACAAATAATCGATTATTTGAGATATCTAATCGACTAGACTTAGGACCTAATCAATTAGATAAGTTAATTGGCCCATAGATCGTTTCCTTTTTTAGCCAATTTTCCTCATATATAAAGGAGGCGTCTCTCCTATTTATTTCACACCAGAGTTTAAGATTTCTCTAATTCTTTGCAATTTATCTCTCTTCTATCTCTTTCTAAATATTTTCTTTTCACCAAAGTTGCCTTAGTGCCTTATGAGTGAAAATTGCTTGTGAGGAAGAAGTTGTACTAGTGTTGTACCATTATTTTTACTCTCTAGAGTATGATATTCTTAAGAAATCAAGTTTGGTTCTTGAGATTAACTAGTCTTAAAATCTTTGTTTGATTCTAGTACTTAACTTAGAAAAGTTATGTTTGGTTATTGAGATTAGCTTGGAAAATATATAATGGATTCGTTAGCTCAACTTGTGGAAAAACTTTCTTTTGGTTGGGGATAAGCTATTGTAAAATCTCTAGATATAATTGTATAAAAGGGTTGTGAGTATAACATGTAAAAGCTCAAGTTTATAGTTAAATATCAAAAAGATCTCTTGGGGATAGGAGTAGGCCAACGTTCAATCAAATCTGGATAATTCTACTATGCCATCTCTCTAACCCTTATCTCTTATTTTCTACTATTTACTTTACTACTTTTACTTTCTGTTGTTTTTTACTTTGATCTCAAAAATACTTACACAATTTGCTTCTTAAGTAACAAATACTTAAATTTAATCGCGAATTTTGAATACCACAATTCACCATATCTCTTGTGCTTGGAGTCACTTGTCTAACAATATGTCCATATAAACCAAGACACAAGCAGAATGATTGAACACTCAATGCTTTTTTGGGTTCGTCCAAGGATAACGACGTTCCAACTCTGGATGCAATCTAAAAAAGTTATTGGATGCCAATACTATTGTAGAAGACCCATCAATCGTATCCAAAGTTGTTTGTGAATATGTTTTTGCATATGAGAACTAAAGTCCCATGCTCATTTGGATAGTCGAAGGAGATCAAGTTTCAAATTATAAGTTCCAATCGAACACATTTGACATATGTCCCCTATCATTGCAAACTTGAACTCAAATAAGCCTTTCTCCAAAGAGGTATGTTTTCAATTACCCAAAGATTTCCAAATAAACATAAAGGTTTTATTGTATACCACGAGTCATGACTGATTTTAACCCTTATGCAAAATTAAACCGCCATTGAGATTTCTTTTACAACCTTCAATACTTTTTCTCCTATTCATCTTAGGTTATTTTGACACACAATAATTTTCTTTAACGAATCGTTGCGACAGTTGACTCACTTCGACATAACATGTGTTGAAGAGTACTTGGGCAAAGGTTTTCGTTGGACCTGACGAGGTTGATTAAAATATACATGTTGAAGAAGTCTCACACCACCTAGTTTTGTAAAGAAAAAGAGAGTCCAAGGCTATATAATGAATTCAAGTTCTTCATTACAAGATACACCCATCAAAAGCACTTTAAATTTGTATTTGACTTTCTTTGTTCTCCTATACTCTTGTGGTAGAGTGTTGTGAGACGTAATTAAATATTTGCTTTGAAGGCGAGTGTATTGGAGACACGAGGGTGGTTAAGGGTATATTATGTGTCGTAACAATTTTTAAATAATATTATTTTCTGGTTGTCATTTAATAACGTCCATGATATTTTTCCGATTTTGGAGTTTCCACGTTATTTCCTTGTGTTGTGATTGTATTTTTTATTTTCCCTATCCCGACTTTTACCAACATGAGGCTCAACCAACTACATCAAAGACGCTAAAAACTTCCACAAACATTCCACGCGACAACAAAATTTTCTTTCATTTTGAATGAGACCGAACTAATTGCAAATCATTCAAACATAAATTATGCCATCGAACCATAATTGCTTCTAATGCGCAAGCCTCAAGCCTCATCCAATGTAATCAATGCAATAATATTTTAAAAATTTCAATATAGAATTAAATCTATTAGACTTCAACAAGCAAAATGATGTTGAGTTTATCTAGAATCGAACATATTATCCATAGTTGAGCTAAGACAATCACATCTCTATCTATCTTCTAATTAATGGTAGAATTAGCTCATTGTTTCGAACAACTTTGGATTAATAAAATGTTACAAGTTGTTATTGGCAATAAAAAATTAAAAAAGTTACAATACCCTATTTTTTAAACTACATTTTCCTTTACTAATTATTCACCAAAAAGATAGTAAATGCTTTTGATCACGTATTAATATTGATTCTTCATCCTAATAGTCTTAGCTTTATTGCCTCAGAAATTCAGCAGGCAAAAGGAGGGAGAGAAGTCATCAACACAAACTCTCTCTCCGTTTCCTTTATATATCACTTTCTTCACCTTCTCAAATTTTGGAAGAGACACTCCCAAATAAACTGAACCCTTCGTATTTGCGCCTCAAAATTCATAACACAACTTTTTTTAGGGGGAAAAAGCGATTATCGCAGAATCTGAGGTAGCACCGTGCTTCTAATTTCCAACCCTAAGCAATAATCTCACCTTCCAATCGATCTTCAACATCTTTTTACTTTCATTTTGTTTTGCGTTTTTTTCACCGAGTTTGTTTTTCGATTGTCAATTTCTTACTGATTACTAGTTTGTTGAATTGGTTCGGTTCTACTTCACTGTATCAATGTTTAACTTCGAGTTTTTCGTTTAGCGTTTTTGGGGGGTTTTGGCTAGATTATTTTCACGATGAATTTTAGATGATTCTAATGTCTCGATCTATGTTTAGGGTTTATTTTTTGCGTTTATTGGTTAATTAGTTTAAATAGAGGGAATCTTTTAATATAATTCCAAATCAAGTTAATTCTTAGGTGAGTTTGTTGGATTCACTGTGTTAGTTTTTTGAGGCTGGAATATGCTTCTGATCATGTTCATGAATCATGCTAATAACTTTGCATGTTAGCTGTGTGGATTTTTCGGGTTATTCTTTTGAAGTTTGTTTTGCATGTTTTACTTGTGGTGGACTGAAACTCGGTTTTTGTATTTGTGAGTTTAGGGTTTTATAAGAGCTTCGGGTTTGACAATGAAGAAGATTTCGAAGAGCAGCTGCAAATCTGCATCACACCGGCTTTTTAAGGACAAGGCAAAGAACCGTGTTGATGACCTGCAGCTGACATTCATGGATTTGCAGTTTGCTAGGAAGGAGAGCCGTACTATTGATGCTGCTGTTCTTGAGGAACAAGTGCATCAGATGCTTCGTGAGTGGAAGGCCGAGCTCAATGAGCCTTCTCCTGCTTCTTCTTTGCAGCAAGTAAGATCATACTATTTGTGTGCTATTCTTATTAGCTTCAATGCAATTGCAAATAGTGGGCTTTGTTTGAGATAATTGTCATGTCTTGAGTGCTTGTTGAGTTGTTTCTAACCGACAATTTGCTAATTGTGAAATTGAATGGCAATATTAGTGTTAAAGCTGTGATTGTGAACTGTGGTTTTGTGGGTGAATTTAGGGTGGAAGTCTTGGGTCATTCTCCACCGATATCTGTCGGCTTTTGCAGCTCTGTGA
This sequence comes from Lathyrus oleraceus, assembly GCF_024323335.1. Classification (NCBI taxonomy): domain Eukaryota; kingdom Viridiplantae; phylum Streptophyta; class Magnoliopsida; order Fabales; family Fabaceae; genus Lathyrus; species Lathyrus oleraceus. The sequence continues at coordinate 202,882,090 of NC_066585.1, forward strand.
GGAAGAAGATGATGCCTCTAGTCCATTGGCTGCACCTAAGCCTGAACCTAATGACCAGACTCTTCAGGCTGGGGATAAAGTCATTTTTCAAGCGGTGAGTGAGTTTTGTATTCCCTTTCGAAAATAAATAATCTATTTTGCACTTCATATTTTTGCAGGCCCTGTGACATTAGCTGCTTAAGTTCTCTCTCACTCATGTTTCTCTACTTTTACTTTATTAGGTGCATTACTTTGACTTTTTATATACATCAGTCTCATAGATGCTTCTGTAATAGTTAATATCATGTAATGTAAACTAAAAAGATTTTAATTTGTCTCTTTTGCTCCTGACAACGGTGCTATGATGTTTTTTATTTTAATTTGTTTTCACTGAACATTTAGTGTGGTCGTTTTAAAGTCTGAACTTTCAGTGTGACAAACAAGGTCCATATTTCTGTTATATTTGGACTGAAAATGTACGTATGTTTAGTTTAAAGTCAATTGCTCCTTTCTTGAAATTTGAATAGTATCTATCATCTATTATTTATATAGAAGCCAAAAAGCACAATGTGCATACCTTGGTAGCAATCCCACTGCTTTATTTGTTTTTCTTCACAATCTCATTCATTTTTATATCTTTCTGTGGGTTGGAGGGTAGATGGGAAGGGGTTTAAGAGAGGCGGGTGGTAAATTGAGTGGACAGTTAGCTGCCCGACATCTTGGCTGCCTCATAGTAGAGTTAACGGTACTTTATGGCATGACGGTGCACACACAGATTTATTTCAACTATCCTTAACAATATAATTGAATCATTTGGATTGCAATTTTATTCATGCATCTAAATGCAAGTCTTCACTCAATCGATATGGTTTGTATAAATTAATAGTTTGTCACTGGTAGTGCATGTTGAATCACTTAGGTCATGTAAGGATCACATGACTCTCAATTTTTATGTAATTCTGGTTTAAGATCTCAGATGGATAGTGAGATAATCATCCACTGTGTGGCAATGAAACAAGGTAGATGTGGTTGGATGTGGCCAGATTTTTATCGGTGGAGAGCTTTATGAAGAAGGTAGTCCAAAGAAATCGATTTTTTTTCCATCACTTGCTGCCTAAATGGGTAGGTGTAGGCATGTAGCAAACCCACCATCAAGGCATGTATGTCCATACTTTGAGTTTAATGCTTAATGTAACATATTTTTTTGGATTTCTTTAATGCAGCTTTTTACTAAAAGTCGATTGTTGGTTATTTTATCTTGTGAATCAATCTTGGGCATCAGGGATGTTGACTCTAATGGGGCTGCATAAAACAGTTATTAAGTATTAAGCCTTATTTGAAAGCAACTTGATTCTTTAAAAGTTAGCTGTTTTTATCCATACCTATTAATGGCATTGTCTGTCCTAAGTTTATTTAATGGTTATTTTCTATTGCAATGGGCGTTAGGCTAGTTAAAATGATCTATTTTTTTTCCCCTTTTAAGTGATTGAAAAGAAGAGAGAGGTTCTGGCGGTTTGGTTTGTTTATTCCTTAGAGTTTATGCTTCTTTGCTTTTAAATATTTTTGTTTTTCTTCAGATAGCGGAAATTTCCTCTTGCACATTGTACATTTATCTATATTTCAATCCTGAGCTTGTTTCATCGTTGAATCTCACCTGTAGTTGTAATTAGTTTCCTGGCTTAACTGTAAAACAGGGCCAGCAGCAACATGATTTTCCGTTGGTTGATGAGCGCAAGCAGTCAACCTCAGGAGTTCAAACAGTGGCAACTAACAACCAGGACGGGCCTGCTCTAGAATATCAGCAGTTTGATTTACATCAAGACTTTGATCACAGCTTATATACTGGTTTCAATGGTACAGGTTATTCTGAGGAGGAGTCTATTCCTCATATATCTAGCTATCTACCAAGTACATGCCCTCCTCCTTCTGCTTTCTTGGGCCCCAAATGTGCACTTTGGGACTGTCCAAGGCCTGCACAAGGGTTAGACTGGTGTCAAGATTATTGCAGTAGCTTTCATGCTGCTCTAGCTTTGAATGAAGGGCCACCAGGCATGGCCCCAGTTCTTCGACCTGGGGGCATTGGTTTAAAGGATAATTTACTCTTTTCTGCTCTTAGTGCAAAGGCACAAGGAAAAGATGTTGGCATCCCAGAGTGTGAGGGAGCAGCAACTGCTAAGTCTCCATGGAATGCACCTGGTAATTAAATCTTCCTTTGTTGGTTTTCATTTTGCACAATTGATCTGCTACAGGTGTTGACAAGATTGTTCTTTTATTTGAATGCAGAGCTCTTTGATCTTTCTGTTCTTGAGGGTGAGACTATTAGGGAATGGCTTTTCTTCGATAAGCCTAGAAGAGCATTTGAAAGTGGAAACAGAAAGCAGAGGTCATTGCCAGATTACAGTGGGCGTGGTTGGCATGAATCTAGAAAGCAAGTTATCAATGAATTTGGAGGTCTGAAGAGATCCTATTATATGGATCCACAACCACTGAACCATTTCGAATGGCACCTTTACGAATATGAGATTAGCAAGTGTGATGTATGTGCCTTATACCGGTTAGAACTAAAGCTTGTTGATGGGAAGAAGAACTCCAAGGCAAAAGTAGCAAATGATTCAGTTGCTGATTTGCAGAAACAGATGGTAAAGCTCTCTGCTGAGTTTCCACCTGATAACAAAAGGCCGGCTAAAGGCAGAGCCAAGATTAATGCTAAAGTTGGCATGGGTGCTGTCTATCCAGCATCACACAGAGTGACCCCTCTAAATGGAACATACGAATACGGGTTAGCTGCACCATATGACTATCTTGCTGAGAACATGGGCGATTATTATGGGACATGATCTGATCCCCATTGGAGTGAAGTACAACATGCTGCATTCAACATGCTTATACATTATTCAATGCTGTTTCTTTTTTATTTTGGCCAACCTTTTTCTGAGTTTCTTTTTCTCCCTTCCCCTAGTAACAAGAATCCAAGGCCATTTTTGTTTGCCTTGTCAAGATATTGTGAATAGCTCATTCTCACTGGAGTGCGGCATTGAAGCTGCTGGATGCTAGGTTCTAACCTAAAACTTACAGCAATTGCTGTATGCCATTTATGATTTGCAACTTGTTTGATGCTAGAATCTATTTAGCATCATTGGAATTGCCCTGCCGTTTAAGCGCTATTGCTGTGATTCATCTCTGACTATATTCTCCAAATTATGATCTCAATTTAAGTCATTTGCACTATTTTATGGTAGTAGCTGCAGGACAAACCTTTAAAGGTACATAGTATTAGCCATGTAATAAAAATGTTTCAGTCTCATTGAGTAATTTTTGTATGATTCAAGGAAATCTTTGAAAGCCATCAGTGATATGAGCTACCTATCTTGTGTTTGATGAATTCCTTGTGTGGTTAAAGTTATCTTATCTGCTGTTGCTTGTGAAATCATATGTAACCATCATAAAGTATTGACCAAAATACAGAAACATCATTTAGAATTTCAAAATGTACTTAGGCCCCTACATAGTGGGAATTGACGAAGAGTGTTTTGGGTCTCTTAATTTTGTCATCTTGGCCAAGTTAAAAAAAAAAACTGAGTCAAAGTCAACTCAGGTCTTGTTCATATGTGTCATTCAAAAATCTTCTACGGTAAATCAGAAGTCATATCACCTCTTGCTCCAAGAACATATGCTTTCACATGGATGTCAGCAACCCTCTCCATTTCTTAAATGGATATTTCTAGGGGATTGTTTCTCCGTGGTGAAGTCAAAGGAAATCCAAAAAATGTCTCTGAGAATTAAGAAATGTATTTTTGGATGCAAGACAATTCTTAAGTGAGATTCACTCTATTTTTATCTCAAAATTTAGTTTGAAAATGTAGCTATTTAATTCGGAAATGTAGCTATAGACCCACCCTATCAAGGATTTCTGGAATGTATATCTCCAGTTTTGTGAAACTGGAATTTGAAAAATACCACATTTGCATGTCAGTTATAATTTTAGAAGTGTATTTCTAGAACTATCACCTTTGCATGTCAGTTATAATTTTAGAAGTGTATTTCTAGAACTATCACCTTGCATGTCAGTCATAATTTCAAAGTTATATTTCTAGACTATCAAGAATTTTTTTAATAAAATAGCACATGCATGTTCTTCCTCATCATTTTTATCTCAAAACCCTTTAAAAAATATATTTTCATTCTCAATTAATTTTTGCACTCTAAAACTTTATTTTTGTGTTTTCACATGAAAAAAACAAAAGAAGTCGTAATTTAGGGTAAAATTTATGCATTTCATTCCTCACTACTCTCATTAGTCTGATTTTTGAGTTAAAAAAGTATACGTTGAATCTGAAAATACACTTCCCAATTATAGGTGAGTTTATACGGAAGTGTATTTTCAGAATAATTTAGAGTATAATTTAGACCGTTTTTAAAAATATTTTATGTTATTATTTGTCTTAGATATGGTGCACCATGATGTTTTCCTCAAATCTACTGTGTCAACGGATGCCAAACGTGTTGATGTCAAAGAGGTACATGTTGGCAAACTAATTTACAAATGAACAAGAGTTTGACGTTCGTGATCATATGCTCCAAAGAACCGTGTGAAGGCATCCAAATTGGGGTTTGGTTTTGTAATCGGAAGGTCCGATAATGGTTCAGATACAATACTTGCGTTTGTGACACTAAAATGCGAAAGAAATGACAAGTACACAACTCCCATACGAAAGTTGAAACGAGATAACACCGGTTCGAGAAAATGTGAGTGTCCTTTAAAGTTGCGTTGTAATGTTTTGGAAAATAATAAATGGAGATTTAATGTGATTTGTGGTTTACATAACCACGACATGTCTCACAAGTTAATCGGTCATCCCATTGCATGTCGCCTTATGTCTGAGAGAAGAAAATTATTTCTAACATGACATTGAACATGGTGTAACCCAAAAATATATTTGCAACTTTGAAACGTAAAAGACCCGAAAATATCTCAAATAAGAGGCAAACATACAATATTCGTGTCCTTAATAACAATGCGATAAGGGGGGATATAACTGAAATGCAACAACGATTGAAACTTCTGAATGATAACGATTATGTATCTAGGTACCCAGTGTGCTAGGATGGAGAAATTGTTTGAGATATATTTTGGACTCATCCTGATTCCATAAAGTTGTTCAACACATTTTTCACTGTACGCATCATTAATTCAATGTATAAGATCAACAAGTACGTACTTTAACTATTGGAAGTTATTGGTGTTACTGCTGTCGAAAAGACTTATTCTGTTGGGTTTGTATTTTTGGAAAGCGAAAAAAGAGGACAGCGTTACTTGGGCTTTAGAAGTGTGTCAGACAATGTTGAAGGACAAAGAAAACACGCTAAAGATCATTGGTACCGATCGCAATGCCGCATTAATTAATTCGGTTGCAAAAGTTTTTTCTACATCATATGCATTATTTTGTAGGTATCACATCATAAAGAATGTGAGAAGTCGACTTAAATTCACAGTAGGGACAAAAAAATAAAGGGTGAAGACAGAAAAATGGTCAAAGCTAACATGATCCTAGAAAGAATAATGAATGCATGGAATGCTATAATAAATTCTTCTACGTAAGAATTATATGCCGACTTTGTTATACTTTTTAAAAAGTTGTGTGAGAAATATACAGATTTTTTAAAATATGTTGAAAGTACAATAATGGACCAAATGAAGGAGAAAATTGTTTGTGCTTGGATCGATCATGTTAGACATTTAGGAAATACAATAACTAACCGAGTTGAATATGTCCATGCTACACTAAATAATTGGTTGGTAAATAGTAAATGTGATTTGTGTAGAGATTGAGACTCTATAAATCAAATGATCTAAAATCAATATAATGAGATACATACATCATTTTGTCGTAGTATTACCGTGTTGGAATACAGATTTAGAGATAACCATCTTTTTTCACAGTTGGTCGACAATATATCTTGAGGATGATTGAATTTTATTTTTCACGAGGTCCAACGAGTTGAAAAAGTAGATTCCAATAGCACAAATTATGGTTGAACACTTAGGAAAATTTATGTCCTCTCATGTGTTTGTCTAATTTCAAAGAAGATAAAACTTGATAGCCCAATACAATGGATGGAGTTTGAACTCAATGGAAAAAGCTCAAGTTTGATGATGATGGTGTGATGAAGGATGGTAAATCAAATATCTCTAGCTTGACCCAATGAGAAGTGATACAAGAGAGATTTTGAGAGTCGGTGACAATATGAAACCCCGCATCAAAGAGAAAATGAGGAAGATTTCTTATCTAGAAACTACAAATTTGAAATCACCGTCATAACCGGTAAAAACAAAAGGTGCTTCTAAGAAGGTCAAACAAACACAAAGTGACAATTCAACGACGCAGTCTCCTTCCTATTTTGAACTTGTTGACAAACTTTTTTCGAATTCTCCAACTTATGAATCTCCTACAAGTGTTTCAAAAGCAGCTCGCATTAGCAAACCATCTCCTTCACCACCTTTACCTAAAATGTTATGAATCTAAGAGATTCTGATTTTTATGCACAAACACATTCAACTGATTGTCAATGTTGACGGTGACAGTAACTATGGTTATTAAGTTGTTTCTGCTTTCTTTAGTAGAGGAGAGGAGAATCATACATGTGTTCGTCAACAACTTATCAAAGAGTTGAAGGCGCATAAATAATCATACACACGACTATACGTGAAAAAGAACATTTCATTGCAATTCATGAATCTCTTATTCCTTGTATTAGTGGTCTGACACCGGAGGAAAAATGGATGTTTTGATATGAAAATATACGGTTCTCGAAAACATGTTTTCCATTACGAACCACCCCACATTAAAATCTATCTGTCAATATTATGTGTACTGGGTGTCTCTCAAAATCACAACATTTCATTCAAGTTTATTTAAAACCGGGATATTCTATACCACTAACATCACTGTAGTGAACAACTCATTCAACAAGGGAAGCTGGAACTTGGCTAAATAATTTTTTAGGTAGGATGCAATAATTCCCCAAGTTGAGTGAGATTGAAAGAGAATCAAATAAACAAAAGTCAAAGACGAAACCATCCATAGATATAGATTTAGACGGTGACACATGTTTCAATTCATTTTAGTTTTTATTAAATAGTGTATTTATGTGGTTAGACATGTTTTGTATATAATATTGGATTAATATTTATGATAACAAATGTATACATTTTCAAAGATTTCAATATATGTTTCAGTTTTTCAAAATTTTCTCAATTTTTGTTTTCTATAACAGGTTTTGTTTCTAAATCAGGGGTGAATCCGAAAATGCATTTTCTGATTCACCCTAAATGTTAAAAAAAAATATGAACATGGATTTATTCGAAAATGTATTTTTGGATTCACCCTAATTTCACAAAATGAAAGAGGGTGTATCCAGAAATTCATATTTGGAATATCTCCCAAGACACGATTGAGTTTATAAGGTCTATATTGATCTTAAACTTGTATAAACATGAGTCTCTCATCTCATCTTTTTAACAAAATCAAATCACACCAGAATGAGCATATATTGGCATGTTACATTTGTCTACTCCGATAGCGCGAATGCTTCACTTGAATATAAGGTCACAAAGTACACCTCTTATATATATGAAATTCATATTGGAGAATCTCCTATTATACTCATACAATCAAAGAGTTGTGAAACTCGAGTACCGTTCACCCTCGATTGACAACGAAGGAAAGATTCAACTCAACAAGTTTGAGCTGAAGACGAATGAAGATTTAAGGGTTACGTGGAGTACATTTCATTGTTACAAAACAAAAGGTCTGATCTAATTGGATGTGAAGGTTGTGAGATCGACCGAAGATATTCTGAAGATGCTGAAATGTCCTACTTTATAATGAAATAACGACTATCTTTGTAATATTTTGTTTTTTATGTATGTCATAACTAGGACTGAACAATGGGTCGAGTTGGGCGGTTTCGGGCTCAAAAGCCTCACCCAATCGAACCTGCAGTTGAACAATAAAAGTCAATTTCTCCCCATTTCTTAATCGGATTGATCGGGTTAGGTATAGGGGGCCGCATGTTAATACAAGCGATTTAATCGGGTTATTGAGCTGATTTATGTTGAGTCCAATAACACATTTTGAACATATACTTAAATCACTACAACTTAAATTCAACATAAATCAAAATTACCAAGAACTTAAATCAAACATAAATCCAATGGCCTATCATTCAATGGTCTTTCAATGGCCTCAAACATAAATCCAAATGACTACAACATAAATTCAGCATCAACATAAATTGAAATTACAACCTAAATAGTAATAGAATTATCAACTACTAGGTATGCTTATGCGTTGTAGTTTCTTAAACCAAGAAAAGCATCAAGTATTGGTAAAAGCTGGGATTTGACTTCTTTCCCACTCGAATGCCGAACAACATTTTTATTGGAAACCTGTGAGAAATTTTGATAGGCCAACTATGTCAGGAAAACAACAGTAGTTAAGGATGGAAGTATTTTATCCTTCAAAATGCAATATATAAATAGTATTAGTACGAATCAATGGTCACGGTGAAAAAGTGCAGCCAATAGCTCAATCTCAGTATCAAGTCATCAGAATTTTAATTCTCAAAGTATGTTGTTATGAATGACAATAACCTAATGCATGAAATATATTTAATCAAATTTTACAAGAGATTAAAGAGGTGTCAGACTCCCCTGTATTAAATTTTAATTGTTTTTTAATCAAAAATAAATTAAATTTTAAATTTTTTTTATCAAAAATAAATTATCAATTTATCACATTATGAATATTGAACATATGCATTTTCTTTGGCATTCAAAAAGAAAAGAAACAGAAATGAAATATATACTACAAATTGAATTATATGATGTACACTCATTGCATACACTTGGTGAAAAACACTATGCAAACTCACACTTTGAGAGGTGGAAACAATAATAACTTTAGAAAATATATAAAAGCTCTAATAATTTCCCAATCATCACTACTAGTAGGACTACCTTTTCCAAAGAACTCCTTATAGCATACTCTTCATCCCCAAGTTATCAAAAGCAACTTGAAACTTCTCTTCAGCCTCAAGCATCAAATATGTTGTGTTCCAACTATTTGAAACATCGAGACATACTAGTTTTTTTACAAGTTTTTCCAGCAAATTCAATGCATTCTTTAAACTTGGCTTCCCTATGAGGTGAGGACTTGACAAATCTAACAACATCCCTAAAACTAGTAATAGAAAAATGCTTATCTTTCAAACTCTCATTTACCACCAAGTTCAATATGTGAGCAACATACCTCATATCAAAACACTTTTCATCCCTCATCATCCCATTCAGAGTTGATATTTTTTTTTTGCAGATATTATACAACTACATCATTTGAAGTTGCATTATCAACCGTTATGGTAGACACATTCCTAATTCCCCAATTCCTTAACACATATTCAATCTTCCTACCTACCGTGTCACACTTGTGGTTTGGAATAATTGTGAAACTTATATTTCTCTTTTGGTAGTTCCATTCGTTATCCATAAAGTGTGTCGTAAGGATCAAGTAGTTTTGGTTTTAGATAGAAGTCCAACAATCAGTAGTAAGTGCTACTCTATTGCAGTCAGACTTAAAGAAGGATTTTAGCTTTTGTTTCTCATCCAAGAGTAGTTGAAAACAATCTCTAACTACTGTACACCTAGATGGGATGATAAATTGGGGTTGTATTACTTTAGAATAGTATTTAAAACTTTAACCTTCAACTGCAATAAATGATTTCTCATATAGAACCACACAAATTGACAAAGCTTTTCTACAAGTTTGCTTGTCAAATTTGGAGCTAACATGAACCAAACTAGATCCTTCTACATATGGGTATGTGAGAATAGTTTGGGTGGGACCAATGGTTCTAGGCTTATTTGCACATTTTAAAATGTGATGGTCCATGTTGGTGGTTCCATAAGTCCTAAGGTCACATAAGTAATTTTTGTGGCAGTGTTTATAAGCTGCAGTTAGTGTATCAACTAAATCATTAGGTAATCTAATAAAATCTTTCCAACAATTCAGGTCCAACAACTTCAATTGTTGCTCCTGAACCAACTTCATTCACGACAAATTAAGTAGGTAGATTTTGATTAGGCTAACCCATTGCTGAAAAATGAAAGAGCCATAATTAACAACTACAAAACCAATCACACACACTATGCCTATTATAGGGTAGAAACAACAACAACATATCTGTGAAGACATGACTTCTCAAATGTTTTGATGACGACAAACTTCTCTACAAGTCTAAGATTGATTAACAAAAAGGATTGATCAAGATTCAAGCTCATGAAGGAAGTTTTCAACTAAATGATCAAGTCTCGATGAAACTCATGAAGATTCGTATTTCAAATGAATAAGTATAACACTTGACCTCTAGATGATTATACAAGTGTTCAAAACATGTCTCATTCATGCGATAATCATTGGAAGTAATTTTATGCATCAAAGAAATCATAACACTTCATTTTTTAAGCTATTTTTTCAAATCTGGGATGCAGTAATCGATTATCCATTTTAAGGTAATCGATTACTCTGTGAAAAATTCAAATATTTTTGCACGTTGGAGGCAAGTAACCGATTACCCATATTAAGGTAATCGATTACCACTGAACCAGAGGCAAAAATTAGTGCATCTCTTCATGGAAACTTTTCTATTTTCTTTACCATGAACCATTGCATCCTTTGGGTAATTGCATCCATTTGAGGAGGTGTTTAGACAATACATATACATCATTTTTTTAGATTTCAAATCTGCCTCCTTGCAAAAATTTCAAATCAATTACTCACATTCTTTCAAACTTTTTTCAAGTGTTCTTCCAAATTTTCTTAAGAGTGAAACCTTGCATAAACTTTCTTTTTAAGCATCATAGTTTCATTCCATACAAAGAACACTTGTATAATTATTGTGAGAATTAAGTGTTACAAAGGAGAAGATCAATTGATAAATTGATATACTTCAAATTTTCAACTATTTCATCTTCTACAAAAATTCAGAATTGTATCTCTTGATTACAACTTATTTTTAGGATTGTTAAGAATAAGTTTGTAAGGTTTTATCCTTGCTATCCGGTGTGTGGATGCAAGAGGTCCTTTTGTGAGAATTTGAGTCTCGATTGGACTTTAAACATTGTAAATCCAAGAGGATTGTTCTTGGTGTGTTAGAATTAGATAGAAAGGCCTTAAGGTGTCTTGTCTAGGAATCTAACATTATAGTGAATTCTCTTTCGTGTTGAAAGGGGAGTGGAGTACTCTCGGTCTATGAGGGGAACCACTATACATCATGGTGTTCTTTACTTTCCGCACTTTACCGTTTTTCATTACATAAGCATCTCAAGAAAGTAAAAATCAATAAACCGTAAAAAAATCCAGAAAATCGTCTAAGTGCCTCATTCACCCCCTCTCTAAGGCACTCCTTAAACTTACAATTGGCATCAGAGCAGGTTATAGGTAACCTGTTCCTAAAAGATCCGCATGGTTTCCGCAAGCACGAATCCGGTTTTCAAAGACGGTGGAAGTAGTAACAAACCACCACTTTTCTCTGGAGAATATTTTGATTTTTGGAAGATCCGCATGAAGGCACACCTAGAAGCCCAAGGAGAAGGCATATGGGAAGCCGTTGAAGATGGTCCGCATAATCCTATGAGTGTGGTCAATGGCATTGGTACTCCAAAGATAAAGAGTTCGTATGATGAAAATGATAAGAAAATAATCTTAAATGAAAAGAAAGCAATAAACATTCTTCAAAGTGCTTTAAGCATGGACGAGTTCTTCCGCATATCTCAATGCAAATCGGCGAAACAAATATGGGACACCTTAGTGGAGACACATGAAGGAACCGCCGTAGTAAAGAGATCAAGGTTGAATACATTAAGTCAAAAATATGAGATGTTTAGAATGCTGCCCGGAGAATCCATCGTGGCGCTACAAAAGAGATTTGTTCACTTGACTAACCACTTGATTGCTCTCGGAAAAACATTTATAAATGACGATCTCAATCTTAAAGTACTAAGATCATTGACTCGAGAATGGCAACCGAAGGTGACGGCTATCTCCGAAAAGAAAAGTCTTTCAACAATGACGTCCGCATCACTCTTTGGCAAACTTCAAGAACATGAGTTAGGACTTGGTAGGCTTGAGAAACATGAAAGTCAAGAAAAGAAATCTAAAGGAATTGCCTTGAAGGTAGACTCAAAAGAAGATAAAGATGATGACGCATTGGAGGAAGATGAAAATTTCATGCTCCTTGTTAAAAGGCTTGGTAAGTTCTTTAACAAAAATGATAAATCCTTTAACGCTAAAAAGAATAGACATTTCAGGAAAAAGGAGACCACCACATCTATGCAAGATATAACATGATACGAATATGGAAAGCAAGGTCACATAAAGCCGGAATGTCCTAAACTTTCAAAGAAAGGCGGATTTAAGAGCAAGAAGGATTTCAAGAACAAAAAGGCATATGTTTCATGGGAGGACAATGAAATTAGTTCTTCATCCGGATCGGATAGCGAGGAATGTGCAAACTTGGCGCTAATGGCTTCTCATCATTCCGATGATGAAGAAGAGGTTAGTAATGATTTTTCTCTTTTTGATGATGATGCACAAGGTGTAATTAATGAATTGTTAAATGAATGCAAAATTATTTATAAAACTATATCATCTCAAAAGAAACAAATTTCTTCCTTGGAAGAAAAGATTGAAATTTTTGAAAAAGATTTTGAAAATGAAAAACAAAAGATGATTAGTGAAAAGAAGAATTTTGTATGTCTAAAGTGTGAGTCTCTCTCTTTCCATATTGTCCAAGTTAAAAGAGTCCTTGAAAGGTATGAAAAAGAACAAATTGGTTTGGAAGGGGTTCTTAGCCAACAAAGGTACTCAAATGACAAAAGTGGACTTGGTTACTCCAAATTTTCTAAACCAAGTTCAAATAAAACTATCTTTGTTAGGCCTAAGGATCAATCTCCAAAAGAAAGAGTCAACACACCAAAAGTTGTGCATCAACGTCCTAAAAAGAAAAGGTTTACAAAGAAAAAGTCTTATGTTCCTAGATACAAAAGCAATTTTGAACCAACTTATTTTTATTGTGGTATTATTGGCCATACACCTAATGCTTGCTATGTTAGAAACTTTAGTGTAGCAAAGGGCATTATGTATGGGTTGAGAAAGGTACTAATTATGAAGGACCCAAAGCAATTTAGGTACCTAACAAAACTTAATTTTGTTTTGTAGGTATGCTTAAAGGCCACATCAAATCTTTGGTATTTGGATAGTGGGTGCTCCAAGCATATGACTGGTGATGTGCACAAATTTTCAGATCTAATGCTTAAGGCCAAGGGTTATGTTACTTATGGAGATAACAACAAAGGAATAATTCTTGGCATAGGCAAAGTAGGTGCACCAAATTTCATATCCATCGAAGATGTGCTATATGTCGAAGGACTAAAGCACAACCTCTTAAGCATAAGCCAACTTTGTGACAAAGGATTCAAAATAAGGTTCACAAAAGATGAATGTTTAATTGAAGACGAAGTCACACAAGAGGTAATGCTTATTGGTAAGAGAATTAATAATATTTTCATGATTTCCCTTGATGATGTTTCTTTGAAGGTTAAATGTCTTGTGGCAAATAACAACGACTCATGGTTATGGCATAAGAGATTTGCTCACATTCACATGAAGCACTTGAATAAGTTAGTAAAACATGACCTTGTCATTGGATTGCCAAAGATAAAATTCATCAAAGATAGACTCTATGATGCTTGTCAAAAGGGGAAGCAAACCAAATAAACTTTCACATCCAAGAATGTGGTGTCCACTTCTAGGCCACTACAATTGTTACATATGGACTTATTTGGTCCATCAAGAACAAGAAGATTCAGAGGTAACTTATATGCTTTAGTTATTGTTGATGATTATTCTAGATATACTTGGACATTCTTTTAGTGCAGAAAAGTGATGCATTCAAAGCGTTCAAGAAGTATGCAAAGCAAATTCAAAATGAGTAATCATTAACAATTGCCTCCATAAGAAGCGATCATGGTGGAGAATTCCAGAATACTTCTTTTGAAGACTTTTGTGAAGATCAAGGAATATTTCACAACTTCTCGGCTCCAAGGACTCCTCAACAAAATGGAGTAGTTGAAAGAAAGAATAGGTCATTGGTGGAACTTGCAAGAACAATGCTTAGCGACTCAAATCTTCCTAAGTATTTTTGGGCGGATGCGGTTAGCACGACATGTTTTGTAAGTAATAGAGTTAACATAAGACCTATCCTAAAGAAGACTCCATATGAACTCTTCAAAGTAAGGAAACCCAACATTGCTTTCTTTCATATCTTTGGATGCAAGTGCTTCGTCCTTAACAATGACAAAGACAACCTTGGTAAGTTCAACGAAAAATCGGATGAAGGTATTTTTCTTGGTTATTCTCTTACAAGTAAAGCATATAGAATTTATAATAAAAGAACTTTAAATATAGAAGAATTCATGCATGTTAAGTTTGACGAATCTAACCCCTCGAAAGAGGAAATTGTTGTTTGTGATGATGATGATGATTTTGTAGTAATTCCTAAAGAAGATACTTCAAACAAGAATCAAGAAGAACCGATTCAATAAGAGTCAAATGAAAATGATCTACCTAAGGAATGGAGGACTCATAAAGATCATCCTATTGACAAAGTAATTGGTGACATTAGTCAAGGTGTTGCTACAAGATTGAATCTCAAGGATGCATGCTTAAACATGGCGTTCGTTTCGTAAATAGAACCCTCTAAAATTGATGAAGCTCTAGGAGATGATAAATGGATTGTTGCTATGCAAGAAGAATTAAACCAATTCGAGAGAAATCAACTTTGGGAACTTGTTTCTAGACCAAGTGGTAAGCACATCATTGGAACAAGATGGGTGTTTAAGAACAAACTTGATGAGAATGGAATAATTGTTCGAAACAAAGCAAGATTGGTCGCTCAAGGGTATAATCAAGAAGAAGGAATCGACTTTGAAGAAACTTTCTCTCCGGTTGCAAGGTTAGAAGCTATTCGTTTATTACTTGCTTACGCATGTTCAATGAATTTTCAGTTATTTCAAATGGACGTCAAAAGCGCCTTCTTGAACGGCTACATCAACGAAGAAGTCTATGTCAAACAACCCCTGGGCTTTGAAGACTTCACGCATCCTTCACATGTATACAAATTGAAGAAAGCACTCTATGGATTAAAACAAGCACCAAGGGCATGGTATGATCGTCTAAGTAATTTTCTATGTGAAAAAGGTTTTGAAAAAGGCAAAGTAGACAAGACTTTATTTATCAAGAAGATAAAAGGGAACACCTTACTTGTTCAAGTCTACGTAGACGACATAATCTCCGGTTCAACCAACAAAGAACTATGTGAAGAGTTTGTGTTGATAATGCAAGGTGAAATGTCTATGATGGGAAAGATGAACTACTTCCTTGGATTGCAAATCAAGCAACTAAAAGACGGAATTTTTATCAACCAATCAAAGTATTGCAAAGAGTTGCTAAAGAGATTTGAAATAAATGGTTGTAAAGCAATGTCAACACCAATGAGCTCCGGAACCTATGTTGATCAAGACGAATCGGGTGTGTCAATTGATATTACGAAGTATCGAGGTATGATTGATTCTTTATTATATTTGACGGCAAGCCATCCGGACATAATGTTTAGCGTGTGTTTATGTGCTCGCTTCCAAGCAAATCCAAATGAGTCACATCTCACGGTAGTCAAAATAATCATGAAGTATCTCAAAGGAACAACCAACGTTGGCTTATGGTATCCTAAAGGTAGTGTTTGTAAGTTAATTGGTTATTCTGACTCGGATTATGCAGGTTGTAAAACAGATAGAAAAAGTACTAGTGGAACATGTCACATCCTTGGTAATGCATTAGTCTCATGGTCATGTAAGAAACAAGCGTGTGTTGCTCTTAGTACGGCTGAAGCAGAATACATAGCAGCGGGTAGTTGTTGTGCATAAAATATTAGGCTAAAGCAACAATTAAGTGACTATGGAATCGATCTTGGATGCATACCACTCCGATGCGACAACACAAGTGCGATTAATATTACAAAGAATCCTGTCATGCACTCAAGGACCAAACATATAGACATTCGACACCATTTCCTTTGTGATCATGTGCTTAAAGGCGATGTTGAAGTTACCTTTGTCGATACTCATAATCAACTAGCGAACATTTTCACAAAACCACTCGCAAAAGAACCATTTTATAAGATTCGAAGAGAACTTGGAATTTTGGATGAAGGTGATATATAAATCTTCCATAATTATTCACTATACATTATAATGAGGCCAAGGTACACAAGTTTTTAATTTTTTCTATCTGTGAAATTTCTCTTTAAAATGTGTATATGAAAATTTTGCCTTTTGTTGATTTTATATTAGGTAAATTTAATTTTGTGATAAAATATTTTTCACTCAAAATTGCATTAGTATGTATATTACCTTGTCAAACTTAAATTTTTTGAAAATCCTTCATATTTTGGGTTGTGCAAAGCTACTATTTTTTCACTTTTTTCTTAGAGTAATCGGTTACTCCAAATTGGATAATCGATTACCCTGCCTGTTTTTGCCTTCCTCACGCGTTTTTCATCTATGTAACCGATTACCCTTTTTAGAGTAATCGATTACCACTGTTTCTTCCAGAATTATTTTTAAAATTTTTAACACACGTCAGTTTTTGTCATAAAGAGTACTTTTGGTCTTAAGTGTTTTTTTTCTTGTTTTTTTGCTTAAGTCAATCACTTCAGCATTGGTACTCTATATATCTCTCTTTCCAACCTTCACATTCATCTAGGATGATGGAGTCGATATGTCGGAAAGTGATTGAGTTGGCCTTTTTTTTTGCTATTCACTAGTTTATGGTTTTAAGTTAGTACATTTCTAGTTTCTTTTAAGACTATGCTAAGTCCATTGGCTTTTTATGTTTTATCCGTCTTTCCATTCCGTACTAAGTTTGGTTTATATTATGTTTGTATTATCTTTTGTCATTCTTGTGTTATGTGGTGCTTGGTGTATGTTGTTTGCATATTGTTACTTATTTCACCCTTTTTGTTAATGACAAAGGGGGAGAAGAGATTGTTATTGTGTTACTTCTTTTTTTTCTGTTTCTCTCTAACAAAATGCAGATTTAAAAAGACTCCTTAAATCATAAATTAAGGGGGAGCATAAATTAAGGGGGAGCATTTGCTAGAGAAACATGCTTGGATCGAACTTTCATTTTTTTTGGATTGTCATCATCAAAAAGGGGGAGATTGTGAAGACATGACTTCTCAAATGTTTTGATGACGACAAACTTCTCTACAAGTCTAAGATTGATTAACAAAAAGGATTGATCAAGATTCAAGCTCATGAAGGAAGTTTTCAACTAAATGATCAAGTCTCGATGAAACTCATGAAGATTCATATTTCAAATGAATAGGTATAACACTTGACCTCTAGATGATTATACAAGTGTTCAAAACATGTCTCATTCATGCCATAATCATTGAAAGTAATTTTATACATCAAAGAAATCACAACACTTCATTTTTTAAGCTATTTTTCAAATCTGGGATGCAGTAATCGATTATCCATTTTAAGGTAATCGATTACTCTGTGAAAAATTCAAATATTTTTGTACATTGGAGGCAAGTAACCGATTACCCATATTAAGGTAATCGATTACCACTGAACCAGAGGCAAAAATCAGTGCATCTCTTCATGGAAACTTTTCTATTTTCTTTACCATGAACCATTGCATCCTTTGGGTAATTGCATCCATTTGAGGAGGTGTTTAGACAATATATATACATCATTTTTTTAGATTTCAAATCTACCTCCTTGCAAAAATTTCAAATCAATTACTCACATTCTTTCAAACATTTTTCAAGTGTTCTTCCAAATTTTCTTAAGAGTGAAACCTTGCATAAACTTTCTTTTTAAGCATCATAGTTTCATTCCATACAAAGAACACTTGTATAATTATTGTGAGAATTAAGTGTTACAAAGGAGAAGATCAATTGATAAATTGATATACTTCAAAGTTTCAACTATTTCATCTTCTACAAAAATTCAGAATTGTATCTCTTGATTACAACTTATTTTTAGGATTGTTAAGAATAAGTTTGTAAGGTTTTATCCTTAGTATCCGGTGTGTGGATGCAAGAGGTCCTTTTGTGAGAATTTGAGTATCGATTGGACTTTAAACATTGTAAATCCAAGAAGATTGTTCTTGGTGTGTTAGAATTAGATAGAAAGGCCTTAAGGTATCTTGTCTAGGAATCTAACATTATAGTGAATTCTCTTTCGTGTTGAAAGGGGAGTGGAGTACTCTCGATCCGTGAGGGGAACCATTATACATCGTGGTGTTCTTTACTTTCCGCACTTTACTGCTTTTCATCACATAAGCATCTCAAGAAAGTAAAAATCAATAAACCGTAAAAAATCCGGAAAATCGTCTAAGTGCCTCATTCAACTACAAAACCAATCACACACACTATGCCTTAATATAGGGTAGAAACAACAACAACATATCAAACTAAGAAACAACAACATATCAAACTAAGCCAACTACACAACAACGACAACATTGCAAACTCCACTAGAAGAACCAACAACCTTTTCAAAACCAGCATAAACACTGACAAGGTACATAAGCTTTTCAAAACCTTTTCAAGAACCAACAATACACAAGAATAAACTCCACTAACATAAAATTCATTCTTGAAATCTAGTTAAGCATTCCAAACACAACTTAATCATAGTTAGTTTATAAGGTATTATCAATCATATTTGACACAATTTTCTTATACATGATTCAAACATAAGCAACAACAATAACATGTAAAACTAAGTAAACTAAGAAAACATAAGCAACAACAGTATAACAAATTAATTGTATATAACTAATTTATAAGGTCTTACAAATCATATTTGACACAATTTTCTTATACATGACTCAAACATAAGCAACAACGACAGCATAGAAAACTAATTAAACTAAGAAAACATAAGCAATAACAACATAACAACCTAAGAAATAACAAAACAAAAGAATAAACTCCAATAGAAGAACGAACAACCTTTTCAAAACCAGCATAAGCACTGACAAGGTACATAACCTTTTAAACAACAACCTTTTCAAAACCTTTTCAAAACCTTTTCAAGAACCAACAACACACAAGAATAAACTCCACTAGCATAAACTTCATTCTTGGAATCTAGTTAACATTTCAAACACAACTTAATCAAAGCTAGATTACATGTTTACATCCCCTCTTCTCTAGACTAAAATCCTGTATAGATTAGTTGGTAAAAAATGACATATTCTAGAGTAATATGTGGGGATAACATCTAAGTTATTTCAACATGGACCCAATTCTAACTTCCAAGTTTCATCTAGATAATTCTGGAAGTAAATAATTCAACATTATGAAAAAATATTTATATTATTTATAAAAAAAATCTAATTATATATAACTAGTTTATAAGGTCGTATCAATCATATTTTACACAATTTTGTTATACATGACTCAAACATAAGCATCATCAACAACAACATAGCAAACTAAACAAACATAACCAACAACAACATAACAAACTAAGAAAACTAAGCAAACTAATTATCCACAACATAAACAAACAACAACATAACACCTAAGCAACAAAAATACACAAGAATAAACTCAACTAAAAGAACCAATAACCTTTTCAAACCAGCATAGCATTGCCAGGATACATAAGCAAACTAAAGAAGACATTTTCAACAACACATCTTTCTTTCAAAAGACAGTTCTACATGTAAACATGCATTTCAAAATACATTTTCATTGCCAAACATTTATGCATACCATGCAAAAAATATTTGAATACACTTATAGTTACATTGTCCCTACTCTAACATTCTTTCCATGCCACTTTGACCTTGATCCATATGTCCAACTCCAAATCACCCTTGAATCTGTGTCAAATCAAAGAACCAACATGTTGACTAAAGAACCAACAAGTTGAAAAAGTATTAATACATTGATGAGAAAGTATTATTGAAAACCTTACAAACCTGAATCAAAGCAGGTAAGAGCCTTCTACTAATTGTAAGAACTTGAATCAATTTTTAACAAAGAAAACATAGTTAACTAAAGAAAACATTATTGAAAAGTAACTAAAAATAAATCAAAACAAAAAAGGTCAAAATCTTAACCTTAATCACCCTTGAAGAAACTAAATTACCCTTGAACTCAATAAAATATTAACCTATCATAAAAACAAAACAACAAAGTCAGGATTCGAAACCCTAGGAAAAACCTAGAAAAACAAAAATGAAAAACTGAATCAAAAAGGTTACCTTACAGCAAAATCGTGTTGATTTCGTGTTGATTCATTTTTAAAACAAAAAAATATTCCATGTGTTTGTGAAAGTCTGTGAGAAAAGGAGTAGTGTAGGTTGGTGAGAAGAACAGTGGTTGGTGAGAGAGACGATGATTGATGGTGGCAGTGAGGGTGAATCACGGTGGTTGGTGAGAGAGATGGTGGTTGATGAGAGACTCCTTATGTGAAACTGAGTGAAATGAATGAATGAATAAAATTATCAGAGTATTACATATTCCCTAAGAAAAAAAACGCAGTGCAACTAATGGGTATGTGCGTGTCCGGGTACCCATGGTTCAGTCATTCTTACCCACCCATCCCATTAGAAACCACCATAAACCGGCTTTTGCACTAGTGGTCCCGTTTAGCCATTTTAAACTACCAATTTCCTTTTTTTTCCTTCCGATTTCTCGAGTGGTTTGGACCGGGTTACCGTTTCCTGTCCACCCCAAGTCATAACAATTACCGATGTTAATTTATCTTTGTTTTTGCATCTATTTCATTTCTTCATTTCTATACACTTTCATAAGGTATACGGAGATACATTTCTAAATTATATTTTGTTATGGAATCAAGGTCTGACTCAAATAACGAATGGATTATGTGTGAATGAGATGCTTCCGGAAGTATATCTCTAGAATCCACGAGTATTTTTTATTTTTCACTAAGGTGGAAACAATGCTAAGGATGGGAAAAACAATTCCCTATTTCTATTATTATAGATTTTTTGTAAGGGTGTTCATGAGTGTAGGTCGACTAGCGAACTTGTCGATCCAAACCGAACAAACCCATAAATCATCCAAACTTGTTCATTTACGAGTATATTTAACTCAGTCCACAATAGTCCATATAGTTTTGGTTCGGGTATCAGGTTTGAGTTTCTCAACCTATGGACTCATTTCGTTGATGTGACATTAGTAATTTTTTTAATATTATTTTTAATAAAAAGATAAAATTAATATATTGCCTCAAACTACAATTTTGCCATTTTTTCCACCAATAATAGTTCTAGGAGATAAATGAGTTTACGTAATTTTAAGACTAAATATTGTTTCTTATTTTCTTTTGTGTCATTTTCAACTTATGTATTTTATAGAAATGACATGTTTTGTGAAATTTTCTAATATTATTAATAAACGTTATGAAAAATTGATGAATTTTATTAGACATTATATAATGTGTTTCTTTCAATTTGAGTGTTATAAACGTGTGTAAATTGTATTGAATTGTGTAGCAATTTTTTTATTTTAAGAAATCAAAATAATTTATTTATTTATTTAAACACAACCCACAACTTTAACCCAACCCATAAATAATCAGGTTGTTCTTATTCGATTTTGACAATGAAGTTGTGTGTTAGAAGATGAATCCAATTTGATATTTGAAAGAGTTAGACCAAACTCAATTCAACCTAACTCATATACACCCCTTAACCCCTAAATTTTTGTGCTTAAGTTTCTAATTAATGTTCTTGTATTTAAAAGAAAGATCAATTCCCGACAATAAATGGTCCAAGATAAAAAAAACATAATTAACCACCAAGTCTCTTAACTTAATTTAATGTTCTGCTTTAGTTTCTTAACTAAAAGAAATTACAAGTTAATCCCTTAACTTCACTTCCGTCATCCTATTTGATCTCTTCCGTCAATTTTTAGCAAAAAAACGTTAAGTTCTGGTAACGTGGCGTGACAACAAAGTCATTGATACAAATCTGAATTGACATATATATAGTTAAAAACTGGCACACTATTTAAAAGAAATATCAATTTGTAACCGTCATAAGATGTCATTGTATCGTCCAGTCATCTTAAAATAGTCACATAATATCCTCATATCATCCTATCATCTTATAATAGTCACATGATATTCTCATTTCGTCTTAGAACAGTCACAGGATGTCCTAATACCATACTGTCATCTTAGAATAGTCGTAAGATGTCCTCATATCAATCTGTCATTTTAAAATAATATTTTGAAATATTGTTGCAATTAATGTTAAAATCACATAATTATTTTTAAAATGTATTTTAAAAAATAAATTAGTTAAGTTACATTTCAAAAAACATTATAGTAAAAATATGAAAATTTTAAAACAATATTTTGAAATATTGTTCCAATTAACGTTAAAATAACAATATTATTTTTAAAATATATATTTTTTTAATTATTAACTTGCATTTTAAAAAACGTTATAGTAAAAATATGAAAATTTTAAAAAATATCATGTATAATTATTTTTTAAGAAATTAAATTAAAATATAATGTATAATTTAATTTGCATATATAATGGATAGTGGATTTGAACTTGGAAAAAAATATGTAATTTAATTTGGAAAAAAAATATGTTACGTAGATGGGATGTTGTGGATTTGAATTCGCGAAATACATTTGCACAACTAGTAATTTAACAATTTCAAGTTTCTGTTTAGCCCATTAGATCTTCACATCAAAAATACTTTGATAAATTGTTGGAATTCTTAAATAAAAGTAAAAATATGAAGAATATAATAGAAATTATTGTCTTTGTTGTATATTATAAGTGGTTTTGAAAAAAGTTATGTTTAAATTATAATTTACTTTACAATACCATAAAAACATTAATTTTTTTATTATACTTTTAAGTATTTTTTATTTTTTATTTCTAATTTCTTATACTTTATATTTTTCATATTGTTAAAGAAAACTAATTTTATAAAACAACTTACAATTTTTCTTACATAAAAAATGATGAATACTTTTTAGTATTTGCAAAAGTGACAAAATGAGATATAATTATTAACAAAGAGAGCAATTAATAAATAGAGATATAAAAAAGTATTAACATACAAATATAAAAATAAGATATCATATACTAAATCACAATTCTATAATTTGTTTCACTAAAATCTTCTGCTAAAATTGATAATAAATAATAGTTAATTAATTAATTATTTGCAGATCCTGTTTTCTTTTATGCTATTCTATTTCAATTACAACTTTTAAGTTTGCATTGTCATTAATCATCTTATTTTAAATTCAAACAGTTTTGATTTTATATTTTAAATCCAAATATTTTTAGTTAATTTTTTACGTTTTTTTATAGAAAATCGACAAATTTTTACTTTTTTAACTTATATTCTTAAATGTGAAGTTCAATAATAGATTTATATACGATATTTTGTCATATTTTAAAAATAACTTGTCATTTAAAAAATTAAAAACATATATAATTTTAAATATAAAAATATGAGAGGAAACTAGAACTATTAAAATTAGAATTATGAAGATGTCAATTTTATAAATAAGATAAAATAGGAGACCAAAATTATAATTAAGTCTTCTTTTATTTTTAGTTATTATTGTTTTTTATTTTTTATTAAATTTTATATGTAGATACTAACTTTGAGATTTTTTTTTAAAATAACCACCATTTTTGAAATTAATTCCAAGATAACAATTTTTTCAAAAAAAATCCAAAATAACCACCTTTAAAAAAAGATGCGCCAGATGAACTGGCACATCCGTCTTAAACCAAGAGGAGGCGCCTTAGGCCTTGGCGCCTGCATTGGAAGCCTCATGAGGAGGCGCCAATGCCCATGGCGCCTGCATTGTGCGGCGCCAATGCCTATGGCGCATGCATTGTACCTCATGAGGAGGCGTCAATGTCAATTGCGCATACATTTTATATCTCTTCACTATAATACCCCGCCCTGTATGCAATATTTTCCACAAAAAATCTCCCCCTACTACCATATTTTCTTTCATTCAACTCCATTCTTCTTTAAGTTTTTGAGTTTTAACCATGTCTGAATACATTCACAAGCGAAATGCCGATTTAATATTTTCCGCCGTTGCGTCTCCGATAAAGATTCAACTCTGGAATATAGATTCGTTTGAACGTCTTAATCGGACGTTGAACAGTTGGTTAGATGGATAAATTGGAGATGGTGAAAGGATTAGAAGAATCCAATGGCTTGTGTCCACGTTCAACCAAAATGGAGAAGTGCGTGAATGGGTGGATATCAAGACTGACTGAGACATTCATAGGATGATGCATTACATGTTCAAAATTGTTTTGATGGTTGTAATCGCATAGTTCTTGTATTGTAGTTGTTTTAATTGTTTGTGTTATTGTTTATGTAATGATATTTTTCTCACAAACTTCTAATATGAAATAAATTTAATTTTTCATATATTGCAACAAAGGTACATGTGTATTTATCTGGTTGTGCTCGTTCCAACACTAGGACAGTTAATACGATTGTGACCTGACTGACGGCATGAACTACATAATCTAACCATTTTGTTCGCCGTATCCATTTCGGTTCGAATGCGGGTGCTGTTTGGGCGACCATTTCTCTTCCTTCGCATAACTTCGTTGTGCCAGACGATGTCCCTTGATATTCGTCAGTAATCTTCTTTTGCTACTACGAAAAAACTAATTTTATAAACATTTGATAGGTTGGTGACTTTGTAAACTTCAGATAACAAGTATGATGGACCCCTTCGAACCTTTGAACATGCCGCAATGACATGGGAGCAGAGCGTACGAAAGGCTTGGAACTTTCCGCAGTCGCACCAACCTCTATCTAGTTCGACTTTGTATTGTCCCATCGGCATGCCCTCATTGTGATCCATGAACTCGGCAACACTATACCAATCTTTAGTGTGATCAAACACCATGACCACATGTGTGTTTGCTTTGGCAGCTTCATGTCTAATAAATTTCATTGAAACATCACTGAACAACTGTCCAGATTGCAACACTGAACTCCATTTGGAAAGTCTGGTCTCAAATAGCACCCCTATCCTGAAATATGTTGCCTGCACCAAAGCGGTTATAGGTAGGTTACGGATGCCTTTGAAGACAGAGTTCATTGATTCCATCAAATTTGTTGT
Organism: Lathyrus oleraceus; assembly: GCF_024323335.1. NCBI lineage: Eukaryota > Viridiplantae > Streptophyta > Magnoliopsida > Fabales > Fabaceae > Lathyrus > Lathyrus oleraceus. The sequence continues at coordinate 202,907,375 of NC_066585.1, forward strand.
CATGTGGCCCCAATATTGACCGTTTTCGTATGCCCTAGTCCACTTATCCAATGGAATACTATCGATCCACCGTACCACATCTGCATTTGACAATCTTATTTCTTCGCGGTAGTGTTTGAAAGAAGGTTCTGATAATGTGTAACCTGCATTGACAACCTTCTTCCGCAACATCTTGTCTTTGATTTCTCGCATGAATTTCTGAGCAATATGTCTAATACAGAAGACATGTGTCGAAGGAGGATCTTGCCAGCCATTATCAATGTTATTATATGCACTAATGATTAAAGGGTGTATGTCGGAGATCAAACATAAGTTAGGCTGCGGTGCAACGTGCAATCGGAGATTCCTTAGGAAAAAACTCCATCCCTCAGCAGTCTCCCCTTCAACAAGGGAAAAGGTGATTGGAAAAATGTTGTTGTTGCCATCTTGTGTCACTTCCATCAGTAACGTCCCTTAGTATTTCCCGTACAACCCTGTACCATCAATTTGTATAATAGGTTTACAGAAAGAAAAACCTATGATGCATGGTTGATACGCCCAGAAGAGACGGTGGAATATTTCATTTCCAATAGCACACGTCCCGTCTTGTCTATACGTGTGCAACGTTTCCAACGTGACAATATTCCCTGGAGCATACTATTTTAGAGCCAACAAGTATTTTGGAAGTTGTTTGTAAGACTCCTCTCAATTGTCAAACACTTTTTCAACAGCCTTAGTCCTAGCTATCCATGTCTTCCTCTATGATGAAGTGTACTGGTACTCTGCCCTAATATGCGAGATTATTGTACTCACCTTTAACTACGAATTGTCGCCAATGACGTACAATATTTCATCGCATATTAGCTGAGAGCTTAGTTTCCGATGATCTTGCATTGGGTTTGTCAGCATGCCACTGCATTGGAATTTCTTTTCTATTCTTTGTTTCAGATGTGAAAAATTTGATCGTCGATTTATTGTAATCCGAGTTACCTCTGTGTTGCGAAAACAAAAACCGAATAGTTGATGCTCAAATATTTCACCTTCGATATAGACACTGATCATGTAATGTTACGAGGAAGACATTTCACTGAGTTACCTCTGTGTTGCGAAAACAAAAACATGAATATGTACCCCACGGTCCTTTTATAGAACCATATATTAGAGGATGTGAATTTTGAAATCTCCTCAACATTGTCTCGTACTCGGTGGACTACAAGTTCATTCTTGCTTTGTTGGAGAGATGGAGACCCTAAACCCACACATTTCCCTTCCTTTCGGTGAGTGTACCGTCACACTTGAGGACGTATACATGTTGTTGGGTCTCCGTATAGATGGTAAGACCGTGAATGGTAAAGTAAACCAAGACAACTCTATCTGCAACGAATTATTGGGTGCCCCTTTGTGTGACAACCAAACTGAGGGAGAGTCATCCGATTAAGCAAGAGGGCAAGGTATAAATTTAAAAATACCTTAGACAATATTATATGAGTATAATATTGTCCGAAGAATCAACCGAGTACGAAAAAATAATTAAAGCTCAGTGTTATATTATGATTTTATTTCCAAAAAATACAGGTAATTCAGTAAATATTATGTATTTACCATTGTTACGCAACATTAATAAGGTAAGCACATATAGTTGGGTGTCGCATTACGCGAAAAACCGGCGGGAAAAGACACAGAGCCGCCACCGTGCGTTATTTATCCCAAAGGCGGGAAAGGAAACGCTCGAAGCAAACCTGGAAAGGACATGGTCTCGCGACCAGAGATCGATAGGATCAGGAGTCGGTTATGCGAAGGGAAGGTATTATCACCCCTACGCATCCGTCGTACTCGACGGGATCCACGCTCAGAAGAATAGAAGAAAGGTTGCTAAATAAACTGCTCAAAACTGCACACAACTGGAGTGAAACACAGAAAAGACGGAAGAAGCGGACTCGGCAAGATGTCGCATCTTGGGCCTACGTAGTTTGTCAGACACAAACATCAGAGTCGACGTAGTTCGGGGATATGGGAAACGTGCTCGCTAGGACATCGCATCCTATGCATATATATCTTCTCTAACCAGAGGAAGAATCAGAGCACTCGTAGCTCGGCTAACGCACGCCGAAACAAACACAGAAAGGAGACGCTGAGACGTCAAACGAAACACACAACTGGAAACGGAATGCCAATCGCTGGTCTTACATCCAACTCCACAAAAGAACACAGGAAACCGAATGCCAATCGCTGGGCTTACATCAGACTCCGAACAAGCAAACACACACGGGAAACCGACTGCCAATCGCTGGACTTACATCAGACTCCGAACAAACAACAAACATACGGGAAACCGAATGCCAATAGATGGACTTACATCAGACTCCGAACAAACAAACGCCAATAGGATACGGAATTCCAATCGTTGGTCTTACATCCATCTCCTAACACACACAACACAAAAGGGTTGAAAAAGAAAAAAGGGCGCCCGGAGAGATCAGCTCATCTCCTGCCTACGTACCTCATCTGGTATGAGGATCAGGGCGACGTAGTTCCCCTTAACAGGGAAGAAACTATCCTAACCAGAGACAAGGGAGATAACAACTAGAAGGGAGACTACGACTCGAGCCTAGAAGTTGTCATGCATACAATCCCTATGTTGAGGTCTCTAATCTTAACTCACACAGGGAGCAAGCTAGCCTAAACATCAATCAAGCAAACACAAGCACAAGAGAGCAAGCACACACACTATATGCAAACAAATGGCTCATATAAAGCGGGGCTTTAGTCGAGGGGTCAAATCAACCTCGACAAACAAGCCAACTGGAAAGGGGTGTTGTTAGCTCTTAACCCTAACATTGAGGGTTAGGGTGAAGCAGATGAAATGGGAGATGAAGGTAAGACCTCATAGCTCTTAACCCGGACCTGGGAGAGCTTGAATCAATGAAGGTGTGGGAGTCCAGAATGAGGAACTCTACTCCACATGACTGACTCGATATACAATGATCTTGGGTGTTTATTCAAATGCATCAGCACATAGTGCGAGCAATATGAAAGATTCAACTGAATAGCAGGGGATGGATTGCACATCCCTTCTATATGCCAATGCCTCTTCACTTAGGAGGTCTTTGAATGTACAAGGCACAAAGATAAACAACCACAAACATTTCCTCTTAAGGAGGGCTTCAGACAGGTGTCTGCCAACATAACATGACAGGTCTTCCAGACTACATGAAGAGTAGGAATTTACCTAAGTAGTATGCCAACCACAAGTAAAGCCAAGCAACTCAAGTAATGAGTTAAAGCGACTAAAGTACCTGTGAGAAAAGCTAAACAGTCAGTATAGTACTCAGACAAACTATTCACAGACAAACAAACAGTACAAGGCCTAAGAGGCAAGCAACTCAAATTGTTTCATCATTCAAAGAACCTACAAAACAGAAAATTTTAGTGGAACACATCATTTTGCATCTCAATTTATGAGATCAACATCATCCATCAAGACTAGAAGCTTGAACCTGAAATGCACAACTCAAATGTGAGTTCAAACCACTAGGTCAAAGCCTAGGGTCAAAAGTGGGGAAAAAATTCAAAACAGAAGCTAATACTCAACACAAAGCAACTTTAATCAGTCATGAACATGTCCAAAAAAGGACCAAGCCAAAATCATCAAGCATGTTCATTTCATGTGCAAGAGAAGGTAAAGGCCAATTCAAAGCTCACAAATGATCATCATGAATAAAAATTCCACATCAAATCAGAAATGACTCAAACAATTCTGGAAAAAATCATGAGCAATCAACACATCCAACAAAATCATCATACCAAAAATCATAAATAGAGGAGTTCAATTGATATGGAAATGAAAATGCATAAGCAAGCCATCCAATTGTGTGACACAAATTGTCACACCTAAAGTACATGTGTCCCAAACAGTGAAGATAATAGCACAAAATGCCAAATAAAATCACACAAATCCATCAACATGTTAACAATCATCATGCAAAATATCATGGCAATTGGATCATTTTTTGAGCATTTCACATTAGAAAGAATGAAGCAAGGTCACATATGCATATATGTTAAATCAACCAATCACATTTTAATTTCCAAAAATGACAAAATCATAAAACCACAACCAAAAAAAGTAGACATCTCAAGGATCATGTAGGAAAAAACCTGGTATTATTTGGACTTGTATTCAATTAGTTATGATTTTTTAAAGATCATGGGAAAAGTTAAATAAAAATTGAAGAAAAATCATGAAATAATGAACATGGCTTAAAACTACGTCGTTTTGGGCCAGGAGGAATTAAAACAAAAAATGCAAGAAGCGCGCTCAGCTGGAATCGAAGGGAGGGAGCGCTCGCTGAACAAAACGACAGTGTTTTGGGCTAGGGTTTGCAGGCGCGCCGTGCACTGTAGCATGCGGCGGAAACAACCGTCTCCTTCGTGGAGACGGTGGCGGTGAACAGTACCTCACATGAATTTTTTTCCAGATTTTTGAAATGCATACACCAATCGACTCGCCTTGACATGTAGATCATGAATCCAAAATTATTTAGTCCTAATTCTTAACATACAAAGCAAATCGAACCAAAACATGTTTATGCATCAAGACTTTAATTCATCATATCTCCATGAATACACGTCCGTTTTTAATGAATTTTATGTCAGAATTCTCACCATGAAATGCTCTACAAGATTATGTGCATAAAAGAGATAATTAAGAGATTCGAAATTGTAAGAACAAAATTGTTCTACAACAGATTCCTTGATTTTGATGATAACAAAGGATGAAACCAAAAATGGCACCCTAACGAAAAGTTTCTAAGTGTGCAGGGTTCTAAAGAAAGAAGAAATGAATCTGATGATGTCATCAGATGCACAACAAGATCAGATACAAATTCTAGAGTATTAGGAGCATCTGAAGTGGAAGCACGTTCAAGAAAGTCTAGAAGCTCTGACTCTGGACAAAACTGCAAAGTATCAGAAGCATCTGAACATGAAGTAAAGTCTAGAAGCTCTGATTCTGGAGAAACGTTATCTGTATATTCTGAAAGTTATCAGCGCCATCTGAACTCTCAAGAGATCAACATCAGAAGCAAGATTCCAAGATTCTCAAGAAACACAAATACTCTGATTATGGATTTGCTAATCATGATGAAGTAACGTTCAAGTCAAGTAAAGATTTTCAAATAGATTTCCTAAACAGAGAAAGAGACGTTAATCTCCACTTTCAAGAGAGAAGATACTACTTGTGGTAAGTAGTCACTTCAAAGATGAAAAGTTAAACTGCAGAAGCTATTTAAGTAATGGAGTAAACTCCTTCTAATATCCATCAGTTCAACCACTACTTCAACTCATATATAAATAGAGTTGCAATCAACATTCAGCAATAAGAAAATCAACTAGCCAAAACTATACTGAATTATTTCACGCTCAAGAAAATCATCTTTGCTCTCAAAGAATTCACTAAGCTTTTGCTTATTAAGTGAAAAATCTGTTCTTTAGTTTGTAATACTTGCTTTCTTAGAAGCACTCTAGATTACATATCTTGTATATTTTATTTGTTTGATTTCCTCAAGTGACTCTGTGTAGTCTGTAGACTTGAGAAGACTAAGAGATTTTCTTCTCTCTTAGGTGTTGTTTGTAATCTTTCAAGATTAGTGGATTAAGTCCTTGTTGAAGGCGAAATCACCTTGGCCGGGTGGACTGGAGTAGCTTTGTGTTATAAGCGAACCAGTATAAAATCCTTGTGTGATTTTCAGTTTGAAAAGCGCTTATTTTTCAAAACAATTCAAACCCCCCCTTTCTTGTTTTTCTCACCTTCAGAAAATTGCACCTTCTTGAAGCTTCAACAATGGCAGTGGTAGATTCAAGTGTCCAGCAGCATCCAAACCTCTTCTATCAACCTTGTTAACACCTCTGAAGCACAAATCAACCCTTGGAATGGCTTGGATCTAGCTAGATCTTCAAAATTCCATGTTCATGTTCATGATTGGAATGGCTTGATTCTTCACCGATTTCTGCAAATCAAGGCTTGACCTGTACCAAATGATGATCAAGAATCCAGAATATGCAATAAAAATCAAGTGTTCTTTGAAGAATTTTTGAATTTGGAAGAAGAGAAAATTTGGAGGGAAATTTTCAATCTAGATCTAGAATTGTGTATTGTGAAAATTCTGTTATGATTAGCTATTTATATGACATGTTAATCCATTTCCTAATCATGCTTAGGCTTGGCTAATTACATTTTAATGAGAAAAGAGGTGTTATGCAAAATTTGGTTTTTTCATCCCATGCATGCAATCCTACGTGAACAGTAACAATGGCCATGCAATTTCACTTAAAATCCTCTTATGAACATGTTGGAATGGTTAAAAAGTCCACATGATGCACCAATTTTGAATTCATGATTTTCCCTCCAAAATGGGCATGAAAATGCAAGTGATCATGTAATGTGATGAATGATTTGGAAAGTTCATGTCATGAGAAGAAAAATGCAAGAAGAGCCACTCAATTTGGAGTTATGAGTCAAAAGTTATGCCCTTTTGAAGTTCCATGCACACTTGGCAATGATTTGATCATATCTCCTCAACCATTCATAAGATGCTCATGATCTTGGACTTTTTGGAAATGGGAGAGAAAGATATTCAACTTTCATGTTGGACAAAATTTCATTTGAAGCTTCTTTGATATTGGAATGTCAAGTTGAAGTTGGTCCAAAAACTTGCCATTTTTGGAAACTTGAAATTACAGGTCACTTTCCATTTTGGGAAACTTTTGATATGGCTTCAAAATCTTCAAGGTAGATGTTTGACATGTTGAATAAACCTCTTTGGGACATGAATGAAGTGTCTCAAACCATTTCTCCACCTCCTAGCCCTCAGTTGACTTGCAGTTGACTTTCATGGGCCCCATATGACCTGAAACTGCACTGTGGACTTTGAGCCTTCAACACTTGGTACAATGCTTCACAATGAACCTTGGCTCATGTAAACTCTCTAGAATCAACATAGGGCTTCTTTTCAAGGAAATGCTTGCCTCCTTTGCACAGATGAATTCTCCTGATACCAGTCTTGACTGATGAGATGCAATGTACTATGCAATGTTAATGTATTGTTATGTGGTGTCAATGACCTAAAAATGAAATGAATGCATGAATGTGAGGTGCAAATTTGAGGTGCTACATTGGGGTTCAGCTGTGTTGGCCCATCTATATAGTGCAATGTGTAAAAATGCAAAAAAGAATACTTGTACGTTTTTTTCCATGTGCGTATTTGCTACAAACATGGGGTTGGTCAGTAATGTCGTCACTCGCCCTGATAAACGAGAACCCATTCATGTTCCCGTTTGCAACAAAGTAAGTGTAACACTTTACCATTTAATTAATTATATTTTATATTATAATTAACTGTAAATAATATTTTTCAATTTTTTTATCTAAGGTGGTCAGTAAGGGGGATGAACTACAATAGGTGTCTGAAACACGCTATAGTAGTCTATCGCAATCTATTGGACCATATTGGACTAGACGATGTAATATTCCTATACAACTATATTTTAATTTAAAAATACTTATCAAATTATTTATTTTCTAATCGTTTCGTATTGTTTTACAGTTTATCTGGAGGCTATATCTAGGTCTTAATCATCATGTGAACCACGACGCTGTAGTTTAGACATCAAAGACACCAATTATCCGGTTCACTACTGTGGAAATGCACTAGAGTGACCGGGTAAAACTGCAGTTCGACATCCAACAACAGATTCCAGAACCTCCGACGTGTTTGAGAAATTGGCATAAAAAAGAGTTGATGCCCAATGGGATTATTCCGACTGGAGAGACTTTGCAAAAGAGGTGTGTTGTCAATGGAGGAATCGACGACAACACATCTTAAACGAATCAGTCATCCATGATGCAAGACTAACTCAACAATATATGGAATGGTTTAGGTCGGTAACAACGTAACAATTTGTGTTTGAGTCACGGTATTTGATAGATCTGTTGGTGTAAGCCCTAGAGGCCAATACTTTTGGTACTTGTATCGAATTATTTATTAATAATAAAAAGGCTTTTTCTTTATTATGTTTGTTTAATAAAGTCCCTAGAATAGATAGTCCGTTTAATGTATCAAGTATGACTTAATCATGAGATCACATTAAACATAAGGACACTATTCTTAAAGTATCCGTAGTCAAGCTTTATTGTGAAGTGGGATAACATTAAAGCATGAAGACTATTATGTTTATAGACTGATGATCACATCTCATGGATCATGGATAAAGAGTTATCAAGTCTTAAACATAGGTATGAATATTAAGAGTAATATTTATACTGGATTGACCCGCTATGAGAATACTATATAGAATGTTATGCAAAGTGTCATAAGTTACTCTCATGGTGATAATGGTGTATACCACTCTTCGACCTGAAACCACTATGGACCTTAGATGTAAAGTCGAGTGCTTTATTGTTGATCCAACGTTGTCCGTAACTGGATAACCATAAAGACAGTTGATGGGTACTCCACAAAGCATGCTAAGGGACATGAGTGACCTAGATGGAATTTGCCCATCCTGCGTAACAGGATAAATGTCTATGGGCCCAATATTGAACTGGACAGGGATGACACGGTCTATGCCTTGTGTTCAATATAGACATAAGGGTAAAAGGGTAATTATACACATAATTATTATCACAGAAGGATTTGTCAGATCACATGACATTTTCGTGTCTTGGGTAGCAGTGGTGTGTTGCTAGATACCGCTCACTGTTTATTATGTTAAATGCGTGATTTAATATAATTGCCAACGTCGCGAAAACCTACAGTGTCACACACAAAGGACGGATTGATGAGAGATAGAGTAACTAAGGAACACCGTAAGGTATGGTGCACTTAAATGGAATACGAAATATGGTAAGGTACCACACGCTTAAGTGATTTTGGGCATATTATAAGATATTGGCCAAAATACACTTAAGTGGGTTTTTTAGCTTAAAGCCCACACAAGTGGTTCTATAAATAGAACCTTTGTGTAGAAGCATTGTCACTCTTGCTTGCAATTTCGTTTCTCTCTCTCTCTCTCTCTCTCTCTCACTCACTCAAAGCCTTCATTCGTAACAGCTAGCACTGAGATTGAAGGAATCCGTTCGTGTGGACTGAGTAGAGACGTTGTCATCGTTCAACGTTCGTGATCGCCACAAGATGTAATTGTTCTATCACTAATCATGCCCATTCGTAAGGATCACTAAATGGAGAAATTTTTTAATTCCGCTGCGCCTTGGATGGCAATTCTCCTTCAGTGGTATCAGAGCCACTTACGAAACCATGAATCTGATAACTGTTTATTTTCTGTATTAATACGATTAAGGACAGAATGAATCAAAAATTAAATTGAGATCGATCAAGTTATATATATGATATAAGTAATCCTGATGCAAAATACATTATATATGATATAGTGTTCTTGTTTCGTTTATTCAAACACTCAATGGTTGTTTTGTTTTGAGCGATCAATGGTTGTTTACTTCTTGATCCGACATTAGTATTGTGAAGCAATGACGTGTTGATCAATCATAGTGAATCAACAATCGAGATGTGTTTGACGGTTTGAAATTGGTGCATTAGGGTTAGTGACGGCACAAGGGTTGTGTTGTCAGAGAGTTATGCGATTGGGGTTGTGAGTGCACAAGAGTTGTGCTTTCTAACAAATGTTTGTACAGTGTTAACCGGTTAACGTATATGTTTAACCGGTTAACGCAAGACGGAATACTGTTTTCTAAAAGATTTTCAAACAGTGTTAACCGGTTAACGCATATGGTTAACCGGTTAACGCGAAACGAAATACAGCTTTCTAACAGTTTTTCAACAGTGTTAACCGGTTAACGTATTTGGTTAACCGGTTAACGCAAAACAGAATACAAATTATGAACAGATTTTCAAACAGTGTTAACCGGTTAACGTATATGGTTAACCGGTTAACGCAAGGCAAAATTCACCCGTTCGGCTAACTCTGCGTAATGTGATCGGTCGTCGAGATTTAATTTGGTTTTAATTGATTAAAAGAATTAAAATTGATAATAATAATAATAATAATGCGTTTATTATTGTCTTGTGGTGATCGGTTATGGCCTTAGTTTTCCTTTATTTTGTTTTGGATTTTAAAATACGACCTGCGTGTCGTGCCTCTCTTTTAATCTCTCAATGTAACTTCTTTTCTCATCTCACTCCCTCGTATGTAAAACGAGTTTCTTTATGTAATGTAAATGTTATGAAGAAAGCAAAGAAGTCAGTGCCAAAGGAGGACAACCTTGAAGATCTTGCTTGGAGAAGCTTAGATCGTTATTAGGTTAGCTTAGGTTCTCTCATTGGCTTGGGAGAACAATTGCGCTAGGGGCCATAACTGTTTCATTATGTATGTATGTATGTTGATGCATGTGAATGTATGTTGATGCATGTGAGAGACGATTTATATGATAAATAAGCCGGTGAGATCAGGATAATTGCAAATTCCCTCAAATTAAATATTAAGTTTATGCTTTCCAAGTTTTAACACTCATCAAGACTAGTATCGGATAATGTAGGTTTCGCCTACGCGAGGTGCATGTTCTATATTAGTAAGGTGCGATGGGATAATTGTAATATCCAATTGTTAAAACAATGGGTCAAACTTAACTAAACAAATTATAATAATATTATATATGTTTGCTTTCCAAGTTTTAGCACTCATCAAGACTAGTATCGGATAATGTAGGTTTCGCCTACGCGAGGTGCATTTTCTACATTGGTAAGGTGCGATGGGATAATTGTAATATCCAACTGCTAAAACGATGGGTCAAACTTAATTATAATAATATTATATATGTCTAGAAGCAAGAATTGGGAATGATCCATATGATGGATTGGAATAAGGAGTTATTCACCCAACTGAAATTTTCGAGAGTTGTATGAGATACAATTGGAAGGAGTTCCTACCTAAATAACCTAGTTTTGTGTAATCCGCCTACGCGGACTTAGAACGAAGTGAAATATGGATCTCGACCCACTAGAAAATCTTCCAACGGGATTTTCCGAATCAGATGATGAGGGTCATTTGTTTTGAGTAAAATAGTGGGAGCATATTTAATTAAAGGCCTAATTAAATATGTCAATGATACTTATATTTTCATTAATCCTTATGTAGATTACCATGACAACAAACACCTCTAACAACATCTTGCGATCAATCCTTGACAAGGAGAAATTGTCTGGGACAAATTTTCTGGATTGGCACCGAAACCTGAGGATTGTCCTCAAACATGATAAAAAGTTGTATGTCTTGGAGAAATCTGTTCCTGAAGAGGAACCTCCTAGTTCTACACCTAAGGCAGAAAGAGATGCTTATAAGAAACATGTCGGTGATGCCAATGAAACTGCTTGTCTCATGCTAGCTACCATGAACTCAGAATTGCAAAAGCAACATGAGAACATGGCAGCGTTCGATATGATCAAACACCTTAAAATGCTCTATCAAGAGCAAGCAAGGCATGAAAGGTTTGAAGTTTCAAAAGCCCTTTTTCAAGGCAAGTTAGCTGAGGGAGCCCTTGTAGGTCCCATGTGCTCAAAATGATTGGGTATGTGGAAAACCTTGAGAGATTGGGTTTTCCCCTCGGAAAGGAACTTGCGACTGATTTGATCTTGCAATCGTATCCAGATAGATTCAGTCAATTTGTCCTAAATTTTAATATGAATGATATGGACAAATCTCTTCCTGAACTGCTAGCAATGTTAAGAACTGCTGAGCAGAATTTGAAGTCAAAAGGGAAGTCCATTCTGATGATCGGAAATGGAAAGGGACAGAACAAAAGGCCCACCAAGCAGGGTGATAAAGGGAAAGGCAAGGAAGTTGCCAAACCCAAACCCACTGCTGTTGCTTTGAAGCCTAATGGAGGTATAGCAAAAGAAGGCACCTGCTTCCATTGCAGTAAGACCGGACACTGGAAGAGAAACTGCCCAAAGTACATGGAAGATAAGAAGAATGGAGTAGAGACTTCAACTTCAGGTATTTTTGTTATTGAAATTAATTTATCTACTTCTGCATCATGGGTATTAGATACTGGATGCGATTCTCACATTTGTACAAATGTACAGGGACTAAAAAGGAGTAGAGATTTGGCAAAAGGTGAAGTCGACCTACGAGTTGGCAATGGAGCAAAGGTTGTTGCCTTAGCCGTAGGAACTTATGTATTGACTTTACCTAGTGGTTTAATAATTCAGTTAGAGAACTGTTATTATGTACCTGTAATTAGCAGGAATATTAATTATGTTTCTTGTTTGGACAAGTTTGGTTTTTCATTTATAATAAAGAACAATTGTTGCTCAATTTATTTGAATGATATATTCTATGCTACTGCACAAATGAACAATGGACTATATGTCCTTGATCTTGAAATGCCTATTTATAACATTAATACTAAAAGGATGAAACCTAATGAGTTAAATCCAACTTACCTTTGGCATTGTCGATTAGGCCACATAAATGAGAAACGCATTTCCAAACTCCATAAAGATGGACTCTTGGACTCTTTTTGATTATGAATCATATGAGACATGCAGATCTTGTTTAATTGGAAAGATGGCAAAGTCTCCATTCACAGGACAAGGTGAAAGAGCTAATGATCTTTTGGCCCTCATACATACTGATGTATGTGGACCACTGAACATACCAGCCAGAGGAGGTTTTCAGTACTGCATCACATTTACTGATGATTTCAGTAGATATGGTTATGTGTATTTAATGAAACACAAATCAGAGTCCTTTGAAAAGTTCAAGGAATTCAAGAATGAAGTACAAAACCAACTAGGTAAGAATATTAAAACTCTTCGATCAGATCGAGGTGGTGAGTATTTAAGCCTAGAGTTTGATGACCATTTGAAAGAGTGTGGGATCCTATCCCAACTTACTCCTCCTGGAACACCCCAATGAAATGGTGTATCTGAGAGAAGAAATCGAACCCTGTTAGACATGGTCTGATCCATGATGAGTCACACCGATCTTCCAAACTCCTTTTGAGGACATGCACTATTGACATCAGCTTATACACTTAATCGTGTTCCATCCAAAAGGGTTGAAAAGACACCATATGAGATACGGGGTGGTAAGAAACGACATATGTCTTACATGAAGATTTGGGGTTGCGAAGTTTATGTGAAACGACAAATTTCAACTAAGCTTGAGCCCAAATCTGACAAATGCTTATTTGTGGGGTATCCTAAAGAAACAAGAGGGTATTACTTCTACAATCCTGTTGAGGGCAAAGTGTTTGTCGCTCGAACTGGAGTTTTCCTAGAAAAGGATTTTATTTCCAAAGGAATCAGTGGGAGGAAAGTAGAGCTTGAAGAAATTCAAGAATCACAAAGCATAGATACACCTATGGAGGAATTAGAGCAGGAAACACAAGTGGTTGTGGAAGAGCAACCTGCTCAAATAGAACAAGACCAGCGTAGGTCAAGCAGGATACGTCACCTACCTGAGAGATATGGATATCTCATAACAGATCAAGGTGATGTATTACTCATGGATCAAGATGAGCCTGTGACCTACCAAGAGGCCATAACTGGTCCCGAGTCTGAGAAGTGGCTAGAAGCCATGAAATCTGAAATGGATTCCATGTACACAAACCAAGTTTGGACCTTGGTAGAGCCTCCTGTAGGAGTTAAACCTATAGGATGCAAGCGGGTCTTTAAAAAGAAGACTGACATGGATGGTAAGGTACATACCTATAAGGCAAGACTGGTTGAAAAAGGATATAAACAAATTCATGGGGTTGACTATGATGAAACCTTTTCACCAGTTGCAATGCTTAAATCTGTTCGGATTTTACTTGCTATCGCTGCATATCATGATTATGAAATATGGCAGATGGATGTCAAAACTGCTTTCCTTAATGGGAATCTTCTTGAGGATGTGTACATGACACAACCTGAAGGATTTGACATACCAGAAGAAGCCCAAAAGATATGTAAGTTACAAAGGTCAATCTATGGATTGAAGCAAGCTTCCAGAAGCTGGAATCTTCGTTTTGATGAAATAGTAAAACAATATGGATTCATCAAGAACGAAGATGAGCCTTGTGTCTACAAGAAGGTTAGTGGGAGCATGATCGTGTTCCTGGTATTATATGTAGATGACATATTACTCATTGGAAACGATGTCCCTACCCTGCAACAAGTAAAGTCTTGGTTGGGGAAATGCTTTTCTATGAAGGACCTAGGTGAAGCAGCCTATATATTAGTGTCATACGGTGAACTGACTTGGTGTGTTTTTGCTTTGGAAAGCAAATGTCGCGGATAGCAAGAGTCGTCACCGACTTTTCTTTTATCCAATAAGGAAAGGTGGAAAAGAACAGGAAAGACCTTAATTAGATTTTGGGTTCGGGAGGTACATTATACAAAGGGAAGGTGTTAGCACCCTTTGTATCCATGGTTATCCATGGGCACTTAATTGCTGGATCACTTATGTTTTTCTTGTCTGAAAAAGTGTTTGTGAACTGCTTAGAAAATGTTTTGAAAAGAGAGTTTAGCTTTGTAATGATTCTTGTATGAATGTATACAAAGTATTTATCTCGTTTAATTTTGAAAGTTGTTTAGAAAAATATAACTTGGCAATGATTCTAGTATGAATGTATACCAAGTGGTGATTTTCTAGTAGATGTTTTGCAAAGTGTGATGTATGAAAAATGTTTTAGGTTCTGAGTCAGCATTTAAGAGTTATACCTACCCCAGGTCTTTATGGGCATTTCCTATCCTTATGAGGGTAAAACTGTCCTTACTATTGAGAAGTAAGTAGTTTTATCCTTTGGATGTAAAAGGGACATCGTAGGGTCATCGATTGGTCATTGAAGGCAACATTTGTAAGGATACCTTAGCATTCGAAGGGACGATCATCATTTAACCGTAGGCTACAACGACGGGTCATCGAGGGACAAAAATCATATATTCGCAGCAACATCCGAGGGACTATGATTTATCTTATAGGGACATGATGATTTAACCGAAGGGTCTTTGCTAAGTGCATCCCCACATTCGCGGGACATGACCGTAATACTGTAATACCGTAAGGCAACAAAGAGAGGTCTAAGATCACATATTCAAAGGCAATATTTTATAATCAATTAGGTAATTATAATCAATTAGGTAATTAGGATGAATCTCCACATTATAATCAATTAGGTAATTAGGATGAATCTCCACAGGGGTATCCCACAAGTAAAGTGGAATACCTAGCAAGCTACCCTTTCCAGGAGTATGTGAGCCCTTACAATATTCAGCAAACAGGTCAGAATACCAAATCAGGGTGCAATCGAGAGTTGCACCAAACCAAAAGGAATCACAACAGTAATAATGTCAGGTAAACCATGCATGGTTACAATAAAACATGTCAGATTAGCAAAAATCAGAATAGAAAAATCAGCGACTGTCATGTTCGCTGCTGCCTCGCCTAGCAAGGGCCTGGCGAACCCTCGCTACATGTTCGCTTAGCGATGTGCTAGCGAACGGCTGCGGGTTTTGAATTTAAGAACAGTACGATTTCAGCAAGCTCCACACCCTATGGCATCCATTACAGAAATTTTATGGTTAAACATTCAAGATATCCATACATATTTAAATCCACATGCAAAACCTAAGATATATTTATAAATTCAATCATAATACCACATGTAAATTGGAAGCATAAAGCGGTAGTGGTAGTGCAAACCTGTTGGCAATTGAATTGCAACGTTGAATTGGCAGATCACTCTTAGGGTTGGTGCCGGATTCAGTTGGGCGGAGGTAACCTTTGTGCAGATGAGTTTCCTTCAGGGTTTCCTTTAGGGTTGCTCTGAATTCTCTGGGTTAGCCTCCAGGGTTTGCTGTTCCTTCTTTCTGTCTCCGTCCGTCTGTCTCCCTTTTTTTTCTGAATGAAGTTGTGGTATTTATAATAGTTTTTGTGACCTGATGGGCTCAGAATGAAGCCCAAAAATTCTGGTATTCGCAAGCTTCGCTAGGCGAGTGGCGCAGCGAAGAGTTCGCTAGGCGAATGATTTGGCTCGCCTAGCGAGCAAGCCATTTTAAGCCATTTTCTGGATTTGACCACCTGTGTGCTGGGTCTTTGTTCCTTTAAGATCAATGCCTTGAAAAATGAGTTAAAGTGCCTTGAAAAATGTCTTGCAAGATTAACGGGCAAATTTTGGGGTATGACAGCTGCCCCTGTTCAATATTCTTGAACCGAGAGAGTTAGAATGGTATGTACGCCATTCGTGGTCTGGAGGTGGAAGATTATTGAACACTTAGAATGCCCCAAAAATTTGCACTTGTCAATTTGTCTTGATGGAGATGGGCTTAAAGATGTCATCCATGAAGTTCGATGATGAGAGCTTCAGAGTGCGTCGCACATCAGACCAATTTGAAGACATGGGTGCCACGCCGGGTCATACACTAGACCGTATAATGAGTCATCCATTAGGTAGTATTAGGGTGAGCTGAACCTGATGAGATAAGGATCCGAATGGGTCATACCCTGCTGGGGATAAAGGATCAGAATGGATCATACGTTAGATCGTATCTGAATAGCAGAATGAGCCGTCCCTTAGGCGGGCGATTTCACTGGGGATGAAAGATCAGAATGGATCATACGCTAGATCGTATCTGAGTCGCAGAATGAGTCGTCCATCAGGTTGTATCTGAGGATGAAAGGGGAGTCGTACGCTAGACCACGTTTCAGAATGTACTGCACGCTAGGTAGTATCTGAGGAATAAAGATCAGAATGGATCATACGCTAGATCGTATCTGAGGGGGTGAACATCCAAATGGGTTGTACGCTAGACCGTTTTGGAACAGTTGGAGGAACCATACGTTAGGCTGAATCAGAATGAATCGTACGTTAGGCTATGTCTGACAATATTTGTATATGTTGTATTTGCAATAAATGTCTGGGATGGGCTTAAAGATGCCACCATTAGGGGGATATCAGAGTGCTTGTCGGAATGGATGTTCATGTGGATTATATCTGAAAGATGTAAATGTAATCGATAAAGATGTCCGTCTGAATGGATCTTTATTTTGACCGTGTCCGGAGGATAATTAGCCTGAAAAATAAAGTTAGCTTCATGCCATGTCATGATGCATGAGATGTTTTATGCTTCTGATAAATGCGAACAATGTATGCATGCGTATGTTGTGAAATGATGTAATGAATGAATTATGCGTCTGAAAAGTTCTTCCAGGGGAAAATAAATCCCAATGTTCTGGTTGGAGATACTTGTATTGATGACCCTTTCTTAGCTGGGGATACTTGATTTCTGTCTGATGGTGGAAATATCCAACAGAGCCTGGCTGGGGATGGAAGAGATGACCCGTCTGTCTGGTGATGCCGACCTCTTCTGGGAAATAGATGGTTTTTGCTGGGGAATAGAATTAGCAACCGGATTCCTTGGAACGCATGGTTAGACCTTCTCCTCGATCCTGAAGTCTTTTAGTAATTGCTTTTGCTATTTTATGCATGTATTTTTGATAAACATCGATCATATTCAAATGCATATATTAATTCAAACTAAATCAATGGACGTTTACGCAAACAAAACAGAGGAAGTAAAACAACAACATTTTTTTTTCGAAATAAAATTGTATTGATTTTGAAAGAGGGCCTATAAACAGGCAATTTGTGTACAAGGAGACAGAAATCCTAGTAAGAGGAAATTGTCAAGAAACAAAGAGAAAGCTATGCAGAAAAAGTCCTATTGATTTTAATTCCACCACTGTCATTATGTCTTCAAGCCTCTCATCTCCTGCGGTCGGATAAAAGTGATTAGCTTGTTCAGTCCTTTGAACTTGGGTGAAGCTGACTGAGAACGGGACATAGTCATACACTTTAATCCCTAATTTTTGCCTGGACCGCCTTTTCAGGTTTTCAGTCCACCAGGATACCCTTTTTTGCCCAAGCCGCCTTTTCAGGTTTTCGACTTGCCGGGTGTACATTTTTATATGTTTATCCCTAATTTTTGCCCGAACCCTTTTGGTTCGCCGGGATGCCCTTACTTTTGCCTAGATACGTCGACCTAGCGGGTCTCTTTTATGCGTAGTATTTTTTAACTATGTCCGCGTTCACAGGATGCGGGAAATCTTCGCCATCCATTGTAGCAAGCATCATGGCTCCACCAGAGAATACCTTCTTAACTACAAATGGCCCTTCGTATGTGGGAGTCCATTTGCCTCTGGGATCACCTTGTGGTAGAATGATACGCTTGATCACCAAGTCGCCAATTTGATACACCTGTCTCTTGACTCTTTTGTTAAATGCCTGGGTCATGCGCTTCTGATATATTTGCCCATGACAAACAGCCGCAAGTCTCTTCTCATCAATCAAATTTATCTGATCGAGTCGAGTCTGAATCCATTCATCTTCATCTAAGCCCGCCTCTTTCATGATTCTTAGAGAGGGAATCTGAACTTCCACTGGTAAAACGGCTTCCATTCCGTAGACTAAAGAGAACGGAGTTGCCCCTGTCGAAGTGCGCACTGAAGTGTGATAACCATGGAGAGAAAACGGTAACATCTCATGCCAGTATTTGTACGTTACTGTCATCTTTTGTATGATCTTCTTGATATTCTTATTAGCAGCCTCCACGGCGCCGTTCATCTTTGGCCGGTACGGAGAAGAGTTATGGTGTTTTATTTTGAACTGCGTGCAGAGTTCAGTAATCATCTTGTTGTTCAAATTGGTGTCATTGTCCGTGATAACTCTTTCAGGGATGCCATACCGACAAATAAGACTATTCTTGATGAACCGTGCCACCACATTCTTGGTGACAGAAGCAAATGAGGCTGCCTCTACCCACTTTGTAAAATAATCAATAGCAACAAGAATGAAACGATGTCCATTAGAAGCAGTAGGTTTAATCTCTCCAATCATATCAATGCCCCACATTGCAAAGGGCCAAGGGGCTGTCAACACGTTTAATGGAGCAGGAGGCACATGTACTTTATCCGCATAGATCTGGCACTTGTGACAGGTTCTGGAGTGATGGTGGCAATCAGCTTCCATGGTAGACCAATAATACCCTGATCTCAAAATCTTCTTGGTCGTCGTATGTCCACTAGAATGAGTCCCAAAAATACCGTCATGCATGTCTTCCATAATCTTTTCTGCTTCCTTTTTATCCACACAGCGAAGCAAAGTCGAATCATGATTACGTTTGTATAATAATCCATTACTCAAAAAGAATTTAGCGGAGAACTTCCTCAGGAATTTTCTGTCATTGATGGATGCCCCTTCAGGGTATTCCTGAGTTTCTAAATATCTTTTCACTTCGTGGAACCAAGGTTTCTCCTCTACTCCCTCAGTATTAAGTTCATAACAATATGCTGGTTCATCTAATCATTCAATGGTGATCCTGGGAGCTTCACTGTCCCATCTGACTCTGAACATAGATGACATGGTAGCCAATGCGTCTGCCAACTGATTTTCTTCTCGTGGAATATGTTCGAATGTAATCTCTTCAAAGTATGGGATTAATGTCATCACCCGCTCTCGATAAGGGATGAGATTCGGATGTTTAGTGTCCCATTCTCCTTTGATCTGACTGATTACTAATGCTGAGTCTCCGTACACACTCAAAAACTTGATTCTTAGGTCTATAGCAGCTCTGAGTTCCAAAATACATGCTTCATACTCAGCCATATTATTGGTACAATCAAAACATAGTCTAGCAGTGAAAGGCGTATGGCAACCCTTGGGAGAAATAATTACAACACCAACACCATTGCCCAACGCATTAGAAGATCCGTCAAAAACCATAGTCCATCGGGATCCTAGTTCGGGTCCTTCATCTGGTCCAGGTTCTTCATAATTAGTAACAAGCATGACATCCTCATCTGGGAACTCAAAATTCATAGATTGGTAATCATCAACTTCTTGATGAGCCAAATGATCAGCTAACACGCTTCCTTTGATTGCTTTCTGAGTAGTATATTGGATATCATACTCTGTTAAAATCATCTGCCATCTTGCTATTCTTCCGGAGAGGGCAGGTTTCTCAAATATATATTTGATAGGATCCATCTTAGAAATCAATAAAGTGGTATGATTCAACATATACTGTCTTAGTCGGCGAGCAGCCCAAGCCAAAGCACAACAAGTTTTCTCGAGCAATGAGTATCTTGTTTCACAGTCGGTAAACTTTTTGCTAAGGTAGTATATGGCATGCTCTTTTCGACCAAACTCGTCATGTTGCCCCAACACACACCCCATTGAATTTTCTAACACAGTCAAATACATGATTAGAGGTCTTCCTTCAACTGGTGGCATCAGAATTGGAGGTTCTTGGAGATACTTCTTGATTTTGTCAAAAGCTTCTTGACATTCATCATTCCATATCATCTCTTGATTTTTCCTCAGTAGTTTGAAGATGGGTTTGCAGGTAGCAGTCAAATGGGAGATAAATCGGGCAATGTAATTCAAGCGTCCCAAGAAACCTCTGACTTCTTTATCTGTACGGGGAACTGGCATTTCTTGAATAGCTCTCACCTTAGCCGGGTCAACCTCAATTCCTTTGCCACTGACAATAAAGCCCAAGAGTTTACCGGATCTTACTCCAAAGGTGCATTTGTTCGGGTTCAATCTCAACTTGTATTTCTTCAACCTCTCAAACAGTTTGTATAAATGATCGAGATGTTCTTCTTCAGTATGAGATCTGGCTATCATGTCATCCACATATACCTCTATTTCATGATGGATCATATCATGGAACAAAACCACCATAGCACGCTGGTATGTTGCCCCTGCGTTCTTTAAACCGAATGGCATTACTTTATAACAGAAAGTGCCCCATTGCGTCACAAATGTAGTTTTCTCCATGTCTTCAGGCGCCATCTTAATCTGGTTATAACCTGAGAATCCGTCCATGAATGAGAATACCTTGTGTTGAGCGGTGTTATCTACCAGAACATCAATGTGCGGAAGTGGAAAGTCATCCTTGGGACTCGCTTTATTCAAATCTCTGTAATCTACACACATTCGCACCTTACCATCCTTCTTTGGCACTGGTACCACATTAGCAACCCATTGAGGATAAGAAGTAACAGCCAGAAAACCTGCATCAAATTGTTTCATAACCTCGGCTTTGATTTTCTCAGACATTTCAGGACGCATGCGGCGAACCTTTTGCTTAACAGGACGACAATCTTCCTTCATTGGCAAACGATGCACTACTATATCAGTATCCAGTCCCGGCATGTCTTCATAAGACCAAGCAAAAATCTCTATATAGTCATGTAACATCTGAATCAATCTTCCCTTGACACTGTTTTCCAAGCCTGCTCCTATTTTGACTTCTTTCTTGTCTATTTCGGTACCCAGATTTACAGTTTCAATTGATTCCTCATGCGGCTGTATGGTCTTTTCTTCTTGCAGTAACAGTCTGGCAAGTTCTCCAGGGACTTCACAATCTTCCTCACTTTCATCCTCGGCTTGGTAGATCGGATTTTCAAAGTCATAATAAACAGTAGTAGAACTATTATCAACAGGATCCAGAGTGGATATGGACCTGTTATTTGTTACGTGAGTGTGTGTAAGAAAGCATATCTTATTTGAAAGATGACAGGAAAGATAAAGAGCGCAATATTTGAATGCAAAAAGTCCATTGATTTATTGAATGTAAATATTCTTATGAAAATGACAAAACATTTAACCAAATTTGATACACTAAATAAGCAATAACAATTACTCCTGACTAAAGGAAATCGGGATAGTGTCTTCAGCCTTCCAATTATTGAGTCTGTCACCAATTGTTGGGAAAATCCAGCTATCCAGGTCGCAATCGCTGTCAGGATCTTCTACAGCATTAATCTGATTCTTGACTACCTTCTCAGAGCTAAATCCCAGGCCGAATCTATCAGACTTGTATGGTACATCGATCAGTTGACCCCAGCCAGTACGACCACCATTTTCAACCACGGCTTGAGCGTCCTTCAGAGAAATCATAGCAGGAGGAGCACGAATAACCTTGGGCACACATGAAGTTGGCTTAAGGACAGGACTAGTCGGAGGAACTACTTCAAATGACTGAGACGGAGTCTCAAAGAATTCACCATCCATCTCGACGTATATGAAGGTATGCACACTACTGACAATATACTCTTCTTCCCCACACACAGTGACGATCTTACCCTCTATTGGATACCTCAGCTTTTGATGGAGAGACGAAGCTACAGCACTTGCCCCATGAATCCAAGGGCGTCCCAGCAAGCAGGAATAGGCAGGACGAATGTTCATTACGTGAAAGATAGTGTTGAAGACTTGAGGTCCTATCTTGATAGGGAGGACCACTTCACCGTGGACAACGCTCTTCGCACCATCGTAAGCACGCACCACAGCGTCACTAGGTTTCAGTTCAATGCCTTTACAATCAAGTTTATCGAGCACAGCTTTCGGTAGCACGTTCAAAGAAGAGCCATTATCGATCAACACATGAGACAAGGTGATCCCCTTACACTCAATGGAGATATGCAGAGCTTTATTGTGATTCTTTCCTGCTGGTGTCAGGTCAGCATCGGAAAAGCCTAGGCCATTGTCAACTGCCAAGTGAGCAACATAATTTTCGAACTGATCGACAGATGTTTCCTGAGGTACATGAGCAGTCTTCAAGAATTTTATCAATGCATTGGCATGAGATTCAGAAGATAACAACAAGGATAACATCGAGATCTTAGACGGAGTATGCCCTAACTGTTCTACCACATCAAAATCACTCTTGCGGATGATTTTCAGCACTTCTTCCATTTCTTGTTTGGCAACATCTTCAGTAGTAACTTCGACCGGTGTCTCTGACTGAGAAGGGTTGACTGGTTCCTTTCCTCGAGTTTCAGGGGCGGGAGGTGAGATTTCTGGAGAGAAGATCCTTCCACTTCGAGTAATTTTACTAGTCCCAACAATGTCATTAGGATTAGCAGAATTATCAACTTGCTTTACGCCATGGATGTAAACATCACCTCCATAATTCCACAAAATGGCTTTGCTTGAGGAATACAGTACTGGGCCAGGTGCGGTAATGATTAGGGGAGCTACCTTGGGCTCAGCAGTAATCTTCACAGGCGCCCTAGTAGTGGTAATCTTCACTGGAACTTTGGACCTAGCAATCACGGATATTTCTTCAATAGGGTTTTCCACCTTAGGAATCTTTTCGAAGAGAATTGTACGATCGTCCATCAGCCGTTGAATACCATTTCTCAACTTCAAGTAATCATTGGGTCGGAGTATACAGAGATCGCAATTTTCAGCACAACCTGGAAATAAACCAGCTTGCAATAAATTCCTCTTGATGGTCAGAAGAGGAGATGCCAAGTCAGCTACATTAGAAATGTGAGAATTGTCATCCACAGCATTAACAGTCTTGTCATGATTAGGCATAGGAGAAGTGATGACATTAGGAGTCTCTGGAGGATCAAATTCAATTTCTCCAGCCTCGATCATATCCTGAATCTTATTCTTCAACAACCAACAATCGTTTGTATCATGCCCGGGGCTATCAGAGTGATATGCACACCTGGCATTGGGATTATAACGAGGAGAAGTAGTGTTGGGATTCGTAGGAGGATCTCTGAGGGTAATCAACTTTGCTTTTAGCATACCCTGCAGTGCCTGTGCTAAAGTCATATTGATCTTGGTAAACTGCCTTCTTGGCCTGTCTTGTCTGTGTTGGAAGTTTTGAGGTGGCGGTGCTGCAATCGTAACTGCTCCAATGGTATGGTCACGATTTTTCTTGTTATGACCCCTTTCACCGTACACAACATTTGATTCATTCTTTCCCTGATGGGGCTTTTTGGTGCTTGCAGAGGTAGCCGCCTGTATCTTTCCACTTCGAATGCCGCTTTCAACACGTTCACCTGTCAATATAAGTTCAGTGAAACCCGATGACGAACTTCCCAGTAGATGGCTGTAGAATGGGCCAGTCAGTGTACACATGAACATGTCCACTAATTCTCGATCAGTCATAGGGGGTTTGACTCTGCCAGCCAAATCTCTCCATTTTTGAGCATATTCTTTGAAGCTTTCTTTAGAGCCCATAGTCATATTCTGCAACTGTAGCCGAGTAGGCGTTAATTCGGAATTATACTGGTAATGCTTGTAGAAAGCTGTCGCTAAATCAGTCCAGGTGTGGATGTTAGAGCTCTCGAGCTGATAATACCACTCCAACTGTGTGCCAGACAGACTCTCTTGGAAGAAATGGATCCATAGCTTCCTATCAGTGGTATACGGCTGAATCTTTCTTACATAAGCTCTCAGATGCATCTGAGGACAAGACGCACCATCATACTTAGTGAAAGTGGGGACCTTGAATTTGCAGGGAATGACCACATCAGAGACCAGACCTAAGCTTTCGAAATCCAAACCGGGCGCCTTCTGACCCTCCATAGCTAGCATACGTTCTTCCAACAACTTATACTTATCATATTTTGGAGAGTACTGTTCATTTTCATAATCTTCATCGTCGTCCTCAGGGTTGCAGGGATCAACATTCTCCTCTTCCGAATCATTTTCTGTCTCCTCTTCTTGATCCTTCGGAATTCTAATCTTGACTCATGCGGCCTGTCCTTTAAGCCTTCTTCCCGGGTTGATATAACTCACAGCTTTCTTGTCTTTCTTCTTCTCGAGCAAGAGAGCCTTCAGTTCCTCCTGCCCCTTGGATAAGTTCAAGATCATCTCCTGGAATTGAGCATTCTGAGCCTGGAGATCCTTGACAGTTTGTTCGAGGGCCATTTTTCTGTTGAGAAAGAAGACCGTGAGAACATTGATCTTTTAGAATACCTGTTATGCAATGTTATGTTATGCTATGCAATGTATGAAATGTTTTCAAGGACTTTTGGAATTTAACTTTGCGTAAACCACCAAAAGGAGAGGAACTTTTTATTAATAATTTCTTTAATCAATGTTCATTACAACAAAATAATAAAATACAATGAAAGCTCAAGTCTCCCAGGGACGGCTTCTTTTTGGGCGAAGATATGCATTGAGTCTTCGTTCCTCATTAAGCTGGCTGGTAAGTTCTAACACTTTCTTCCTTTCAGCACAGAACTGGGCTTCAAAAGTATCCCTTTCCTCTCTCAACTGGATCCAGGATCTCTTCAATTCTTCAACATCGGTAGGCATATCTGGATAAGGAATGATCTGAGGAGTACCTCCTTCAACTCCTGGTTCAACAATCAATGGTCCGACTGCAAGATATGGCATGACAAGTTCACGAGCTCTTGCGCGTACCCATCTGAGATAAGGTTCCATAGGAATAGAGTTTTTTTGTCCTAAAGTACTTCTTTTCACCATGCCCCAAGCTCGTACAAACCTTTGACGGAGACTTTGAGAATCGTTGTCATAGTCAAACACAGTGCCTTGGATAACTATTTCATGTGGGCCATCTCTTCGAGCACAACCAAACTGACGTAGGGCTAAGGCCGGGTTATAAGTAATACCTCCTCTTGTTCCTAAGAGTGGTACGTTAGGGAACTCTCCACAACGGTCAATGATGATAACATTTTCTTTGAGATGAGGACACCAACGGATGTCTGAATGGGAGAGCGACATTATCCTTTGAGACCATTTCAAATTCTGCTCGTTCTTCAAGACTGATTGAGGAAGGTGCGAAATAAACCACCTAGACAATAAAGGTACGCAGCACATGAGAGTCCCTTGCCTTTTCATAGTACGGGTGTGAAGGGAATGCAAAATGTCTCCAAGCAAGGTAGGCACAGGGTTATGAGTGAGAAATATCTTAATAGCATTCATGTCTATGAATTGGTCTGGATTAGGGAATAACATCAAACCATAGATTAGTAATGCTAGGACATCTTCGAAAGCATGGACATCCATAACTTTTAGGAATTCTCGGGCCTTATTTATCAGAAATTTGGCAAGTAAACCCTTAACTCCACTTCTTGTTACCCAATTGGTTTCAATGTCGGATTTTGTCATGTGTAAAGCCGCGGCGATTTCTTTAGACTTCGGAATCTTTTCTAAACCACTGAAAGGTGTTTAATCAAGGATAGGTATCCCAAGCAGCCTGGAGAATTCTTCTAATGTGGGTACCAACTGATAATCTGGGAAGGTGAAGCAATGATGTTTAGGATCGAAGAACTGGAATAGAACTCTCATCATATCTTCTTTGAAACCGGTGGTAACTAAATTGAGGAGAGAACCATGTTTCTTGATGAACTGAGCCTGATCAGGAAGTTCTGACACTAAATTCTTTAGTTGAGGAGAGGTCACTACGAAATTAATCCGGATAGTCTTTCTGGAAGCCATAACCTGTTTAACAAAGCAAAGCTAAATCCCTAAGTCCTTGAAATGGTTAGTACAATGCCATGATGTCATGATGTTATGATGGTAAGCAAATAATAAGCACAAACAAGTCACACAACAATCATCCCTAAGTTTTAAGGCTTGCATGAGTTCCATAGGTAAGTACCCTCCCCACTGAAGTTTGGTTGGTTCAACCTGTCCTAGAATAGTAACCGGGTTCTAAAAGGATCTCCAATCATTGACCTTTCTTTAAGTCCACTTCAGTGCAACACCAAGTGGTTGACCAAAGCTTCCCTAAAGTCCAATCTCAAAGAGTGTAGTATCGAGTCTCAACCAACCCCAGTCGGAACCGAAGTCAGTTATCTCACTACTTTCTAATGGCCAGGATGAGTCAATTAGGGTTCTAAAGGTCTGGTTAATGCTTTGATGACACCACGCAGACGCCAAATTTTTCCTCAAGTAAACATGAGAAACATCAGGACATCCAAAGCGTCACATTAACCGTAGCCATCATTTTAACCATTCCAGTATACGCCGGATAGTCGCGATGATCTATTGCTACTTACCTAAGGTACACTAGATTCGGGTGTAGGATCTTTCACTCAAGCACAACATACCCAAGCAACCCCTTAAAATTAAATCAGACAATTCAAATAAGCGATCTTGTTTTTTTTTTTTTAAGGTAACCTCTCTTTGTTGTCCCCAGCAGAGTCGCCAGTTCTGTCATACGGTGAACTGACCTGGTGTGTTTTTGCTTTGGAAAGCAAATGTCGCGGATAGCAAGAGTCGTCACCGACTTTTCTTTTATCCAATAAGGAAAGGTGGAAAAGAACAGGAAAGACCTTAATTAGAT
Organism: Lathyrus oleraceus; assembly: GCF_024323335.1. Lineage (NCBI taxonomy): Eukaryota > Viridiplantae > Streptophyta > Magnoliopsida > Fabales > Fabaceae > Lathyrus > Lathyrus oleraceus. The sequence continues at coordinate 202,934,500 of NC_066585.1, forward strand.
TTTGGGTTCGGGAGGTACATTATACAAAGGGAAGGTGTTAGCACCCTTTGTATCCATGGTTATCCATGGGCACTTAATTGCTGGATCACTTATGTTTTTCTTGTCTGAAAAAGTGTTTGTGAACTGCTTAGAAAATGTTTTGAAAAGAGAGTTTAGCTTTGTAATGATTCTTGTATGAATGTATACAAAGTATTTATCTCGTTTAATTTTGAAAGTTGTTTAGAAAAATATAACTTGGCAATGATTCTAGTATGAATGTATACCAAGTGGTGATTTTCTAGTAGATGTTTTGCAAAGTGTGATGTATGAAAAATGTTTTAGGTTCTGAGTCAGCATTTAAGAGTTATACCTACCCCAGGTCTTTATGGGCATTTCCTATCCTTATGAGGGTAAAACTGTCCTTACTATTGAGAAGTAAGTAGTTTTATCCTTTGGATGTAAAAGGGACATCGTAGGGTCATCGATTGGTCATTGAAGGCAACATTTGTAAGGATACCTTAGCATTCGAAGGGACGATCATCATTTAACCGTAGGCTACAACGACGGGTCATCGAGGGACAAAAATCATATATTCGCAGGCAACATCCGAGGGACTATGATTTATCTTATAGGGACATGATGATTTAACCGAAGGGTCTTTGCTAAGTGCATCCCCACATTCGCGGGACATGACCGTAATACTGTAATACCGTAAGGCAACAAAGAGAGGTCTAAGATCACATATTCAAAGGCAATATTTTATAATCAATTAGGTAATTATAATCAATTAGGTAATTAGGATGAATCTCCACATTATAATCAATTAGGTAATTAGGATGAATCTCCACAGGGGTATCCCACAAGTAAAGTGGAATACCTAGCAAGCTACCCTTTCCAGGAGTATGTGAGCCCTTACAATATTCAGCAAACAGGTCAGAATACCAAATCAGGGTGCAATCGAGAGTTGCACCAAACCAAAAGGAATCACAACAGTAATAATGTCAGGTAAACCATGCATGGTTACAATAAAACATGTCAGATTAGCAAAAATCAGAATAGAAAAATCAGCGACTGTCATGTTCGCTGCTGCCTCGCCTAGCGAGGGCCTGGCGAACCCTCGCTACATGTTCGCTTAGCGATGTGCTAGCGAACGGCTGCGGGTTTTGAATTTAAGAACAGTACGATTTCAGCAAGCTCCACACCCTATGGCATCCATTACAGAAATTTTATGGTTAAACATTCAAGATATCCATACATATTTAAATCCACATGCAAAACCTAAGATATATTTATAAATTCAATCATAATACCACATGTAAATTGGAAGCATAAAGCGGTAGTGGTAGTGCAAACCTGTTGGCAATTGAATTGCAACGTTGAATTGGCAGATCACTCTTAGGGTTGGTGCCGGATTCAGTTGGGCGGAGGTAACCTTTGTGCAGATGAGTTTCCTTCAGGGTTTCCTTTAGGGTTGCTCTGAATTCTCTGGGTTAGCCTCCAGGGTTTGCTGTTCCTTCTTTCTGTCTCCGTCCGTCTGTCTCCCTTTTTTTTTCTGACTGAAGTTGTGGTATTTATAATAGTTTTTGTGACCTGATGGGCTCAGAATGAAGCCCAAAAATTCTGGTATTCGCAAGCTTCGCTAGGCGAGTGGCGCAGCGAAGAGTTCGCTAGGCGAATGATTTGGCTCGCCTAGCGAGCAAGCCATTTTAAGCCATTTTCTGGATTTGACCACCTGTGTGCTGGGTCTTTGTTCCTTTAAGATCAATGCCTTGAAAAATGAGTTAAAGTGCCTTGAAAAATGTCTTGCAAGATTAACGGGCAAATTTTGGGGTATGACAATTAGGAATCAGAATCTATAGAGATAGATCACAAAAACTGCTTGGCCTAAGTCAGAGTACGTACATAGACAAAGTGCTGAGACGCTTTAACATGCATGATTCCAAGAAAGGATTCATACCTATGCAACATGGCATGTGTCTATCAAAAACACAATCCCCTTCAACTAAGGAAGAAAGGGATCGCATGAATAAGATTCCATATGCATCTTCAATAGGATCTATCATGTATGCCATGTTATGTACTCGACAAGATGTCTCGTATGCTTTAAGTGCAACGAGTAGGTACCAATCTGATCCTGGTGATGCCCATTGGGTAGCTATCAAGAATATCCTTAAGTACTTGAGAAGGACTAAGGACTCATTCTTGATATATGGAGGTCAGAAAGAGTTGGCTGTAATTGGATACACCGATGCCAGCTTCCAGACAGATAAGGATGACTTTATATCGCAATCTGGTTATGTCTTTTGCTTGAACGATGGCGCTGTGAGTTGGAAAAGTTCAAAGCAAGATACAGTTGCTGATTCTACAACCGAGGCCAAGTATATTGCTGCCTCAAGTGCAGCAACGGAAGCTGTTTGGATCAAAAAGTTCATTAGTGAACTTGACATAGTTCCTAGCATTGTGGATCCCATTGGTCTCTATTGTGATAACAATGGTGCTATCGCACAAGCTAAGGAGCCTAGATCTCACCAACGATCCAAACACATACTTAGGCGTTATCACCTCATTCGAGAGATAATAGATAGAGGAGATGTGAAAATATGCAGAGTACCTACACTTGACAATATTGCTGACCCACTGACAAAGCCTCTTGCGCAGCAGAAACATGATGGCCATACTAGATCTATGGGCGTTAGGGGTATGCATGATTGGCTCTAGTGCTAGTGGGAGATTGTTGGTGTAAGCCCTAGAGGCCAATACTTTTGGTACTTGTATCGAATTATTTATTAATAATAAAAAGGCTTTTTCTTTATTATGTTTGTTTAATAAAGTCCCTAGAATAGATAGTCCGTTTAATGTATCAAGTATGACTTAATCATGAGATCACATTAAACATAAGGACACTATTCTTAAAGTATCCGTAGTCAAGCTTTATTGTGAAGTGGGATAACATTAAAGCATGAAGACTATTATGTTTATAGACTGATGATCATATCTCATGGATCATGGATAAAGAGTTATCAAGTCTTAAACATAGGTATGAATATTAAGAGTAATATATACTGGATTGACCCGCTATGAGAATACTATATAGAATGTTATGCAAAGTGTCATAAGTTATTCTCATGGTGATAATGGTGTATACCACTCTTCGACCTGAAACCACTATGGACCCTAGATGTAAAGTCAAGTGCTTTATTGCTGATCCAACGTTGTCCGTAACTGGATAACCATAAAGACAGTTGATGGGTACTCCATAAAGCATGCTAAGGGACATGAGTGACCTAGATGGAATTTGCCCATCCTGCGTAACAGGATAAATGTCTATGGGCCCAATATTGAACTGGACAGGGATGACACGGTCTATGCCTTGTGTTCAATATAGACATAAGGGTAAAAGGGTAATTATACACATAATTATTATCACAGAAGGATTTGTCAGATCACATGACATTTTCGTGTCTTGGGTAACAGTGATGTGTTGCTAGATACCACTCACTGTTTATATGTTAAATGCGTGATTTAATATAATTGCCAACGTCGCGAAAACTTACAGGGTCACACACAAAGGACGGATTGATGAGAGATAGAGTAACTAAGGAACACCGTAAGGTACGATGCACTTAAATGGAATACGAAATATGGTAAGGTACCACACGCTTAAGTGATTTTGGGCATATTATAAGATATGGGCCAAAATACACTTAAGTGGGTTTTTTAGCTTGAAGCCCACACAAGTGGTTCTATAAATAGAACCTTTGTGTAGAAGCATTGTCACTCTTGCTTGCAATTTCGTTTCTCTCTCTCTCACTCAAAGCCTTCATTCGTAGCAGCTAGCACTGAGATGGAAGGAATCCGTTCGTGTGGACTGAGTAGAGACGTTGCCATCGTTCAACGTTCGTGATCGCCACAAGAGGTAACGATTCTATCATTGATCATGCCCATTCGTAAGGATCACTAAATGGAGAAATTTTTAAATTCCGCTGCGCCTTGGATGGCAATTCTCTTTCAAGATCCACGCCAACTAGTTTCGTCATCGTACGCCCAACAACAAGTCCCTGTCCAACACCAATGTCAAGCCATCCAAACACAACAACCAACCTCACACCATCAACCTACCACATACATCCAACAACCAAACACCCAACTTCGCAACCCATTCATGTCATCCGCCCAACAACCAAACACCCAACGTCTCAATCCATTCATGCCACCGACCCAACCATAAAACCAAGAATCAAACCCTACCCACCAACAACCATACACTTCAACCACAATTGTCTATAGCCCAGATAATTCATATGGGTCATTTCATCGTAGCCCCCCCACCAATGACCACTAAAACATCTCATCACCAAAACACACAACCATTGTTTAACTATAGTACATCCCAGGAACCATTGTTTCGTTTCCAAAACGATTCAATGTCCCAATTTGGGCAACTATACCGTCCACAATCCACTCAACCCCATCGACCTAACTACAATGACATGGGCACCGAACTCCATTACGGAAGCGACGTTGGGCAAATGATGACACATCTGTCAAATACCACTGGAACTTCCGTCAGACCTTCACACCAGCCATCATTTGATCAGGTCATCACACAAAGACCCCAAACACCTCAGGAAAATCGTGGGAGACCTCGGAGACAAACTAACGCACCTGGATGTGGAACAGGGGGACGTTTCGATCGGGTCGGTCATTAAATTTTTGTCAATCCCATATAACATTTATTATATCATGAATAAAAAAATTTTACATTATTTTTTATTATTTCATAAATAAATAAAAAATGAAAAAATAAATAATACAAAGGTGTATGCGCCAGATGAATTGGCGTATACACCACATGCATTAAGTAGGCGCCATATGCATTGACGTCTCCTCATGAGGCACAATGCAGGCGTCATGGGCATTGACGCCTCCTCATGAGACTTCCAATGCAGACGTCAAGGTCTAAGGCGCCTCCTCTTGGTTTAAGACGGATGCGCCCGTTCATCTGGCGCATCTTTTTTTAAATGTTGTTATTTTGGAATTTTTTATTTTAAAATTATTATTTTAGAAATGATGGTTATTTAAAAAAAATCCTGACTTTTGACATGAGCAAGATTCCACATTTCATATAATTGTTAGAGAATTTCAAATAATTCTGTGAGAGACATTAGATATTAAGGGTCGTTATTATTGTCTATTGTCTTAAACTTTTTATTTATTTTTTTATATTCGAAATTATATTGGTAAGGACATTTTTCATTTTATATTTTCCTACAAACAATCACTATATGTACCATATCCCTCCATTATCTCTTGTCTCTTCCAATTTTGATAAATCTTTGTCCCCACACTCCACTACATCCCATCAGGCATCAACCACACCGCTCCTTTTGTCTGCCTTCCTCCCCATCTGCCTATGCCACTTTTAGTGGTTTCTTATAAACTCTTAGAGTCTTAGTCATTGCACTCATATTCAACTCAAATAAATCTAAGAGCAATGATGAATCATATTCTAATTGATGGGTTTGATCTTCTGTATGGGAGAGTGTTTAAAATTAGAGAAATATTAAGATATAATTAGTTATCAAATTTCTAATTTAATTTAATTGTTTTTTTAATTAAAAAATGTTAATTTTATTTCCGTTATCTTATTTAATTTATTCAATAATTTTTTTTATAAAAAAATATTAAATTTTAGTGACGTGGAATGACAAGAAGATCATTTATATAAATCTGAATTAATATATGTAATTAAAAATTAATATATTGTTGAAATTGTGAGAATTTTATTTTCAGAATTTAAATAATTTTTATTGTCGGAAATTGATACAAAAGATCAAACAAAATAATTAAAATGAAGTTAAGAGACTAATATATAATATTTTTTAATTAATAGATTAAAGTTAATCATTAAATTAAATTAAAAATTAAAATATGTATTAAACATAAAAAAAATTAAAATAGAATTTAATTGATATATATTGATAGTGTAAAGATTTTTTACAGTGTCAGTTAATCACAACCATTGCTTTATTTAGAATATTTGACTTTTATTTTAACCACTTAAAAAGTAATACAGACGGATGATTGTGATGTATTGACAGTGTAAAACTTTTTATACTGACAATAGATAATAATTAATCTCATTAAAATATATATTAAATCAAAATGTTATTATGACAGGGAATAATACAGTTACACCGTATTATGTACAATGAATATATACTCCCTCTTTATCTTTTTAATATGGGTATTTTTTTATCACATTTTGATATCCGTGCAGCACTTAAACAATCGTGTAGATACGATATCGCATACGACATGGGAAATTAATGTCAGCATACGATGTGCTTATAAATTATCAAAATAACAATTCTCAATATAAAATATTGTTTATAACTTTATCAATAACAATTTTCAATGTAAAATAATGAAATTAAAAAAAAGCATTAAATGCGTTTTGCCAAAGTATAATTAATTTTTTAGATAAATTAAAATCAGTATACCACAATTTTACAAAAGATTTTATCCCACTCAGACTGAGTAGATATCTTTGTAGAGTGAAATCAATATAAATATAATAATTTCATTTTTTTAAAATATAAATATATGTTATAATTATTTTTTATGATTTTTTATATTTTAAAAATATTAAATGATTTTTTCATTTTCAATATTAATAAAAAATATAAATATTCATATGTGTTTGAAAATTAAAAGTTGATAATTAATCTATTAATTTTCTTTTGAAATATTTTCTTATTGTTTATTATTAAAAAATAATAAAAAATCATAATTAAAATCATATTTAGAAAGTTCATACTAATATTAAAATTAAATTCTTTACCATTAATTTTAAATAAATATTACAAAACTCTAAAATTAAACTTTTTAACGTTAATACAATCTCAAACTCAATAAAATAATAATATATTTTTTATTCTTATTACAATAATAAAAATAAATTATAAATTTATAAAAATTAAAATAAAAAAATTATCTTTTAAAAAATCAACAACATAGAATAAACTAATAACAAAATAAACTTTGCATTGGGAGAAATTGGAATAAGAAAAACAAATATGAAAAATAATTTATTTATACTTAAAAAGAGAGTAAAAAAAGGAGGAATAAGAGAAAAATTGAATCTTTTTAATTTTATTTAGAACATTTATTTTATTTATTCTATAAAATTAATTATTTTTTAAATTAAAAAAAGTAAACAATAAGATATTTTAAATGCATTGGAATGATATGATTTTTTTTAAATAACTATTTTTTAAAAATATTTATCAAAATAACCATTTTTTAAAAAACATCTAACTTAGGTGTCAATTGCATTGACGCATTCAATGAAAATGTCATTCATTGGCACCACATGCAATGACACATACAAGTGTAGGTTGTATAGGCGCCACATGCAATAACACATGCATAGTATATTTTATGTGTGTGCTAATGCATGTAGCTACTGCTCCACCGCTCCATCTATAAATACAACATCACCTTCCTATAATTTTTCACACAACTTCTTACCTTTCTATTTTTCTTCAATCTCCTTCAATTTTCTTTAAAATGTTTGCATATTTATACTTGTGTCATTATATTCACAAGAGAAATGCCAATTTAATCTTTTCAACAGTGCAGTCTTTGATGAAGATTCGATTTTGGAATGTAGATACGTTTGAACATCTTAACAGGACCTCGAACAGTTGGTTAGATGAAAACATTGCAAATGGTAAAAGGATGAGAAGAATTGTTTGATTTTAATACACCATAAGAATCATTGTTTCGTTTCCAAAACGATTCAATGTCTCAGTTCAGAAAATCATATTGTCCACAAACCACTCAACCACAACGACTCAACTACGACAACATGGACACTGAACTCAATCACGATACGCGGTTGACGACAATCCCCTCAATTATTAGGGAGAAATGATGACAAATCTGTCAAATATTGCTGGACCTTTCACCGGACCTTCACACTCGTGGAAAACCTCGAAGACATGCTAACACGTGGAAAAGTGGAACATGAGAGCGTTTCAATTGGACGGATCATTGATTTTCTTGTCAATATATATATATATATATATATATATATATATATATATATATATATATATAAAAGATGGTTATTTCATTAAATAGTTTTAAAAAATAGTTATTTTAAAAAAATAGTCAATAATAAATGTTTACGAAAAACTAAATTATTCAATATTATTTAGAGATTATTTGCTATAACTGTCTGTGTAAAAAATTTTACACAGTCAATGTATCACAATCATCTATTTGTATTACTTTTAAATGTTTAAAATAAAAATCAAACTTTTCAAATATATGTATATCAATTAAATTTTATTATTTATTAAGTGGGGGTATTATAATATTTTCTTCCTAAATATTGAATAACTGTTCATTGTGATTGGGACAAGGGTCCTCCCTTCTACAAAGTAGCTCCGTACCAGAGATAATCCTTACATGTCTCAATTCTCTAAAGCTCCCCTCAAAATTCTCTTCCAAAATAAGATCTTAACTGCTTTCAGCTTGAGTAAGTAAAAAAAAAAACTGCTTTCATCTTGAGTAAGTAAAAAAAACAAACTGCTTTCACTACTACCGCATACTGCAAAAAACAACTAAAATATAAGTTACATATTCTATCCATCAAAGTGGCTTCACCTAAATAGACAATTATTTTCATGTTCTTGTGTACAAACATTACAATCTGTCAAGTGTCCACATTCAAACTAAAGTTCATAGTAATACTAGTGCTCACAACAGAAATGGACATAACTACAGGGTGGAGATTTTATAAAGTTGGACACTTATCGATTTACTATCACTATAAGTGGATCCTTGCAATCACTAAGTACCATCATCTTCTACGGCATTCACCCGTTCACATTCATCAATCCATTCACTGTATCTGCAACATTACAATAAAGATAATTGAGTCATGTGGTTTTGCCCAGTGGGTGTGAGGGAGAGGAGATTTTCAATTCAGTAATTGAACTTACATGTCTATTGCCTCAGATAAAGCTGCAGAGAGAGTAAAAATATAAGATCATCAGTATATCACAGTAAATATGGTTCAAGCAGATATATAAAATACTGAATATCTCACTTTCCATAAGATCATTAGTTTTATCATGTCACATGCTATAGCCTCTTGCCACTATACAAGGATCATGTTGTAGAGCGTTTTACAGACACAAGCCATTGGGTAGTTTCGGCGAAGACAGCATCCTTAACTATTATTAGGCTATGAGCTTATAATTATTAGCTTCAATGATAAGTATTCTAAAATTTTCACCTTTTTCTAAATGGTGTTTTGATTGAGACCAAAGGTCGGAAAGGTTAATGCACAAAGCAATAACTTCATAGAAAAAGTTAAACTAGAAAGGATTGTGATTATTGATAAACAAACCTCAAGTGATTATCATTAGTATCGTGTTGTTTACTATAATGTCAGCCATGATAGTATGCACCCTATGGAATTTATTGCTTCTTTAAGAAAGAAAAAAAAAGCACACCACACAAAAACAAACCTGTGATGGTAGTGCTAAAGCTCTCCTGACATATCCCACAAGAAGCTTCCCCTATCAAGTTCTTCATATCACTGTAAAAAAAACCAGAGACAAAAATCAAACACAGTAGTATTCATCTCTAAAATGAAATATGGAGGGGCTAGGAGATTTCAGAGAAAACTAGTCCATAAACTTATATGCAACCCTGCATGCTACATGATGTCGTTAGAGTTTACTTACATGCGACACTCAACACTGGAACCATGATTGCAGAAAGGACAGCTAAAGACAGTGTCAAGCTTATCCATTCGTTTCTTAGGAGGTGGTTTTGTTTTTGCCTTCCTCTTTCCCATAGCTCAAATCCTGGTTTTTCAGATATTCAAACACAAAAATTAATAAACAAAAATAGCATGCTAATTAAACTTCTAGAATCTGTTCATTCAACTAAGCAACCATTCTCGCATATTTCTATACTGAATTATAGTACTATTTTCTAAGCAAAATCGAGATTTCAAGCCAAATCAACCTGAAACAGAACATACCAATTTCTATACAAAACCAAGATTTCAAGTAAATTAAATACGAAACTGCGTCATGTTATTTCTTTCCTGGAATTTTGCGTTAATACAAAAACAACAATTTTTCATCAATTTAACAAACTATATCCGTGACAACATAATCCCTTCCTTTGAGAAATACTAGTAAATACTTCGTAAATTCAAACCCTTTATCTCAAGTTTCCAAGAAATATTCCAGAAAAACTTCAAAACACAGATCATGCAATTTATGAATCGAAGGTGAGATTGACAAATATTTACGCATTAAATCGTCTCAAATCTGAACATTCAGAGGCTATCTATGTTGACATCGTTAACCGTTCACGAAATTTTTGACACGGGCGAAACGATGGAAGAAAAAAAGGGAAACGAATAAAATCAAACGAAACCCTAATCGATAAAAAAAAGTGAAAATAAAGGATATGAAATTGAAAATTAAGAGGACTAACCGATGATTCCGATCACAGAGCGAGAAACCGAAAACGAAGCAGCGATCGATATAGAGAGATGAGAGTGTGTGTGCGGAATTGAAAAGGTGGGGTGAATAATAGGAGCCATAAAGGGGAATTTATGCTATGAGATTTGTCGTGTTCGCTTCACGGTGAGGTGAAATATTGGTTTAGAAATTCCGATATAGTTAATCTTCTTCTAAATTAAAATTTTACAATTAGAAATGACAAAACAAATCCGGGTTGGGTCGGATCCGACCACCTCCGCCCCAAATTTAACGGAAAAATTTGATTTAACTGAAAAATGGTGTCGAGAAAAATTCAACTTTTAATTATCGGACAGAGAAAGGTGGGAATACTAATATCCTTTCTATATCTGACTCGTCCCACATCCATCTATTAAAATTATCCATCTATTAAAATTAACTGATAACAAACTCGTGTGTATAAGGAGATAGTTTTAAACATTTCATAAATGTCAAACAAATTTAAAAATATTAAAAATTAAGTATGGAACAAATAAATTTTAAATCCAAAAAGACAACTTCTAATACCAATCACTAATTCTTCCTCAAACTAACATAAATGATTCTTGAAAAGAGATGAATCTTGAATGTCAAAACACCTCATCCGAAGTTTATTTGTTTTGGTGTATTCATATCATTCGCGCTCAATGAACTTTTCGGCATTGCTCCTCTTAGCGGTATGAATCATGTCGTTGAAAGTTTTATGAGCTTCAAGATCAAATATTTTAATCTCCTTCAACCTAAGTCTAATATAATATTTCGTTATGTTTATGGAAAAGTGCTGCAAAACATATAAAGAATGTGTTCTCATATTAACAATGACATTGAAAAATATTACAATTAATCAAGTAAAAAAAGAATTAAAAAATCCTACCAACATATTTTTTGCTTTATTTTTTGAATTAGTTACCATGGTCTCCCAAACATGTTGAGAATTGCATACATTCCTATCATCAAATCCTGCATTCTTGTTCATTACTCCATCCTTAACAATTTTGTTCAACTCTTCAGCATTTCCCTTCTGAACAACATTTTCCTTAACCGTGCCCTTCATAAATTCTCCATTGGGAACAATTTCATTCTCAAATCTTTCATGATAGACAGGTTCATTAACAACCTTGATATACTTCAGTTTATTATTCTCAAAAATATGTTTGTTAAGAAGTTTTTCTTTTTCATAACTTTCGGTAAACTTGTCAATCTATGCTATTGTCTCCAAGACAAATTCTCAATCGTCATCAAATGAACTTAAAAAATAAAAAGTTTCATAAACATTAACATAACAATATCACATATGAATCGGTTGCAACGTCTATATTTTTAGATCATTTACAACAAAACCAAATATTTATCTTATGCATGATTATTTTCTGAAATTCAGGAGACTAAAAACAAAAAAAAAATATAAAAAATTAGTTTCTTTATTACAGTAACGATACAAGTTTAAGAGTGGATAACCATGACTTGAATTTAAGAAAAATAAAACTAAGAAAGACGATGAATAAAAGTGTGTTAAACAACACAAATATAACATTTGTATTCATTTAATAGTGATTACGAACATTTCAATACCAGAAGTTAAAATCCTTTCAAAAGGAAGTGTGTGAAACGATTAACAATATAAGACATTCATATAATAATGTGTGAAATTGTTAAAAATACAAGACTTTCGGTACATGTTTCTTGATGAGGATGAAAGATCAATCAACACGCGTTTGACCATTTTGGGAACTTTCTTTCTTCCCACAAGAAATATGGTAATGTTGAAAACTCTAGGTTATTTTATAAGTTATATGATTTATGTTGTAGTGGGAAAAAAATAGACAGACCGAGTAAATGATTTAACCAAATTGATATAACTTTTTAGTGGCCCACCTGATTATTCTTAAAAGAAAAATTAAATAATATATGAAGAAATTTTGGAATCCGAAGTGTTATTTAATTTTTTTTAAGTGGACATTATATTAAAAACGCATATTGATTGCATAATTTATTTGTATTAAGCACTGCATTAGAAGTTCATCATCAATGTACCATCGACCAATATGAATGAATATGATACCGTTAGCATAATTTTTTATTTGCTTTTTAGCACCAATGGCCCAAATGGTACTTTGGTCTTGATATTATGGCCTACAAAAATTAATAACATATATTTTGATGATGTCTTTGAGTAGATTTTCGGTTGAGAGTGGTTCGACCTAAAAATGATATACTAGTGTCGCGAAGAATTATTCTTTAGTGTATCCACTAAACTTGAGAGTTTTTAGAAGGATGTGCTTATGAACCCTATTACACATGGATATGAAGTTTTTGTGCTAACTTCTAACCAAATGACAAACAAGGTCTAAAACAGTTAGTGTCCAAATTAAACGCATTCTCTAGATATTAAAAAATGATAGAGAAACTCTTTATTTATAGGCCAAGGCATGATAAAAATTTGAAAATAATCCAAGGTCCAAATAAATGCTCTGATCAAGCTAATCGATTATTGACTTTCAATAATCGATTGCATAAGCCACAAATGAAAGGTTTTGATATTTAGTCGTTGTCATTCATTAAGGGAGTGTCCCAATCAATTTTAGACTCAACCAAAAAAGTCCTAATCGTTTAGGTCGGTGGTGTAATCGATTATTCAATTTAATTGTTTTTTATCAATCAAACACTTTCTTAATCAACTAAGTAGGCATAAAAAGATTTTATGGTATTTTAAATAAAATGTGAGAGGCTTCTCAAATGTTTTTAGTGTGTGTGATTTAGCCATTATATTTTTAAAAATAGCCTTGTGTCTTTACAAGACACCGGTCACTTAGACGGACATGACCAGACGGGCGCTTTCACACTTCCTCTCTTTACAACTTTGAAGTTTCAAGTTTTGACATCATTATCTTTGGCTTTAGCATCACACAAGCACCTTAAATCTTCTTAAGCAGACTTGAGATGTATTCATGTTGATTACCATCATCTGAGAGTTGAAAGGTTAAATTGTGGTTGATCCTTCAGACAAAAGTCTTCACTTGAGACTCGTATGACCATAATGTTCTCTTAATTCAGGAGGATAACTCGACCAACCATCTTGTGTATCTTTGACGACTTGAGTTATCTTTACCAACTACTTGAATTCACTTGATATCGTTTGATATTAAGTAGTGTCATCATCAAAATTATACGGCTATTTAGTTGGCTTGTAACTTTGTTATCCATTAGCTTCGCCTCCTTTGATCATATTGACCAAAATCCGCAAGCATATAGATCTGTAATAATATGTATAACTTTTGTAAATATTTATAGTTTTTGTTATGGTATATATTGTGTCATTTTTGTTTTGATGTAAATATATATATATATATATATATATATATATTTTTTTTTTTTTATTTTGGCATTATAAACAAAATATATCATATAAGCTTTGTTTTACAAAAATGCATGTTATAACAAAAAAAAGTAAAATTAAAAAGAAATTGTATTTTAAAAATACAAGGAATTTCACATAGTATGTTAATAGTTTCAACCGATGTGAAAATGCTCCACTAACACCTATTCCCTATGTTAACTATTATAATCGATGGGAAAGTGACACACGTCCCATAACAACCTACATTATCTCACAGTCCACATCGAGATAAAAATCATCTCCTAATCGAGGTAAAAAGTATTTTTTGTAATAGTGCCTAGGGGTTAGGATATTTATGAATGTCATCCATGAGCCATATTGTGGGTGAAGAATTGGTTACCCTAAGTGCTTGGAGATGGTGAAGAAATAGAAAGATTTGTTCTTCCTCCATAATAGCAGCAATTTTCTCATTAGCCTCGACCAAAACTGACCCTTTCGAAGATAGTTCACAGTGAAAGTATTTAGAAGTTCGATTTCATTCCAAGACAAATATGAATATAATATTAACTAAGGTCTCCCCCTTTATTATTTGCCTAAATCAATTAAATTTTCTTATTTATCCTTCCACCAAATTCTAATACTAATAATAATATATTCAACTTATCTAACACCATTTATGCAAAAGAATTGACTAAGAACAATTGTGATTATGAGTTTTATACAGTCGGAATCCATCTATCTTATGACATATCAAATCTTTTAACATTACCAGGAAGTTTACTAGACAACCAATCTGATTTTAATAAAATTCAAATAGTAAAATTTTAGGAAAATTTATCCAATTTCACTATATTTCATTAAATTCCATCGATCCAAATAAAATCTAAGAGTAATTTTATTCTCACATTATTTGTTTAATATATATAGATTATAAATACACTTGTAAATGTCTTTTTTTATTATTTATTTTAGTTTTCATTTTTTTTTAGATAACCAATTTATTCATTGAATATATTTTTTTGTTGAATACTTTAATTTAGAAACTTAGACGTGCATAATAATTAATAAGATTAATTGGTATGCATAGTCAGTGTAAAATACATTACAATCGTTCGTTTGTATTACTTTACATATGATTATAATAAAAATCAAACTTCTCTAACAAATCAATGATTATAATTAACTAACACCGTAAAATATAAGACCAAAATTATCTTTATACTCACCATGTATTTCAATTAAATTCATAAATTTAAAATTTAAATAAGAAAAAAGTTTAATAAAAATAAATGGATTAAAATATAAGACCAAAATTGTGTATAACCTCATCAGAATTAATAATCTAGGGTTTTCGATAAACGAAAAGTATTTGGGCGAGGTGCATCCCCCTTAGTCCTCTTCTCTTCAATTTCAATCCACCAAAACCCTCACGCGCTACTTTTCCCATTTCCTCCTTCATCTCTGCATTTTCCACCATGGGAAGGGGAAAATTCAAGGCCAAGCCCACTGGTCGCCGCAACTTTTCTAGCCATGAAGACATGGGTAAGTTCAATTCAATCAACACCTTTTTTAATTTTTAAAATTTTCTGCTCGATTTCCGATTATATTTTTAATCTTTCATAGATTATGGTTGGTGGGTATGCTTTAATTTTCGTCCACACATCGCATGATTCCATTTTTTTTTGTTGCAAAATTGATTTTTAGGTTACATTAAAGTTATTTGGCTTTTGGGTATTTTTGATTTGCTATTAGGATGTTTAATGTTCAAAAACATTGAAGTTTTTATGGAAATGTTAGATCTGAATGGTCTGCATGTTTGAAGTTTTCTGAAAATTTGTTGTTACAATTCAATTCAAGATACTGTTTTTTTTGCCTGTAGACAAATAGGTAATAATCACTAGAAACTCACACACACAACCCTGGTGATGACATCCAACCTAGCAATATCGGCTTCTGTCATTTGAACTAGGATTTGCAGACGATTCAAGATACTGTTTCTCGGTAGGGTTTGTGGTGACGGCCTAGTTGGATCACTATGCTATGTGCATTCTTGGTTTTATAAAAAAAAGTTGCTGTTTGTAGCTTTCTCCATATGAAACTTTTTGAGTCTTTCACTTTTGTTTGATTTTTTTTATGGTAACTACAAGTTGCACTATAGTTGAATGAGAGACAAGTGATGTCTTTGATGAAAAATGTATGATATTATTTAATTGTGTCAATTCAACAAGATGTTCTGAAAACTTGATGTTTCTTATGATCAATGCAGTTGCTGGCACCTCCACCCGTCCTAGGACTTTTAGACAGGTTTTCTTCTGCTTCCTACTCCACCTTATATTTCTGTCATTGCCATGCATGTACCAGTGTGATCAGCTGCACAAAGGATGCTAGCAATATATTTCTTACACTTGTAGGCTAATAGTGATATGCAGAAGATTATGTTTCCATGTCATAATGCTTTAATTTAGTTTTTAGATATGACATGTCACTTTCTATTTTATAATACTCCACCTTTATCTCGTGTGTAAATATTTTGGTAGTCAAAGCCTCCATAAACACTTGAACAGTCACACTGCTAATTGCTATAGCTAACATGTAATCATGTAAACCATCCACATCAGTGTCTTCATCAAACATCCTAGCCTAAAAAATAAAGCACACTCATCTCTTTGAAGCTCAATAGGTTGCCACCCTATCCTGCTGTGGCAAAGCTTGACTTATTATTCTGAGGGGGTCAAATAGTTATCTGCTATATAGTTTATATACATTGCATCAATTGGTTGTTGGTGTTGTCGGTTGATCTCTTATTTTTTCCTAAATGTACTGGGCTGGAATCCTATCTTGTGTAGTTAATATGTTTTTTTTTTATTGACAAAAGTCACCTACATCCTATAAAATTCGATTTTACGTGAAAAAGGGCATTTTCTGATTCAAAGTCAAGCTTGGACACTTTAGATAAGGGTATTTGCCTCTGTGCTACAACAAACATTCAGAAGCTTGTTATCAAATCAAGTGTGTGTGATATTTTTGGGGGGTGCCATGGCAACCAACTACGTAGCCCATGCTTCAGTTTCTCTGTTTCAAGAGAAGAATTGTTCTGGATTGCTTAATTTTGTTAGCACCATAACCTGAAGCTCTATAGGTCAGGCACCAGAGAGAAAAAAAGAGAAGTAGATAGAAGAAGTTTATTGGAATTGACTCAAGGGTTGAAGATGCAGAAAATGTTTGTTGATGTGGGGTAAAACAGACATTACAAAGTTAATTTCAATCTTTTTCATGTGTCATCAATCAATAGATGCTTGATAAAGGAAGGGACCAAATTTACTTTTGAAATTTGCGCTCTAAATTTAGCATGTTCCAAAATCAATTAGCGCGCGCTATACTTTTGAGAGTAGAGACATACTTTAACCTTTTGTGTGGGACGTTTACATAATTTTCCTTAAATGGTTTTCCATTTTCCTTAGATGTTTTACAAATCAATACTACCTATATTCCTTTATATAAGAGACAACTCATTTTTTAGGTTCATTAAATAACCGGTGTATTTGGTCGATTTATAGACTAGATACATTGATTATTCAATGAACCCAAAAAGTGACTTGTCTCTTATATAAAAGAACGGAGGTAGTATTATTTAACGTGGTAATTTTCTATACAATCTTATCAGAAAGAAGCTGAGAATGAAGAGGAGCCATCTAAGGAAGTTTCCGAGGACGAGTCTGAAGAAGAATCTGAAGATGAAAATACTGTCAGTACATTACAATAAGACATCTCTACAATCTTCTTTTGTATTTTTCTTTTATATGTTTCAGTTGTTTCGATGGTCTTCGTCCATCAATATGAAATTGATGTTGCTATATAATGTCTGCAGAAGGCAAAGGGTGTTCAAGGGGTTATCGAGATTGAAAATCCTAACTTGGTAAAGCCCAAGAACATTAAAGCCAGAGACATTGATGTGAGTTCAATGTTCCATTTTTTGTCCTTTCTTAGATATCTTTTTAACAATTAAATCATATGAAAAGAATAATGCTTATTTCCTTCCCAATACAGATTGGGAAAACCAGTGAGCTTTCAAGGCGTGAAAGGTATGCTTATTTTACAGGGATAATCATACACAATGCATTTATAAATTGACAAAATATTGAAGATGAAGCTTCTCTATTAACAGATTTTCTAATTTTTTAAAATTTGCCTTCTGTTTTTCAGAGAGGAGATTGAAAAACAAAGAGCTCATGAGCGCTACATGAAACTTCAAGAGCAAGGAAAAACAGAACAATCCAGGAAAGATCTAGGTACTAGTTTATCTTGAACCAAACAGGCGTTTACTATACCATCTTGTTGAAGTGATTCAACTATGTGAGATTTGAAATATCTGATGTCTAATGTTCCATATCCTTGTCTTTCAGATCGTTTAGCTCTGATACGTCAAGAAAGAGCTGAAGCTGCTAAAAAGCGAGAAGAAGAGAGATTGGGTTCGTATTGAATAAATTTTTTCCTGCTTATTCTTTGCTGACATGCCTTGAATAATGAAATTTGAACTGATAATTGTAACTCTTGTTTCAGCCAAAGAACAAAAGAAGACCGAAGCTCGCAAGTAAATTTCGTGGGGGATGTTGCGTGTCTAAGTTTTACTCCTATTTGCTGGAGGAATATTCGCATTAGCTATATTTCAACATTTTATATGTCCATTGTCTTTATATTGAATATGAACATTCCATGTTGGTAGCATGTTTCTCTTCACTTAATGACTTGAAATTTTAGTTTTACATGTTTTATTCTCCGAATGTGGCGTTAGGTTTCAAGATCAAAATTCAGTTAAGTATAATTTTTGCTGTGCTTAGCACAAATTTCTATTTGAGTTTTATATCGATTTTTTTTGCATAAGCCTAACTATGTTATGGTAATATCTTGAATATGCAATAGGCATAATGCAAATCCTCGAGGTTGTGTGCAATCACAAGATTTGTCATTACAATCAAACTAAATCGGAGAAGAACAATCTACTCGCGAATTCCATGTGCAAAATCGTTTATACTATTAAGTAATTAGTATGTCCACGGCAGTTCCGAGGGACAAATTAGTTTTAGATCTCAAAATTTTGAAATATTTTTTTTATATAAACAGTTTAATTTATTTATAAATATATATTATGTAAATTTATTATAAAAGTTTTTTTTAAAACATTTCTTCCATTTTTGTTCATTAATTTCATGAAAATTTTATCTCATACCCCCATTTATCCTTACACCCCAACATTTCATTAAAATACCAATTTTATTCTTATATATTTTAAACTAATTTATTATTTTATTTTTAATAAAAAAAAATTGTGTACCGGAAGACCTTACAAAAGAGTATCGGTAGTCATTTTTCAAGCATTTTTTCAATATTTCTTTTTGTATACCGGAAGACTTTGCAAAAGAGTTCCGGTAGTCAATTTTTGTGTACCGGAAGAATTTGGAAAAGAGTTCCGATAATCATTTTTCAAGCATTTTTTATAATATTTTTTTGTGTACCGGAAGACTTTGCAAAAGAGTTCCGGAAGTCAATTTTTGTGTACCGGAAGACTTTGCAAAAGAGTTCCGGTAGTCATTTTTCAAATATTTTTTAAATATTTTTTTGTGTACCGGAAGACTTTGGAAAAGAGTTCCGGTAGTCAATTTTTGTGTACCGGAAGACTTTGCACAAGAGTTCCGGTACTCATTTTTCAAACATTTTTTTAATTTTTTTTGTATACCGGAAGACTTTACAAAAGAGTTCCGGTAGTCAATTTTTGTGTACCGGAACTCTTTTGCAAAGTCTTCCGGTACACACAAGAAAAGTTAAAAAATACTACTGGAACTCTTTTGCAAACTCTTCCGGTACGCAAAATAAAATTTAAAAAATATTTTAAAATAAAATAATAAATTATTAAAAATATATAAGGGTAAAATTGGTATTTTTTATAAAATGTAGGGGTAAAATTGATATTTTTTATAAAATGTAGGGGTACATGGATAAATGTAGGGGTATAAAGTAAAATTTTCTAATTTCATTTGTAAAATTGTATTTCGTAATAGTGTGATTAACTAATATATTTGGCCCTATTCATAGAAAAAAAATATTTTTTATATGCATTGATTAACCGATGTATTTGGACAGTTAATAGGCTAGATATATTGAATTATCAATGAATCTAAAAAGATTTTCTTCTTCTTATAAATAGCTTTAAAGGAAGTAACATATATGTTTATCATTGATCCTTGAATAATCTTAATTTTTTCTTCATCATGAATATTGTACGAAGAGTGCTATCAAGAGACCTCCGAAGTGTATCATCCGGATCCTTTGAATAAATGTTTGAATTGTTTTATTTTTTATTGGTCGTACGTATGATGCACTATGATGTTGTAAACCAAACCAATACATTAAATGATGGTGTTCTAGAAGATTTTCAACTAGGAGTTGTACGCATTGATGTATGAATTTTTTTTACCACTATACATGAGTTTACGTTACATGAACATATGTTTCAATGAGTCTGTACGGAAGTTACCAAATTAGATTTTGAGATAGTTACCAGAAGGTTGAGTTCTTATTATGATAGATGATAAATATTAATGAGATTGAAAAGAAGTGACCAATATAAAGAACCTATATAACAATTGAAACATGATGACACCGAAATAAAGAAATATGGATGAGCTTTTAAGTTGCGCAGGTACCACAAAGCAAATAATAATTGGACATTTAGCATAATTTACAATATACATAATCATTGATTGAGTCAAAAGTTAGTTGTTCATCCAATTGTCTATCGTTTAGATTTTGAAGATAAGAAACTTGTTTCTGAGATGACAACGAACATGATTTAGCCTGGAAACATACTCGCATTCTAGAAAAGAAAAAGATCAAAAAATATATCAAATATTAAGCAAGTTTATAACGTTTGCCACAAAAATAACAAGACGATAAGAGGTTCAAGATCTGAAATGCAACAATTGTTAAAATTATTGAATAAGAATCATTGTATATCTAGGTAGATAGTGTCTGATATGGAAAAATGACCTTGATATATTTTGGACACATTCTTATTTTATCAAATTGTTTAACACATTTATTATAGTATTGATATTCATTCAACACCAATAAATACAATCTTCCTCTTCTTGAAATTGTTTGTTGCTTCTACAAAGATGTCATATTTAGTTGATTTTGTTTTTTGGGGAATGTAAAAAAAAAGGATAATGTTACACTGAAAATGATAATATGTTTAAGGGCATTACTTTTCCCACCATAAGGGGTGGAGAAACATCATATGAAAATCCAAAAATGCTCCTACGAAGTGTATTGTCGGACGCGCTCATTTCACACAAAACACGTCTTTAGTGAGAGACACACCACTATTTTTTTTTCCAAAAACTAATCCCGGTGTTCATCTCAAGACACACTCCTTCAACAATTTCGTTCATTTATGTTAAGAGTCCCACATCGGACAATATATGGTCTGAACATGTGTTTATAAATGGAGGCAATTCTCACTCTACCAACCGGTTTCGTAGGGTTGAGTTAGGCTTACCACACATTCTTAACATGGTATCAGAGTCTGGTTTTGGCTTTGGAGCTGTTTGCTATTCACTAAGACAGAAGAAAAAGCTGGATTTTACACTAAAAGTCATCGGTGGTGACATATCAGCAATACCAGGATTATACGATGCAATTGAGGGGGCGATTCGGGATGCCGTTGAAGATTCTATTACTTGGCCCGTGAGAAAAATTGTACCCATCTTGCCTGGAGATTATAGTGGTCTGTATTGTACATACGCCCCTTACGCAATAGAACGAAAAAAAGCAAGACAATTAACAATGATTTGAATCCAATATGGAATGAACACTTTGAATTTATAGTTGAAGATGCCTCGACTCAACACTTATATGTAAAAGTGTATGATAATGAGCGCTTACAGTCGTCGGAATTAATTGGATGTGCTGACTTAAAGCTTAGTGAACTCCAACCTGGTAAAGTAAAAGATGCGTGGTTGAAGTTGCTCAAGGATTTGGAGATCCAAAGAGATAATAAGAACAGAGGACAGGTACATTTGGAGCTTTTGTATTGTCCTTATGACACAGAGAATAGCTTTACCAACCCATTTTCTCCCAGCTACTCAATGACATCCTTGGAAAAGGTTATTAAAAGTTCAACTAATGGAATGGAGTCTAATGGAAGTGAAAATGAAGTTGCACAGAGGAAAAAAGAGGTTATTATTAGAGGAGTTCTTTCTATTACTGTGATATCAGCCGAAGACTTGCCTGCAGTTGATTTCATGGGGAAATCTGATCCTTTTGTTGTTCTTACATTGAAGAAAGCAGAAACAAAGAACAAAACCAGGCTCTGATACCATTGGTTTCCGCTATCGGGCCACCCACCATTTATTTCCACGCTCCAGATGTCCAGTCCTGGGCGTGAGGGGATGTGTTAAGAGTCCCACATCGGATAATATATGGCCTGAACATGTGTTTATAAGTGGGGGCAGTCCTCACTCTACCAACCGGTTTTGTAGGGTTGAGTTAGGCCCAACCACACTTCTTAATATGGTATCAGAGTCTGGTTTAAGATCCGGTGGGTCACCTACTATGGTTTCCGCTATCGGGCCACCCACTATGGTTTCCGCTATCGGGCCACCCACCATTTATTTTCACGCTCCAGATGTCCAGTCCTGGGCGTGAGGGGGCGTGTTAAGAGTCCCACATCGGATAATATATGGCCTGAACATGTGTTTATAAGTGGGGGCAGTCCTCACTCTACCAACCGGTTTTGTAGGGTTGAGGTAGGCCCAAATCAAACATTCTTAACATGGTATCAGAGCCTCGTCTAAGATCCGGTGGGCCACCTACTATGATTTCCGCTATCGGGCCACCCACCATTTATTTCCACGCTCCAGATGTCCAGTTCTGGGCGTGAGGGGGTGTGTTAAGAGTCCCACATCAGAAATATATGGTCTGAACATGTGTTTATAAATGGAGGCAGTCCTCACTCTACCAACCGGTTTTGTAGGGTTGAGTTAGGCTAAACCACACATTCTTAACAATTTAACATCTTAGTGACAAATACAAAAGTGTACTTCGGGTTTGTCAAGTGGAAATTTGAAAAAATACCACCTTTGCATGTTAGGGACAATTTTAAAAATGCATTTTCGAATTTGCCAAGCGGAAAATTTAATAAAACAGGGCCTTGCATGTTTGCTTCACACATGATTAAAAATAACATTTTTGTTTAAAACCCTATCAAAATCTCATTCCACATCCAATCAACTTTTCTACTTCGAAATATTATTTATCTGTTTTTCACATCAAAAGAAGCTAAAATTTAAAGTAATACACATGTATTTCCTTTCTCATTCCCTACATTATTCTAATTTTTTCTCTGAAAAAACAAACTTATGTTCGGAAATGCATTTTCAAATTTTTGTTGAATGTCATCCGAAGAAATAAAATGCATTCCTTTGTCTACTAGTACTAGGGTGGTGCATAGTGCATGAGGGACAACATAACTTGTGGCAGACCTGCACCAGCTTGCACCGGCTGAGAGGCGGCCCGTGACAGCGCTGCAACATCTTTTGTTGGATTTATCTTTTATTGTTCATCCTTATCTCTTAAACTTTACCTATCAACCTCTAATTAATTTGATTATGATTCTTCAACTTATCCCCTTGCTTACAACTCATGACCTAATCCATCATCTTTTGCCTAAAAGCATGCTTGAAAATTGCCTTGTGATACTTTGGTGACATAAAGAACAAAGTAAAAATTAAAAGAGAGAGCACCTAATATGCTCATTTATAACTAATAAAATTTACTTGAAAACATATTAAAATAACTCTAATTAAATAAAATTTAAATGAATATTAATGGCTTAAATATCTAACAATAAATGAGTTATCACCCACCTTTGCAAAAAATGAAACATAAGAAACACATGTTTTTATGCACAAATACAGTGATCAAATTATAGATGTTAAAGGTGACGGTCACTGTAATTTTCACACTGCTTCAGTGTCTCAAAGTACTACAAAAATCAATACATCAACCTCAGATAATTCAATTAATATAATTATCATAAAACAAATGTTTAAAAGCATAAGTAAATATTTGTTTTACCTCTCCTTCCCACATGTGAGCATCAACATGATTTTCATATCAAGGGAATAATGACATGTTCTCCGGACCTCTAGGAAAACCATGAGGTGCGGAAGGAACAGGTCTGACGGATGCATGTGCCGTAAGAGCATGTATGACAACATCAACATGTGCATCATCATGAGCCCGAGATCCATGACCATGAGATGACAATACCTCCAACTACACAGAAAGATTTAACTTTCTCCCCGCGCATTAAAACATGTTGAGATATCTGACCATGCCTATATCTCGGTTGTTCATCAACCACTTTTCTATAATCACACAATACAAGGTAATCAACATAAGTAAACATATCAAATTAAAAACACTTATAAATTGTTATGCTATCATACTAGCATCAAAGTAAGGCTTGTATAGCTATGCATCCCAACCATATCAAAAAATTTCATACAATTCTAATTGGCCTCTAATTGATCTAATAGAAAAATAAATTAAACCTTTAATTGACATAATAGAAAAAATACATTGGAAATACACTGTATGAAGTATATGAATATTGATATCTTTATGAAGTATCCGAACTTTGATATCCATGTAGTTCGTGCTATACTCCTAACCCCTAAAATTTTCAAACTCAAACCTCAAATAAATTAGTAAAAAATTGAATATAATCAGGTGAGGATGTGAAACGATTAAATTTATTAAATATTCTTCAAGTGTGAGGAATGAATGGTTGAAATTGATTAAAGAATTTATTTTGAATAAGAAAGAGTAAAAATTCAAAGATTTTGACTAGTAAAAAGTGCTTCTTGGCCTTATTGTGAGTGTGTTCAAATTGTATAACCTAAACGGGAGAAAAAAAAAAGTTTTACCCATTATCATATCATACCCAATTTTAAAAGGCATATTTGATTATATCCCTATGAAAACTCAAAAATAAGCCTACTCGAATTCTCTAAAGAATACATTTCTGCAAATTTATTAGAGTTGCAGACATCCTTAGAAACTTGGTTAAAATCCATAGAAGAAATGAAATGAGTTAATTTGGTGAACACGTTAGAAAATAGAACGAATAAGTGAACTGGTTCTCTGGTCAATGTTTGAATGCATTGCTATAAATTTTCTTAAGCATATGCCAGAAACAATTAGAGATATAGAGAAAACGAGAAAATGGCATTGAAAGGAGAGAAAGAGTAACTAAACTAGTTTTTATTGTAAACCGATTTTGAACTGGATCCAAACCAAAAACCAATTAGTTTTGCAAAAGTTAACTGATTTTTACTTGTATGGATTTAGAAATTGAACCAAACCATACATGTGGTCAAGTTTGATTTGGTTTGAATTATAAACCATGGATACCCTATTTATAATTTCAATCGGCTAATATAATCCTACCAGTGTGCATGCATAACATAGAAGATAATACATACAAGTATTGTTAAGATTAATAAAAGAACAGACTTGAAAATTTTGAAATTAGATGAATGAATATCTGAAAACAGCGCAAAATTTAAATAACACAATAAAATTGCTAATATTGAACATAATTCTCTACAGACTAAAGCAGAAACTTCTTAGTTTGATACTCTAACCAATCACCTTCATTCTGTCAGTTAAATCTCTACATGGTATAAACAGGAAATAAATTTCGGAGTAAAAATACAGAGACTTTTACAGCATACTCAAGCGGAACAACATCCACCTTTCTTCACAGCTGATACATCGTCACGGGAACCAACATTAATCGTCTGTCCTTTAGGTAAAGCAGCTGGATCATCGCCAATCTCAAGGGCCTTCTTGCTTACAACGCGGTATATCTGCGTCAACACTTCTGTGAAGGCACTTTCAACGTTCAACGACTCAAGGGCAGATGTCTCCATGAAAAATGTATGCTCCCGTTCAGCAAAAGATGTAGAATCTTCCGTCGAAACTGCTCGTAAATGACGCAGGTCAGCTTTGTTGCCTACAAGCATCACGACAATGTTGGCATCTGTGTGATCTCTCAGCTCTTTTAGCCATCTCTCCACGTTTTCAAATGTTACGTGGCGGGTAACATCGTAGACTAATAAAGCGCCAACAGCTCCACGATAATAAGCACTTGTAATTGCTCGGTACCTTTAGGAATGAAAAGCAAAATGAGCTAAGAATATAACATGAAAAATAGAAAACTTATGCTATCACTATAGGAAGCTACGATAAATAAGTCCTACTAACACAATCAAATTCACAAATCAACCAACACAGTTAAAATCTTTGAGCGAGGAATGGAGAGAGAAAATGACGTTAGTTTTCATCGAGAATAGAAGGAGACCGATTGGAGAAGATGCCATGCAGCTTGCTTCTTCTGTAGTGACTATATTCTATAAATATTCTCTTAGCTAGCTTGTTTACAAGCTTACTATATTGACTTACATTTCAGCCACCATTTTACAAAAAAAAAATCTAGCACTCTTATCAAAACACCAGAAAATTCATAACCATCATGTAGTCATGAGTTCCAACTTTCAACTTCATTGCATAGAAAAAGACAGAAGGTAACACATTCTCCTTTGGAAAAATGAAATGCATCATCATTTTGGAAAAGCAGCATGATTTTCAGAGCCTCTATGTAGGTTAACTATAGTTTAACTGCCGCAAAACAAATAGGGGCCCTATTTTTCCACGGCTTAAGCGTCACAAATATTTTACGAGGCCATATCTAGCCACATTTTAACCGTATCAAATTTTAGACCATATGCAAATTTTAGATCATATGCGGTAGCCCATCCTCAGATATAGATACCATTTACCACAGAAGCATAGTAAAGTAAATCATTATAACATTAGACGTAACAGATTTCAATGCCACCATAAGTCTAACCAAGTATAAAAGATTAAAAAATCTCCTCCAAATTCATGTTTAACAGTAATAAAAAATAAATCAATAATATAAGAACAGAAACAAGGGTTATTATAATATAAAATACTCCACATTCATTTTTATATTCCAAAAAGCAAAAAAAGAATAAAAAATTTGAAATGTATATATACCTTTCTTGACCGGCGGTATCCCAAATCTGAGCTTTAACAACCTTATCATCAACACGAATGCTTCTGGTAGCGAATTCAACGCCAATGGTGGATTTAGATTCGAGGCTGAATTCGTTTTTTGTGAATCTGGAAAGAAGATTTGATTTACCAACACCTGAATCACCGATCAAGACCACTTTGAAGAGATAATCGTAATCGTCATCGGCTCTGTATGCCCCCATTTGGGTAGAGGGAAAAGAAGGAGAAATGGAGAGAGAAAATGGTTTTGTTTGTTGTGGTTTAAAATAGAATTGAAGGAAAGCGAAGAAGCTGCATGTTTTGTTGTACTACGATGATTTGGTTTTTTTGGGAAGAAATCTAGATTTAGAAGGGTGATAAAAAAAGGTATAGTAATTTGATTTCATAAAGGGTGCTGTGGTCTCTCAAGTTTTGATTTATTTTTTTTACAATTTCTACTATTTAGCGGTGTTTTTTTTAAACGTCAATTTATTTTATTTTATTTTTCATTATTTATTAACCATGGTTTTTAACCGACGTAATTTTATTTTAATTTTTAATTTTTAATTTTTTAATGGTGATTTTAAATCATCACAACAATAATTACTGAACCATTGCTAAAAAATTAAATAAAATAAAGAGATGCGATCTCTTGATTTTTTATTTTTATTTTTATCACTCTCATTTGTTTACAAAAATAATTTAAATAAAAATAATTTTCATTTTTAATAATAAATCTTTTTATATTTAATTTTTGACTTATTTTACAAACTTTTTGAGTTCTGGTAGTTACATTTTAATAATCAAGATTTTGGTCCCTTTTTCATGTTTTGTTTTGGATTTTAGTCTTCATCCAAATTGGAACCAATTTTGAGTGTGGTGTGTCATATCCCAATTTTGTCTGAGTATTTTAAACTTTCATGCATCCAACTTTATTTTGTTTTGCTTATAATAAGATTTTGGTGTCAGCTGAGTCAAGTTTCAAATGCGCGTAGAGTCAGCGTGCGAAAAATTTTGAGACCAGACTTGCAGTTGTTTGTTTTATTGATATACGATTTACGTAGTTTAACCCAGCGTGCTCGTTCAATTTTTTCAATTTCATTTACGATCACATTTTGATTGGCTTGAGTTATTTCAACCGAACACTTTTTACTGTAAAATTTGATCTTTATTTATCTGTTTTACGGAAGTATATTTCGCGTAGATTATTTTAATGCATGCATTTTATTTTTTCATGCATTTTCGCGCTCGATTTTTTTAATTCATTTTAATCCCTTTTATTTTTATTTTTTTACCAAATTGTTCAGAAAAAATAAATAGAATTAACCATATTTTCATTTTGATTTTATTGTGTTTATTTAAAAATATTTGAATTTTATTTGTTTTAATTGATTTACATTCATTTTTATATCTTAAAGCATCTAAATGTGCATTTTAGGCATTATTATAATTGTGAAAATCCTAATTTACTTACTATTTTGTGCTTTTTGATTGACCATTGGATTAGAATGATCAAGGGTCCCAATTTGTCTCATCTCATTTCACTTGGATTAATATCCTTAGTTTTCACTCTTAACTAATAAAAAATAAAAGAATTAAAATAAGCAAAAGAAAATCAAGTAAAAAAAAGATAAGAAAAAAACGTGAAAGGGGGAATTAGATTCTTGACCTGAGAAAGATGATGGGGGGGGGGGGGGGGGAGGGGGAACTGATTATTCATTTTTGACGAAATCCAAACGCTGTCTTGAAAAAATACTCTCTCTCTTACGTTTTGAGAATGAAAATTGACATTTCCTGATTTTCCTCTACTTCTCCCAATCCATTTTTTTTCTTTTGAGTAGAAACACAAAACATCACCACTGTTATACTCTCTCACTCACATTCCTCCACCATACTACCCCACACCACCATGTAAACCGTTCACGGTCAGCCTTCACAACCACCACCATCCTCACCTTCTTCTGCTTCTCTCACATTTGTTTCCCACCATACTCACTCTCATATCACCTAACCTCACTACAAATAATCAAATAAACGTTGCTTTGAAAAGGGGGGGGAG